>NC_092216.1:6398745-7040908 GCF_030445035.2 Dasypus novemcinctus | reverse complement strand
AAAAAGATTTAAAAAAGAAGGAGGAGGAAGAAGAAGGAGGAGGCACAACATATGCAAAATGGGTTCATTGGACAGAGGTTTTCAGAACATGAGATCAGGGAGGAGGCACTGCCAGTCATCTAGGACACTTGTCTTCACATTGGGGCTCACATACGCCTAGAGATACATCAAGACTTGCTGAGAAATACCTGGTGCGGGGGGTGGAGGGCTAGGGAGCAGGCAGATGAGCTAAGTGAATCAATTTCCAGACCTTCACCATCCACATGTGCTCTGCTCCCAAAACGTGACCTGAGAATGCACTTGTGATCTGGCCATCCCCTTGTTCCTCACGCCCACCTCTTTCATAGTCAACTTTCTGCCACTTTACATGGAAGATATCTTCCCCATCCTGGTTTTTACCATGGAAATTACCATGGGGTGCCCAAGGGACAATTTGAAATTCAGGTCCCTATGAATGGATGAATGGGATGTTGGTCAATTCAGCCAAGAGGACTTTGGGGATAGAGTGATCTGAGTTTGGTAAACAATGGCAATGGCTCCAAAGTACCAGTACAAAATCCCCTTTTGAGGAACATTCTGGTGGGAACAGAGATGAAGCTAAGGTCCTACTAAGAAGCCAGGTAAGCACATGCTTGAGGGAGTGTGGGGAAGCAAGATAGGAATACGGAGTGAAAAGCATGGGCTTTCTACAAACACAGCTCTGGTGCCTGAAGGCCTGTTTCATTGGGAGCATCCAAATGGCATGTGGCTGTGAATGTCCTAAGAACAGGGTTGGCAGGCAGTGGCCAAGGGGATTGAGAGGAGGTAAAATCAAGGGACATTTCAGAAACTAACCAGATGGGTGACTATTAGATGAGGGACGTGGACATCGATGCTTCTACTGCACTGACACAGAGAGGAGAGTATGAACTGAGACAGGGCACTGAAGGTGGAGTCAGATTAGGAAAGGGAACCAACAGTTTATTTTGAACATACTGAGTTTGGGAAATATTTGTAGTCAACGTCAGAGAACACAGACAACAAAAATCATCCCTGTTATCATTTACGGAGTGTTTACAATGTACTAGGCATTATCCTAACATTATACACATGTTATCTATAGCCACGTTTTCTTCCTTTCCATTTTACGGAAGCATAAATGGATGTTTCGAGAGGCTTGCACGAGGCAGAGCTGGGACTTGAATCCAGGGTTTCCGATTCCAGAACTGTGCCCATAACATGACATCAGTAAAGAATCCATGGCCACTGGAATAAAAGGTGAGAAATCAGGGCAGGGTAGAGAATCAACAGATGATGAAGGCATCATGGCGGCTGAGATCCCCCATTCAAGAGAAACAGAAAGAGAAAATATCTGAAGACAGAAGCTTTGAAAAACCAAAACTTTCATGAGTGGGGAGAAGAAAGGAATCACAGAAGGAAGCTCAGAAAGAGTGAGCTGAAAGACAGGTGAACCAGAAGTCTGAAATAACACCAAGGACAAGATAGTGGAGCTATCAATTAGCAGGTCACTAGGAACCTGGGGAAGAAGTTCTGATGCGGCCAAAGCCATTAGATGAAGGTTGCAATGAAGTTCTCTGATGAGGCCTGGTGGAACCAAGAGAAGTGAGAAAGACATTTGCTTTGGGAAGCCAGAAGGGGAATGGTTCAGACAGATTAAAACCAGGGCAACTCTGGGGATTAAACAGAAGGGAGCTGAGGTGGCAAATTCAATATCCATTTGTTGGCTTCTCAGTTAATTTGCTTTTATTTTCTCCAGAGTTTTCGGAGGCAATGTTCTCGCTGCAAAAGGTGAGAGGAGCAGGTGTGAGGTTTGGGCTGCAAGGAGCATGGAGGGCTTGGAACCCCAGAGAATGCAACTGAAAACTTGCCTCATGCCAGTACATCAGCTGGCAGGCAAAACCAAAGACGCAGCTGAGAAAGGGAGTCGACACGTTTAAATGAAGCCGTAAATATGCCCATGCAATTGTCTGAGAGAAGCTTGTCGGCACTGTTAAGAGCTGAAGACGTGGAGCAAACAACGCGAAATGTTATCTTCAGTTCATTCCAGTGGTGAGTACACGGCTGTCTGTTGTTATAGTTTCAGAGCTTTAAAAATAGGAGTAAGGTTTAAACAAATGGTTACATCAGTGAGGGTTGTGCTAAATGGTGTGGGTCCTCTGTCAGATCCAAGGGTAAGGAAATTGAGTAAGGTGGGACCAAGAACCCAGACATCCCCATCTGAGCTTTTTTTTTTTGTTTGGGTTTCAGGTCTTCCTGACCTTACGTAGAGAAAGCTGAGCCATTTCTCTCAAAAGGACCCCCCAACTCGCTACGCTGATTTCTTCCACTGCTTCGTGCTTTCCCACCTCCTACAATCCTGTACGATTTTGTGATTGCATCAGCAGACTTTCCCAAGGAGTACATCCCAGTGCTTGAGCCTGTCCTTTCTCGGAGTCCCTGGCCAGGCTTTCTGTTTTTATCTGACTGGCTTCAAAGACCAGGGTCTGTGTTTAATCACGCTGCTCATTAACTATTACAGACTGTAAAAGAGTATGGCCACTTCCTCTTGAGGATTCCAACACTTCCATTTCACCCACTACTTCTTCCTTGTTGATCAAAGTCACTCCTTCTTCCTTGTTGATTAAAGTCCATTTCAGAGCATGGGGTGACATTTCCAGAAAGAGAAGGGTGTATCAGATATAACGCTTTAGCTGGGCGAGACTTTCAGCAATTGCCCAATTGCTCAAGTCCATATCGCCAATTAAACAGGCCTCCGTGCCAATGATGGTATCTGCAGGCAAGAACTCATTATTCATGGCCTTGAACACACCTGGTCTGTAGGATGTCCCTTTCTATTTACTCTCTTCTTACACAAATCCTCACCAGATAATACCCCACATGCATCCATGCCCAGATTTAAAGGTGTTTTCATTCTTTCACAACTATGTAATGTCCCAATATTCAGTACATTCTCCTTGCCCCTTTCACTGGCTGTTTCTTCTGAAATAATTACACATTTGTTCACATGGCAGCAGCCTGACATCTAAGGGGTGGTGATGGTTTGACTGACAGATGAGGACTCATGTATATGGAAAAGCAGTTGTAAGGGCCTAAGTATAAGAAAGAATTACATTGGCAAGTCAGAGAAAATGATCACAATTAGAGGTAAGACGAGAAGACTGAGTGTCAGGGCGAGAAAGGACAAGCATTTCAAGCAGAGTGGGTGGGTTGGTTAAGGTCACATATCAGCTTGGCTAGGGTACAGCGTCCAGTTATTTGATCAAGCAGGCACTAGCCTGATTGTTATTTTGTGGATTTATATCATTAATTAGTTGATTGCATCTACAGCTGATTGCATCTACAATCAACAAAGGAGATTGCCTTCAACAACGAGAGAGGTCTCATGCAATCAGCTGAAGACCTTAAAGGAGAACTGATGTTTTCAGGAGTCAGAAGAATTTCTATCTCTATTGTGGTCATCCATCTTCTCCTGGGGAATTCATCTAAACTTTCATTGGAGTTCACAGTTTGCAGCCTGCCCTATGGAATTCCAACTCTCATCCCCATGGTTGCATGAGCTAGTCCCTATAATAAATCTCTTAAAATTTCTAAAGAAATCTCTATATTTTTCTATTTTTGTTTATCTCCTGTCCATTCTGTTTCTCTGGAGAAGTCTGATTAATACAGAGGGTCAGGGAGATTTCCAGGACACATGTTTTATTTTTCCATGCCTGAGTGATTTTGTTTGGGGTCCTTCTTGGACACCGATTATGAGTGATGTCATCTGATGATCACCAACATCCCAGATTACAATGTTCACATGCAAAGGGATAAAAAATATGTGATGAGGGGGAAAGCACATGTGGCTCAAGTGGCTGAGCATCTGCTTTCCATGGACGAGGTCCTGAGTTCAATCCCTGGTACCTCCTTAAAAAAAAATATGACGAGACCCAGAAAAAATTGACTCCTTAAATCTTTTTCAGGCAGGGGAGTGGGGATTAACTGTAAGTGGGCATGAAGTATCTTACTAGGGTGATAAGAATGTTCTAAAAATGATTTATGGTGATGATCGTACAACTTGGTAAATTTTTTTTAAAAATCATTAAATGATATGCAAAATATGTCAAAAGTTAGCAACATGTAGTTCTTCAAAATGATTTAAAGAGCAGTTAAGAAACCAGAGTGAATGGTGGGGAAGGGCAGGGCGGGGGCACAGGCTTGGCAGGAGCTCAGGGCTGGGCTCACCAGTGGTCGGTGCTCATGAGGAATGTTCTAGAATCCTGGGACTCCATACTCTTTGGGGTGGGGCGAGGGCATGGTGTCTCAAGGGGCAGGTGGGGCGATTTTTACTACTGCTATTTCAATGTCAACTCCCACTTAAACAGCAACTGATGCTCTTAGAGTACGGCTTAACAAAAATCATGATTTTTAGTAAACTACAGAAAGAGCGACCCATATCTTCTGGATTACTCCCATTATGTGAGCCGACACATTCTCCTTCCCCTTCATTGCCTCTTCCCCTTCTTCCTCTCCTACCCCTTTCCCTACTTCTCCTTCCTCCTTTCAATATAATTAGGGCAAAGTATAGAACCATTACCTAATTTTAATTTTTTATGAAATTACAATTTAAACTGTTCTGATAAACTTTTTAGTAAAGTAAAACAAAAGCAAATTTCTTAGCAAAGTCCAATTATTTGATGGAACTATTTTGATTGCCACAGTATATATCCAAAAGGGAAAGGACATAGTACTATTATGTTGGTTAGAAAACATAAAGAGGCAGCGGACTTGGCCCCGTGGTTAGGGCGTCTGTCTACCACATGGGAGGTCCATGGTTCTAACCCCGGGCCTCCTTGACCCGTGTGGAGCTGGCCCATGCGCAGTGCTGATGTGCGCAAGGAGTGCCCTGCCACGCAGGGGTGTCCCCCGCGTAGGGGCGCCCCACGCACAAGGAGTGCGCCCCGTAAGGAGAGCCGCCCAGTGCAAAAGAAAGTGCAGCCCGCCCAGGAATGGTGCCGCACACATGGAGGGTTGACACAACAAGATGATGCAACAAAAAGAAACACAGATTCCCATGCCGCTGACAACAACAGAAGTGGACAAAAGAAGACGCAGCAAATAGACACAGAGAACAGACAACTGGGGTGGGGGGGAAGGGGAGAGAAATAAAGAAAGAAAGAATATCTTAAAAAAAAAAACAAAACATAAAGAGATGACAATGGGTGATTCCTAGTATCCCAGATATGTACTTATCCCAGGCTAAAAAGACTTTAGTCTCTCAAAAGATCACCATTGTCCTAAGAAAAAATAAATTTACTAAAAGTATAAGTTTATGCGTGAGGTTCTTCCAGTTTAAAAGACAAAGCTATAAAACGTTTGACTTGTATTAAGAAATCAAAGGAATAGAAATGAAACTGAATGCTCTACTGACTGGAATGTACAGAATTTCTATAAATATTTAAAGATGACCATAAAGAGTCCCCACCTCAATCCTGCCCAAGGGTCTAATAAAATACATAATTGGGTACCACATATATTCCAAACATACTATGAACCACGGGATGCTTCATTTCCTATTAATGCCTGGGTGGTAGCCAGAAGCATAATTTTTGCTGGGGAAAAAAAAAACCAAACATATAATTAGCCACTCAACCACTTCTATGCAATCATGTTAATAAAATCCCTAACTTCATAATTGATTGGCTAGATGGGAGTATGTGTGTTGAGGGTGAAGAAATGGGGATTGGAAAAGACACGGCATTCACTGGGTGTACATTATAAACTAGAACCATAAACCCAAGGATAAAGACTCTTGACACCAATGGAACTGGCATACCCATATGGTGTTTGGCCATCGGTTCCATCCTCCATCCAGCTCTGACCCCAGACCATGGAAGGCTGGGACTGGGGAGGCATCTTGCGGCTGGGGTAGAAAGAAGGGAGAGGCACGTGGCAGAAAGAATGCTAGGCAGTCCTTCTTGGCAAGCTGGGAAGTGGGGGACGCAGAACCAGTTCCACCCGGGCCAGGCTGAGGAGCATATCCAGCGAAAGGACTCATGAGACTCCTGGCTCTGCAGCCCCATCATGAAACACCAGCCGTGGACGGATTTTTACGCCATGAGCTACCAACAGGTGCCAAGCTGCAGCCACACCTGGGCCATCTAGAGAGCAGAGGGCAGCTTCATGGAGCGCCAGGGCATGCGGGCACAGCCACAGGCTTCTGCACTCATGCCCCTGGGGTTCTGGGACCTCCCGCCCCCCACGGTGCTTTCCAACAAGTTCCAGTTCACCCGGGCCGGAGCCGCCTTAGATACCTCCTCTCCCGATGGGCTCCGGAGCAAGGAGAAGGAAGTGTCATGGATCCAAACACCTAAAAGGAGGTTTTGCCAAGCTCAAGTCCACGGGCAAGACGCAGGGGGTGGGGGGGTATATGGGGACCTGTTATTTTTTTAATATACCAAAAAATTAAAAAATAAAGGGAAAGAAAAAGAAACTAGGAGCTCTGGAGATGAAAAAAATAAAAATGATAAACTATTTTTAAAAAAAGGTACCTAACACTAGAAACAAAACACACCTTCCTAAGATGATGGAAGGAGGTCTGCATTCCTTCTTTCTAATTTGACGCTGCATAGGGAGAAAGCAAGGGAATCAGCCAACCTCAGGAAAATGCTCGAAAAGGAAGAGTAAAAGGGTGCTGATTTAAAACTTATTTGGGGAAGCGGACTTGGCCCAGTAGTTAGGGCGTCTGCATACCACATGGGAAGTCCGCGGTTCAAACTCCGGGCCTCCTTGACCCGTGTGCAGGTGGCCCACATGCAGTGCCGATGCGTGCAAGGAGTGCCCTGCCATGCAGGGGTGTCCCCGCGTAGGGGAGCTCCACGCGCTAAGGAGTGCGCCCCCTAAGGAGAGCCGCCCAGTGCGAAAGAAAGTGCAGCCTGCCTAAGAATGGCACCACACACACGAAGAGCTGACACACACAATGATGCAACAAAAAGAAACACAGATTCCCATGCCGCTGACAACAAAGACGCGGACAAAGAAGACGACGCAGCAAATAGACACAGAGAATAGACAACAGGGGTGGTGGGGAAGGGGAGAGGAAAATAAATAAATAAATAAATAAATCTTTTAAAGAAAGCATACATGTTCAACGGTTATTTAAAAAATAAATAAATAAAACCTATCCGACTAGCCCAGGCTCTTCATAAGAAGGATTTCAGTGCAAAGTATGTATTTGGCAATGTACTAGCGAGTACAAAAGATGAAAGCAAAATACAGAGCAGGGTTTCCCCTCAGAGATTCACAGACTGCCCAGTGTGCTCCAATTCCTTCTATTCTCCCACCCAAGAGTCCCCTCTGGCAAGAGCCCTCTATGAGGGGCACGGGATGAGACATGCTAGAAGAAGGTTCTGAGAGATGCACAGCAAACCAAATCATCATAAGCCGTGAGCCAGACAAAATCAGATCATGGCAAGCCGTGAACCAGGGCTCCTGGTTCCTGGAAGCTCCAGGAGAGAAGGCTTCACCAGCTTGGGCTGCAAGTGGTGGGAAAAGGCTCCCACCAGGAAGAGGGGCTGGGCGAGAGAAAGGGAGGTCAGAGAGCAGAGGCTATGCCTGTTCTGGGAAGGTGCCAGAGCCGTGAGGATGGGACCTGCTCGAGGACGGTCATCCCATTTAAACCGCGTGGCAATCCCACCAGGAATCCGTTTCCTCATCTGAGGCCACAGGAGCTGAGCACCTCACCTGAGGCTGCAGAGCACAGCTGGATGTGCATGGAGGCCCTCTCGGCTCCCAGGCCCTGCCTCGTTCCGGGCAGTGTTCCCGATTTTGAAGCACGCATTCAGAACATCCCCAACGCTGTGCAGCCGTCACCACTGCCGAAGTCAAAACGTGTCCATGGCCCCAAAATGCAACACCATGCCTCTGGGGCCCGGCATCCCCTAATCTACTTTCCCTCTCTATGACTTTGCCCATTCTGGACACTTCCCTCAAGTGGAATCAGAGGCTATGAGGCTGCGACAAATACTACACACTTGGTTGGCTTAAGCAACGGGAATTTGTCAACTTAAACAATGGGAATTTATTGACTCATGGTTTCGAGGCAAGGAAAAGCCCAAAATGGGGCTTCAGGAAAGCAACACTTTCTCCCCAAAATGTGTGGGCTGGCTGCCGGCAATTCCTACGGTTTGTTGTGTCCCTGGCTCGGGCCACATGGCCAAGTCCTCTTCTCCTTTCTGGCTTCCCTTGCTGACTTCTGCTTCCCTCCAGCTCCCCTTCCCGCCCCAGGCTTTCTCTTTATAAGGCCCCGACCCTCACTGGGCTGAGCCCCACCTTAACTAAAATTAACGTCTTCCCAAAGTCCTGATTCCAATGGCTTCCCACTCACAAGGATGGAGATTCAGAGGAAGAACGTGCTTCTCTCCAGGGTACATAACTGAGCCTACTCTACGGGCCCTTTGTGGTCTTTCATGCAGACTCATATTTTCAAGGTTCATCCACCTTGTAGCATGTATCAGCACTGCATCCCTTTTCAGGCCGAATGATATTCCTTTGCATGAGTGGTTCACAAGTGTTTACCCACTCATCCGATGATGGATGTTGGGTTGTCGCACTTGTCGGTAAATAGGAATACCGCTGATAGGTTTCGGGTACAAGTTTTTACATTGTGGTCCAGTATCAAGCGGCCAACTGGTGTGCCACAAGCTGATGCAGGCAGAGTCCAGTGGTGTGGATTCCAGCAGGTGCTGGTCAGTCCCTGTCCCTGTAGGAGGGATGGTGGGACCCAACCACTTCATGGAGACTTGTCAAGTGAGCAGAACGCCAAGAAGGCTTGCCATTTATCAGGGGCCCTTGATGGCTGATGGGCCCCCAAGGTTGGGGGCCACTGCTCAAGCCAATCTATGCCCCTCAAAAATGCCTACCAGGGTGTGGCCAATCCCAGGGCACCATTTCCAATGGGAGGCACAAGTTTGGCCCAAAGTAGGTAGTGCTGGTTATGGTCAGCTGAACAGTGACCCACAAGGACAGCAGGTCCTAATCTCTGGAACTTGAGAAGGTTTGCCTTAGCTGGTGTGGGAGTTTGAAGCTCTTGGGTACCCCAGAAAATCGTGTTCTTAGAGCTAATCCATTCCTGTGCCTGTGAACCTATAGTAGATGGGGCCTTTTGATTAGGTTACTTCAGTTACGGGCCTTTGGTTACATTGCATGATCCAGGGTGGGTCTTAATCCTCTTACTAGAGTCCCCTATAAACAGAGGGATAAAAAGCTGCAGATATAGATAAAAGCCGCTGAGACAGAGAGCGAACCCAGAAGCTGAAATCAACGGAACACAGAGACCAAGAGGAAGCTTCAGCTAGAAGCTGAAAGCAACCAGGCCCAGAAGAGAGGGGAGAGATGAGCAGATGCCACCACGTGCTCGATGGCCCACAGCTGAAGCTCACGGAGAAAGGAACTCCTGAGGATGACTTGAGTTGGACGTTTTCATGGCCTCAGCACTGTAAGCTTTTTCCTTTTAAATTTTTTTTCAAAGGAGCTCTAGATTACCTAAATGTTACATCAAAAATATAGGGGATTTCCACATACCCCTCCCACACTTCCCCCATTAACGACAGTATAGTACATTTGTTACAATTGATGAATCTATTAGAGCACTGCTACTAACCATGGAATATGGTTTACATTAAAGTTTACACTTTGCACCGCACAGCATTATAGGGTTTGACAAAATGTATAATGGCCCATATCTGTCACTGCAATGTCATGCAGGACAATTCTAACGTCCCCCAAAATGCCCCAGGTTACCCCTATTCTTCCCTCTCCCTCCGCTCAGAACCTCTGGTGACCACTGCCTTTATATCAATGATGCAAAGAACTATAATCAATCCGCATTGTAAAACCCAACCCATTTCTGCTGTATTGTGTTGGCAGCTTTAAGCAAACAAAAACATATGGTAAAGGGGGCCTTTGCAAATAGGACTCAGTTAATGCTCTTGAGGTGGGTAGGAATGGTACATGACCTGGGTGGGCCCTAAATAGTATCACCAGATGTTCTCCTGAGAGGCACGGTGTGATTGTGAAGTTCTCATGTCACCTTGGCCAGGTTGTGGTGTCCAGAGGTCTGGTCAAGCAAACACTGGCCTGGTGGTCACTGTGAGGACATTTCATGGACTTACATCATCAGTAAGTTGATTGCATCTATAGCTGGTTACATCTGCAATCAACAAAGGAGCTTGCTTTTAGCCATGAGAGATGTCTCACCCCATCAGTTGAAGGTTCTGCAGGGAGAACTGAGGATTTCAGCAACCACAAGGGAGAAATTCCACCTCGACTCCAGCCAGCCAGCTTCTCCTGGGGAATTCTGGAAAAACCATCATCGGAGTTCCCAGCTTGCAGCCAGTCCTGTAGAATCTGGACTTGCCCTTTCCCACAATGACATAATACAACTCTTATAAAAAGCTCTTAATGTTTACATTATATATGCATCTCTCTCCTATCGGTTCTGTATCCCTAGAGAACCCTGACTAATGTGCAGTGGGAGATTTGACACAGAGGAGGAAAAGGCAACGTGAAGATGAAGCAAGGTGCCACGCTGTGGGCTTTGAAGATGGAGGAAGAGGCCACGAGACAAGGATTGCAGCTCTAAAAACTGGAAAGGTCAGGGCAGTGTTCTACCCCCAGGGCCTCTGGAGGCAGTGTGGCCCTGCCGACACATCAAGTTTGGCCCAGTAACACTGATTTTGGACATGTGACCTCAGAAATGTTAAGAGGAAAAAGATGGGCACTGTTTTAAGCCATCCAGTTCATGTCAAAATATCAGAGCAGCCTTAGGAAGCCAATTCGGGGATCATAAGAGCTGGCACTTATGGGGTCCTTACTATATACAGACCAACCGTTCAATATTTTCCCTGACTTATCCCATTTAAGAGTTACACCAGCTCACCGAGGCAGGACCCCTGTGATCCCCATTTTAGCAAAGGAGGAGTAAAGGGCCCTCTTTACAAACCAGGACATTGGCTCCTGCTGTAAGGAACACCCTGAGTAGTAGGAGCGGGAGGGGTGGGGGAATATTAGTTCCCAAGCAACGAGACAGCTCTGGGTGGACAGAAAGGAGGGGCAGGGCTGAGCTAGAGGCTGGAGTCAAAGAGAAACCACTTCCATGGACCCCCAGGCAGGCCACTGAGCAAGATGACCACATCACTGAAGGGCAGGAGAAGGTTCTGACGTACTCAATGAGATCATCGATTATTTATCAAATTTTCCATTATTTCATTACCATCAAATGAAAATAAATGATCTTAAAGGTTATCGAACCAGGCCATGAAGCATAAGTTACTTTCCTCACCAAAGTCTATTTTCACGTGTTGGAGCAAGATGGCTGTCAACATCTGCGAGGGTTCAAGTTTCCTGGGTTCCTCCCTTCCAGGGTCTTGCTTCTCTCCGGGTTCAGGCTTCCTCTCTTCCCAGAGCTTGCTTCTTCCTGGGATCAGGGGTCCTCTCTTCTTGGGGCTGGCTTCTCTTTCCTCTGTGAGCTTACTTCCCAGAGCTCCAGCTTAAGTCTTCAGCATCAGACTCCAACATTAAAACTCCAACATCAAAAACATTCAGCTCTGTTCTTTACCATGCCTTTTATCTGTGAGTACCCACCCACCAAGAGGTGGGGACTCAACACCCTAATGACGTGGCCCAGTCAAAGCCCCAATCATAACTCAATCATGCCCAAGTATAGACCAGATCACAAACAGAATCCAATATCTATTTTTGGAATTCATAACCATATCAAACTACTACAAGTCCCCTCCCCCTGAATGCAGGAAGAAGCCATGATTGGCTTCTGGCCAATAGGACCTGGCAGAGGTGATGATAGGACCTGGCAGAGGGATTTTGCAGGTGTGATGATGGCTAATCAGTTGACTTGGGGTCATCGAAAGGGGGGAAATCCTGGGTGGGCCTGACCCAGCCAGGTGACCCTTGAAACAAGAACCCAAGCAGAAGAGACCTTCTCCTGATAACACCGCCATGTTCTCAAGTACCTGCAGGGAGCGGTGGCTTCTAACAGCTGAAGCTCTTTCAACTTGAATGAGCTTAAAGGAAGACCTGGAACCTCTGAAGAGCTGCCAGCTCAGAACTACACCTTGATTGCAGGTTTCTGAGCTCCTGAACAGATGACCGAGCTAAGCCATTTCTGGATTCCTGACCCACAGAAACTGGGAGGTACCAAGTATGTGCTGTGTTAAGCCACTAAGATCGCAGTCATTTGTCACCAGCAATAGAAACCTAGGACCATCTCCATCCTCAAATACACATAAAATAAGAATAATGCCCTAGAATTTAACCAGAATGCAAACAGGTATTCTCAAATCCAGTGACCGCCTCCTTCCGCAGCTATTGGCAGGAGCTACTGGTCACGCCCATGAGATTTTCAGAGATTTCTCGGCTTGTCTTGAAGGCAACTGGCCCTGATTCTGGCACCTTTCTCTCTGACCCCGTGAGCCTCCCACACATACAACCGTCACATCTGCTTCTCGGTTTGCACAGGGTGGAATTGGGTCGCCAACACTGCCAATCAAAAACGTCTGAGTCGTGCCTCCTCTAGCTCCAGGCACCCATGATGTCACCTGACAAACTGGCAATTAGAAGCTCTTGGAACCCATTTCACATTGCTGACTGGTAACACTGCCTGGTAAAATGCAAATTATTTCTTAGGACCCAGACAGCCAAAGAAGGCGAGCGGCTGTCGTCACCTCTTTGGATGAGTCACTTGGCGTGAGGTATGGCAACATGGCGGGGTAGGCCAACTCTTGACCCCGGCACTGTCCCTAGGAGGTCAAGCTCAGTTTTCCTACCTGTCCCATGGGACTCAAAGAACCCATCTCCCAGGGTTGAAGTGAGAAAATAATTAAATGCAGTCAAACATGGGAACATGCGTTCCACAAATAGAAGGCACCATTTTAAGTTAAACTAGTAGGATTCCATAGACACATCATCAGCTTAGACCAGTGGTTCTCAGCTGGGGGCCATTTCTCCCCTGAGGCACACTTGGCAATGTATTTGGCTGTTACCACTGGGAGGGTGGGTACTCCTGGCAGCTCCTGGGTGGAAACAGAGGTACAGCTAAACCTCCTACAATGCACAGGACAGCCCCTAAAACAAAGAACTCTTGGCCACAAGTGTCAATATTGCCAAGGCTTACAAACCTTGCCCTGCATGGATCCATGGTAGCCAAAGAATGTTTTTCCTTTGTTCTTAATGAACCTAAACATATCAGACTTTTTAAGGATATCATGCATCTGGCTTTTCCAAAGTCAAGACACGCCTTTCAGCTTAGTATCTCCAAGCCATAGAGTCCTCACTTTAGATAGTCCTGTACCCCAGTACATTTGCATCTTTGGTGCACTGGGCTGGGAAGGAGGAGGCAAAAGCTGCTTACAGCAGGGTAGCGTTGGAGAGCACTTATCAGTGCCCTACATTTCTTGCCGAGTTTAGCTTCCCATGTGCCCTAACGTGACAGCAAAGCTTAAAGATATTTTAAGTGATGGAAGCTGCCTGGGAGAAGGTTTGGGAGCCTAAGATGAGATCATACTGGGAAAAGGCAAGTATAATCACCATCTGATGCTCAAAGGAACTGTCAGTGGAAAACAGCCCCTTTTCTATTTGAAAACACGAACCCCAAGTGACAGTACTGAAACAGAAACTTTTTGGGCTGGATGTGTTTCGGGACGCAGAATTTTTCGGATCTTAGAAGGTAACGGTGACTATATCACATAATGTCTATGAATATGTCACATAACATCTAACGCCTTGAGAAAAGTCCAGATAGCAATCGGCAAGTGCACATTTTAATAGCTCTGCAGCGAAACAAAACGGATGTTCATATTCAACGGAACTTAAATTCAACCTCACGTTACTCGGTTCGGAACTGGTTTCTCTGCCACCAATGTCCAAAACTACTTTCGGTTTTCCAAGTTGTTTTGATTTTTAGTTACAGGCAAAGGACTGCAAATCTGTATTTTCTTTTTTCTATTTTTTTTTTGGAGGTACTGGGTATCGAACCCCGGACCTCATATTATGAGAAGCAGGTGCTCAACCATTGAGCTACATCCGCTCCCTGGCAAAGCTGTATTTTCAAGGCAGAATGGGGAAAGAAGGTGAGCCATCCTGGGGGCCAAGAAATCCGGCACTGTAAAACCAGTCTATACTGAATGGCACCTTGGGCAAGTCGCTTGCAATCAGGTGACTCCAGTTGCCTCCTATGCAGAGGAGGTGCCAGGCAGGGACCCAGTAACCCTTGCCCAATGGCCAGGTAGAACACGCTTGCAACAGACTGCAGGAGAAGTGCAGAGCTCTTCCTGATTCCCCCAGCCACAGCGTCCTGCCTGCAAGTCTCTGCTTCAGTGGTTCTCAACAGGGGATGGCTGGCAACGTCTGGGGACGTTTTTGGCTGTCACGATTCGGCAGGGGTGGTGGTGCTGGCATCTAGTGCTGGAGGCAGGGGATAATGCTCAACATGCCACAACGCACAGGACAATCCCCACCACAAACGTCAGTAGTGCTAGGAGAACTCACTGCAAAGTAGAACTCAAAAGTCCCCACATTCATCACTGGAGAAAAAAACCTCCCGGTCCTGGAGTCCCCAAGAGGAGCACGGAACCTGGGATCACCTGCTTTGTGAGAAAGCCCATCACCGGGCTTTCTCACAAAGTTCAGCCAAGGGTACTACTCTTAGTCTGGACAGAAGCGTCTGCTCTGCTCATTTAATTATCACCAGTGCTGGCACTCGGAGCATTTACACTGGGTGTCTCTCTTCCTTCTTCGACAACACTTGGGGTGAGATGAGACCCGCGTTTCATCATCACTCACTCCACCTTCCATCTTGTAACCCAGGGGCTCTCGGGAAGTGTCTGCTGACTCACAGTCCAAGTTTCACAGCGGTTAATTTCCAAACGATGCAGGAATTTTGATGCGAAAAGAACACGGGAAAAAAAAAAAAAAAACCGGCCATGGAACTCTTCTGGAGAGAATGCCCTCTGATTTTTACCTACAGACACTGCCTGTTGCATTCAACCTTTTAAGGCTTGGCCGGGCATTTATGGTTTGGTGTTAAGGCATAGAGGAGGAGTCTATCTTTTTTCGAGCACTGAAAGCTTTTACTTTTCTGTATCCCGATACTATCAGTTGTAATGTCCTAATCTCATTATAAAGAATAGGGGGCCATTTCTCAGTTGGTGAATATTAATGCCACTGTTGGCACCAGTTCATAGGGGTATTCTATCAAGTGCTTATCGGTGTGTTTAGCGAGACAAAGAGTGCCTCTAATAAATGCCTATAAAGTGGATCACTATTTCTATAAAACAGTAACAGTATTCTTAGTTACATCATTTTCAATGAAAACGTGCTGTCTTTCTTCCCCAATGCCCCTCTACTTCAATCTGAGGGCAGAATTGACACGTGCATGAAATATGTCGATCCCCAGGTAAGTAGCATCGCAAGCACGAAGCACACAGCTTCATTCATTTTGCACATTTACTCAAAAGGGAACATGGAAGAACTGCCTGGAAGGGATTGCTCTTTAGCAAAAATCTGACATGGGTTTGGTTCCTAATGGGTCGGTCACATATGGCATGCTCTACAAATATGCACCCGGATGCTCATTTTCTATAATTAATAGACATTTTCAGAATAGAGCACTCGCTTTCGCAACCACACACTCAGTCCTCAGTAAATTAACCCAGTTCCTTTATAGAGACATTCTACACAGCAAACCCAACAATAGAGCAATAACCACCCAATCCTGAAACAAAGCCAATGTAGCCTATTAAGAAACATTTCACTCAGTGGCCTGAGGATAAATTCAGTGATCTGTCATATACCTCCCAATTAAACAGGAAAAAAAAACCACCCACAACGAAAATAAAATGTTCAAAGTAGAACTACTATTAACTCATCCAATTGATCTTTTCTGAAAAACAGCTTATAACACCAATATTGTGTGGAATAAATTTGATGGCAGTATGCCTTATCTCGATCCATTGCAGTGGTTCTATTATTTTTATGTATAAGGCTAATTAACCCACTCTCTCTTTTGAGTGAGCTCTCTTACAATATACACCTCTTTCATTTTCTCTCCTCTAAGTTCTCCACTATTCCCTTTACCCAGCTTGTGTTTTCCAACCACCAACTCCAACCCAGGAAATGTGACAATTAATTTTCTCTCCCCACAGACCGTGTTTCAGTTACAAATGAACAAATGAAAACATATTAGATACCTGGTTGTAGGTGGTTAATGTACCAACTAAAGATAAACATGCACAAACGTTTATTTGTCCCTCAAATTAAACATTTTTTTTAAGGTACCGTGGCCGGGGATTGAAGCTGGGACCACGTTATGTGGGAAGCTGGTGCTCAACCACCGAGCCACATCAGCTCCCCTGAGTTGGTTTTTTTCCTCTGTTTTGCTTGTTATTTTAGGGGGCACGGGAACAGAACCCGGGAGCTCCCATGTGGGAAGCAGGTGCTCAACCACTTGAGCCACATCCGCTGCCCTCAGATTATACTTTAACCTTTATCCCCCATCTCCAAGACTTAGCTCTTCAACTTAATTAACTCTTAGCTGGCATGCTATTTAGCTATTCCAGAAAGGGGGAGAAATGTACCTCTTTAGCTTTCCTTTGACACAGTACGACTAAAGGAGGTACTCCCTGTAGCTGATTTCTGCCATCCTTTATCCCCTTATCTTAGCAGCTGACAGGCAGAAGAATGAATCCAACTCACCGGTTCTTTGGAACTGTTCAGAACAGGGTTTCCCACGGGGCGGCTCGGACACTGGGGCTGGTCAAGGAGCTCCAGGAGCTCCCAAATGATGACCGTCACCACCACCCCAGCCAAAAGCTCGCCGCGAGCTCAACAGTCATTTGACGGCCCTGCCAGTTATACTGGGCCATCGCTGGGTAATTGGTGAATCTATCATAAAAAAAGTATTCACCTGCCTGGGCTCCCCACCTGGCATTCCCCCATGCCTTACATGCTTCAGCTCTAAATCAGATGGGCCCCGGGCTTCCTTGACTCAACACCTGCAGAGCTGTGGCTACCTGTTCCAAATGCCCGGGGGGCCATCCTTTTTGACCTGTCGGCGGGCTGGAGCAGGGGGGAAACCAAGCAGACCCCAGGGGATGTGCGCTTGGTGTTGTTTTCTGCGGGAGCTGGGTTCTGCATTTCGCCACGCACGAATCGGGCTGCGTGCTTAGGAAGCGGTGTCTGTGCAGAGCTGGGCCGGCTCTTCCCTGGGGCTACCTGTCCTTCCTGGGCGGGAGAGCACGGGCTGGCAGGTGGAGGCCCATGCCCGCGGGGCCCGCCAGCTGGTCGGGACAGGTTACTCACAGACACATGGCCCAGAGAGCCTCAAGGAATTCCTTCTCTTTGTCAACAACGGGGATTGGGCAAGGGCCAAGCCTTCGTGGGTGGAAAAAGCAGGGAGTTGCCCTGGTGCCCAACTCCTCGCTCGGCTGAAACAGCCGCCGGGAGCTTTGGGCTCCCCGCTTCCACCTTGGGGGCAATACCACCCCAGAAGAAATAACTTCCTCCATTTCTCTTCCCGTTTCTTTTCCCCCATGTCGATCATTTTATTTTTTTTAGGGGGGAACAAAAAGTCCAGCCTAATCCCCAAGCCTTCGCCTCGCTATCCCGCTTCTATAAATAATACATTCTTTTTAATAATTTTGTGTGCCTCTGGCTCTTGGTAGGTGCTTGAATAATTAATACCCAGCGAAGCGGGTGCTCACATATTTTCCATTCTTAATCGTCACTAAGGGTTACACTGCAGAGATGTCTGAAAGAAGACAGAGTTTATTACGAATCAGGTTGGCCTGGATATAACCAAAAGCTATGCCTGTTTGGCCTCCCAGGGTTCCCATAAGGCTTACTCATTGGAGGATGCGTCATACCAGCTGCTGGGTGCAAGCCCAGCGGGCCCCAGGGTGCTTCTGGCCCCTGGATGCTTTTGGGCCCAAGATCAGATGTCCGTATTTTATTTCTCCACCCTGTGGACCCTGGGTTGGTGATTCTATTATAGAACTATTGTGACTAGCAGTGGAAGAAACTGTAGCACAGATGTGGAGACAGTGATCATAAAATTAGTGTTGTTACTTTTCACTACTTCCTCACACACCAACACATCCCAAATGCAGTTTCAAAAAGTCATTTTTAACTAGAGTTGCGACTCCTACTCTCTGGTTCATTGGACTTACCCAGGTCAGCAAACAGGGAGGTGAAGACGGTCAACCACCACACCAGGGAGCCAAGAGTGCCCACAACTGCAAGCAGGAGAATTGCATCCAGCATCCATGGGGAATCTAAGCCCCCTCCTGATTTAGAGGTGGAGTGGACATCACCATCCCAGGAATAAAATATGGATTAGAGTGGACTTACTGGTATTCTACTATAGAACTATTGTGACTCTAGCAATGGAAGAAATTGTAGCAGTGATGTGGAGAAAGTGGCCACGGTAGCTGCTGAGGGCAGGGAGAGGGAAGAAGAGATGTGATGTGGGGGCATTTTCAGGACTTGGAGTTGTCCTAAATGATATTGGAGGGACAGATGCAGGACATTCTACATCCTGCCATAACCCACTGGATGAACTGGGGGAGAGTGTCAACTACAATGTAAACTATTATCCATGGGGTGCAGCAGTGCTCCAAAATGCGTTCACCAAATAAATGCAATGAATGTGCCATGATGATGAAAGAGGTTGTTGATGCGGGGGGAGTGGGGGGTGTGGGGTGTGGGGTATGTGGGAACGTCATATTTTTTAATACAACATTTTTTGTGATCTATGTACCTTAATTTAAAAAGGCGATTTAATACAAAAATTTTAAAAAGGGATTAGATGTCTGGCTTGATCCTCTGCAGTTTCACTTCTGGGGTAACTTAACCTCTCCCCAGCTGGCGGTTAGGCCTGGTTTTGAGGGTCTGGGGAGGGAGTGGGGGGATCTTCGGGCACTCGGGCTCTCTGATTTCCACCCAGCTCCTGCCTGCCTCGGGGGCTGCACCAGGAGGCCCACGGCTCCTCCCTGGTGCGGTCCCCTCTCTCTGCCGGGCATGTCCAGAGGTCCTGGCGAGCCACCCTGCCTTCCCATCTCCCAGACCTGGGCTTCTGGGGGCCGCTCCACACCGTCTCTCCCCAGGGACCCCGAAAGTCCACAGGGCTGCAAGCCTTCTCTTCCTCCACTTCGGCCTCCCTGGGGGCCTCCGGGCGATTCTGAGAGCACCCTCCCAGCACCCCGCCCCCGTCAGCACTCACAGGCCCTTGCGGGCTTCAGGCTGCAGGACCCAGCTTTAGATGAGCCCCCCAGGCCCTAACTAGGCTGGGAGGGGAGGCACCCACCATGCCCCGGCTGGGGGCAGACCTCACAAGGCTGCAGAGAGCTCTCCATAAACTTCTCGCTTTTCCACCCTTCACACGAGGCCCAGGAGCCTGAAGGGTTCACAGGCACCTACACACGGAAATCGCATCCCAACAGCGCTGGGTGCAATGAGGCCTCAACCAACGCTTTCTTTCAAGGAGCATCTTGGAACTCTGGTCATCATCTGCCTTAGTGGAAAGAGTGCCTGCGAGTCGGGTGGATGTGAATTCCATCCTGCTCCAGCACCTGCCAGCTCTGCTGGGGCATCTAGGAGCCTGAGAGTCGGGTGGATGTGAATTTCATCCTGCTCCAGCACCTGCCAGCTCTGCTGGGGCATCTAGGAGCCTGCGAGTCGGGTGGATGTGAATTCCTCCCTGCTCCAGCACCTGCCAGCTCTGCTGGGGCATCTAGGAGCCTGAGAGTCGGGCGGATGTGAATTCCATCCTGCTCCAGCACCTGCCAGCTCTGCTGGGGCATCTAGGAGCCTGTGAGTCGGGTGGATGTGAATTCCTTCCTGCTCCAGCACCTGCCAGCTCTGCTGAGGCATCTAGGAGCCTGCGAGTCGGGTGGATGTGAATTCCATCCTGCTCCAGCACCTGCCAGCTCTACTGGGGCATCTAGGAGCCTGAGAGTCGGGCGGATGTGAATTCCATCCTGCTCCAGCACCTGCCAGCTCTGCTGGGGCATCTAGGAGCCTGTGAGTCGGGCGGATGTGAATTCCTTCCTGCTCCAGCACCTGCCAGCTCTGCTGGGGCATCTAGGAGCCTGTGAGTCGGGTGGATGTGAATTCCTTTCTGCTCCAGCACCTGCCACCTTGCTGGGGCATCTAGGAGCCTGTGAGTCGGGCGGATGTGAATTCCTTCCTGCTCCAGCACCTGCCAGCTCTGCTGGGGCGTCTAGGAGCTTGAAAGGTAGGCAGATGTGAATTCCATCCTGCTCCAGCACCTGCCAGCTCTGCTGGGGCATCTAGGAGCTTGAAAGGTAGGCAGATGTGAATTCCATCCTGCTCCAGCCCCTGCCAGCTCTGCTGGGGCATCTAGGAGCCTGCAAGTCAGGTGGATGTGAATTCCTTCCTGCTCCAGCACCTGCCAGCTCTGCTGGGGCATCTAGGAGCCTGAGAGTCGGGCGGATGTGAATTCCTCCCTGCTCCAGCACCTGCCAGCTCTGCTGGGGCATCTAGGAGCCTGTGAGTCGGGTGGATGTGAATTCCTTTCTGCTCCAGCACCTGCCAGCTCTGCTGGGGCATCTAGGAGCCTGCGAGTCGGGCGGATGTGAATTCCTTCCTGCTCCAGCACCTGCCAGCTCTGCTGGGGCATCTAGGAGCCTGCGAGTCGGGCGGATGTGAATTCCTTCCTGCTTCAGCACCTGCCAGCTCTTTTGAGGCATCTAGGAGCCTGCGAGTCAGGCGGATGTGAATTCCTTTCTGTTCCAGCACCTGCCAGCTCTGCTGGGGCATCTAGGAGCTTGAAAGGTGGGCAGATGTGAATTCCATCCTGCTCCAGCACCTGCCAGCTCTGCTGGGGCATCTCAGAGCCTGCGAGTCGGGTGGATGTGAATTCCTTCCTACTCCAGCACCTGCCAGCTCTGCTGAGGCATCTAGGAGCCTGCGAGTCAGGCGGATGTGAATTCCTTCCTGCTCCAGCACCTGCCAGCTCTGCTGGGGCATCTAGGAGCTTGAAAGGTGGGCAGATGTGAATTCCATCCTGCTCCAGCACCTGCCAGCTCTGCTGGGGCATCTAGGAGCCTGTGAGTTGGGCGGATGTGAATTCCTTCCTGCTCCAGCACCTGCCAGCTCTGCTGGGGCATCTAGGAGCTTGAAAGGTGGGCAGATGTGAATTCCATCCTGCTCCAGCACCTGCCAGCTCTGCTGGGGCATCTAGGAGCCTGTGAGTTGGGCGGATGTGAATTCCTTCCTGCTCCAGCACCTGCCAGCTCTGCTGGGGCATCTAGGAGCTTGAAAGGTGGGCAGATGTGAGTTCCATCCTGCTCCAGCACCTGCCAGCTCTGCTGGGGCATCTAGGAGCTTGCGAGTCGGGCGGACGTGAATTCCATTCTGCTCCAATCAACTGCTACCTCTGCCAGGGCATCTAGGGCACACTCACCATTTCTCCTCTGCAAGTTAGCTCCAGGCAGTTCCTTACAAAAGCACAAGGCCCCAGCTCTGAGCTTGGCTGGAAGTTCTACAAAGAGCTTTCACAAGGTGCAGGGCAGCTAGAAATAAAGAGAGATCTACCGCAGGGGCTCGGGGCTCTTCTTGCCCCTCTTGAAGTGGGGCGTGTGGAGTCATGCGTGCCACACACCCTTCAGGGGCAGAGGCCTTCCAGGGCACCCTCCGTGATAGGTAAGTCCCTGCTGCTTCTGTGGGCTGCTGTCCTGTGAGCACTGAAGCCAGCTTGCTTTCACACCACCGTGCGCTCACTCTCTCCAGGGTCAGCAGCCTGCCGAGTGCCCACTGAACCTCAAGGGAGCAACGGGGCATCGGGACTGGGCTTGCATGCTGCTGTGGGGGTGACAGTCATTCTCTGGGAGCTGGGAGTCCTTGGGTCCCCCTAAATCAACAACTCACCACCTGGCACTTCCTGCGACTTGGAAAAGTCCTTAGCCCCTTCAATCATCAGCAAAGCAGACATAAAAATATCTTTCAGGCTGGGAAGTAGATCTAGCTCAAGTGATTGGGCTCCTGTCTACCATATGGGAGGTTCAGGGTTCAATTCCCGGGGCCTCCTGGCGAAGGCAGGCTGGCCCGCGCAGAAGCCTGGTGCAGCAAGGTGATGTTACAGAAAGAGACACAGAGGAGAGACAGTAAGACTTGCAGCAGATCAGGGAGCAGAGGTGGAGCAAGAGATTGAGCGCCTCTCTCCCACTCTGGAAGGTCCCAGGATCGGTTCCTCGTGCTGCCGAAAAGAGAAGACAAGCAGACACAGAAGAACACATAGCAAATAGAAACAGAAAGCAGACAGTGGTGGTGGGGGAATAAATAAAATAAATCTTAAAAATTATATATATTCTGACAGGCCAGGGTGCATGCCTGGCATGTAAATAGATGCCCCTATTATGGACAATTTCTAGAATACAGAAGTGAGAAGACTTCACTGTACAGAACGACAGAGACCCCAATGTTCGAGGTCATGAAAAGCAGGGGCTTTGTGTTATTAATCCTTGTAGGTGCTCGGGGAGATTGTTAAAGGTGGCAGCACCTTCCGATAGCTTGAATCCCAGTGGAACGCTCTCACTAAGATGGGGCATCTGTTTTACTTGGGACTCAGTGGAGGAAGAGTCCAACAGGCCAATGGTTCGTGGAAAACTCTGGCGTGATGCAGGACAAGGGCACTGGGTTGACAAGCAGAACTCATTCTCAAGACCAAACAGGCTTCCACCGCATAAGCACAGGCTGGGCGACAAGGCTGCAAACCAAGGAGCGAGGATCTCCATGCAACCGGGCAACTGGGACCGGAGAAACATGGCACCCGCACAGGGGACCGGGCTGGCCCTGAACCTGCATCAAGGTTCTTCTCTGAGTCATACAGAAAGACCCAGAACCCACTGTGCAGGCTTCCCATTGCGTATCAGCAAGGACGCAGGGGAAACTGCACATGGCTCTGTGTATGCATGGGGCAGGCTCTCTCTTACGAGTTCAGCTCTGTGCCCCCAAAAGACATGCTCAAGTCCTTCTCTTACTTGGAAACAGAGCTGTGGAAGGTGCAATTGGTTAAGATGAGGCCAGACTGGATTAGGGTGCACCTGATGCAACAGCACCAGGATCTTTGAGTAAGAAGAGGAAATTTGGATGCGATGCAGATGCAAGGAGAATGCCATCTGAAGATGGAAGCTCACAGGAAGGCCACGTTGGAGGGACGCAGAGGCTGGAGTGGTGCAGCCAAGGAAACCAGGGCCCTCAGAAGGCACAGAGGGCAAGGAAGGGCTCTCTGTGTGTAGCAGTTTGATATCATTGATGAATTCCAAAAAGAAATACTGGATTATGTTTGCAAACTGGTCTTTTCCTCTGGGCATATTAGATTATATTGGATTCTGAGGTTTACTTGATTAAGTAATCAAGTAAACCTCTTGTGCCAGTAGGATGTTGATTCCCTGTCCCTTGGTGGGTGGGGACTCACAGATACAAGGCATGGCAAAGGACACAGTTGAGGGTTTCTGATGTCGGAGTTCTGATGTTGGAGTTTGATGCTGAAGCCTTGAGCTGGAGCCCCGGGAAGTAAGCTCACAGAGAAAAGAGAAGCCAGCCCTAGGAAGAGAGGAACCCTGAGCCCAGGAAGAAGCAAGCCCTGGGAAGAGAGGAACCCTGAACCCAGACAGAAGCAAGACTCTGGAAGAGAGGAACCCAGGAAGCCTGAACCCTTGCAGACGTTGGCAGCCATCTTGCTCTAACACGTGAAAATAGACTGATGAGGGAAGTAACTTATGCTTTATGGCCTGGTCTCTGTAGGCTCCTACCCCAAATAAACACCCTTTACAAAAACCGACTGATTTCTGGTATTTTGCATCAGCACCCCTCTGGGTGACTAACACACCATGTGACAGGATGCATGGTCCTGCCGACAAGTTGGCTTTGACTTCCCAACCCCAGAGGCAAGGTGCACGGCTTCATGAGATCAACATCCCCTTGGCAGGTCCTGGCCGGGAAGATACTACCATGGATTTCCTTAACGTAGCGCCGCTACACTCACTCCCAGCTCTTCTACTCCTTTCCCCTTGAACCTCTCATCTTCAGGGCACCCCTTAAACACGTCGCACAGACTTCCATCTTCGCGTTGTTCATACGACAGCCTCCAGAACTGGGGCGCGGTAAGTTCCTCTTGCTTTCGGCCACCGGTTTGCACAACATGGCGATGCAGCCCCAGGAAACCAAGAGCATCAGCTCTTCTGAACCCAGCCATGTGCCACCTCCGCACAATCGAGGATCATCCAGGCACCTCGGGAGCTCTCTTATCCCTGCCTTAGAACCCTTCCTGGCTTCCAAGAGCACAAATAGGTGAGGAGCCACTCCCAGGACGCTTCCGGGGAGCTCCATGGAACACAGCTGGGGCCACCCACCCAAGGACGAAGGCGGGAAATTCAGAGTGGTTTTGGGGTAGGCACCTGTGGTTTTTAATGACCACGCATTCCCCCACTACACACTAGCAGGGCCAACCACGGCCTTCTCCATGACAGATGGCATGCTGGTGTTGGGAGTTATGGCTTTATTAGCCAACCAAAAACGAATTCCCCACAAATTGCCTTGCTTTAAATGGCCCTGTAGTTTGCTCCAGGAGGAAGGAGTCGTGGAAACCGATTGCCTCTCCATTTCTTGCCGAGTAGTTTAAATGGCCCTCGGAAAGTGAGTTGAAATACATGCTTTTAAAACATTATTCTTTATACATTAGTGTAACGGCAACCGACAGACATATTGAAGAGTGCCCGCAAAAGAACAAACACATTTTTGTACCTGCCTGATCCATCTACTTCACTTAGCCTGTTTTAAAACTCTCCAACCAGTGCAATTCTATATGAGTGTGTACACGTACTACAGAAATTAGATACAAATACCTGTCCTGCTAAGTTTCTTAAAGCCACCCACATATATATTTACATGAACTATATAAAACGGGTGTATATATAAGAATATTAAATAAAATTGACATATAAAGACCTTTCCTCCTAAGTTTCTTAAAACTGCACTCACACACGTATATATTTACATACACGTGTAAATTAAATATATTCAGATACTACAGACATTTCCTCTTATGTTTCTTAAACTTACACGCACACATGTATTTTTACATATAAAACACATAGGTATATTTATAAATACACACAGCATTCCCCTTAGATTCTTAAAATATTAAATATTTGAAGTCCTCAACAAGACTTTCATTCCTATGAAAATTTACGATTTCCTATGTATTAACAAGATATTCACCATGTTATTTAAACATTTTGGTTTCACAGTACCTGGCTCACAACATTAATTCTTACTCAATGTTTGAGTCAAGACAGGGGCTAAAGTTTAAGAAGGAAAAGTCAGTATAACAGGAGCCTGGTATTTTGAGGGACCCAATTTAAGAGGCTGTTAACAGATGCCACATTTTTTAAAAGTATGGATCATGGCCCCACTAAGCAAGTTTGGGAAATGCTGCATGGACAAAATGAGAAGAGTGTCCGGCAGATTTCACCAACTGTCACCGTCGACAAAGTCTCAAAGAAGAGTGCTCCCAGTGCTCTAGGGATGTTTGCACCCCAGAGTAAGGCACACAGCCTCACAAAACCAAGACCCCCTTGGCGGGCTCTAATTTGGAGTATATTAAAAATCTATTTCTCAGGGAAGTGGATGTGGCTCAACTGATAGAGCATCCACCTACCATATGGAGGGTCCAGGTTTCGATACCCAGGGCCTCCTGACCCATGTGGTGAGCTGGCCCACGTGCAGTTCTGCTGTGCGCAAGGAGTGCCGTGCCACGCAGGGGTGCCCTCGCATAGGGGTGCCGCATGCCCAAGGAGTGCGCCTCACAAGGAGAGCCGCCCTGTGTGAAAAAAGCTCAGCCTGCCCAGGAGTGGCACCGCACACATGGAGAACTGATGGGGCAAGATGACGCAACAAAAAAGAGACGCAGTTTCCCAGTGCCACCTGATAATGCAAGTGGGCACACAAAAACACAGCGAACAGACATAGAGAGCAGACAACGTGGGGGAAGGAGAGAGAAATTAATAAAATAAATCTTTTAAAAAAATTTAAAAAATAAAATCTATTTCTCAGATGTAACATGCTTATTCTCATTTAGAATTCATCTAATCATGATCCTTCTACTCCTTTTATTTGCACCTCTAATTTTCAATATACCCCTTAAACATAGCTCTCGGGGACGTAAATCTTGGGTTGTTTCTATTCTGATTATAGCCTGAATCCCAGCATTGTTGCAGCCAACTACTCTCCAGTTCTCCGGGCTTGCCCTGGACGACCAACAAAATGATGATGATGGACAAGTCCTGTCCCAAAAAAGCAGGGAGTGGGAAGCAGATTTGGCCCAACGGATAGGGCATCTGCCTACCACATGAGAGGTCCAGGGTTCAAACCCAGGGCCTCCTGACCCATGTGGCCCACACGCAGTGCTGATGCGCGCAAGGAGTGCCGTGCCACGCAGGGGTATCCCCTGCATAGGGGAGCCCCACGCGCAAGGAGCGTGCCCCCTAAGGAAAGCCGTCCAGCACAAAAATGCACAGCCTGCCCGGGAGTGGGGCCGCACACAGGGAGAGCTGACGCAGCAAGACGATGCAACAAAAAGAGACACAGATTCCCAGTGCCGCCTAACAAGAATATAAGAGGACACAGAAGAACACACAGCAAATGGACACAGAGAGCAGACAACTGGGGGGGGGGGGAGAAATAAATAAATAAATAAATCTTTAAAAAAGCAAGGAGTATCCACAACTGCAAGCAAAACAGTTTCTTCCATCTGCCCAGTAATAGCTAAGTCCCCTCTTAGCCTGAAGCTGTCAGAGCAGACGCCACCCCAAATCCGTGAGGTCGAAGAATGGGCAAACCGAAGAGGGTGTGTAACCAAGGACCACAGGAGCTTTACTGTTTCTGCAGTTATTTTCTTGTGTTAAGGGAAGAACTTGTAACACTGATATAAAGATAGTGGTGGCCAGGGGTTCAGAGGGGAGAGGGAGGGATGGATAGGTGGAACACTTGGCATTTCTAGGGCAGCGAAATTATTCTGCATGCTCCTGCAATGATGGACATGTGACATTGGCATTCGTCAAAGCCTGTGAACTACACGGCACAAAGTGTTAACCATCATGTAAACTGTAGACCTTGGTGAGCAGCTTCAGTATTGGTTCCTCACTTGTAACTTGCTTCAGTATTGGTTCCTCACTTGTAACAAATGTATGGCACTCCTGAAAGATGTTAATAATGGGGCAGACTACGTTATGAGTGTGTGTGTGTTATATGGGAATTCCCATATAACTTTTCTGTAATTCTAAACCTCTAAAATAAGTTTATTACTGAAAAAAAGGAAAAGAAGAATGTCTGTGACCGCAGGCAAAGGAGTGATGTTAGAGGGGTGGGATCCACCCACGGTGCCTTCCTGGCTCAGGTCATCGTGGGGAGGGGGAGACAAGGCTCTCTGCTCTGCGGGGCAGCAGCTTAACGGGCCATTTGCTCCCATCGGGTATGCCAGGGAACTGGGAACACATACGCTAAAACCTGCCACTTCGGGACTGACTGGACTAGAAGAACCAGGTGATGCCCCAGTAGGGTCAGGGGCCCAGATCCCCGGGGACCCGGCTGGCAGGAAGAAGCGGCTTCAGGAGGGCTGGGTGGGGCCTGGGAGCCTGCATTCCCAGAACACTGCTGCTCCTGGGACAGGGCTGCCCGTGGCAGCAGAAGTTGGCCCTGCCTTCTGCAGGCAGGTCCTCCAGGTGGGCTGTGATGCTACAGAGAAATTAGAACAGGGCCCCAAACGAACAGAAACACACGCCCCGGGGGAAACGCCAGGTGCAGTACGTTCAGCCATGGAAGCCAAGGTCAAAGCTTCCTTCCAGAACTCTCTGGGCTTGGTGGAAACTGGGGGAGGTGGGGGCCAATCTGACGTCTTCTGCTCAAGAGGCCCCCACCCCCAGCCCCCGTGACCACACCAGCTACAGGGGAGGAGAAAGAAGGCAAATCCGCAATGAGAGTCGGAGGGTGAGCCGGGCAGAGAGAAGGCGGAAGGCGCTGGTTTCTTGGTTCATCAGGGAAAGCTCCACCCTCGGGCTCAGCCAGTCCCTTGGAAAGACCCAAAGCCATTCTCTTTGGAGAGTCCCCATGGCTGGAGTGGACTGAAGTCTCTTAGGAGTAAACTGGGTCCCTCAAAAGATTGGTCAAGTCCTAACACTAGGATGCAGAATGTGAACTGATTTGGAAACAGGGTCACTGCTGATGGAATTACGTAAGTTAAGACGTCCTGCTGGAGTGGCTGGCCCTTAACCCAGGATGCCTGGTGTCCTTCTGGTAGGAGAAGACACACAGGGGAGAAAGCCTTGTAAAGCCTAAGGCAGAAACCCGAGTCACGCTTCCACAAGCCATAGACCACTGCCCTGCCAACCACCTCCAGAGGCTGGAAGGGGCCAGAGAGATTCTCCCTCCAGGCTGAGGGAGTACGGCCCTGCTGACCACTTGACCACAGACTTCTGGCCTTCAGAACTGCCGGGACGTACAGTTCTCTTGTCTTAAGCCGCCCAGATTGTGGTACGTTGTTACAGCATCCCAGCAAAACTAAGACAGCCTCCTGGTACTGCCTGTGAAAGGCCAATGAGAAAGAGGTGTCCAGAGTTTCATCAAGCCAGCACTGGACTGTTACTGTGAGGGTATTTCAACTGTAGTCAGGTGATTGCATATACAGTGGATTGCATATACAAGGAATGAAGGAGACTGCCCTCAGCAATTCTATCAGGTGGCAGTATTAAAAGGCAGAACTGAAGATTTCAAAATTCAGGAAGAAGAATTTCTGCCCCAACTTCAGCCAGCCAGCTTCTCCTGGGGAATGCAATATCATCTTCATTAGAGTTTCCAGCTTGAGGCTTGCTCTATGGAATTCAGACTTGCCAATCCGCACAGTCATGTGAACCAACTCCTATAATAAGTGACTCCTGCGCTATCATTATCTATCTGTCATCTATCTATCATCATCTATCATCTATAGCTCAGAGCCTACCTATCATTATCTATCATTATCATCTATTTATCAATCATCTATCAACTATCAATCTATCAATCTATATCTATCATTACCATCTACATTATCTATATTTATCATCTATCATTATTATCTATCATCTATCTCTATCACCTATCATCTATCATTATCTGTCATCTATCACCTATCATTATCTATCATCTATCATGTATCTATCATTATTATCTATCATTATCTATCATCTATTGATCTATAAATCTATATCATTATCTATCATTATCATCTACATTATCTATATTTATCATCTATCATTGTCTATCATCATTATCTATTATCTATCAATATATCAATCTATCATTATCATCTATTATCTATCATCTATCATCTATATCTACCATCTATCATTATCTATTATCTGTCATCTAGCACTATTATTTATCTATCATCTATCATGTATCTATCATTACCTATTATCTGTCATTATCTATCATCTATCATCTATTATCTATCATCTATTGAACTATAAATCTATATCTATCATTCT
Organism: Dasypus novemcinctus; assembly: GCF_030445035.2. Classification (NCBI taxonomy): domain Eukaryota; kingdom Metazoa; phylum Chordata; class Mammalia; order Cingulata; family Dasypodidae; genus Dasypus; species Dasypus novemcinctus. The sequence goes on along the minus strand of NC_092216.1, from coordinate 7,011,314 downwards.
CTATCATCTATCATCTGTATCTATCATCTAGCTATTATCTATCAGTTATCTATCATCTATCATTATCTTTATCTATCATTATCTATCATCTATCATCTATCATATCTATTTTCTATCATCTATTATCTATCATTATCCACCTACCATCTACCATCTCTCATCTATCTCTATCATCTATCTATCATATTTATCATCTATCATTATCTATAATCTATCATTATCTATCATCTATCATTATCTACCATCTATCATCTATCTCTATCATCTGTCATCTATCATCTATCATCTTTCTCTCTATCATCTCTATATCAACACACATGTATACACACATGTATACACACACACACGTCCTGCCAGCTCTGTTTCTCTGGACAGCCCTACAACGATGGACCAGTGACAGCTTTGTAATCAAGGCTGAATGGGCTCTGAACCTCGACAAGTAGGGAAATGAAACCAAGGAGGGCACAGAGAAACCTGTAGAAGAGCCTGGACACCGCCCGGGGGGAGGGAAGGTGGGTTCTAGGTCTCCAGGCGGCCCAGCCACCTTGGGCAAGTCGACCGCGCACTCCCGCAGCTGAGCCTGCTGATGTCTGCAAGGAAGGGTGGCCTCGTGGTCCTGTACATCGCCTCCTCGACCGCTCTGAAGGCATCTGAGAAGGAATTCTGCCCTTTATATCAAGTCTGAATGCTCGGAGCAGGAAGGGACCAGCAGGGGAGAGCAGCTTCCAAGAAGGCAGCATCAGGAAGCCAGGTCTTCGGGGAATTTCCCACGAAGTTTCCCAAGCCGCACACGCCGTTGGTTGGGCCTCCAAGTCTTGGACGGCCACTAGCAGCAGGCAGGACCCCTGCACCCACCCCCTCTGCCTTTCCCCAAGGGAGGCTGCTGAGAAGCCCCTGGAGGCATGTCGGTCCTCAACGGGAGTTGATTTCTAGCGCAGACATCGAGGCACAGTGACTGCAGTCCTTTGGAGGCTTAAAACCAAGGAGGCATTAGTCAGACTGTTTTTGCTCCCCAGGCATGCAAGGATGCATATCTGAGCACCAAGCAGCATGTCTTTGTCAGGGAAAAGGTTATAAAAGCGCATTTGTCATGTTACTTTTCAGCCGTATACCGGCTGTCGGTCCTTTTGTCCCTCTCGAATCCAAGATTGCACCACGAATGCCTGGACATGGCATGGGAGGTTGGGAAGAGCTTCCGAACGCAGGGCAGAACCCCTGAGCTCTTGCCCTAGCTTGCCCACCTCTCCTGGCTGCTGGGATCATGGGTATCAACAAAATAAACCACCATCTGCACTGGGAGTTGCCCACAGGGACTCCTGTTCCAGGAATGGGGAGGACATCTTAGAAGACAGGGATTGACCAAGGGTGAGTACAGACGGCGAACGTGCAGCACTTCTGGTGAGCTGCCATTTGAGCCAGCTTTATGATTAGCTGGTCTTGGTTTGGTAGGCATCGCCTACAAAAATGGACAAGCATACTATCTCAACCAATGTAAGACCCTCCTATGGCATGACGAACTCAACTGTCGACCCGTCATAACTTCCCACTTGAAAATCCCCTAATTGCCTCCACAAGCCACTGGCAGCTGCCATTTTGAAACACTCGCCACCTGAGCTCTCCATGTGCCAGCAGTTCTTTCAGTAAACCTACAGCCTTTGATGATGTTGGTGACTTTGCTTCTTTTGACATTACCGTATATGTAATCTATGTGGCTACATATTCGTATATTACCAACCAATCCATTAACCAATGAGTTGAACATATCCAAGATGACTTTGCTTCTTTTGACATTACCATATATGTAATCTATGTGAACACATATTTGTATATTACCAACCAATCCATTAACCAATGAATTGGACATACCCATGGTGACTTTGCTTCTTTTGACATTACCATATATATAATCTATGTGACTACATATTTGTATATTACCAACCAATCCATGAACCAATGAGTTGGACATGCCTATGCTTCTGTAGGGCCATGGTTGTCGATGGGATGGCTCCACTCAGGGACTCTGGCAATGTCTGGGGACTGCTTTGGAAGCCCCAAACTGGAGGGAGCGATATGCTACTGGCATCTGGTGGGTGGAGACGAGGGAGGCTCAGGGTCCTACAATGCACAGGACAGCCCTCCACAATAACTAATCCTGCAGCCCCGATGGTCAGTCACATTGAGGTGGAACACTAGGAATTCTATGCAAGCAACTGGCCTCTGGAAGGTTCTAAACCTCAATTCTGGTATTACTTGTTTGGGTACCTAGCTACCTCCCTGAGCTCCATATTTGATGAACCGTGGATGCTGAGGCTTGAGCGCTTGAGGAATATCCTGCCATTTCCATTCCTCAGATCATACATGGATTATCGCCTACAGGAAAGACTGATTCCCCAGCCACAGGTTCCAGTTGCTGTCAGTGCAAGGATGAGCTTGTTTCCTCCTGTTAACGGGTTTCTGTGAGGCTGAGGATGTTGGTTCAAGCAGATTCTAACTGCACGTTACTTTAGGTGGCAGCGCAGGCAAGGTTTCCATGCTGCAGGACTTTGAGTGGTCAAAGTGAGAATGTCCCAGGCAAAGCAGGATGCATTGGTTACTCGAACTTAGGAGATGTAACTAAAGCACTTCAGGGTATAAAATCCAAAAAGCACTGAAAGGGGAAGGAAAAAGTAAATATCCCCTTAGAAAGTGAGTACCTCATCTGCAATGTGCAAGATGAATTGGCAAGTCTCCGAAACGGACAGACCAATAACAGGAGGACTCACTCAAGATGTGGGCATTTTAAGCTTTTAGTAGTGTGTGCTCTTCATAGTTTGATCTTACTAAATAGATGAGTTTCAGTCAAGATCTCTGGATCTTCAATACATTTCCCCATCCTGCGCCCCCCATAATGTCTTTTTTTTTTTTAAGGAGGTACTGGTGATTGAACCCATGATCTTGTACATGGGCAGCAGGTGTACAACCACTGAGCTACATCCACTCCCCCATAATGTCTTAAGACACCCCTGGTAAGTTGCCCTGCTAAGGGAGTGCTGACCAATGGTTCACAGGCCAGTGGGAAGAGGACACTGGAATCGCTAGACTCCCAGGAAAGTCTGAGGAGTCTAGCCAGCAGTAGCCTCCAGTGTTGCTCAGTCCCTGACCCAATGCCACCCTTTCACATTGTGTGCTGGGAGTCCTGGCAGCTCTGGAGCTGTGGAAATGTAAGAAGGAGGAATGCCATTGTCTGTTGGACCAAGTAGGAGTTAGAGAAGGAAACCAGAGCCCCGAAGCAGACCCCAGGGCTGGGATTACCTCCACAGACAGCCGAGCTTCTAAGTGGCTTTCCAAATACAAGAGATGACATACACACACAGGCAAACAAAATGTGGACTCTGCAGACAGATGAACCAAAGCAGCAAAATAAGAAATCTGAAATAAGACTCTATAAAGAATGGTATTTTTTTCTGCATTAAATGCAAGATTTAAGTTTATATATTGTGTGAGAAAGGATAATCTTTTTATTTGTTCCATCAGTTGCCAATGTGCTTTTGACACCACACTGTATTACAGCTTACTGGATTTTCTCTATTGTTCTTTAAAGCTATCAGAAAATGGAAGCTATTGTCCCACAAGGAAAACACAATTTCCAAATATAAATTGTAATTCAGGGAAGGAAATGCATCCTCCTTCTTCATAGAAACTGTCCATTTTTGGCTGTTGGGAGAATTATGAAAAGCTTCAAAGGGCAACTAGTTACTTGTGCACAAACTACTTCAATAGGACACATTTTCTGATTTTTCCAATTTGGTGACAAAGAAGCATTAAAACATCCTTTTTTTTTTTTTTTTTTTTCCAGTGAAGAGGTGCCTTCCATTTTATACAACAGATGTGTTTATGAAAAGCATGGAATATAAGACTTTAAAAAATAATAATTTGGTAAAAAGGCAGCCTACTCAATGGGAAAAAATATTTGGAAACCACATATCCAATAAGGTTTGATAACCCTGCCACATAAAGAGATCATACAACTCAAGGGTAAAAGGACAAGCAGCCCAATTTAAAAATGGGCAAAAGACTTGAACAGACATTTCTCCAAAGAGGAAATACAAATGGCCAAAAAATGTTCAACATGACTAGCGATTAGGGAAATGCAGATCAAAACTGCAATGAGACACCATTTCTCACCTTATAGGATGGTCATTTTTAAAAACCCAGAAAATCTACAAGTGCTGGAGAAGATGTGGAGAAATAGGAACACTCTTTCAGTGTTGGTGGGATTTTAGAATGGTGCTGCCACAGAGGCATCTGTGGAAGACAGTTTGGCAGGACCTCAAGGAGCTGAATATAGAACTGCTATAGGATCCAGCAATCCCATTACTAGGAATATATTCAGAAGAACTGAAAGCAAGGATGCAAAGTGACATGGGCACACCAATGCTCACAGCAGCATTACTCACAGCTGCTAAAATATGGAAACAACCCAAGTGTCCATCAACTGATGAATGGATAAACAAAATGTGGTATATACATTTGATGGAATACTCTTCATTTGTAAGTAGAAATGAAATTGGGATGCATATGACAACACGGATGAATCTAGAGGCTATTGAGTGAAATAAGCCAGACACAAAAGAACAAATATTGTATGGCCTCAGTAATATGACCTAAATACAATGAGTAAACTCATGGAGGTAAGCTCTAGTATAACCTAGCATAGGCTCCTAGGAAACAGAAGCTGGGTTGAGAATGAAAAATGATGCTTAATATATGTAGTATCATTAATAAGGTTAATTGTAAAAGTGTGGAAATGAATAAAGTTGAGAGCAAAACATTAAAATGAATATAGCTAACACTGCTGAATTATAAATGTGATTGTGGCCAAAAGGCATAGTTTAGGGAGATTAATGTTAATTGAAAGACACCTAGAGGATAATCGAGGGACTGTATAATACCGTGATTTCAGTGGTAAAGACTGTGGTTAATAGTATAAATATAAGAAGACTCTTCTTTTACAAAGCGCTAAGAATATGGTGGTACATGGGAAAATTACAACTACTATACCTTACGTATGATAGTTAACAGAATGTAATATTTTGCAGCAGCAAAGGCAAAAAAATACTTTTCAGTCCTAAGGGACAATAGAGGGGTATGAAGGCGTATGGGATTTTTCCTTTTGGAGTAATGATAACATTCTAAAATTGACTCAAGTGGTGACAGCACAAGTCAGTGATGAAATTGAGAGCCACTGAGGGTGCACTCTGAACGGATTGTATAACATGGGGGGCCAGTGGTGGATGACAGACTAATAATATGAAAACCTTTTATCCTGAACGATAACAAATACATAATACTAATATAGGGTGCTAATAATTGGCTGAGTTGGGGAAAAATATACCAAAAGTAAGATATGGGCGATAGTCGTAATATTTCCACGATGCTCTTTCATATTTGTAACAAATGTTTCACAACAACCGTATTGGCGGTGGGGAGATGTACAAAGACTTGCATGATGATATGTGTGTTTTATAAATTCACAACTTTTACTATATATTTATTATTTTTGCATGCTCACGTATGAATGATATACTTCAATAAAATTTTATTAAAAATTTGAACCATGCCTTCACACACATGGAGAGTGAAGCCCACAAAGGCTTTCCAATGCTCCTTTTCTGTCAATGTCATTAGACGTTGCCATTTCATCCCCGGTTTAGGGGTGGGGACTCTCTGCCAGCATAGTGCTGCCTAAGAAATGAATCAGCTGGCTTCTTTCCCAAGAGCCATGCCCAGATCTGCAGCAGATAAAGCATGGCCTTCCCCAAGAAACTTCAGTCCCAAGAAGTCTGATTCCTTCACCTACTTCTATGAATTTGCTTATTTGGGAAGTCTTCAAAACCCAGGCAAGTCCATAAGCTCCGTCAAAGTCATAACTCTGGACAAAGCAATCAATCACAGCTTGTGGGGTATCACTGTCCTTCCGAATTCATAATCCTAGCACTGGGGCAGTTTTCCTTTCAAATTCTCTTCTGACCTACTGAAAAATATAATGTTGGTACAACAGAGAAAAAAAAAAAATAAGTTTCTCGTTTTCCGAGAGGAGAAATAAATCAGGAATGAGAAAGGAAAGACTCTAGCTGGTGAGGATGGCATACTGCAAACACCTCAGTGTTTGTGGATTTGATCCCGTAAAGAGGAAACTGAGGCACAGAGATCCACAGTCTATCACAGTTGGTAAGTGGTCAGTGGCCTTGTGGGAACCCAGACATCTGCAAAATCTAGGCTCTTAACCACCAATACACCCTCACATTGAAAGGTTTCTGCAAATGTCTGATTTCTGGAAAGGGGTGTCTTTTTCCTTAAATGTGCATTTGCAATGGAAACAAACTCCAGAAGCGGGGACAAAAAGATATTTCTGAGAATAGTGGGGAAAAAAATGCTTTTCAGGTTGCACTCCGAAAGGACAGAAGAGAGGGGGAAAAAAAAAAGCTGAGAGCTGCCAGTGACAGTTGTGACCTGGGAAAGCAGAAGCAACGGGTTAGTACTACGACTGAATGTGAGCATGCCTCCTGTGTCTCCGTGCTATCAGAGGTGGGCCAGTGATGTCCTGTCCACCTCTAGATCAAGAGGGGGCTTAGATTCCACAGAATGGAGGAATAAAATATGGACTAGAGTGGACTTACTGATATTCTACTATAAAACCATTGTGATGAGTAATAGAAGAAATTGTAGCATGGAGGTGGAGAAAGTGGCCACAGTAGTTGCTGAGGGCAGGGAGAGGGAAGAAGAGATGTCACGTGGGGCCATTTTTGGAACTTGGAGTTGTCCTGAATGATATTGCAGGGTCAGATGCTGGACTTTATATATCCTGCCATAACCCACTGAATGGACTGGGGGAGAGTGCGAACTACAGGGTAACAATTATCTATGTAGTGCAGCAGTGCTCCAGAATGTGTTCACCGAGTGCGATGAGTGTGCCACAATGATGGGGGAGGTTGTTGGTGTGGGAGGAGTGGGCTGGGGGGGGGGGGGCCGGAATACAGGAACCTCATATTTTTTTCTTGAAACTTCGATCATTTATTTACTCACTTATTATTTCCAATTTGAGAATTTTGACCAGAAAAAATAGATAGATAGGGCCAACTTCATGGGTATGTGACCTGTGGAGTTGTTCAGGACTTGTGTTTAGAAGAGTCCTGTTCTAATGTCAGAGAGCATTATTTTTAATACTTCTTGAACAAAGGGCCCTGAGTTTTAATTTTGTATTGGGCCTTGCAAATGAGGTACCCAGTCCTGTATGCAGACATTATTTTTTATTTTTTATCTTTTTAAATTATTTTTAATGTTACATTAAAAAATATGAGGTCCCTATATACCCCCCTATATTTATCACAAAAAAATTTTACATTAAAAAATATCTTCAAAAAAATACAGTTTACAAAAATGATGGGGTGGGGGGTGGGGAGTGGGTTATATGAGAACCTCTTATGTTTGTTTTGTTTTTTAAGGTAACATTCCTTGTGATCTATTAACTTTAATTAAAAAATAAATAAATAAAAGTAATTTTAGAAAAATATGTGGGCCGGGGCTTCGCTTGGGGAGAACGCGCCGGCCGGAGATGCTCAGGGATGCCGAAGCTGTACCTGGGCGCCACCTGCGCATGCGCCCGCCGCCCGGGGCAGGACCCCCAGCGAGGCGGGCGGGCCACACCCACGGGACACCAGCCTAGGACCGCGCGGCCGGGATTCGGCCGGGACTTGGGGCTCACAGCCGCCGCTTCCTGACTTCAAGTCCTTTCTAAAGTTCAAGCCGCGAGCTTGTCCCCAGCCGAGTCGCTCAGCTGTGCGCGGCGACGGACCGTGTCGCGCCCGCCCGCGCCCCATCTCGGCCCCACCGCGGCGGCGCGGCTCGCCCCGGGTGCGCGTGCGCGGCGTGCCGGCCGGGGCGCGCGTGCGCGGTACGACCCGGGCGGGCGGGCGCGCCTCTCCCCGCCCCCACTCGGCCCGGGCGGCGGCAGCATGGCGGCGCCCTTGGCCTTCCCGCGACCCGTCACCCACCTCATCTTTGACATGGACGGCCTCCTTCTGGGTGGGTAGCGGCGCGGCCACGTCCCGCGGGCTCTCCGGGGAGGTGGGGCGGGGAGGGGCGCGCCTGGGGGACGGGACCCGGCGCTCCCCCCCACCCCCGAGCCGGTCACGAAGTCGGGCGGCGGCCGGCGCCCGCGGTTCCTTCCCAGAATGCGGGCGCGCGGCGAGGGCGTTTCCACCCCCACCCCCCCGCCACCCTCTTCCCGCGGCCTGGCCGGGGGAGGGTCTGGGGGGGCGCGGAGGCTTGGACCCGCGCAAGTCTCCCCCCCCCCCCCGCTCCTTCACCCTCCAGCTGCGCGGGTCGCCTGCCCTGCCTCAGTTTCCCCACACGGCCGAGCCCGCGGAGGGTACCTGCTCCGCGGGGGGGGGGGGGGGAGAAGCCCCGCGGCCGCGTCGTCCTGCGCGGCGGCCGCTCTCCACCCGGCCCCCCCAGGCGACATGTGGCGGCGCCCGAGGACGCGGCGGGGGTCACCGCGGGGGCGCGGCGCGGGCCCGGCCGGGGGATGCGACCGCGCGCGCGCGGCCACGCGCCCGGCGCGCACCCCCGGCCCCGGGGGGGGTCTGGCTTGGAGCGGCCGCGGGCCTCGGCCGGACCCGGGTGCCGCAGAGAGATGCCCAGTGCAGGGGCCCACCCTGCCCGGGGCCGTGTTCGATCCCGCGGCCTGCCGAGTCGGACAAGCGCCCCTCTCTGCCCCCCCCCCCCCCCGAGGGGTTGGCAGCCCCCTAGGGGTATCCCGTGCAGGGTGGCATTCGGAGAATAAAGCAGACCCCTTTAGAACCCAGGCGGTGCCCAGAGCTTTAACAGAAATAAATCCCACAGGTCCGAAAAGCGCCCGCACACTTGATGGGCACTGCCGACCGGGTGCTTTATTGACCTCGGTGATGGCTTATCTCCTAGCGCTCTACAGGGGAGGAGGAACGATCTGCCTTCGGCTCATTAGGAAAAAAAACAAACACTGCAGCTCAGAGAACTGGTTTCTTGTCCGGGATCACACAGCTAATAAGGAGCACGGCTGAGAAATGATCCCACGTGGATCTGATTCTAAATAGAAATGGTGCACTCGTCTTAAATCGTGGGTATGTCCTTGTTCTGGCGAATGGTATGCCTGTGTGATTCCACAGGAAGGAGATTTATAGAGAGAGACGTATGTATAAGGCACACAAAAAACAGTCTCTTGGTTCTATGGACCCAGAGATATAATTTCAGGGATTCCAAGGGGAAAGCAAATAATCCCTCTGTAGTGATTGGAAAGCACAGTGTATGCAGCTACCAAATTTGAAATGACTCAGTTTCACAAAGCTTCAGGAATTTGGAAGTGGTGTACTTTGTAGATGTGAGTTTTCTTACCCAGGTGGTCAGGGACTTAAATTGTTCCATCAATTCCTTACCCTCTAATGAGCAGTCCAGCGTACCTGTTGTGGGAGTCTCATGAATTTTAAAACAAGCAGAGTATCTCATTCCAATTAAATTTATTAAACTTCTAAATGAGCTCGATACTTCATTTTGACTGTAGATTCACACACAGCCATTCCTTGAAGTGAAAAATGTGGCTTTGGTGGCCCTGCTTCATGGGTAGTTACCAGCCAAGGTCCTCTTCTTTGCTAGTTAAGGCAAGTTGCACTATTACCCCAGAGTTTGAACTGGTCAGAGTCAGAAATAATCGCCGTTTCAGAAAAGACTTAGCTATTTTTTTCTCCTTTTCTCTCCATTTTATCCTTTCCTGCCCTAACTCTTCTTTGAGGTGGCAAGGCACGCAGAGCTTTTTCAAAAATTTGCCCGTACTTACTCTATGCTTTTACAAAATATCTTGTATACAGAATAGCTTTCCAAAATGTACGAATTTATCCCATTTAATCTACCAAATCAGGCCTGCTCCAATTTTGTGGCACCTCATTCCAACATACCTGTTGTTTGCATAACAGTAAATCATCAATTTATAATGATTTCTTTTGCAGTAGGTGTGGTCTTTGGAATTTTAAATGGGTTTCCCCAGGAAGTTCTCTTTGTTAGTGTAGCCACAGTACTCTCAGGGTGTAAAATTGAAAACAAATTGTTTGTCAGAATTCATATATTACAAGAGGAGCTTGTTTAATCAGAGAATGAGGAAGTAAATGGAGATTTTTGTGGAAATGTAGAGGAGAACACCAGGGCATTTTCCAGTGCTTTTGAAATGTTTGAAGCCATTAGTTGTCCTTTCAATCGAAAAAAGACACTTGGATTCTGTTTTTCTTGTCAGAAGATAACAGCTATGATTTAGGTTATTTTGCTTCTCCAATGGAATACAGAGAAAGAGAAGTGGGGTGAGGTGTGGGGACTAAGATTACTTAGGAACTAGGACAAGATGAAGCAAGATTTGAACACATGGATGGGGAACATTACGTGGTACGTAATTAGCTGGGGTAGGCGCTGGGAAAATTAGCACAAAGAATGAGTCTGGTCTCTTTGAAGGATAAAGTTTATTGTCTAGAGTGGAGCTATCTAATAGAAATATAACCAAGTCACAAAATTTTCTGATTGATTGATTAAGCAAAAAAACAAAGTTGGGTGATGTGTTTTATCTAACCTAAGGTATTTACAATATTGTTATTCAATTTGTAATAAATATAAGGAATCATATTGATGCTTTGTATTGGCCTGTGAGTCCAAGGCTTCCAAATCTGAGTCTTTTACACTCACAGCCCTTGGCTTGAACTAGCTACATTTCAAGTCCTCAGTAGCTACATGTAGCGAGTGGCTGTGCCTTGGACAGTCCAGGCCTAGAGCTTTTGGGAAGCAACCCAGGATGTTTGCTGTTTCTGAGAACAGCCGTGGTGGACAGGCCTGGCTGAGGGTGGACAGCCCCAGCTGAGGATGGATGTTGTCAAGCTAGATAAATTAGGTAGCTTCTAGGGTATATAAAATGTGTTTTCCAAGTGTGTGATGCAGTAATTATGTAAGCTGACACCTTTAGCAAAGAAAGTTAAGGAAGCTTATTTTAAAATTCTTTAAAATCAGAAAAAAATGTCTCTGCATGGGAAATATTTGTGGTATTGATTTTAACTTACCATGTCTATATGGCAACATCCAGATTGCAGTATTTTAATGAGTGACACATGGCTTCTACTTCACCTTGGCATAGTGGTAAAAGGCCTGTTCTGTCCCTGTCACAGTCCAGTAGCTTTCTTCTTACACTCTATCTGCCTCAAGACTGTTCAAAGTTCCTTCTTGCTGCATCCTAAGCTCCCAGAAGTAGAGACTTGGTGGTATTCTGAGCCCAGCACCCAGACAATTACTGGTTGACTTGGCCAGTTCACCATTGTGCCTAGTCTGTGGTCAGAATCTAGTCCACTGCCATTGCTTTGATAACTTCACTTAGGCTAATTTCTTCAAAACACAGGAGGATCCTTACAACTGGTGACAAAAATAGAACTTTCCCATTTCTAGCCCTAGACTAATTTTCTGAAGAACCTCCCTACACCCTCGTTTGACCCGGCAGGGAATATGTGAGGTGTGAAAGTGGAGGGACGGTAGACTTTTCTGCCTCGGTTGGTTCCATCACATCCTGTTAGGAAGCGTCTTTTGGCTCAGGGGGGTAGAACAGAATAAAGGGTCTTTCGCTCCCTCCCTGCGTGGGTCATTCCGGCTCACAAGCTGCAGAGAGCTCCCAAGTTACAGTGAGATCATTGCTTGCTCCTCCTTTTAAAGATGCCCCCTCTCCCCATTGTGTGCATTGAGGTCTCTTTCTGGAGGTTGGGGGACTCTGTGGTAGCTGCTCCCCATTCTGTCTGCCCTGACTCCACTGCGAACTCACAACACAACGTTTAGGTTTCGTTTCGCCTTGTTAGGTAAAGTTGAAGTTCGCTTTCACATCTGTGAAGGAATCAGCCCAAGTCATGAGCCCACAGGGGAGGGACCTTGATTTTATCTTCCTGGCTACAGTGTAATCAATGAGTTTGTTTCCTTTCCGGAAACTGAAAAGATGACGCCTATACAACCAGCATGAGACAACGATGTTCCCAATAAAGGTCCAGAAAGATTGGGAATAAGATGCAGGTGGGGTCGGGGGCAGGCAATAATAGACTACCTTGTAGGTTGGAGATAATTTGACAGTAATAAAAAAGCATTCAGCTGTGGACTGAAGTTGGTAAAGTCAGTCCTCTTGAGTTCTGCTTTCTAACAGACCCAAATCATGTCAACTTTGAGTTTGTTCTTATACTCAGAGGGTAGTTGTCAACCACAGCTGCTCCTGTTGCTGAATTGAGAAGTGAGTGAGATTTAAACTGCAGACCAGTGGGAGTTTGGTCAAACAGGCGGTGAGACTAAAATAGTCAGGTGATTTTGCCAGTGCAGGTATAAAATGTCCTTTCCTTACTTTCTTCTAGCTTCCTTATCCTCATAGTGTTGTGTTTTTTTTGAACTTTTTAAATCGAAATATATCATCATACATAAGCAATAAATGTATACTAGTTGTGAACTTAAACATATAACATCAAACAAACATATATAACATCTCACCCTACCACCAATAACTTGCATTGTTTTTAAACCTTTTTAACTAATGATAAAAGAACATTGTCAAAATATCACTACTAAACCAAAGTATTTTTCCCCTAACCAATCCAATTATTATTATCCTAATATCATTTATATATGAACATACATAAACAATTAAGTATGTAGTAAAGGTTGTGAACTTACAAAGCAAACACGCGTAATGTCATACAGGGGTCCCATACATAACCCTCCAGCACCGTGTAGTTTCATGAAATGTTTGTTGCAAACTATGGAAGAACACTGTCAAAATCTTAATACTAATCATAGTTCTTTTCTTACATTTGGTCTTTTTCCCCCAAACCCACCCTATTATTATTTTTTAAATGTATTTTTTATGACAGAAGTTGTAAACTTATAAAACAATTATGCACATGTGCAGAATTCCCAAACAACATCCCTTCATCAACACACCACAATGTGGTGAGTCATTTGCTACCGATAAAATAATATCATCTGGTTATTGCCATGTCCATAGCATACATTTGGCTCACTTTTTCCATACTGCGTCAATATCAATACAGTACATCTTTTGCATAGATGCAAGAATATTATTACTACTAGCCACAGTCTATAGGTCACTCCAGCTGTATTTTTCCCATGCTTCCCCATATTCCCAACACCCTGCAGGAGTGATATACATTTGTGGTACACAAAACACAAAACAGTCTTGGATCTATACCATCAATGACAATTCTCACCCACCTCTTGGTTTACTGTGCTATCCAGTTCCTAGATTATTCTCAACCATTCTGTCAGTTGGCATTTACATAACTAGACTACCATTTTCAGTCACATCCCCATTTATAAACTAGCTGTTCCTCACTGTGTGTTACCATCCACTCTATACGTTTCCACAATTTCACAGTAAAGCTAATTAAAACTTCTGCATACATTAAACATCAGTAGTCCACTCAGTCCTCCTCTTATTTCCTTTAAGAATCCGCCTACCACCAGGTCTTGAAGATATTTTCCAGTAATTTCTTCTAGAAGTTTTATGGTTCTTGGTGTTTTGTTTTGTTTTTTTTTTAGTTTTTTGATCCATTTTGAGTTAGTTTTTGGAAAAGGTATGAGAGAGGGGTCCTCTTTCCTTCTTCCATCAGCTATGGATGCACAATTCTTTCAGCACCATTTGTTGACTGGATTGTTCTGCCCGAGCTGTGTGAGTCGGACAGGCTAGTCAAAAATCACTTGACCGTACCTGTGAGGGTCTGTTTCTGAACCATAAATTTGGTTCCATTGGTTTATTGTATCTGTCTATAGGCCAGTACCTTGCTGTTTTTACCACTATGATGAAGGTTCACTTTTCCTTTTTCTGATGTTTCTAGCTATTCAAGACTCCTTACCCTTCCAAATAAATTTAATGATCGTGTTTTCAATTTTTTCTTTAATGCTGGTGGAATTTTTATCGGGATTGCATTAAATCCGTCATCAATTTGAGTAGAACTGACATCTTAATGATATTTAGTCTTCCAATCCATGAGCATGGAATGTTCTTCCAGTTAATTAGGGCTTTTTTGATTTCTTTTTAACATGGAGTTGCAGTTTTCTGAATACAAGTGCTTTACATCATTGGTTAAGTTTATTCCTATTTGAGTTTCATCTGTCATATTTTGTTTTTGCCGCTCTTTTGACACTTTTAGTTACTTGTATTGATATAATCTTCATTTCTATACTCTCTTTCAGGCCCTCTTTCCTATCTTTTCTTTTCAGGCTCTAACACACCCTTTAGTATTTCCTGAAATTCTGGTCTCTTGCTTAGAAATTCTCTCAGTTTCTGTTTAACTGTGAATATTCTAATTTCACCCTTATTTTTGAAGGACTGCCTTGCTGGATATAAGATTCTTGGCTGGAAGTTTTTCTCTTGTATCTTAAATATATCAGACCACTGTCTTCTTGCCTCCATGGTTTCTGGTGAGAAATCAGCACTTAATCTTATTGGATATCCCTTATATGCTATGCATTTTTTTCTCTTGCTGCTCTCAGAATTCTCTCTTTGTCTTTGGCCTTTGACATTCTGATGAGTATGTGTCTTGGAGTTGGTCTATTTGGAATTTTTTGGATGGGAGTACATTGTGCTTCTTGGACAGGAATATCTATGTCCTTCAATAGGGTTGGGAAATTTTCTACCATTATTTCTTTAAATATCCCTTCTGCCCCTTTTCCCTTCTTTTCTCCTGGGACACCCATGACACTTATGTTTGCACGCCTTTTGCTGTCATTTAGTTCCCTGAGACCCTGTTCAATTTTTTCCATTCTTTTCTTCATCACTGCTTTTGTATGTTCACTTTTAGAGGCCATTTCTTCAAGCTCACCAATCCTTTCCCCTGCCTTCTTAAATCTGCTATTATATGATTCCAATGTTTTTTAAATTGCATTGATTGTACCTTTCATTCCCATAAGATCTGTTATTTTTCTATGTATGCTTTCAAATTCTTCTTTGTGCTCATCCAATGTCTTCTTAATAACTTTAGTCTCTTTAGCCATCTCATTGAATTTATTAAGATCTGTTTGAACATCTATAATTAGGTGTCTCAACTCCTTAATGTCATCTGGAGGCTTATCTTGTTCCTTTAACTGGGCCATAGCTTCCTCTTTCTTGGTGTGGATTGTAATTTTTTGTTGGTATCTTCACATCTGGCTTACTAGAGTATTTATTTCTGGGTGTAGTTTTTCTCTCTAGTTTAGGGCTTCCTATCGTTTCTCCCTTGCTGGTTGTGCAGTAGGAGGCAAGCATGTAGTTGGTGCTGTAAGCTGTGGAGGCTCAAGCTGCCCTCATTGCACCAGGGACCAGTGAAGCTTCTTCCAGCTTTCTCCTTTGCCAGGGGTAGGGACAGAGTCACAGCTATGTGGAATAATCCATGTGCAGGCCTATGCTGTAGTTGCCCAGAGAGACTGATGATTCTTCACATCCTTTTCTTCCCTGACTGGGGCAGGGGTGGAGCTGCAGGTGTGGGCAGCAGTCTGTGCAGTGCGGGTCCAAGGTGACCGCAGTTGCCCTGGTAGACTTCTGATTTTCAGTCAATGCCAGCCAAAGTTCTCTGCAGTTATCTGTATAGGCTGGTGCAGGGCTCCCGGGCCTCCTCCCTACCAGAGGTGGGGCTGAAGCCTAGGCAGGCTGCAGGCTGATCTGCGGGAAGGAAACTGGTACCTGCCGACCCTGAGAGTATCAGTCAGCCTGGCTGCCCCTCAGGCTGGGGGTGGAGTCAGAATGGTGGCCACTGGCCTCTTTCTGACTTGGGCTGGTTCACATCCCAGCTGTTCCGAGGGTTATCTCTTAGCAGCCAAGTCTCCCAATCAATAGCCGAAATAGGCAGCCAACCGTCTCCTCCTCCCCTGTTTCTGGGAAATGGAGCTTCCAATTCCAGCCACAGAACAGCTCCTGGGGCGGCTCATGCTGCCAGAGCAGGACAATCACCAGCCTCCACGGCTTGGCCGGTAATTTCCCGGAGAGGCTGGCGCAGGTCCCCGCAGCTTCCTCCTGGAGGTGGCACTGGGGCCTAGGCTAGACCTGCAGTCTGATCTGGATGGGAAGAAGCTGGTCTCCACAAGCACCAGGATCCTCAGTCTACCCTGCTGCCCCTCGTGCCAGGCGTGGGGTTAAGATGGCAGCTCTTGGCCTCTTTCTGACTTGGACAGGCTCAAACCTTAGCTGTTCTCAAGATTATAATATAGCCTGCTGAATTTCCTCATCATAGCTGAAATTGGTGCCCAACCGTCTCTTCCTCCCCCGTTTTGGGGAAGTGGAGCTTTCGATTCCAGCCGCAGAACAGCTCCTGAGGCGGCTTGTGCCTCCAGTGGAGGATGGCACTGGCCTCTGGGCCGTGGAGCTTCTACTTACGTGTCTTCTCTGCAGACGGGCATCTCCTCCTTCCACTCCTTCAAGGATGTTGCAGGATGTTTTTCTGGTCTCCTGGAGCCCCCAAACAGGTGCTTCAGCTGGCTCCAGAGAGCTCGGGGTGTTTGCTAACTGCCCTGTAGCAGGAGCTGACTCCAGGAGCTCCTTACTCCGCCGCCATCTTGCTGGTTGTTCTCATAGTGTGGTTTTATTTGGAACCTTAGTGAAACAAACTGGATATAATCATGGGAGAGCAGTCATCATTTGTCTCTAACCACATCTTTGTTCTTCCTTTCTTTCCCTGAAAAAGCTGTGTTTGGGGGATTATTTGGGTTCTCTTCTCCTTCTGATTGATTTCTTGCTCTTCACTCCAGTTCTTTCCTTTTTAAATTACTATGATTTCAATGTCACTTGTTCTCTGTTACTTTGCAGGGTGTATAATAAAGAATTTGTCTTCAGCTCAGAGTTCTTGCCTTTGCCCTGGGAGGTAACCTTTGCAAGCTTCCTGAGTGATTGGCATGTCTTTGCTTTTCCCGGTGGGCCTCTTGATGGTTTATGCTACTGTGATGACTCAGGGTAGCCCAGTCCAGAAGCACAGACCATGTGATTAGGGGCTTGGGGCTTTGAGCCATGTCACATCAACCCTACCTCCAGTAAGGAGAGGGGGGGCTGGAGATCGAATCCGACCTCCTAGATTCCGTCATGCCTTCTCAGGGAAACCCCAGTAAGATCTGGGCCCTGGAGCTCAGTGAGCTTCCCCTGTCGGCACTGCTCTCAGTATTGTCACACGTTGATGTGCCAGGACGTTAACCTGTCCCTAAAGTCGGCTGAAGCTTCATGCCGCGACACTCCCAGACCCTGAAGACAGCTGACACTTCCTGCACTGCTCCCAGGCTTCATCTTGCTATGCCTTTCTTCCTCTGGCCGGTTCTGATTTCCATCCTTTTGCTATGATAAAGCTGTAATGGTAAATATAGCACTTTCCTGTGTTCTGTGAGCTGTTCTACCGAACTGTTGAGCCTGAGGGAGTCCTTGGGGTCCCCCCCAGATTTATTGTCAGCTGGTCTGAAGTGAGGGTGGTCCTGTGGACTCCCACCCTTGCAGCTTGTGTCTAAAACAAGGACAGTCTTCTGGGGACTCTTACCTCTGACTTTGCAGTTGGATCCTAACTCCTTTGTCCAGTGATAGATGGAGATTTAATACAAAATAAAAGAGCAATGGAAATAAGGACTCCTGAAAGCATCTGCTGAAAGCCCTAATTATTTATTTATGTGCCCAGGCACCTTGAAACCTTTGGACACAGTAATTGAAAAGTGTTGACACACAGCCTGTCGTTGGAAGGTACAACTGCAGCATTCTAGGATGAGTCCTGTTTGAAAATCACGTCACTAGCATCAGGTGTAAGTGAATACCATTGACAAATGAGTGCAACGTCTGGTAGATTAAAATAAACCTCATTTCATTTTTTTAAAAATGGGGGGCCAGCTTTGGTTTTGTGGTTTAGATATTTGTGGTTTAAAATGGCCTACAGTTGGCGTCGCATGAGAGTTTTCTTAAAAGTGCAGTCACTGGCACCTGTACATCCTTGCCTTTGCGAAGGCGGCGGCACTTAGCCCCTCTCAATCTTTGAGCACCTGGCCGCTTCATCAGCACTCCCTCTATCCTGCTGGCCCTCAGCCTCCCCGTCCTTCTGCAGGATGCACACTCAGCAACCAGGTATCTGCCCAGAGTAGGTGGGCGGCGAGGTGTCCTGTGTGGGATGAGAATGACTCCCTGCGCCATGCCCCGGGCTGGCAGGAAGTTCCACGGGCCTTGCTCGCGGCACCACTCTGTGCGCTTGACGCCCACTGACCGCCCTCCTGCCCTGCGGGCTGCGCCGCCTTACGTGCCTTTTCGCGATTGAGGATGCTCCATTTACAATGTGGCAGATCACACAATGTGTCAGAGACCTCTGATGAGCAAGCCAAAGTTGGTGTGATATCCCAGTAGTCTTTCCAGGTGGGAGGGCCTGGCCATAGCCTGCAGGTCGAGCTCCTGGGAAGCCTTGGAGACGGGAGCCCAGGAGGCCCCAAGGCTTCCCTCCCGCTCAAGGAGCACACAAAAAACGCAGGAGACAGATTGTCCTTGGTGAGAGCTGCCTGCCATCAGCTCTCCAGCCAGCACTGCCCCCCCAATAGAACTTGCTGCCATGGTGGAAATATCAGTGTCTGCACCGCCCCAGACAGGAGCTACTGGCCACAGGCAGCAAAAAGCTCCACTTAATGTTCCATACCAAGGCACAGCTTCGGAAAAAAGATTGCTTCTTGATCATGGCTACTGAGAAAGCTGCAGAAGAATTTTCTGACTCTCTCAAAAACTTACCTTGTGAGCAACCCGTCTCCCAAGCACCATTAAGAGGTTAGGCTCAGCCTGTGTGCTCTTGAGGCCACTGCTTTCCTGCCAGGCGATAGATTCAGTTTGAACGGAGCGGGCGGGGGCCAGCTGAGGCTGCTGAAACCTCAGAATACCGGGCTGGAAAATTGTGTTTAACAGTAAGAGAGTGCATGGTGGGAAAAGTGGCAGCCTTTTAGACTTTTGAGAATAAGTCCTCTCACCGTGCCAGACTGTTGGTTGGAGTCTTGGCTGAGACACTTGCCAGCACCAGCAGGGTGAGTTCCGGTTATGTGAGATGCTTAAACTAGCCTGTGACTCAGTTTGTTTCTCAGGAAAATGGGGATAAGTAAATAAAGTACCTAGCTCAAGGCTTGTTTCAAGCTTAGATGAATTAATTCTTGTAAAGGTCTTAGAACAGTCTTTGACTATGGCGTTTGCCCTCATTTAACGACCGCCCCAGCACCGACTTCTGGGAGAACAGTTTTGGGGCGCTTCTCCTTTATACTCCATCCATTAGATCTGCACAACCTCGGCCAGCTGGCAAGTGCTAAGGGGAGGTGCCTACGGTTATCAGGATGCAGTGGCCGTCGGTCGCAGAGCTGTCATTTGAACTGGGTGTTCCCAAGTGCCTGTTGATCTGCCTGGGTGTGGTGGTACGATGGCTATGTAGAAGGGGGGCCTTGGTTGTGGGGAGGAAGTGTCCTGGCGTCTGCTGCGCCAAATGTTAACACCTTCGTTGGTTCATTGACTACAGGTGAGGGCATATGGGTGCCGGGTGTTTGCTCTTCTACTCTTGACTTTTCTGTACGCTTGGAAAGACTGAGAATTGAGTCTGAAGCATGAACCAGTAATTTTTTAAAAAGTAGTCATCAGCGAATTCTATTTAAAGAAACAAGAATGTAAAAAAGTCTGTCTTTAGAATGAATTGCTTTAGAGTATGAAATAAATGGTTCCAGAACCTTCAGCTTTCTGAAAAATTTAGGTGGCAATTCATTCCCTCGGAGATCAGCAAGTTACGGGATAGCAGAACACAGATTCTTAAAAGTCCCACGTCGTAGTTCTCCCCCGTCAGTTCCTTTTTCTCGTAGTGCAGTTCTAGCATGCCTTCTAGGATTTGGAAACGTATTTGTCCACAACGTTTTCTTTTGGTGATATTTCAAAGGGTGCTGATATTTTGTCAGCAGATCTTAAGATCCAAAAAATAAAATAACTTCTTAAAGCTCTCAAAAAGTAGCCACGACATCTCTATTCCAATAGATGTTTAAATGTATGTTGACGAGGCAGGGCTGACGCTGTCCCCTCGTAACCCCAGCACCTGCATCCCCGGGGGCTCTGGGGATTGATGCTGTAATTACACCTCTCAGCCGACTGCTGCAGACATCTAGGTGCGGCTGGCTTGGCCTCCTGTCTTCCTATCCCGAGGCTCCCCATCTTAGGAGACTCCCTTTGGAGCTTGAAGGTGGTGAGCAAAGTGATGAGACGACTGCTTAAGTGAGGCCTGCCCAGCGTCAGTGTTCTCCTGGACCCAGCCTTCCGTGACGGAGGGCACCCGGGGTCATCTCTCCACGCACTTACACAACTCCCTTCTGCTCCTTTCCTTCAGCTTCACTCATTTAGAAACATTTTAATTCTCGCCTTTTTAAAATAGTCCACTTGGTTATTGAAGAAACGTTTCGGGCAGCAAGGTGTTATACTTTTGTTCTGGCCACAGTAAGCATCGATTTCATGAAATACTAAACATTTTGATGATTTCAATATAGCACATTCTTATTTTCTCTCTGCGTCTTAATTTATTTCCCTCATTTATCTTAATGTAAAGCGTTTCCTTGGGTTAAGTAAATACCTTCCTTTTATTATTATTATTATTATATCTTGCTTGACTCCTACCTATAATCAAGGGAAACTTGTCCAGCTGAGTCACTACCTTTTGCAACCGTATATTTTGACCTCCATACAGACCTTTTGATGACTCCGTATCAGCTTTTAACATAGTATGTTTAGGTGACTGGCTTTGTAAAAGTAGAATCATGATCAAATTTGAGGTTTGGAATTGGAGCACCCCTCCCTCTCTAACAGAGTAAATGAGTCCAGACAACCGTGGGAGCTCGCTGGACAGCCCAGCAAAGACCCGACTCTCCTCACTCCCTCTCCCAGGAGCGTCATCACTCACAGCCCGGGTGGTCTCTGCCACGTGTTGACACATGTGGACCCAGCTCCTGCCTCTCTGAGCCTTCTTTGGTGCAGGTGTAATCCTCAGCCCTTCTTAAAAGACCACCTGGCCAGCGTGGGGTGCGTTAGATTTAGCTCACATATAAGCTCATGTCCCCATGACCAAGTCCCCCTTCCACACAGCTGTCACCACACAGCACGTGTATGCAGCCACCCACCGCTCAGTGACAACGGGAGCTGCATGCTGCAGCGCAACCCGAAGGGCCTCCTGGCTGGTTTACCAGTCCTGCTGATGTGGCGACATCGGTGTATCAGTGGTGTGGCAGCTGCAGTGACAGCCACGGTCACCATTGACTCTGCAGCATAGCCTCGTTGGTGCCTGTCCCCTCCTAGGACCTCACAGGCTTATCAAAATATAAAAATAGTAAGATCGAGGACCATGTTAACTCCCCATCCGCGGCCCGTAGTGCACAGGCTAACATGATTTCACAAAGAGAATTTCCTCACCTGGATGTATTATTAGCCCTTTTTTCTTTTTTCGAAACCAGGATTGTTGGTGAGTAGATCAAGTAAAATAATATTCCCACTTAGTGAGGCGCTTCTCTGAAGTAGCCTGAAGAATTTGACATCTTTGTATCATTGCGTCTGTCCACTGCTGCGTAATACATGCAAAGCACCTTGGTTGCTATTTGGAGTATTTACAGTTTCCTTAGAGTGGGCAGGGATTAGTTTTCAGGTCCCATATCTGAGGGCATCTTCTGGAACTAGCCCCTCCATTGGTTGCTTGGTTTGGGGAAGCCTCCCAAGACCCGCCCTTTTTTCCTTCAAGGAGCGTCCCTGAAGGAAACATCCCGGTGTTCAAGCCAGTGCCTCCACATTAGACTTCTAGAACTTCCTGCTGCATTTGGCGCTTCCCCTCTCTCTCCTTGGAAATCCCTATCTCTTCTGCTGTGCTGACAGTTCTTCTCTGTCCTCCTCAAACTCTACTCTTTTTCTTCGCTTGTTTATTTGCCCTCTCCAGGGCTTTGTCATGGGCTCTCTTCTCTCCTTGAACAGTCTCTTCTAAACACAAGGAGAAGTGGTTTCCCCTCAGGCCTGTGCTCTGTGATCTTTTGACAGCTGGAGAATCTTGGTCCTCTCTTGAGTCCTCAGCTGCACATCCCAGGGACTACCAGGTGTTCCTACCTGAGTGGCCCAGAAGCACTGCCCAAACACGGGGCCCACGAGCCCGCAGCTCTGCTCTTCTACAGTCCCAACAAACACCAGTGAGGCCATGGGCTGCAGTCAGGGGCTCGCAGTCATCTTCCATTGCTCTCCCCACCCTCCATCGGAACATCCCAAGGACTTGGTGCTTCCTGTATATTTTCAAAGCCATCTGCATGTCAGTCCAGCTGCCCTTGCCTTTCTTTAAGTCTCAGTCATTTTCCTGGTCTAACAGCAATTCATACTGAGAACTTTTGCCATTTGCCTAGCACCATCCACATGCTTGCCATGCATTGTCTCCTTGTAACTCTCATAGCGTGCGGAGGTCAGAGGGTTCTTATTACTGTTACCCATCTCACAGATGGGGAAACCAAGACTCCATGAGGTTGAGCGACCAAGCTTCAGAGGTGGCGACTGTGATAGACTCCTGTCTCTTCTCACAAATTCAGGAAAAGGTGCAATAATTCACAAAATTCAGCTGTTTTCTAGAGCTGTTACTTCCAGGAAGATCAGTGACAGTTGTCCAACTTTGGTGCTCACGTGGAAGGATGTTTCTTTGGAAAGGGGGCTGGTGAGAAGATCGTTTTCACAGGAGCTTTTTTCCCAGCTTGTGTTTCTAGATTCTTTATGTCGGAGGAATTTTGTCATAAATTGGCCCTTCAGTTCTTTTCGAGATAAAGATCTTGTGGATCATCAACCATACCTGTGAAAAATGTGATGCTTTCTACCCCTGTTGGTATTTCTGTACTTGATTACCAGGTCACAATACAAGGTGTGGCCGGATAGACTTGTTCCTTTCTGAAAACTCCAGCCATATCTCAGCACCCATCTTGTTAAACCAGTTGCGCTGACCTTGCTTGATGGAGAGCAGCCTGATAAAAGCATTTAAAGTTTTCCACTGGGTCATTTGAGCAAGGCTGGTAGTCAACCATTGGAAGCAATTAAAGTGGCTTAATGGGTCCAGCATTTAGGTGGATCCATTCAGATGGCTGAGGATGGGTGGCTCTTGCTGCTGTTTGAGGTTTATGGAAAGAGCTTTTAAGTTCAAAATGAATCTAAGAAATGCTAGGTAGGATAATCCACACGAGCTCTTAGAGAGACGTAGGCATGTTGTGATATTTGTTCAGTTCTTGAGTTCCACAGACTTTTAAAGCTTGCCAGCTACTGTCACAAGTGCAGGGGGAGAGGGAAGTGAGTAAAACGCCACTCTCGTATTAGGGGACCACTGTCAGAGAGGCGATGGGATGTTCACTGGTGGAGGTAGACATTTTCTGTCGTCATTTATCTGCTAGAGATGACTCCGTTTCCTTGCGAGCATAGAAAAGGAAGTGGACCATTCAGATGTGCCTCACAGAACAGGCGAGCCCTGAGCTATGTGGTAAAGTTGTTGGAGTTTGTTAGCTGGAGGGGAGGAAGGACAGAGAGCCACCAGGTGCAAACATAAAGTGCAAACTTAAAAGATCAGGGGGGTTGGGCCAAGCCGACCTGTGTGTGACTGCCAGTCCCGCAGGGAGTGGCACAGCAGAAGGCGAGAAGGTAAGCTGGGGACAAGTTAGGTGAGTTCTTGTGTCATGCCAAGGAGTCTAGCTTTTATCCTCTAACCACTGTGTGACCTTCAGCGTCTGTGTGCAGAGGGCAGCGCTTGAGAGCTTTAGAAAGACGTTTCTGAGAGTGTGGATGGGAAAAGAAAGCTTGGTTAGAAGGGCGCTGCGGCTTGTTCAGGGGAAAGCTAAAAAGACTTGGATTCCTAGGGCTGCCCTGCCAAACCCCCTCAAAACCAGTGCATCGGACAACAGCAGTGTCTTGCGTCCTAGTTTGGAGGCCATCTGTCCCAGGTCAAGGCGTGGGCAGGGCGGCGCTCCCTTGGACGCCCCGACGGTGACCACACTGCATGCCACTCTTAGCTTCTGGAGTTTGTTGCAGTGCTTAGCTTGTAGGCACGTGGTGGCTCCAGTCTCGGCCTCCACTGTCACATGGCCTTCTTCTCCTGCTCTGTCCCGTACAGGGACACTTGTCCTTGGATTTAGGGCCCACCCAGACAAGCCAGGAGGCTCTCATCTCGAGATCCTTAATTCTACCTCCAAAGACCCTTTTTCCACAACGGTCACATGCACAGGTTCTAGGGATTAGGCTGTGGGCGAATCTTTTGGGTGGTCACCATTCACTCCACCACAAGGTCGGCATGAAAGGAAGAGGAAACCTAGATGTATTAGCATATTTTTTCTCTGTGTACTTTGTTTCGGTTACAGCGCAGGCGATTTGAGGATAGAAAATAGAAAAGAACAAGGAATATCATTTGTGTGCCACCTAGGATCTTTAACTGCTGTTAAATGTCATTGGCAAAATGTTGGGACATAGCTAATTATGTCCTGGCACCACTTTCCCATATACTCATATTCTCTAATTATGTCCAAAGCAATGGTTGCCAGAACTGCCAAAGGCTAAGGGCTCTCTCCGTCCTGTCTTTCCACTCCAGGACTGTATTTAACTGGGAATTTCACCTGCGGGAGCTCATAGTCCAGCTGCGCTTGAATGCAATTATACTTAATAAACAGTTACCAGTCACAGAAAAGAGAGACTGTGGGGGGTTTGGCCTGGGTATTTATGACCTAACAAGTATATATTAATTTTTGCTTCTGCATGGGATGATCATCTAAGGCCCTGCTGCTGCTTCAGATGCCTGTCTGCATTTGGCCCACGTAATCATTCATTCCTTTGAACACTAAAATGTCCATGGAGGGCAGATCCTTGGATACCTGCAACATACTTCTCCAGAGAGAAATGTTAGAGATAGTAGTCACCCAGGCCCACCTTGAGAAAACCTTGCCCACCCCTGCACAGCCGCGTCATCTCCACCCGTGCCTGACTGCCTCTTATTTGTTGAGGGACTCTCGGTTCAGCATAAGGGCTTGGGATGGCAGGAGCTTAACCCTGCCCTGGTCGGGCATTGGATTCCAGCACGTCCTCCCCTGCTGTCCTGATCCAGGTGTGTACACAACGGAGGAGGTCTCGGGAGTGAGGAACATCACTGACATGGCCTTGCATTCTCGGAGGTGGCTACCATGTACTGTAAGCTTGAAGTATATGTAAATAATTACGAATGTTAGAGATTCACAGATTCACCTGCTCCTTTGCCTTTTAGTTTCTGCTTATTCCATTTTCTGTTTTATTTCATTTATAAAATTAGTACATTTTAACAATCACTTTCAAGAGGATATAACAATATTTGATTCCATTTACTAGTTTTTTTAATAAACTCAAAACACCTTTATGCTTGTTAAACCATATTATAAAAGTAGGGTATTTTATATTCCTTATTGGTTATTTCATTTGTCTGAATTAACCAATCAAACCTTTCTGAATTGTCAATGATCATTTTAAGTTCAGTAAATTAATTTTATAAAAATGATGAACCTCAAGCTCTTAATGTTCTCATAGAGTTCCAATATAGTTGCCTTAAATTGGGAGGATAAATAGGTAATTCAGTGTGCACTTAAAATTTTGTGTACGGCTGTCACCCTAATAGGCCAAGTTCAATTAAAGAGGGCACAGTAGTAAAATAATAAACACAAAAGTTTTTATTCCATGGTCTTGCTTCTCTCAAACATCTCTGGACATGTTTTAGGGGTTGAGAGATGCTGATCCATTAAGGAAGAAAACAGTTCCCCTGCCAGATACTTTCAATTCCCACCCACAGTGGATCAGTTGATTAGATTTTACATTTCTTAAATAATGCAAGTATCTTTCCACCTAAATTCAGTTGTCTTTGAACTTGGCAAGAATCCTGCATTCTTTCATCTCCTGCTTAGGTCCATAAAGTCCTCGGGATGGCAGGTAAAACGATCTCTTGATTGAATTCCACGCATCTTTCGTGTACTCTGTCTGCTTGACTTAGCACAAAACTTCCCATGGCGTTGCCCCTGGCATATGTTAGAAAACGAACATGGAGCGAGCCCTTAACTATATGTCCACTGAGGTCCGGCCTGTTGAAAGAGCCGGCCATCTCTCCCCGGATGTCACTGCCCAGGGGCCTGGAGCTGCAGCGTAGAGGTCAGTCGCTTATGGAGACAGTATGTGGGCATCTCTGACTCCTAGTCCCTTAGTGCTCCGAGGATGGGCACCTTGGTACATGAACCAGCTGTGCCTGTGGCCCTTGGGTCCTGTGCTACAGCAAGCTGCGCTGTCTTGTTTGGCAAGAAAAACCCCACCCTCACTACTTTTCTCTAATAAAGAAGAAATGGTTGGTAGAATTAAATAAAATCTGAGCTGTGCAAACACATTTATAGTATGCAAATATGTATTCTGTATCAAAGGATCTCCATCCCTATTTCTTAACGATTCTCTTAGTCCTTTCCCCATATTAAAATACAAAAAAAAAAGAAGGGTGATTTTGCTCGGTTACCTTGCCTTTTATAAGAAGAAATCCTAAGTAGGTAACCATCTGGGACCTGAAATGGAGAACTTTGATCCTCTGAAGGGACCAGCATTTCACACCTTTATGGGTAAATTGTGGCCAGGGAGGTAGGCAGTGCCTTGCCTGGGTCCCTCAGTTAGTGGGGGAGCCAGAAGGAGTACAGTGGGAGTTCTCAGATCCTGTCATCTTTTTACGCCTAGATTTTCTGATTTCCCTCCACCCCACCCGCTCAAAACAATAAACAAGCCAATAGCACAATATGATAGCTAAGAGTCTGCCTGTGTATCACATTAAAGGAGGAGCACTTCCGACCGTGTGTGTTTCCGTTTTCATATCATTGCATTTCTGTTCCCCTGGAAGGCATATAGTATTCGACTTGCTCCCACGCTAATCCATTCCATTCATGGGCGATGGATTCCAACTGGCCACTCTTAGGAAATTCCGTAAGATGGGTAGTGAGGATAGAAATAGTAGAGTAGCAGGAGGCTTGTGGGGGCTGCACTAGGGATCCCAAGGGGAGAATGGCCTCTGCAGGGACAGGCACCTCTCTCCTTCCTTCTTCCCTCTTCCCAAGGGTCATAGGACAGTTGAAGGAATTAAGGTCTGAAGGACTTGAGGCTTGCCTCCAAGGCTGGCACTCTGGGAACTTCCCCGTGGTGCAAGCTGGCTCCCAGGGCCCCTCGAGGCAGTGGGAAGGGAAGGGGGGATTCCTGGGCTCCCCCAGGAGGCAAAGCGAGGGCAGCCGCATCCCACAGGGACAAGGCCCTGCTCACACTCGCACCTCCTGCCCCCTTCTTTTCTCAGCTGATGAGAATCAGGAGGGAGGAACCAGCACGTCGGGCAAAAACTCGTGCATGGAGAGTCCGTCAGTCCTGAGGTGGAACTGTAGGAAGATCTGCTTTCCATAGAAAAATACCGGGAACGAGGTACAGGGTGTGCCTATCTGGTTTTGCTTTTATGTATTTGTTGTAATGTTTCATAACCGAGAAACTGTTGAGGTTAAAAGTTCAGCAAAACCAAAAGTATTTCGTTATATTGAGACCAATTTCCCACTTCCCTATGAGTTACCGTTCTAGACACTGTTAGAAAAAACAAATCAAAATCATAAACAAAACAAATGGGTTTTTTCCATTTTGCCTTTTTTTTTAATCTTTCTCCCTCTCTAGTTTAGAGAAGAGTGCTGTTAAAAATCTATCAATGTCCATGAAGCAATGTCATGTTTGCTTCAGATTTCAAGGATGATCTTATTAAATCATTGTTTGCATTTCTTGGGTCCTTAATATACTGGTTGACCAAGGTTTCCACCATTACTTCCTACAGTAGAAAAAACCTGAGGCATAAGATCTGACCTTCATTTTGTTGGGTTGTTAATGGATCCTGAAGAGAGGTACTTTCTTACGATCTTTATTTCCAGAATATGTTTAGTGCCTCTGTCAAAGGCCAAATATTAGATTATTGACCTGATAATATTCAAGTAAGAACATAAGTTTAAAAATATATAGATAGATAGGACTAATAAAAAACAGAATATGGCCAGATGTCTCAAACTGGGATATGTGGGGAATGCTGTGTGTGGATAAACTCAGCCCCTTTTTCTGCAACATCAGATTTACACAAAATTGTAGGAGCAGGAAGGGAGGAGGTCTTGGCTTATTCCTTATGGTTGGCAATTTTAGCAGACACAAAACCACTTAGGTAGAAGGAGACAAAATCCATTTGAATTTTTTAGCTAAAACCTGAGAATTCAAATAAATTTCTGGATCAGGGAAGGCCTCGTTGGACTAAGCTTATAAGCTTCCTCTAGGAATGACAAGTTCGTCTCTTGTTTTTCTTTTTGGTGTACTTAATTGGGAGTGTTTCAGAAGCTCTGATTTGGAAGAAGTCCAGTAAAGAGAGATCCTGAAAAGAAGCTTTTTAGTTTGGGTGGGGAAGATGGTCTTTTTAAACCTTTTGCATTCTGTGGAAGATAGAAGTTGTTGCTTTTCATTTATTTGAAAGGTATAGGAATATATGTATTAAGCATTAATCCATATACAGCTGGGAGTGCTGGAAAACTAGCTCTGAAGAGGGTTTAGTCATCTAGAAGATGGGAAAGGCATGTCATCTGATCTATGAATTTTTCTTAAAATTTGAGAGGATTTATTATAAATTACTGATATTAACTAAATTGAAGTGTCATGATGTGTCAGTATGAAATGGGGGAAATAAAAGACTCCATGATATAGACAGTGATCAATAAGATTTAGGCATTTGTAATAATTATGTAGCAATAGTGAAAGCTTAGGAGTGGTGTTTTCAAATAAATTGGTGAGCTGTGGTTGACCTTTATTTGTTAAAGTGCTTGTTCATATTAGAAATGTTAGAAAAGCCTTGTTCTTATGATCTGATTGAGAGCCATTAAACGAAAGCCCAATCAGAAAAAAATTAATAGATAAAAATGTCTCTTCTGGTATTAGTGTCTAATTGCTGTTGAAACAAATTGCCACAAACTGAGTGGCTTAAAGCGACACGGATTTATGATCTCACCGTTAGGTGGGTTCGAGGTACAAGGCAGGTCTCACTGGGCTACTGGTAAGATGTCCGCAGGGTTGGTTCCTTCTGAGCCCCCAGGGAAGAATCAATTTCCTTGTCTTTTCTGGTTTTTGGAGACCATTCTTTTTTTAAAATAGGAATTTACCACCAAAACTTTCTCTCTAAGCAGTTCTTTGACTGCATCCCCTAAGTTTTGGTATCTTGCTATGTTTGTTTTCATTCGTCTTAAAATACTTCCTAATTTCTCTTGCAGTTTCTTCCTTGAACTATTGGCTGTCTTAAAAGGGGTTGTTTAATTTCCACATTGTAGATTTTCCAGATTTCCTTCTGTTAATGATTTCTAATGCCATTGTTGATAAGGGAACGTACTTTTATGATTTTAGTCCTTGTAAATTCACTTGACAGTTGTTTTACGGCCAACAGATGGTCTAGCCTGGAGAATGTTCCATGTGCTCTTGAGAAGGAAATACATCTGTTATTGTTGGGTGGAGTGTTCTGTACATGTCTCTTAAGTCTAATTGGTTTATTGTTGAGTTCAACTGCTCTGTGTCCTTCCTAATTCACAGTCCAGTTCTATCCATTATTAATAGGGAGATATTGAAGTCTCCAATTATTGTTGAACTGTCTATTTTTCCCTTCTTTTGTGTCAGTTTCTGCTTCATGTATTTTGGGGTTCATATATATTTATAATTGTTATACTTTGTTGATGGATTGCCCCTTTTATTATTATAAATTATCCTTTTTTATTTCTAGTAAAACAAATGGTCTTAAAGTACAATTTGTCTAATATTGTATAGTTCCATGAGTTCTCTTGTAACTGTTTGCATGCTAAGTCTTTTTCCATCCTTTCGCTTGAAACATTTTTATACATTTCAGTGGAAAGCATGTCTCTTATAGACAGCATATAGTTGGGTCATGTTTTTCTTTTTTAATCCATTCTGCCAATCTCTATCTTCTAATTAGAATATTTAATCGTTTATAGTTAATGTGATCACTTAGGATTTTTGCCTAGCCATTTTTCTATTTACTTTCTGTATGTCTTGTCTTTTTTGTTTCTTGGTTCATCCATTACTGCCTTCTTTTATATTAACTATATATTTTCTAGGGTTCCATCTAAATTCTTTTGTCATCCCTTTTACTATATGTTTTTAATTTATTTTTCTTAATGGTTACCCTGGGGATTGCAATTGCATCTTAACACGTATCAATCTAGTTTATACCATCTTAAATAGTGTATAAAACCTTTGTTCTTATATAGTTCCATTCCCTTCCCTTCTCTGTCCTTATTTTCATACAAATTAAATCTTTAGACATTGAATGCCCATCAACCCAGATTTACAATTACTATTTTATGAAGTTGTCTTTTAAATAAAATAGAATAAAAGATATACAAACAAAAAAAATGCACTTATACTATCTTTTTTTGTCTCCTGAGCTGCAAAATGACCCCCAGTTAAGAACCACTGAACTAAAGTATAAAAAAGAAACATTGTTATAGAATCGGGTTCCTCATCTCAATTTAAAATAGCAACATAATTTAGAAATATTTTCAAAGAAATATTTCAATTGGTTATTGGACAGTGAACCCAGAAAACATTCATATATAAGGGAATTTACATTTGTGCTATGGGCACTTACATAGATAATTGGCATCTGTATTTTTAAGTATTTCCAAACCTTGCTTGAAGTTATTTTCTAAAACAAAGAATCTAAAGTAAAAATCTATAATAATTCCTGGGTTAAATGCTGCCTTTGGATTAGACCCCCTTTTTTTCTTTTCTTTTTTCTTTTGGTTTGTCAGGCTCAATTCAAACATTGAAAATGGTTTTGATTAGATAGGGAAATACATACAAAATGATAACGTGACTCTTTTAGTTATAATCCCTAGTGAGAATTCTTTTTGGAGAAAGTCACTGAATGTGCTTTGCCTGTAGTCAATATTACTCTATCCTGTACTCTGTAATATCCTCTCTCATGCCGTGCCTTCTAAATACACCTCAGTTTGTGAGTGGGGGATTAGACTCCGAATCTGGGCGTGCTGGCCACGTTGGTACAGCCTGTATAAATAATCCCAGACTGCAAAGAGGAATGACTGCTCTGTAATTCCTCACCCTTAAGTATTAGTTGCAGATTGAATCATATCCCCCCAGCACCCCACCCCCCAGCCCCAGGCATGTTCAGATCTCCATCCCAGCCCTGGGGGTGCGGACCCACTTGTAAACAGGACCTGTGCAGATGCTCTTAGTTGAGGTGTGTCCAGATTGAACGGCGATGGGCCTTACTCCAGTATGGCCTGAGTCCTTAAGAGCAGAGGAAATTGGACACAGAGGAGAAGCCATGAGAGCAGCCAGGAGCTGGAAGTCAACAGAACCCAGAAGGGAGGACATGCCATCTGCGGTGCCAGGTGACGGAAAAGCCATGGAGCCCCACCGACTGCTGGCAGCCAGGAGACACTGACCCTGGACAGGAAGCCAGCCCCCGGCCTCTGCTGCCCCCAGCCGATAAAGTCCTGTTGCTCAGCCAACCATTGTACAGGGTATTCGTTTTAGCAGCTAGGGAACTAAAACACGGCTGCTCAGAGCAGTGTTGGTACCAGGAAACAAAAACACTGCAGCCAGGTGGCTCTGGCTGTTGGAGCTCAGATCTCACAGAGTGGGACATAATATCCCAGAAGATACCTGCTGCCTTCTTTGAGGACCATGTCCCTTAATTTAATCATGAGCAGCACCTTCTGACATTCTGCTTTGAAAAAGCCAGATAGAAAAAGTGAGAAGAAAAGGAAATTGGAAACAGATAGGTAATAAATATATATGATGAGGCAAAAAAAAAATTTTTTAAGACTTTTTTTTTTCATCTGATTTACTTCCAAAAGTGTGATTATAAAGACAGGGCGAGAGGGACAATAGTGACATACATGGTATGCTGCTCATCACCCATCCTGGGCTCTCAGCTTTGTATTATATACTTGAGATTCTTGTGCGCAGTGATGTGAAACATTCTTCTAATTCCATGTCTGCAGGACTTAGACTCTCTCTCCTTTGCCAGCTCCACTCAGGGATGCTTACCTTTCTTGAAGCTGAAGTTCGGGTCAACAGTTCTGCACCCCGGCCCCCCACCTGCCGTCCTGTGCCTGCTGGAGAGGACCCCCCGCACGGTGCAGCAGTGACAAAGCCCTTGTTATCTGTCCCAGCAGGAAAGCCAGGCTCCCCCGGCCCCCTCCCTGGGGCTCTTTGCCCCCTGAAGCCCTCCCTCGTCTGTGTGAGTGAACAGCCTGTTCCCTCATGTGAACCTGGTCGCCTTGTCCTTCTGCAGCTCCCTTCAAGCCCCCCTCCCCATAATTAAGAGGAGGGGACCTGCTTTTAGGCAGAGGCTATGGGGGTGGAGCGAGTGAGTGACGCCAGCCGCCAGGGGATGGGTGGGACACCAGGGGATGGGTGGGACGGCGAAAGAACCCCACGTGGCCTCGGGGCGTCCCTCAAAGCAAGGCCTGGCAGGGGGGCCCTTGTCCCTCTGTCTGCCTCTCCGCTGATTGGCCCTTCCTCACGCAGTTATACGTCACCACACCACGGGACCACCCTGACACCAGCACAGCCTCCCGCC
This sequence comes from Dasypus novemcinctus, assembly GCF_030445035.2. Classification (NCBI taxonomy): domain Eukaryota; kingdom Metazoa; phylum Chordata; class Mammalia; order Cingulata; family Dasypodidae; genus Dasypus; species Dasypus novemcinctus. Next base: position 6,978,591 of record NC_092216.1, on the reverse strand, counting down.
TGCCTTCACTTCCGACCTCACCTGTGCAGCACTTAGCCTTTCCTGGACGGTCGGTCTGTTCACAGGCTCTTCTGTCCCCAGGCAGCCTTAGGTGATAGGGCAGATCATCTGTTTCACCCGCTCGGAAACTTAAGTTCCCAAGAGAGCGTTTCCTCTCGCAAGGTGCCCCAGGTAGGATGCGGCAGAGCCGACCTGGCAGTTCCGTCTCTCTGACTCCCAAGCCTGTGCTTCTGGTTTTTAAACTCTGCTTCCTTATCCCGGGGGAAGCTTCCTGAAGCTTCGACAGTGCTTGCCCACAAAAGTCTTGTGCTTAATAAAATCACCTCTCACGCTGAGGGTCAACAGATGATAAAATAAATTCCTGTGTCAGCCCACAGTCAGGCATCACTGCCTTTGCACAGAACCAATGGGGCCAGTGTAAGTGAGGCACGTTTTCAGGCCTCCCAAGGTGGCAGGGAGGCTTTTAAACAGCCTGTGCAAGCTGGCCAAACCCATTTTCACGTGGATGCACGACAGGCATGTGATTCTAAGATGCTCACCGCATCAGTTTCTGCTCAGGGTGAGGAGTTCTCTTAGCATCTCCAAACTCTACCTTTCGGTCTCCTGTTTCTCGAGTGACTGCAGTAAAAGAGTGAAAACTCATGTGCCTTTTGCTCTCCCGGTTAACGGTGCCGCTAGATTGTGCTTTGCACTCCGCCTGTGCCTCTTCCACCAGGCGGAGGAGGCGAGAGTAGAGCTCGTAGAGGATTTGGGGGAAAGATCTTCACGGTAATGCGCCGTGCGGACACCGGAGAGGGTGAAAGATGGCACGGGCTCTTTGAAGAGTAGGTGCTCTGTAGGAAAGGAGCAGGGTGGGACTGAGCCCTCCCATGCCCAGATTTGATGCCCTCTTTCCCAGGGTCAAGAGAACCCACCGTCGGTGACACCTCACCGGCAGGAGTTGATTGTGTGATTCTGGCGCTCGTTTCACTTCCATCTTCTCAGCTGGATAAGTTAAAATTCAGGGAGTCCCCTCTGAACATACCACTGCAAGATTCTAGATGAGCCTTTGGCCTTGTGATGGAGCTGAACAGTCACAGGTGAAACCCATTCCCCGGGGTGGTGGACTGAAGGCACAGAGGCTTGAGGAGATGAACGTTTTCACCCTGCGTGAAAAGGCCGGCATGGGCTGCCAGCTATGAGTGGGCAAGACGGGGTTACCCGGGGATGGAGAGGCACTGGGAGGGAGAGGACAGAGTCCAGTCTCTCTGCCCTTTGTACACGGTCTCGGACAACTCCCCATCCAGGTACCAGCATGCCCGTCTGAGTCCGGGCTGTGACCCGAGGCCCTGGCACGCAGCGTTCTGCTGAGATGGCCTTGGCGCCGACAGCCCGGCCAGGGCTTGGCAGCGCCGGGCTCTCGACTGACCGGCACAGTGACCCGTGCGACAGCAAGAGCCCGGCTAGTGAGACCGGCGCCAGAGTCCCTGGAGGGCTCGTGGAGACGCAGGCTGCGGGGCCCACCCTGGGACCTGAACCAGCAGGAGACTGTTCCCCCCTCAGGAGTCCCCAGGCGGGGCTGAGGCTGCCCGGCCACTTTGCGGCGCCCCTGCTGTCCATGCGCAGTGCCCAGACTCGGTGAGGGGGCGGCCTGTGGAGATGCGGGCCCCTGGGCTCTGTGCACGAAGGCCTGGCCGCCCCCCCCCCGGGAGGCTGGCTCCCCCAACCTCTGCCTTGCTCAGAAAAAGGCCCACAGCCTCGGGGGACGGTGGCTTGCTGGTATTGGGCTGCTAACATGTGATTTCTTACTCACTCTAGACAACTACATTTGCTAACTTTGCCATCAGTCGGTTTTGTTTATTTTTAACCTTGAAAGTATTTTTCCTTTCTTTAAAAACTTGATTGAGGTCTAACGAGAGAACAGTAAACTGCCCTTATTTAAAGTGTACAGTTTGTGTTGGCAGGTAGGAACCTGTGTCCATCTGCTCCAGGGCACCCTCCCCTTCTGTCCTTGGGCATCCACCCATCTGCTCTCTGTGATTCGAGACGGAGTTTGCGTTTCCTAGAACTTCTGCAGTGGAGTCACTCCCTCTGGTCTGACTCCTTTCGCCGAGCGTACCTTTCCACGTCTCCTCTGTGTTGTGTGTCCCGTGACGGCAGCGTACCTTTCCACGTCTCCTTTGAGTCGTGTGTCCCGTGACGGCAGCGTACCACAGTTTGGGCACCCATCCACCTGCCGCTGCCCTTGTGAAGGGTTGTTGGCGGTGCTCCTGCCATTGCCAGTGGATCTGCGGTGGCCACTGGGGGCAACTCCTAGTGCAGACCTGGCCTGTGCATGCCTTTCGCTGGTGCACGCACCTAGGGGTGGCGTGACGTGCAGTGGGTACATGGTAGCTGGATTCTGATTGAGAAACTGCCCGTCCGTTTTCCAGAGTGGGCTTTATGCTGGGTTGTGGGTGGGTTGCCTGCGGCTGCTGTCTCACGTCCTCACAAGCCTGGTGGTGTAGGGCAGCCAAAGCCAGTCTATTACAGAAGTCCCTACTCGAGCGTGCGCAGGCCTGCGCTCCTTCCCGGTGCTTGAGCAGAACACCCATTCCCTGGCCCTTGCCAGCTCTGAGGCTGGCTCTGCCGCTTGGCTCATGGCCCTCGCCTGTGCGGCCTCTGCTCCTGGACTCACACCTCTCTTCCCACCCGTGCCGCTCACCTCGTGGCCCTCACCTGTGCGTGCGTCCTCTGCTCCTGGGCTCACACCTCTGACTATGGCCCGTGCCCCTCACCTTGTGGCCCTCACCTGCTCTGCCTCTGTTCCTGGGCTCACACCTCTCTTCCCGCCTGTGCCCCTCACCTTGTGGCCCTCACCTGTGTGGTCTCTGCTCCTGGGCTCACACCTCTCACTCTGACCCATGCCCCTCACCTCGTGGCCCTCACCTGTGCTCCTGGGCTCACACCTCTCTCTCTGGCCTGTGGCCCTCACCTGTGCGTCCTCTGCTCCTGGGCTCACACCTCTGATTCTGGCCTGTGCCCCTCACCTCGTGGCCCTCACCTGTGCTCCTGGGCTCGCACCTCTCTTCCCACCAGTGCCCCTTGATTCGTGGCCCTCACCTGTGTGACCTCTGCTCCTGGGTTCACACCTCTCTTCCCACCCGTGCCCCTCACCTTGTGACCTTCACCTGTGCTCCTGGGCTCACACCTCTCACTCTTCTGGCCTGTGTCCCTCACCTCGTGGCCCTCACCTGTGTGACCTCTGCTCCTGTGCTCACACCTCTCTTCCCACCTGTGCCCCTCACCTCGTGGCCCTCACCCGTGCAGCCTCTGCTCCTGAGCTCACACCTCTGACTCTGGCCCATGCCCCTCGCCTCGTGGCCCTCACCTGTGAGGCCTCTGCTCCTGTGCTCACACCTTCTCTCACTCTTCCTGTCCTCCCTCCCTCCTAGAAGGAGCCTCTTGATGACGTTGGGTCCACTGGGGAAGCCCAGACCCTGCCCCTCTCAGGATTCTTATCTTCATCGTGTCTGCATGTCCTGTTGCCAGCCAGGGAAGGATATGCTCAAGGATTGGGGGGGGGGGGACAGTGGGGGCCAGTCATCTACCCCAGGTGGTTTATTCTGTCATCGAGCTGGAAGAGTTCTTCATCTCTTCTAGATACAAGGCCTTTATCTGAAGTACATGTTGCAAATATTTTCTCCTGATTGTTGGTTTGCCTTATGTTTTGTTTACTTTTGGTGAAGGCCACTTTAGCAATATGTCCTCCTGTGATTTTTCCTTTTTGTTTTCTCTCTGTGGAACTTTCATGTAACCCAAGGGTTACATTTTCTCCTCTTTTCTTCTAGAAGGGTTATCACTTAGATCTATGATCCTCAGGGACTGTGTTCACATTTTTATTTCCAGTACACGTATTTGGTTGATTTGGTACCACTTTTTGAAACAGTCCACTTTTAAAATGAATTTTAATTTAAATATGAATTATCAGAAAAAAAGAAACTTAAACCAATGCTTTCACCTATTAAGTGAAAATAATTGATAATCCCTGTGAATTGTGCTAAATGTTAATAAAAAGTTTTAACTTGCAAATGATCACTCAGTTCAGTTATTACTCATCTTAATTTTAAGCCCTTGCTTTTATTATTCTTTCTTTATGATTCGGAAATGGCAGTTGACCGCCACATGAAGATATTTATCAAATACTTGAATTCTTTTCTCTAAACCCACTTTGTGAGCTTCTAATTTCAAGCACATATTACTGAGACTCATTACGGTTTCGTGCTTGTTAATTATTCATCTCAGCCTTTCCAATTCCGAAGCACAAGGAAGTATCACCTCTTACACATGAGCGCCCTTGTAAAGGTTAAACAGCAACAGCAGAGCGCTTGGAACGTCCCTCTCTCCTGTGGAGAAAGCACCAGCTTGTCCGTGGACTTGGGACTTGTATTTCTGTGCTCTCGCATGCAGGGGCTGCCTCTTGGCTACGTAGGTCCTGCTTCTCTGCCTCTCATTTTCTCATCGTCCTGTTTTCCTCTTCCTCCCCTATCTGCTGGGCATCTGTGTTCGGCCTCTAACATCGCTCCTCTGTGGCTTCTCTTTTCAGGTGTAGGAGGAAATGTCCTGCGTAGTAAGTTATTGTGGGAGCTGAGAACTTAAAGCTGAGAAGTTCTGATTTACATAATGGCATCTTCTTAATCCTTGGAACTTTTCCCTTGCCTTAGCTGGCATTTGACTGTTCATACCTTTATTTATTTTTTTCAGCTACTGTTAGTAAACTTCTTTATTTCCAGTCACTGACTTATTTGACTTATGAGGACTGCTTCAGTCACAATTATCATGTTTCGTCTGTGCCTGCCATATAGTAGGAACACAGTAAATTCTTGGTGTATTGATCGCATTCCCAGTGACATACCATTTCTATGTACCCAAGATCAGTATCTGCCCTGTGATCATTCATCTGTGATTCTAACCAATACTCTGTTATTTACTTTTGCCACATAGGCTGTTACCAGTTTGTAAATATTTGTTTCAAAAGGGCCTCTGAGCTCAGTTATTTGAAACTTGGACTGAATTTTCTTTTAAGAGAAAAGTAAATTTTGGGGTGGTTTGGATTCTAGTCTGTACTACCAAGAATTTAAAACATTCCAAATGTAACTGAAGTAACATACAGTAGCAAGAAAGAGCAGGGAGAGCATCATAGTGTTGCAAACAAGCAAGGAGACAGATGTCGAGCGAGCGAGGTTTGAGCTGTGCTCCTGGTTAATGGACTTGCACTCTTGGGGGCCCACGTCCTCCCTGAGAGGACCGTGCTGTGTGCTTGTGGAGGCAGACACGTGGCTGGCTTTTACAAGCTCCGGTTTTGCTTTTGGTCTCCCTGTGCAATTATACACTCTCATCTCGTTGCCTCTGCCCAGCCTCGTTGCCGTGTGGGGTTGATGTGTTACCACAAGCCACACTGCTGCCTCAGGAGCTGAGAAATGGAGCTGAATGGCTCGGTCAAGGAGACCGCAGCCCACGGCGCCTGTGGCCGTGGATTGCTGAGGTGAGGGCCAGCCGGCAGCGCCCACGCAGGACCCGGGTGTCCCACCTGCAAACCGGTTCCGTGGCCGGCTCAGCGACGTCTCCCGGCGTGGGACGTGAATGACTCGGGCCTGCGGGCACCGCCCCCCGCCCCCCTTGGCTCAGCCAGCAGCTCCCCGCATGGGCACCGTCATCCCCGGAGGCAGGGGACCTGGAGCAGGCTCAGGCAGCATCCTCTCCACACGAGCCCTGTTCTCCAGGCCCGAGTGGTGACTGCCTGCCAGTCCAGCAGAGCTGCCACGGGAACCCGAACAAGGATCAAGTAGCACGCGAGTGGCGGACAGGCACGTACAGGTAGGAGCCTGAGCCTGCTGTCGGGGTGGTCCTTGTGCCCACCAGCTCTGCAGCATCGGCCTGCAGCGCCGAGGACCTGGTCAGGGACCGCCACTTCCGACTCAGGACCATCCAGGGAAAGCCAGGCAGCTCCCCAAACACATCCCACACGAGCCCACCTCCAGTCTGCCCGCAGCCGGCCCCCCAAGCCAGCGGCCTTCAGTCCGGGCCTGCTCGCAGCCTGCCCTTTGTTGGTGCCAAAGCTCTCCCACCCCCTGCCTGCCTGCATCTCTGCCAAACACAGGGCGGTGGGGACTCCCTGGGTCCAGCAAGCTCTGAGCAAAGCCTCTGTGTGCTCTCCTTTGGGGTGTGAGTCTTCTCATTCCTCACAGGTAAGGGCCTTTTGTACCTGGAGTGCATCGTGGCCTCCCCTTCCAACTCCCTGCCAGAATCTGGTCTTTTCGAGCATCTCCTGTCTTCCCCCAGATTGCACAGTGCCCTCGGACCACACCTAACACTAGGGTGGCCGTACACTTTATCATCCAAACCTGGGTGCTTTTCACAGCTGTGCTCCCCCATGGAGGAAGAAACGGTTTAGCACGGCTCTGCCCGCTGCTGCCAGGCAGCTCAAGGTGCTCCCATGGCCCTGCCCTTCGGATCTGGACTCCGAACTGCACAGGACATTTCACAGCTGCTGCTCTTGGTGATCTCAGGAAACACTTCTTGCCATTAGGGTTTGCAGAGTTACTGAGTAAGTTTGCCTGCCCCTAAGCAGGTCGAGAACAGCCTGTGGTGACTCGGTTGCCAGACCTGGCCATTGCTATACCCACAGCTTGTGCCGTCTCCTGGGAAACTGGGTTTCCTGGCTCACGTATTTCAAAGCTCACTTTTCAGAACAGTTGTGCTGTAGCCAAATAGTTGATTTTTGGAAAAAGATTCTTATTTTCTGACAATACCTTTTGAAGCTGGAAATGCTTTCACTAGAGGAAGGAGGTGATTCTATGTTTGAACATGTGTCTAGCATGTATGTAAAAGCTTCAGTTGTTATTCTCAAAGCAAGGTTATCAACGGCAAATACCGTTTCCTATTTTATGGCCTGTGCACTAGGGCTGGCAGCATTCTTCTGAACAACGGCGCAAGGCCTGCGCTCCAAGCTCCCCAACGGACCCATCCTTTCCCTGCACGTGGCCCGGCCACTTTCTCGGCCCGGGAGCTCTCTTCTCTTCGGTCCAGACCTCGTCTTCCACGGCCCTGGCTTGAAGTCATTCTTCTGTCAGTTCGTCCCTTCTTTGACCCTCTCATTCCAGTGGCAGGAGTTCTGCTCGCTCAGGCTGTGCATAAACCTAGTTCTTTACGTGCCGGTCAAACAGATCCAAACCATCGGACAGTAGGACTTTGCACAGATCTGTCCTGCATAACTGCATTTCCGGTCCTGCCTTGCCCGGAAATGCCTGGCTGGACCCGTGTGCAGCTGCACCCTCTTTAGCAAAGGGGATTCAGTTCAACCCTCACGGGGAGCCCTGCCCTCTGGAGCTCACTTCCTGGGAGTCTGGAAGGGCCCTGATAGAGCTGCTCGGGCCCTAGTCTCAAAGCATGCTATCTGGACAGGCTCAGAACTTTCCAGATCAACTGCTGGTTGCTTGATGCTTAACGTTCAGTCCTCAGTTTACCTCTTTCCTCTCTTATTTCACAATAACGATAAGCAGGCTGCACCTTCCACACATAGCTGAAACTCCCCTCACTAAATATCCAAGTTCATCACTTACAATTTCTACCTTCCCTCCAACATCAGAAACCAATTTCACTAGGTTCTCTGCTCGATAACAAGGATTGCCTTCCGGTTCCCAGTGCACATTCCTCCTTTCCTTCCGCGGCCTTGCCTGAGGTGACTGACGTCTGTATTTTCGCCAGGGACCGTTTCCTGACTGTTGGTCTGAGGTGGGCCCAAGCATGTGCTTTTCTAACCAGGGATCCTGTTATGCTGGCACAAGGCCCACACTCTGGGGACTGATGTGTGAAGGCAGCAAGTGGCAGAACACTTCAGGGGACGGCACTACTGAGTTTAGTTTTCAAGTCTGTTCAAATAATTTTCATTTACCTACTCTGTACTATGAAATGGCTTAGACAAAGAACAAAACCACTTTCAGCCAATTCTACTGTTTTCTGGTCTTCTATGAAAGCAATTTTGCATTTAAAATACCTACTTCGAAGAGCTAATGGGTCCTTTTAAGTAAAATATTTGCTACTAGGCATTTAAATGTCTTAGTTTAAACAGTTCTTTCCTGTCGCTGGAGCATTGGCGTATAAAGAGAAAGTGGAGCTCATAATTCCTTCTGAACTCAAACGGTTGCTGAAAATATTCTTCAGAGCATCCGTAGCACTGGAGCAGCAGCTATGGCGTTAGAGCAGCTGTAGGACTGGAGCAGCAGCTGTGGGGCTGGAGCAACTGAAGGCCTGGAGCAGCTGTGATTCTGGAGCCGCTCAAGCAGTGCAGGGCCAGAGCAGGTGCAGGGCTGGAGCAGGTGCAGGGCAGGAGCAAGTGCAGGGCAGGAGCAGGTGCAGGGCAGGTACTCCCGCCAACAGGTGCTTCCGTGTGGCAACACTGTTGGCAGGGTGCTCTGAGCTCTGTCGATTACTTCACATCATTGGCACACTGGTCTCAGAGGGGGGCAGTCGTAGCACCCTTTACAGATGAACACTTTGGCCACCGGGGGTGAGGGCAGGCAGGTCTCCGGAGACTGCGCAGGGCAGGGCTCAGCCCCAGGCTGTCTGGCTGCTTCTCTGCTCCCTGCCTGCGCTGTCCGTGCCTGAAACTTCCTCGCACCCACCTCTCCACACCGTCCAGCAGTTGTCATGTTTCACTGGCAGAAACTTCACTGCACACAGGTTAAGAAATTTGCCCAGGCCATGCAGCTAACCAGTGGCCTCCAGGTGCAGGGGTTCCTTCTAGAACATTCTGGTGAACTTAAACCGTAATGCCTTACGTTTCCCCCCCTGGGAACCCAGCATGCTGCTCGCGGTGGAAATGCCATCCTTGCCAGCCCCCTTCTCCATGCCGGGGCCTGGGCGACCCAGGTCCCATCCGCCCTGCTGCTGCTCAGGTGAGCTGCCAAGATTGCGTTCAGTGCCAGGTTTGGGTCCAAGTGGAATTTTCTTCTGACTCACCTCAGAAGCAAGGGGATCTCTTGTTGTTTATGTGGCGTTTTAAAAACAATGGGGACGAGAAAACCAACATTGGGTTTCCTGTTTAAAAAACAACACAGACGCACATTGAGACGCTTAAACCTCACCTCGTTAGCCGGCGAGACTATGCATTTGATGGTTCAGCACAGCTACTTAATGCTCGGTTTTAGCTTCTGGAGAATTTCTTCATTTCAAAAAGCTGTCTCTTTAATTTAGACATGCTGTCATCAGCTGGTGGAGTCATCGTTTGATCTGAGTTTAATTACTTGTTTAGCTCCTTCTTTATTCCACAGAGGATTTAGGATGATGTTATCGATATTGTTAAGAAAAGTGGCTGCCTGCATAGTCCCCTACAGATTTGTCATCCTGCATTTCCGTGTCCTTTAAATTAAACACTCCATGACATTTGAAGCTCTGAATAAACATTATTTAAAGCATGTTAAAACGGGACGTAGCTCTTTGCTGTCTTCAGAGTGGCTGCTTTCGCCAATCCTTCCTGCCCTATTCCTGGGTTTCAGCAGGGGTCCTGCAGGTGCCTGCCTTCTCCCTCCTTCCTCTCCAACCTCTGCTCCTTTTCCTGGCACACCCACCTTGCCTTCTCAGCCCCACAGGATTTCTAAACAGGGTAGCAGCCCGCAGTGTCTTCTTGTCAGGGTGCTCCTCTCCCAGCTCCTAGAAGGAAAACGCTCGAGTGAAGGAAGTGAAGTGGACCTTCTCACTGCGAGTCTGCCCTTCCCCTTGCCTGAGTGCCCTCGCTGCCCTTTCTTCCCCTCACAGAGAGAAAGAAAACAGGAGGAAAACAAAGCACCCTCTACAGATGGCCCTCCCTTACAGAATGCTTTCCCGCTGCTTTGCTGCCTTGGAGAGGCACGCAAGGGCCCTTCCCTCTATTTAATGTCTTTGCAGAAGGTGAGTGCAAGGTGATTTATACGCAGATTATTATCCAAACTCTTCTGCAAAGGACCCCCAGAAGACTTTAGTTCCTAAAGTTCCAGTATCTTTGATCAAAAAGCAAAGTATTAAGTCCTCAGTCCAGAGGTCCTGCTTCACCATCTCTGGTATCCAAAAAGGATGTGGAATCTGAGATTTGTTTTGTGTGTTGTACACCACCTCACTGAAATGCAGCCGGGGTGAAAACTAAGTGCCAGAGACGAAATTGTGCTTGATAGGCTGCCCTGGGCTGCTTTGGCTGCAAACACCGAGGTGTGCCTTTGTGCTTACGCTTGTGGGAAAGCCACACCACCCCATGGGGGTGCCGAGAGCCCAGGGCCTGCGAGCAATTAGAGCCCACAGAGCACAGCTCAGCAGGGGCACGGGAAAGGGCCCCAGGACCGGGAGAGGCCGCCGGGAGAGGCCGCCGACCGAAGACTCTAGTTCTCTGCACTTCAAGAAGGTGGCTATTATCAGTCAGCCAGAGGGGTGCTGATGCAAAATACCAGAAATCAGTTGGTTTTTATAAAGGGTATTTATTTGGGGTAGGAGCTTACAGAGACCAGGCCGTAAAGCATAAGTTACTTGCCTCACCAAAGTCTATTTTCACGTGTTGGAGCAGGATGACCGCTGACGTCTGCGAGGGTTGAGGGCTCGTTCCTCTCCAGGCTCAGCTGCTCTGCTCTCTCCACGAGGCCAGCTGTAGACTCTCATGCGAACGGCTCTGTCTCCCTCCCCGGGGCTCGAGTCTCTCCAGGCTCAGCTGCTCTGCCTTCTCCCGCGTATTTACTTCCCAGGCTCCAGCTTAAAACTCCAATATGCTCTTCTGCCATGTCCCTTAGTGGGCAGGCACTCAGTGTCCTACTGGCATGGCCCAATCAAAGCCCTAATCATAATTTAATCATGCCCAGAGATAAAGACCAGTTTACAAAAATAATCCAATATTTCTTTTTGGAATTCATCGCTAATATCAAACTGCCCTGAGGCCTGTGTGCATAGAGACCAGCCGACAAGGACGTGTTATCTTACAGGAGAAAGAAAATGATATTTAGGCACTATTATTTTCTGTCTCATAGGGGAAAAAGAGGTAAAAGCAATTGAAGTCTCGGCACTCTCTTTAGCAGGCCTCAGTGGGTCAAACAGTATAAATTGAGCACAGAGTGTGTACTGCTAATAGCGTCATAACAGATGAGGGCTTTAATGTTAAAATCAGAGGGGGGCGGTCAGTTTCTCGTATCGGTGTCTTAATTTGAACACTTGAGCTCGTCTGCATGTCTTCCTTTCTCAACGTGTATGAGCAGCTGCTCCGCCTCTAGGGCTGGCTGGCTGCCTCCACGCGAGCTCCAGCAAACAGGAAGACGGGTTCAAGACTCACTGCTTCCATCAGGGCTCTGGGGGGGTGCAGTCAGCCACCAAAAGACTCGGCGCTGTGCAGCTTACCTGGCCATGAAACCGTCGTACCCGTGGGCACCCATCCGCTGCAAAATGCCTTCTAGCGGGGCACTGGGCTGGTTTTGCAGGGACCTGACTTTCCAAGGCTCGTGAGGGGCATGACGGCAATGCTGATGCTACTGGTGACAGTGAGCGAGCACCTGCTACGAGTCGGGCGCTGTCCTCAGAGCATCTTGTGCACTTACATGTTTAACCCTCATGGTTCTGTCACTGTGCTCTTGTAGCACTGTCGGTAGTTCTGTCCCCATGCTCTGTTCATAATGGGTATTAGTAGTAGTACTGTTAGTATCGTTACTAATGCTCTTAGTAATTATGTATTAGACAGAAATACCTGTAAATGGTGCTGTGTTTGGCGTATTATTTATATTTTTATTACTATCCAAGTATAACTGTTTGCCTCACATGAGCAGTGGAGTAGAGTGGGTGGCCCAGGGCCAGCACAGACCGGGGCCTTGATCCCGGGCTGACTTTCCCACGGACGCACGTGGTGTTCAGCTCCTCCGTGGAAGTTTCACAGCGGCGCCTGCGTTCCAGGTGCTCGGTCAGTAGGGAGGAGTGTGGAGGACGACGGATGTGGGGACACGGGCGCACAGAGCCCTGGGGAGCACCCCAGGCACCCTTGTGGGTACCGGGCAGTGACATCCAATGGTGCTGGGGAAACCAAGGACGTATTCCAATTTGATGTGTATTGTATATGGTGACATAACGATAATCTAACCGATGTCACCAGCACGGCCTCAGCACCCTGAGAGAAGGCGACCCAGGGTGTGGTTTAGCAAGAATGGCTTGCAAACATTTTTTCTTAGGTCTACTTGAAAGCTTGCCTCCCTGAAATGTAATGTATACTGTGTGTACTTGTGCCTGTGGGATGCAGACTTAATGTGACTGTAGAATGCCCCTTACAAACCTCTTTTTTTTTCCTTTTTACTTCTGCAGATACCGAACGGCTGTATTCAGTGGTGTTTCAAGAAATATGTGATCGCTATGACAAGAAATACACCTGGGATGTCAAATCCCTCGTTATGGGGAAAACAGCCTTAGAAGCAGCACAGATTATAATCGACGTCCTGCAACTTCCAATGGCCAAAGAGGAGCTGGTGGAGGAGAGCCAACTGAAGCTAAAGCAGTTGTTTCCCACGGCTGCCCTGATGCCAGGTGCTGGCTCCTCTCCGTGTTCGAGATGATATCTGTGAATATTAGCAGCGTAGTTAAGTCATTTCTAAAGTCCTGCATGTAGAGCTCACTGAGTTTATCTCCTCTTCTGAATTTTCCTGTTTAAGGCTTAACGTGCTGCCCAGAGAATTTGGTGGGTGCTGTAGTATGTAATGGTTCACTTTACTCTTCAAGGGCATTGATTTTTAAGGTCCAAAACATTTAAGTTTTGTTTGTATCAGTGTAATGTAAAGATTATGTTAATGCCAGGATTGCTTCAAAATTTAACTTTAATAGGTGGTTTTGCCTTTTTTCTTTTCAAAATTGGTCTAGGATTAACTTTATAGCAGTTAGGAAAACTGTAAGCTATTGATCATAACGAGTAGCTAAATCTCATCAAAGAAGCTTAATTGTTTAAAAATGTAAAGGCCTAATTAATTTTTCAGGTGCCTGTAAGCCCTTTACCACTTTCTTTACTTGCATTCAGTTTCCTGTAAAAGGAAAGATGATTTTGCTCCCTTGGTGCTTGGTAACTGAAGATCCATTAGGATGGGATTGCCTGCTGTTTCTTGCTAGAAATGAGAAGGAGGAGTGTTCTACATTACAGGGCCAAAAAGTACTTGAAAATAGAGTACTATTTTAAGATTCTTCCAGGACAATTGGGTGAATACTCTTTAAATTTACTAGTGTAGAGGGAGAAATCAGTAACGTTTCATTTAACATTGCATTAATATGAATTGTATCTACTTTTTAAATGTGTGTTGGTATTTATATTTATACGTATGTCCAAAGATGCAGATGGAACCAAAGCATGTTCCTGTAAAGGGCCCCAGTGATCGCAGTATCTGTGTCACATGGAAACCATGTGAACTGTTGTCCTGGGTAATTCACGGAGGTGTACACATGGGCACATGTGCATGCACTGGCACACACACCTCCTGAGATCATTCTGCCTCCATTGGCTGCAAACAGAAGGGTGCACAGACCTCAGGCGTGGGTACAGACACCTAAAGGCAGCAGTCTGCGTCGTGTGCTCCCCTGCCCAGTCCTGTAGAGAGCGCGTCTGCACAGCTGAGAGCCGACCTTGTCTCCATTTTGTGGGCTGACGCCCAAGGCTCCCACAGTGTACTTGGCATGCCCGTGTCCCTCTTCTTCCTTTCCCACTCAAACCTCTCAAGGGATTTTCCTTCAAAAATGTTTTGTCCTGTATTCTGAGTTACACCTGTGGGCAGTTCCAATTCCAAGGAAATAGGGTGGCTTTTCCAGCTCGTCTGGTGGTTTGATCGGAATGCTACAGGATCTATTTTGTGATATCTCCCCTGCGGTCCAGGCGACACGGCGGCCTCCTCTGGCTCTCCCAGTGAACGGGGTGGATTGGTTAGGGGTTTAGGAGTTAGGCCATGCCACTGAGGTGAACTGAACGTGGAAGACCCCTCGGAAGTGAGGATGTTGGGTCGATGAGGGTGCAGGCCAAGTCACTGAGGTGAACTGAACATGGACGACCCCTCCGACGTGAGGGGTTGGACTGACGAGGGTGCCGGCCAAGTCAGTGCAGTGAGTTGAACGTGGAAGACCCCTCAGACATGATGGTTGGATTGGGTAGGGGTTGAGCCTTACCACTGAGGTGAACTGAACGTGGAAGACCCCTCGGAAGTCAGGGTGTTGGATCGATGAGGGTGCAGGCCAAGTCACTGAGGTGAATTGAACCTAGAAGTCCCCTCCGACATGAGGGGTTGGACTGATGAGGGTGCTGGCCAAGTCAGTGCAGTGAGTTGAACGTGGAAGACTCCTCAGCAGTGACAGGGTTGGATTGGTTAGGAGTCAGGCCATGCCACTGAGGTGAATTGAACATGAAAGACCCCTCAGAAGTGAGGGGGTTGGATAGTTAGGGTGCAGGCCAAGTCACTGAGGTGAATTGAACCCAGAAGTCCCCTCAGACGTGAGGGGTTGGACTGATGAGGGTGCCGGCCAAGTCAGTGCAGTGAGTTGAACGTGGAAGACCCCTCAGATGTGAGGGGCTGGATTGATTAGCGGTTAGGCCATGCCACTGAGGTGAACTGAACGTGGAAGACCCCTCAGCAGTGACGGGGTTGCATTGGTTAGGGGTCAGGCCATGCCACTGAGGTGAATTGAACATGAAAGACCCCTCAGAAGTGAGGGAGTTGGGTTGATGAGAATGCAGACCAAGTCACTGAGGTGAATTGAACCCAGAAGTCCCCTCCGACATGAGGGGTTGGACTGATGAGGGTGCCGGCCAAGTCAGTGCAGTGAGTTGAATGTGGAAGACCCCTCAGCAGTGACGGGGTTGGATTGATTAGGGGTCAAGCCATGCCACTGAGGTGAATTGAACGTGGAAGACCCCTCAGCAGTGACGGGGTTGGGCTGACGAGGGTGCTGGCCCAGTCACTGAGGTGAACTGAACGTGGAAGACCCCTGAGAAGGGGGCTTGGAGCCAGTGCCTCAAAGACAGTCGAGTCCTACAGAACTTCATGCATGAGACAGGCCCTGTGCTTCCTCTAAGATCCCAAGTCACCCTTTGGGTAAGTGGGTTACTAGAGCTATTTCAATATCTTCTCTCCTTCTGAAATCCGGGTTGTAATCATGATCGTCACATGTACTCATGTAGCTTTTACTAGGTCGGGGGTGGAGGGGCCTACTTATCACTGATAGCAAAGTCTGCCCTTGAAGACGTGCCCTCATTTCCACACACCTGGCATGTTCACAGCGCTGCTTTCAGAGGGAGAAGAGAAGCACAGGCAGAAGCAGCGGGGAGAGCCTCAGGCCCAGCGTGAGGCCGGGGTGGGAGCCCCTTGCCAGCAGGCAGCCGGGGGGCCTCCTCGCTGTGAGCCCCCACCCTGAGCCGCTAGCTGCACTTAGCCCTAGCTTCGAGTCTCTGAAACACCAGAACCAGACGGAGCTACCCACCCTGTGAGGCCGTGGCCGCCAGTGGAACCCAGGTCCATTCTTCCCGGCCACCCTGACAGCCTCATTTCTGGGTGTCTGTCCCCTGCCTTTTCCTTCGTTACTTCGTTTTTTATTTATTTTTCTTATACTTCCGGTCCCGCATAGCTATTAACAGATACACCGACAGCCTGTTTTTGCTTTTTGGTTTTTTTTTTAAAGCTTGCTCTTCACCATCCGTCCAGCCCAAACACGTTCGTTTTCCGGTGTCAGCTTATAACTTCACTGTGGTCTCTAAGTGCATACTGTCGCCGAGTGGGTGTGGAGGGGGACACAAAAGAAAGGTCTCCTCCCTAACGGAGCGTGTAATCCAGTTTGGGCGAGAGGAGACATGCCTGTCCACAGGCTTAAGTGGACATCAAGAGCGGCATGTGGTCAGGCGACAGAAAGAGGAATCCGGGAAAGAATTGCTGACGGGCTAGAAAGGAAATCATGGTAGCCTCGGGCGGTGGGGGGGAGCCTGGAGACTGAGGAGAAAACTCCGTGTGTGGGTGGACGGGTGGACGGGCAGGCTAGTCCAGGCAGAAACCCAGCCGGAAGACGTACCAGCCTCCGGGACAGCTGGAAGTTCAGCTTCTCTCCGGGGGCGTGCTTGAGGCGTGGGCAGGGCCTTCAGCTCAATTAGCACAGGGCCCTAGCCCCACGCCGATAGGTTTACCGCTTCCGAAAGGGGGGGACCCTTGTGCGTTTTGAAGTGAGGTCGCGCCCTCCCGAGACCGGGTTTGGGGAGAATTCCTGGAGGAGTGGGGGAAGGCTGTGCAGGGGCATCGGGCTGGATCCCAGGTCTGAGTGGAGCACAGCCCCCTGGGAGCTGGCCCTGGGCCGGCCAGAATGTAAACTACCCCCAAGTAGCCAGGACAGGAACTAGAGTTTTTACAGTCGATACCTGAGTGTCGAGGCAGTGGAATTTTAAAAAAAGCATCTCACTTTACTCCAGTAGGCAGCACGTCGGGAGAGAAGGCAAGTCTCAGGCTCTGGGCAGTGTTTCCCATCGTGAAATTGTTTGCGGTGGAATAAAAGGGTGGTATTGACCGTGCAGAGGGTTGCTTCGTGCCAGCACACTGCTGCCAAGATGACTCTCTTCCAGTTACAAATAAGACGTCCTCCTCGATACAAACGAACAGAGTCAACCCTGAAGCCGTGCTAGGCCCCAGTGCCTGGAGGCGACCGCTGCTTCCTCCCTCAGACCCCCCCTGGGGATGTCTGCGTGTTGACCTGTTCCCACCCACGTGCACCTTGAGGGAGCGTGGCAGATAAAACCACCTGTCGGGAGCTACACTTACGATGAGTAGAAGAAAACCCCAAGCTGCTGGGGTGAAAGGTCCAGCGGCTCTTACGGAAAGAGCCAGGCCTCAAGCGAGTGAGGATGTTTTCCCTGGGGTCTCCCCCGAGGCCCCCTCATGGTGCTGGGAGAGGCCGGTGGAGGGTGCGCAGAGCGCCTCCTGCCCGGGGCCGCTGTCTGAGGCGCCTGCTGGCACTGAGAAGGCCCTGCGGCCCTGCTGTCTCTCCGCCTTCAGGGCTGGAGCGCTCTCTCACGGTCATGATGCTCTCCTGTACTCTTTCTCCTCCCCCACCCCGGTGGGCCACAGCCATGCTGCCGTCCCCTGTGGGTCAGGCCAAGTTCCACTTCTCCAGGGAAGGCTGGGGCAGCAGGGAGCGGCTGGAGGCAGGGCAGGCCCTCGGCCCGGTAGCCTCCAGGCTCCTCCCAGGATCAGGCACCCCACAGAGAGGGGCGTCCCTTCACCACAGGGCACGAGGAGCCCCCCTGTCCTGTCCCGGGAGCGGGCTGGTGGGTGCCCCGACGTTGGCCACCAGTCCCCTCCCCATCGTCGCGTCAGGTGTGGTGGCGTCAGCTCAGGGCTCCAAGGGCTCGCTGCATCTCAGCTGTGGGCGCTTCTGCTCTGAGTTTGAGCGCCGTGCCCGGGAGCCTCCTGTGCAGCCGCCAGCAGCTGTCCCGCTCAGCAGACACCGCCAGGGCTGCAGGTGTCACCACTGTCCCTGCGTGTGGAGCCCGTCCTGGTCCCCGACAGCGCACTCCAGCCCCCTGCATGCCGAGCCACCCCCAGGGAGGTGGCGTCGGCCTCACGTCGAGGTAGGCACGCGTCATTCGAGAGCGTTAGAAGGCAAGAGAAGGCTTTCTAAAAGGGTCCCTGTGGGTCGGCCCTTCCAGAGTCACCTAGCTGTACGGGAAGTCCTGAAGGTTTCAGGTTGCGTCTCTGGGGGTGGCTGTGAGTTTCGCACACTTCGCCGGTCCTTAATCGCTGACGGTTTCGGGGTAAGCTCAGAGCCCGCTCATTTTGATTAGGCTCGTTGTAGTCCTTGAAGAGCCGCACGGTTAAAGGACCCCTGTGACAAGCGGGAGCACCATGGAAAGCTAGCCACCAGGGTGGTGCATTCAGTTTATCCCAAGTCCTTTTTTCACTGAAGCAATCAAAAGTAGGCACCTGTCCGGAGATATTTGTGATTGCTGGGGGGGCGGGCGGCAGGGCAGGGAAGCCTGTTGGTCAGATGGCAATGACAGGCCTTTAAAATGCTTTTCTCCCTTTCTCCTTTCCAACCCCCACTTCCTTGAGAATGTGTATGAACAGTTTTCCTTTCTCCTGGCGCTCAGGGCCTGCCAGTGGCCTGATTTGTCTCCTAGGCCAAGCAAACGCAGGGAGCTCAGGTGAGCCTCACTATTCCGTTACAAGGACCTAGACTTTCTCTTTGTGAATGTGTGACTGTTGTATGGACTTTCACGTGGAGTGGAGGATAAGGTAACGAGTAAGAAAGAAATCCCTGACTCTAGGTCCTCCACGCAGAGGGAGGGGATGGAAATGGGCAGGAAGGAGCCGGAGCACCGACCCGTGAGGCACGGCCTCCGGGATGGTGCAGCCGAGCCGCTTGGGGGTCACCCGGGAAGGCTCACACCTCAGATCTCGGCGCACAGAGGCTGCTGGGACTGCAGTTCCGCAGGTGGACTGCCCGGTTCCGGAAGGTGGCCCTGAAGCGCACTGCTCGCCCAGAGCTCTTTCCACCCCCGTCTCCTGGGGGGGGTCACTTGATAGCCTGCGTGCACGAAGGGCAGTAACACTATATGTGCATATCATCTGGGCTTCTGTTTTAATTTTGTTTCCTAGTTCTGAATTTGGAAAAGTTTCCCGATGCCATTGCTTGGACTACAGGCACAATATTTCCACCAGGGTTTGGTTATTGTTTTCCCGTCGCTTCTCTTTTGAAAATGCAAGGATCCATTCGAGATCTGGGCAGCTGTCCTGGGAAAAGCCGACAAAGCGGGAGGCAGTGGTCTCTGTCCCAGGGTCATCGCCACGTCTCATTGACATCACCAGTGTGACGGGGCTGCTGTGTCCTCCCAGGACAGGCACGGACAGAGGGGGCGTCCAGGAGATGGGGAAGGGGATACACGGGGGGATATCCCAGGTGCTGGCGGAGGACGGTCCTCTCTACCTGGCTGGCCTCGTTTACACCTCTACATTAGGGTGGGGACAAGAGTCCAGGAATGTCCTCGCTGGTTTTTTCCTATGTTACCCAGTACTCTGAGCATAGAGTTTAAAAGCAAGAATCACATATTTGAGATAATTCATAGAAAACAACAATAAAACCCCCCTATGCACTCGCCTAGCCACAGAGTTGGAATTCCCACAGAATGCCAGCAGGAAAGAAATGAACAACTGAAAACGACCTTTTGTAAGTTGTGCGCAGAGTGGGCTGACAACCTTCCGATTGATTGGGGGTCACCATAGCCGAGTACGCTGTGGTGACCCCCACCTAGTACCTTTGGCTCATTGGGGATGCAAGAGGAATCTATTTTTGACACGAGTGGAAAGGGAGCATGCCATTTCTTTTGTTTTGCTTTTCCATTACGCCTCGTATTTGTCTAGGAACTGAAAACCAGGGGCCTTTCCTTACTCCGTTTGCAGCTTTATACCAGTTCCGTGAGGCAGACTGACAGCCTTGCCTTTCCTAGGGGAGGACACAGAGATGGGAAGGGCAGATGAATAGTTGGGGCTCCCTCCCCCCCGACTTTACCACCCAGCCGCTTTGCCGGAGTACGCAGTGTCTATGCCAAGGTCCATGGGCTCTTTCAGGTTTGGCTTCAGAATGTTTTCACTGTTTCTTTAGATAAGCAGATTTAAATTGTTTGATCCTATAAAGACGTGTAACATCGGGAAAATTCATTGTGCTAGCAACATTTTCTAATGTATTTTTCTCTGACGATTAATAATAGGCTATTTAAATAGCTGTTTCATACATTGGATTTGTACTGACAGATCCTTAGAAGCAGCAACTTTAAAAGTAAATAAAATTAGTACTTTAAGCAGCTCTCAAGCAAAACAAATGAAAGTAAATAAAATTAGTACTTTAAGCAGCTTTCAAGCAAACAAATGAAGGCACACGCTAAGGGCATGGCTAAGGAGTAGCTCGAGTGTGGGGAGCCCCTAGTGGGTAGAAAAGAGGAGCCTGGTGGACACGGCCATCCCAGCTAAGGGCATGGCTGAGGAGCAGCCCAAGTGTGGGGAGCCCCTGGTGGGTAGAAAAGAGGAGCCTGGTGGAGACGGCCATCCCAGCTAAGGGCCTGGCTGAGGAGCAGCCCAAGTGTGGGGAGCCCCTGGTGGGTAGAAGAGAGGAGCCTGGTGGAGACGGCCATCCCAGCTAAGGGCCTGGCTGAGGAGCAGCCCAAGTATGGGGAGCCCCTGGTGGGTAGAAAAGAGGAACCTGGTGGAGACGGCCATCCAGCTAAGGGCCTGGCTGAGGAGCAGCCCAAGTGTGGGGAGCCCCTGGTGGGTAGAAAAGAGGAGCCTGGAGGAGACAGCCATCCCAGCTAAGGGCCTGACTAAGGAGTAGCTCAAGTGTGGGGAGCCCCTGGTGGGTAGAAAAGAGGAGCCTGGTGGAGACGGCCATCCAGCTAAGGGCCTGGCTGAGGAGCAGCCCAAGTGTGGGGAGCCCCTGGTGGGTAGAAAAGAGGAGCCTGGTGGAGACGGCCATCCCAGCTAAGGGCCTGGCTAAGGAGCAGCTCAAGTGTGGGGAGCCCCTGGTGGGTAGAAAAAAGGATCCTGGTGGAGATGGCCATCCCAGCTAAGGGCCTGGCTGAGGAACAGCCTTGATGATAATTCCTTTTCACAGAGTTGGGGGAAAGGTGTCTGAATGTTTCAAACAGGAACAGAATGCTATAGAAAAGCAACTCAGAACAAGGAAGCACATTTTAAAGATGAAAACTAAAACAGATAAACTTTGTAAAAGAAAAACCCAGAGAGGATGGATACAGGAAGTCTCAGCTGTGAGGAGAACTGCTGTTTGGAATATGAGACTAGGAAGTGGAGGGGTGCAGGAGGCTGCTCTCTGTATAAGTCTGTTAGCCGTATTTCAATTGTAAAACACTGAGGAGGTAGATAATAACTTGAGAGAAACACCTCCTTAGTTCCTGCAAGGTAGAGCGTCCCTCTCTTAGGGTTATGGAAAGCCCTGCCCTCCCTGCTCGCCTCGCCTCTGCAGCTGCCCCGGGCTTCTCTCACAGCACTCCTGCCTCCGCGCCCTGCCCTCGGTTTGTGCCAAGTCACTGGCTGTTCCCTGAATGCCCTAAGTACTGGCGTTGCTTTCTTTGTCCGTGCCTGTTATAAAACATTCTCTTCAGTCCACTTGGCAAACACGTCTGTTAGACTTGGTTCTTTCATTTCCTTATACCAGGCCCCTCCTTCCCAAGTAGAATTGGCTATTATCATCTTTAACCCTTTGTATTTCGTCATGGAAGCTGTGATTCTTCCTTCTGATTTCTTTGAGTTGTGTGTTTGTAACCCTTCAGTTCAATAACTGACACTTGAACTCTAGGATTCTGTGCAAGGAGAATCTCACTGCCTGTTTATTGAATGGGTTTATTCCTTGCAAAAAAAAAAAAAAGCCCAACGTATTCTGCTCAGACACTTCCTTCCCTTTCCTTGTGTTCCTCTCTTCCGTTCTTGTGAATGGAGGTGGTGCAGGGAAGCCAGGATCAGCACTTCCATTTTTCTGGCGGTATGTCTGTGTAATGCATGTGGAGGGTGAGGGGTTAAGGTAAACAATCAGAGCAGGGGTTAGTTTTCCTCTGCTGGCATCAGCTGCTTAGTTGTGGTAGCAGTAAGCTACCCTAGAGGGTTAGCTGGTCCTTGCCCTAGACACAGGAGTTTTCCAGGGTGTTGTACTTCACAACAGGAAGTCACACAACCCTTCCGTATGCAGCTGGCATATTTTACACCCTCAGAAAATATCTGTGAAATATAGTGAATCAGTGATTAAGACATAGGTCAGTAAAGATAGCATCGAGCTCTTGGAGTTGAGTAGGAGAGCTTTTTCATGACTCTCTTAGTGTCCCCTGAATACGTTATAGATATTAATGTCAACGATATAAAAAATGCGTATCTGCACGTTTCCCTGAGGAGCACACATGCTCTAGTAGACCTCATTGTTGCAGTGTACCGTACATTGGCAGATACCCTGTGTTGGCAGAGGCTGTGCTTTGATCGGAAAGATAGGCAAGTTGACTCAACAGAATGTTAAGATCGACTGGTGTAATACAGCACTTAGAGTCAGGAAGGTGGATCTGTCGTCTTGTTTCTCTGCTACTGTGAACTACGGTGCATGCACTTGCTTCCTAAATTAAGGGAATACCTGTTCCATGGTTTTTGTGAACATCGCATGGCATCATGTAAGTGAACTATGTTCTAGAAGGTGCCTTGCTTTTGAAATGCTAGGGTTTCTGGAAGACTGACCTGGCTGGTATCTGTCTCAGAAGTTAGGGCCTCACCCACGACTTAATGCATAGATAAGCATTCATTTCTCGACTGGTATGCGGAAAAGCCGGAGGTGTGGGGAAACTGGAGTGCTAAGGAAATTCCAAGGAGTTTTTAAAAAAATCAAAACTAGGGAAATACTTATGAATGTCCTGTAGCATGCAGGATCCCGTAAAATGGGATCCAGTTAACTTTAAACAGTAAAGGACCAGTGATGTCACCCAGATGTTCACAGAGGAGTCCATGAAATTGTAGCTAACTTCCCTTTTATTTAATATATGCGTAGCTATTTTCAATGGTGCGTTGATGCATTCATTCACCCCTCGAACCTCATTGAAGGAAATATAATTTTCACCGAGGAATAGGTTGTTCGTACTGAGAGAAACAGAACTGGCCATTCCTTAGAAAACCACCAAAATCAAATTCCCAAAAGCATGCAGTGTTTCTTTTTCTATATCCAGTTTGGGAAACTGTAACCTTAATTATAAATTGAGAACAAATACTAAATAATTTAGGAAATCTGGCTCATCTACAGCTTTTTAATGCTTTCTAAGTTCTCTGTATGTATCCATTAAAATGAAACCATCCTTTAAAAACGCTCATTTGCTTTTCGGTTCACTTACAGGAAACTGTTAGTGGACATCTCTTAATGATTCAATTTGAAGCTTTATGCCTAAGGCCATCAGTTCTCAGATACTTTCCAGTCTCCTGAGAATAGGCTGCTTCTGAGATGTCACTGATCTCTGCAGAGCTCCTTTTTCAGGAGGCATTTGCTCCTTTGAAAAGGTGCTTGTTGTGCCTGACAGGGCCTCTGGCCATATTCACAAGATCTTATCAGAACTAGTTTACTAAGAATCTTTAAAGTATGGTCAGAAATGAGGTTGGCCCACAACTTGGGGTCTGTTTCCTGGGGTAAGAATTAAGCAGCTCACAGGGGTCACAGGCCTGAGTCTGCAGAGATGCCTCAGGAATTGAGAGGAGAACAGGCCTGCTGATTCTGAAGGAGCTGGATGATGGAGGGAAGAGCACTCCAGAGGGCTTGTACCCCTGGGTATGCTAGAGAAGGGCATGCATGCTGCACTTCTAGAGGAGCAGGAGATGGGGCGCCTCCAGCGCTGCAGGCTCCTGTTAGAGGAGCAGGAGGTGGGGCACCTGCAGTGCTGCAGGCTCCTGTTACAGGAGCAGTCATTGGGGCTCCACCAGTCAAGTTCTGGGGTATTTGCACAACAACAGGCTGAGGTGTCAGTAGGAAGTTACAGATGTGGGCTGCTCAGGTTGGGGTAACGTATTAGGAAACTTCTGTGGCTTCATGTCCTGTTGGTGAAGTGACCTCAAAGAACATGGAAAATGGTGGTAATTAATGGCTAGGTTTCTGACATTTGATGGGAAGGGGCATACATGAATCTTTCATGTTTCCTTCTTCAACAAACAAATACCGATGGAAGTAAAGTAGTCAGATAGATAAATTAACTCCTTTCTCATTTCCAAAAAAGAAGTTGAAAGACCCAAGTTTGTGATTATTTGGCCCAGGGAGATAGAGGAAATGAGTGTCAGAAATGCCTTTAAAACGCACATGGCTCTGTACACAGCTGGCGGCTTGGCCTGCGGGGCACACGTCATCTGCTGTTTTATGCAGCCACCCAAATGTTTCAGCAGCCTCATCTGCCATGTGTGCAGATTCCTCCAGTCAAAAGAGAGCCTTTCTGTAGAATCCCTTTATCTGTGTCATGCACAGGGCAGCTTGCAGTTGGGTCCAGAATTTATAGACAGAATTATGATGAATATTAGATTAAAATGGGAAACTAATGAGGACAGTTCAAGCCATTGAGCAATGCCTCGTACTCATAGACTGATCACATAATATGTGTTTCATTTGAACTTCATTTTACTTTTTCAACCATTGAAATTAAACTAGAGTATACAGGGCAGCTTACAGATTAACACAAAGACAGACTTCGGAGTTCTATGTAGAAATTCTGTATCACTTTCTAGAAAATCAGTGTAAGAATATACCTCTCCTGGGTTTCTCTCCGTAGCCTGGATGTTATCTTATTGACGGCAGGTGCCACACCTCTAGATGTGTCCCTGTGATAATTTACATGCGAACTGCTTGCGCACTCCAGCCTGGGACACTGACCCTGGTTCCTGTTTTTCCCTTTATAGAGCCTGTCTAGACTACCGCTGTATCCTTGATTAATAGCACAGAATGTATGCAAGTTGTACTCTGTTCCAGATCTGCCTCTGTAACAGACCATTGCCCTCCAATTCTAACATGAGAACATTACAGACAATGGCTAAACCACCCTTGTGGACAAAAATGCCATTTTATTAATAGCATGGGGTGCTCCTACGTTTTCCTCTGTCCACATTTGCCTCCGTACCAGCTTAACATGCAGATTGTCCTCTGACTGCAGTGACCCCTGATCCCTGGTATCAGACCCCTGATCCCAGAGTTGGCTCGGTTAGGACTGTACAGAATGATATCAGTAGACATAGATACCAGAGATCTGAAACAAAAACTAGAAATGAAAACAAGTGTTCCCTTTCCGGTGTCTCCTGTGAAATGATGGCTTGACATTCCAAAACCCCTTTGAAAGAACGGGAGAGTCCATCCAGAGATGACGGATGAGCCTGGAGAGGACGGGACTGCACATCTGGGTTCCCCGGACAGCCGCGGGCTGAGCAGTCAGGCCGGCGAGCGCCTCCCCGCGCCCTTTGCTTGGGGCTCTGGGGGGCACAGACCAGAGCCGTGGATTGGAGGGTCTCCCTCTCCCTGCCCTGTTCATGAAGGCAGGAGGCAAACGACCCAACATCTCCCAGGGCTCCTGAGCTGCTCCCAAGGGTGCTTCCACTAAGCTGGTTTTACTCTCTCTTCTCTGGACCCCTGTGACGGGGATAGGAACCTCAGCTGGTTTTGTAACAGAGCAAATGGGTGCTCACCCTCCCTTGTCCACTTCCTTCTCTGCCTCACTCTAGGTGTCAGTTCAGGGCCAGGTATCCCAAGAAGCACCCGAACTAGGAGGTTTCTGTGGTTATAGTCAGACAACAAATGCATGGGAATGCCGTAAAAAAAAACACCCCTTATGAGCTCTAAATATTTTCTGCATTTTTCCTTTTTTAACCTTTCAATCGCAGTGTCGCTGTGCTCACCAATCTTAGGGGTCTAGGAGGAAGTAAAAGAGAAGCCTTCCTGTTGCTCTCAGTGACTCTGCACGTTTCCTCTTGCTTCCCTTACAGGGTAATCCCTGGAGGCTCGGTTCTTGTAGCAACAGATTCCTGTCCTTCTGCCCTTCCCTTGAACCATCAGGAGCTGTGGGCGGGATTTCGTTGATATCTTTAACCAGCTTCTCCCTAGGACAGAGCTCCACTTACAAGTTCACAGTCTTTTGCTTCTCAGAGAAACAGTTGGTTTTTTGTTTTCCTTTTTTAATCTGGTGTATAATGTTTAAAGGGATACAAAAGTTTTTGAAGATTTCGAACAATTACACACCGGGAGATGAGAATCACTGATGGCCGACTCTTACCTGAGTGCTAATAGCTACCATTTATTTTAGGTATTACCTCGGTTACCCTCACCACAGCCCATGAGGATAGTTAATCATTCCTCTTTGACATGACAAAATTGAAGCACAAAAGAGAGCCTCTCACTTGCCTGACGTCCCCCAGCCGGAGGCACTGGACTCAGTGCTGGGGATCTCTTCACTTTGGAAGGCTCTCAGCAAGGCATTGCTCTAAAACCGTCACCCAGGGACATTTGAAACTCATTCCCGTCCACAAACGTTTTGTGTATGCGCTCCAGTGTGTGCGTGTTTGCATGTTTCTTCAGGAACCTGCGGCACTGCCGTTAGATACATTGCAAAATATTCCCAGAAATAGAATTTATACAAGGATAAGCTAAAATGAAATAAACCATTTCATTTTTTAATTAATGTTATGAAAGAACTTTTCTAACAATTTTCTTTGTATGTATCTTTCAGGAGAGCCATTTGGTTGAATATTCACCTCTTTTTTTAAATTTTGTTTACTGTGTGTAATATAGCAATTTGAAAATCATGTTTGGGATTGAAATAATTTCATGTGCAGCTTTAATCACTATGTAAGTCCAAATAGAAGTGCATTTGTGGCTAAACTTTTGTATATCCACTCTTTGATCCCATTCACCTCTTATGTCAAGGTTTTAATTGAAATTTAGTTAATAAATTTTTCTTCCATTGTATTAATTAGTGGTTGTTGTAAACTGAATGGTATAGCATTTTTATATTTTTAAGTAATGGATTTTTGAAATCTATTCTTTAAAAAATTTTTTTGACTTCTTTTTTTTAAAAAGATACATAGATCACAAAAAATGTTACATTAAAAATGTAAGAGGTTCCCCCATACCCCAACCCCCCACTCCTCCCACATCATCAACCTCTTTCATCAGTGAGGCACATTCATTGCATTTGGTGGGTACATTTTGGAGCACTGCTATACGGCATGGATTATGGATTACATTGTAGTTTACACTTTTCCCCGGTCCATTCAGTGGGTTATGGCAGGATATATAATGTCCAGCATCTGGGTATGTGATATCATTCAAGACAACTGCAAGTCCCAGAAATGCCCCCACATCACATCTCTTCTTCCCTCTCCCTGCCCTCAGCACCTCCCGTGGCCACTGTCTCCACATCAATGATACAGTTTCTTCCATTGCTAGAGGCACAGTAGTTCTGTAGTAGAATTAATGGATTTTTACACTGATTTAGAATGGTTTTTTGAGTTTAAATGTGAAGATATGAGAGTGACTATAGGTTTTTCATTTTTAAAAATCGCAGGAAACATTTCAACAACTCAATCTTCAAAATATTTTCTTCATAGAATGATTTTCTTTCAGAAATCACTACTCTTTCACTTATTCTAAAAAAGCTGCTTTTTAAAAAGGAACAGGTTAAGTACTTTTTTTTAGCATTCTTTGCTTTGCAGTATATTATTGACAGCCAGTTACCTGAGAGGTCTGTCACTTGGCACAGTTGTCTTTTTTAGCTCATCTTTAAGTTTACAAACTCCTGATTACTTGGCCATGGGAAAATCTGCAAGCCTGTTTTGGGGTACAAAAGATTGTCATCATTCCTTCCAATCTCATTGTAAAAGATTGTAACTATTCAGCAGTACTTACAAATTTTGATTAAAAAAAAAAAAACAGCCAAAATGATGTCATTCTCTTACCTTATGGGCTTCTGATTCCTGCCCCCTTTTTCAAATTCTGAGAAGGGTTATATTCAGTTCTGTCAGGTTTTTTTTCACCCATTCTGCCAAGCTTTTTTTTTCTTTAGAGAAGTTGTGCATTTACAAAGCGGTCATCCATAACACACTGTATTCCTATACATTACCCCACCAACAACACCTTGTACTGTAGTCGATAGTTTACATTTGGTGTATTTCCCCCACAAAGCACCCTATTATTAATGCCATGTAATAGTATTGTGTTTTTGTTATAGATGATGTGAGAATGTTCTGTGTTCTGTTAAGTTTTTGCTTTTTGTATTTTGAGCTTTATTATTTAATGCATACATGTTTAGAATTGTTGTAACTTGTTGATCTCAAGACATTGATCTATTATTCATTATGACATGCTCTACTTATTCTCATTAAGAGTCTTTCACTGTTCTAAAGTCTACTTTTCCATTATTAATATACCTATTCCAGCCTCTTTTGAGTAGTGTTTACAAGATATGTAGTTTCCCATAGTTTTATTTGTAACTTATCTCTATATTTTTGAAGTAATTTTCTTGTTAATAATAGATAATTGAGTTTTGCTTTGTTTAATGTTTTGTTTTGTTTGTTTTCCATCCTGGTGATCTCTACCTTGGGCATATTAACACTGATTTATAGAGTTTTCTGAGGTCATCATAGGCTAACTCTCCCATCTCTGTCATTTCTGTGTCCAATTCTATTATTGTTTTTTCTTTTGGTTACTCATTGTATTTGTCTGCTTCATGACATACCTTGTGATTTTTTTATTGGGTATGAGATATTGGGAATTTTACATTGTGGAGTACTACATTTTGTTTTATTCTTAGTGTGGCACTTTCCCACATGAGTTGCCTTACTGATGGTTTTTAGGTGCTTGGCAAAAAAAAGTGTCAATCTTTTTTCTGTAGTAATAGATGAGGTAGGGACATGATCACATGTGATTATATTTAGGCAGTGATCTTTATGCAATGAGTTTAAACACTGTTTTAGGGAAGTGGACTTGGCCCAGTGGTTAGGGCATCTGCCTACCACATGGGAGGTCCGCAGTTCAAACCCCAGGCCTCCTTGATCCATGTGCAGCTGGCCCACACGCAGTGCTGATGCACACAAGGAGTGCCGTGCCACGCAGGGGTGGCCCCGTGCTGGGGAGCCCCACGCACCATGAGTGTGCTCCATAAGGAGAGTCACCCAGCATGAAAGAAAGTGCAGCCTGCCCAAGAATGGTGCCACACACATGGAGAGCTGACACAACAAGATGACGCAACAAAAAGAAACACAGATTCCCGTGCCACTGACAACAACTGAAGTGGACAAAGAAGACGCAGCAAATAGACACAGAGAACAGACAGCTGGGGCGGGCAGGGGGAAGGGGAGAGAAATAAATAAATAAATCTTTAAAACACTGTTTTAGAAGAACCGTGATGCTTCATTTGGGCTTGGCCGTCCCTTTTGTCCTAATCAGCATAGGTGAAAAGTAAGAAGAATTACTATTACTTCAGACACATTTCCTTGACCCGACCCTCTTGTGTGTGGCTCTAGGAACAAACAACTGGTAGCCTCGTGTTCTCTGCCATTCATCCTGAGAGTTAATATGGATGTGGGAAATGTTCTTCTCACTGTAGTACGTCTTTGTTGTTATTGGTTAGCAAACTTAAGCCTGGTTTACTTTATTTTCTGGTCCTTTAAGGCCTCCATCCTTCCGGCTCTGTCTCCAGTGGAGTCCCTTTCATGATTTCCTCCCTGCAACAGCCTGAGAATGATTGAGTTGTCGCTTGTGAAGTACAGAGTTTTCTCATGAAGCACCACAAACACAGTCCTCGTGTAGTCACTGCTGCCGACAAAACACCGGCCGAGGTGGCTGTGCCGGGATCTCTGCCTTCCCCAAGCGCGCTCCTGCCCACTCCTCTTCGGTGCAGAGGCCCCGCCCCGCACTCTCCGCCTGCCCTCATCGCAAGCAAAAGTTTCTTCCCAGTAAAGCCATCTTCTGTTACCCTGAGAAATGTTGTAGCAAAGCCCTGAATTGCTTTTCTTGATTTTCATTTTGAGTAGGGGTTTTTCCAAGCTCTCTTCCATACTCTCTTAAGACAGTCTGTCTTGGACCAAATAACTCCTTAGAAGAGTTAGCAGCAGACGGTGGCATTATCCAGCTGAAGAGCCATTCCTCAGGGCCGTACCCACCCCACTCAAGTCTTTCCTTTTTCCTTTCTAGGAGTCGAAAAACTGATCCACCACCTCCAAAAGCACAACATACCTTTTGCCCTTGCTACCAGCTCAGGGACCATGACATTTGAAATGAAAACAAGTAGACACCAAGAGTTCTTCAGTTTGTTTCACCATATCGTTTTGGGAGATGATCCAGAGGTGAAGAACGGAAAACCCGATCCTGCCATATTTCTAACTTGTGCAAAGAGATTTTCTCCTCCTGCTCCTGTGGAAAAGGTACGTTGAGTTGCCACCATAGGCCATGCCCCACAGGATAACAGTGCATTGTAAGAGTTAAATGGTCAAGGTCTTCGTTTTCACTCTTCAAGAGCTATGATGAAATGCTGCTTTCAGCTTGGAAGTGAGGGGTGGGATTGAGAGTTGTGCAGCAGGATCTGTGTGGGAGCATTAGCTGTGCCTGTCGCCAGGCTGGCGAGACTCAGGCCAAACCTTGGAGACTACTGGACGTGCATAAAAGAGGAATGCACTGTGCGCCGTTTCAGTGATTTGGGACCATACCATCATTATTATTTTTTAATAAGTTGACTTTAAAGCTTGTGTACTTCTCAATTCAGATGGAAATCATCAAAACCTACTCCTCCCCTCCCATTGCTTACAAAGTGACCTGTTATTTGTAAGTGAAAGGTTTCTGTGTATATGGTGACGTTTTGTTTCTGTCGTGAAGCTTTGGCTTCTGTTTGCTTCCCCGTGAGAAGGGGGCAGCGGGTAGTATAGTGGGCTACAGAGCCCTCTCTCCCGCCTGAGTGGGCCGCACTCAGAAGGCTTGAGAAACAGGCCCTGAAAGCTTTCCCTGACCTCCACCAGCCCCAGAAAATCAGAATTACATGCCCTTTGCTGCGCCTTAGAACCCCATGCATACTTACTGGTAGAGCTTTTCACACTCCATTTCAGTCTGAAGTTTACTTTTTCTTCTCTCTCATGGACTTTGAGCATCTCGCTGGTAGGGAACTGTTGCTTTTTACTTCCATATTTCTGTGTCTTACACAATTCCTGGGATTTGGACATTTAGATGCTTCATAGTAGGGTGTCCAGTAAACAGCTGGTGAATAAATCCTAGCTTAGAATCTTCTGGTGTCTCCTTTAGTGAAAGGTATCTCATCCCAATACAATTCTTTAAAAAGGGGGTAAAAGCTAAAATAAGATGCTGAATGTTTGCCTATTGAAAGTCCTATTAAAGCAGTAAACATTAAATTTACCATAAAATATTTTGGTACTAAGTGAAATTTTCATCCTTCAACCTCAGGCTCTTGGGGAAACTGAAGGACTTGAACAAGCATAGCACAAATAGGAAGAGAAGGAAAAAGCCCTGGTGTGTCTTCAGATGGGGCCAGATGCCTGACCTATGTGTCCTGCCAAAAAACCGGGGAATCACGCACGGGGGCATGGAAGCCTCAAGCCACAGCTCAGATGGTCTCCTGCTTTAAGCAGTACAGTTGCTGGCGGCACAGGCACAGGTGCACATAAAAGAAGGCACTAGCTTTAACCGTCTTTCCTCACATACCCGTTCTTGAAGAGGAGTCAGCGTTGCCATTTCTTGAGTTAGTTCGTCTGCAGGAAGGCAGGGGCATGGGGAGACGCAGTACACCTGCCCGGGCCCTCACCCAGCCAGTCGAGCTGCACTTTGCAAGACGGATTTCCTGGTTGTGAGCTTACAGGCTGGAGGCTTGGCGTGCTTCTGGGCTGAGTGTTTGGCCAGACCCCATTGAAAAGGAGTTTTATTTAAGGGTTTGCTCATAGTCCTCTGGCATGCAGTAAGCACTCAGCAGTGCAGTAGTGGCCCCCTTTGCACTCACCAGGGAGTGTATGAGAGGCCAAGGTTTACAATGGACATGCAGTTCTTAAGTGCACTGGAGTGTCTTGGATGAAAAGGAACTTTGAGCCAGGCATCGCCGGCTGTGCCAACAGGAAGGGGTGATGGGTAGGCCTGAGTACATGCCGAATCCCCACTGCACTGCTCGAGCAGCACAGCAAACGATGTGGGAATCCCTGGCCCACCCACAGTCTCTAGCAAGCGGACAGCTCTGCGACGCTGCTTGGTGGAGAGCAGATCATTGACCCCCCTCCTTCCCCAGATCCTCAGGGCAGAACAGGGACAAAAGTAAAAAGGTGCAGCCTGCAGTGTGTGCATCTGCCTCCAGGCTCCAGCGCTTTGCTCTTCAACACTGAATACTCCAGCTCTCCTTGCAGCGCATGCTGTCCACCCACCTACGTCCATCAGAGCGGAGACGTAAACCATCTGTACCGCAGCCGAGAATCAGAGCGCCCAGGTGGTAGGTGAGACGCCGGCCAGCTTTCTCATTTTTCAGAAGGTCTTTTATTTCTGAACCCTGGCCACATTGAGGGGGTGTGGTTTCTCAACCTCTCATTGGCTGAGAGGCTCGCCTCTGATAGTACCAGTCGCATGTGCCAGTACAGGTCCACTGTCTTTGATGAGCAGAAATTCTTCCCCATTCTGTGTGACGGATGAGGCTTTGAATTTTCACTTGGGAGTGCCTGTCTTTGTATGTGGCTTCCCCAACCAGAACGCTAGGCAATCTTCTCCATGTGCTGACGTCCAGATGTGTTGCTGATGTGAACAAGGTATTGATAGATGTCATGGTCTGCCTCCAGTAGATAGTTTTCTTCAAAGACTATTGGAGAAAAATTACTTGAGAGGCTCCCTCCCTTTAATGCTGAGCTCCTTGACCGTATTTGAATCATGTGTTTATTTATGGGTCCAACTTACAACCTGGAACCTGTAAAACCCGCCCAGGTGTGTACCTCAGTCTGCCCTAAGGAATCATTGGCAGCAGTTGATTCGTTGTGACTCAAGTGCCAGGGCTGGTTCAGAGCTCACCCCCAAATTCCACTCGACAGCCATTTTAGGAAGCAGGACTTGCCTGAGATCTCCTAGCCTGGAGCCTTAGGGTCCCAGCTGAGACCCCTGCTCATCCCATGACACCTTTCCAGGCACGGCCAGAGCCCATCCTGGGTAGGAATGAGTTGCTTCTTATATTAGGAGATTCGTAGGTCCTGGACTTGGCGTCCCAGTACACATCCCATTCAGGTGTGTTCTCTTTCCCTGAGAGCCTTTCCCCTTACTGGAGAATTTCCCCAAAGCTTCGGATCTACACCCATCCTCATGGATTCATCGTTTTCTTTGTGTAGTGCACGTTGCTGATTAACTGTGCACAAGCCAAGGAAGGTGCCTCCCTCCATAAGCTGGCACAAGATTCACTTTATAATCACTCTTCAGTACCACTCAGTCTCGTGAAGACTGGACAAAATATTGGCTGTGTTAACGCGCTTTGCCTCTACCAATGAGGCAGTTAAAGGAAGAAGAGTCTAATGTTCCCTTCATCTGCAGACAGGCCTCGCTTCACACGGTGCCATGGTAATTGAAATGCACGCATGTTGAACTGTGTCCTTCCTCGGTGCAGGAGCAGTTAGCCCGAAACCATGCGAAGGGAAGACGTGGTTTCCGTTCAGCACGGCACCGCGCAGAGCAGAAGGCTGCCCACACAGGACTTCCTCTTCTTGGCAGTGTTTGCTTTAGATTTGTCAAAGAGAAATGAGCAACGTCAAGTTGTGAACGTCATCTAGGGTTGCAGACACTACTGGCTGACTAATCCACGTGTCAGTTTATGGGCATGTTAGTCCTGCAAAAATTAGAGAAACAGTTCTTGCCATAGTTCTTGTGCAAACTTGGTTAAGGCTCTTTGGGTTTCCCGGTTGGGATGTGTGCGTTGTAATTGGAAAGGAAGGTTTTAATTGGCTTCTTGTTGTGGAATTGCCCCGAATGTCATACTGGCTTTTCTCTTAATGACACAGGAACCAGTTACCAGGAGGCTAGAGGAAATGCGGCACAGTCATTAAACCACGGCCTCCACTCGCTCTTTGATGCAGGGCAGACCAGACGGGAGCACAAAGGGGCCGCCCGCCTCCAGAGTTCAAGGGCAGTGCTTGTAGGTGATGAAGTCCCTGGAGAGATCCACAGTTGCCGCAGGGAAGCACCACCAAATTAATTAGGTACAGAAGTGGTACTCGTAGTCAGAGACTGAAAAAGGAAGAAAGTTAAGTTCAGCTATCAGTTACCATTTTTCTAGAAGAAAATGCTTAGCCGAACAGGCATTGACTGCTCTTTGAAAAGATTTTCTTTCCGTTGTTCCAGGATCAGTCTTCTGTGCTACAAATAAGCAAAAATAATGCTCCCTCCGGAGGTCCTTCGGGACACCCCCTAGAGGGAGCCTTTCCAGAACGTGTGCATGTGGGGAGCCAGACAGGAGCGCGGCGCGGGGAGCTGCGCCCCTGAACGGCAGCGTCCTATGGGTAGCCTCGTCAAGGCTCCAGCTGCATGGCCGGGCCACCCTGGAGGCCCACACACACATTGCCCTCCAGGCCCTGCGGCCCTGCCCAGGGGCCCAGCCGCGCTCACACCAAGGACTTCCTGGCCACAGTAATGCAGGGCTTGGTTGTAGGAGAAAGACGCCGGGCTGGTACCTACCGCAGTACCCGAAAACGCTCAAATTGGATTTTGCAAGCCCAGCTGCCACAACTTGTCTCACATCTGTTCCCTTGTTAAGGTTGTGCTAAGAGCTCAATTTCAAGGACTTACTATGTTTTGTTTCGCTCTAAGAAAGTGCTGCACATTTCTTTCATACTGTTAATATATAAAGAGTAAAATGAAAGACATGTATTTCAAAAGGCAAATACTGATTTTATACAGTGGGTTCATTATAAAACTCAAATCATTTCTTCAATCATAGAAAAAATTACAGGAGTTGGCTTTTCAATATACGCAATGACAGCTCATATTTAAAATCATCCTCTGCCTGCTATCTCATCACTTATTTACAATAACAAATGGGATTCAGAACACTGCCTATTTGTGTATACGTGTGTATTCACTCTCTGCTGTTGTGAAGCCCTACAATTGATCATTGATAGGACTTTGAGTTTTGTATCATGCCGTCATCTCTTCTTTTAAATGCCAGGGTCCAGGTTATGAGTTAGCATTCAGTTTGTAAACAAGTGGTAAAGAAAAAAGCTGCACGGGATTATGATAAACAGGCAACAGTGACTTTATTCAAAACTATATGCAATCGAGAAGAGAGACCAGAAGGCTGTTGTGGGAGAAAGAGACCAGAGGCTGCTGTGAGAAAGAGAGAGACAAACAGAGAGCAAACAGACAGAGAGACCAGAGGCTGTTGTGAGAGTGAGAGAGACCAGAGGCTGGTGTGTGTGTGTGTGTGTGAGAGAGAGAGAGACTAGAAAGCAGTTGTGGGCTGTTGTCAGAGACCAGGGGCTGTTGGGATAGAGGGGGAGACCAGAAGACCCTCCCGATAGGGGAGAGGGCGATAGGGGAGAGGGCGGCTCGGCTCCCTGATAAGGGGCAGGAGAGCGTCTAAGGACTGGAGGGGCCGCCAGGCCATGGGCGTGTCCAGTAAAGGGTGCCGTCTCCCGAGGCAGAGGAGTTCGCCTGGGGCTCTTAAGGGCCAAGGTGAAGGGAGGCCAGGCTCCTGGAGTCAAGGAGACGCTGGCTCCAGATGACTGCAGCTAGGCGGGGGTGAGAGCTGTCGCGGGCAGCAGCAGTGGGTGAAGTCTTTCTTAGCATCACGGGTCCAGGTAATCTCAGCACTGTCACAGGAGACCTGTCAGATCCCTGTTTTCCCTTGAAACCCACCTACTCATTGACGAATGATGGCCAAGTCCACACAGACAAGCTGGGCTCATTCCAGCAGCCTGAAAACATTTTACTACTTCTTTGTATGCACACCCCAAAATCATGTGGTCTCTGGTAAGTGTCTGTGAAATTCTTCCTGCTCTCTTACACACTTGAACCTTTTTTTTCTGATAAACTACTGGGGGAAGGAATGCTGCTCAGTGTATTAGAAGACAAGACAAGTCCCCTTGGGCAGAAACCATTAAAACCTGGAAGAGTGGGGCTCGAGTGCGGCCTAGTATTTTAGCTCAGATTTTTACAGAGAAGACAGACTTCGACAGGAATGGAAGGCAGTGGCAAGCAATGTGAAATATGTTGGAGTTTGAAAACCCGGCAGGAAAGTTCACATTTGCTATAGCACACATTTAAAGATTGCTGGAAGTTCTTCCGAAGCGCATGTTGACAACGTTTGTGTTTTGGAGCCCAACCTGGGACTTCCCGGTAGATTGGCTGCGGGCAGTAGGTAGAAGTAAATGACAGACGTGATTTCAACATCCGTTCCTTTAGGGAGCTTACCGTTCAGTGAGAAAAAAACTTCTCCATGATGACAGAACCCCTACGAGGCTTAGAGAGAGTGAAATGACGGGAGAAATCTGTAACTGGTATCTGTTTCTGAATCTATTTGTACAGAATTCTAAGAAGGATTTCTTTCTGTAAGACGTTGCTAGAAAGAATTTTTTCTTCATGTATTTTGTTTTGCGTTTAAATCACAATACCTGAAATTACATCTGAAAATCGTCAGAAGTTTAATCGTCGTATATGGTACCTGGCATGTGTCCCAAAAGAACGAGGACAGGTGCTGCTGTTTGGGGCTGCCCTCTGTTAAAGGTACCCTTTTGCCTCCTAGAATAATGGAAAGCAAAGAGATGTATCCCTGTGTGGAACTGAAGGTAAAATCCGCTGGCCCGCTGAGCTCTGTTGGCCCTCTGCCTGGGGGAAAGGGCTATTCCTCAAGTCTGTCCCCCGCCACTCCCCACCCCCACAGGGCCCTGAGGGCCGTGGCCAGGGCTGCCCCCAGCTTCAGGGCAGGCCGGCCTCTCTGCTGTCCCCTGCCCAGTGGGCAGAACACACCTTGTCTTTGTTTTTGTTTTTTTTTTAAAGATTTATTTATTTATTTCTCTCCCCTTCCCCCCCACCCCAGTTGTCTGTTCTCTGTGTCTGTTTGCTGCCTCTTGTTTCTTTGTCTGCTTCTGTTGTTGTCAGAGGCACGGGAATCTGTGTTTCTTTCTGTTGCGTCATCTTGTTGTGCCAGCTCTCCGTGTGTGCGGCGCCATTCCTGGGCAGGCTGCACTTTCTTTCGTGCTGGACGGCTCTCCTTACGGGGGGCACTCCTTGCGCACATCAGCACTGCACGTGGGCCAGCTCCACATGGGTCAAGGAGGCCCGGGGTTTGAACCACGGACCCCCCATGTGGTAGATGGATGCCCTAACCACTGGGCCAAGCCCGCCGCCCCCCCACCCTGTCTTTGGTGTTGATGGAATTTCCAGGGTGTCCCCTGGGCTGTGCTTGTGCAGGTGCCTGTTGAAGAAGTTCCAGCAGCCCTTATGGGCCGGTCCCCACATCCCACCTCCTGTCCAGCCCTACAGGGGGTGCTGCAGCACCCCTGAGAGCCGGCCAGAGGGACGCCTTCAGATTCTGTGGGGTCAGCTGTCCTCTGACCTGCCGGGAGGGAGTTGGTCTTGCAAAAACAATGTTGGACACGGCTGCAGCACCCTAGGCAGGGCATGGGCCAGCGGAGCGGGCCTGCCCGAGGGCACATGGTCAATCCAATGGGTGCTTTGGTAAGATTAGAGCGCCAGGGAAGGAGGAGGGCAGGGCAGACGCTTCTCTAAGAGACTGGGAGGTGCAAGGCACCCCTGGAGGGAACCCAGAGCACGTCGCAGACAGGTCACCTAAAGGCCCAGATCATGCGCCGTGAGAGCGGAAGGCTGTTATTCATACCTCTGTTTTTCCTAAGAAATTGAACTAGCAGAACAGTCTATGTTGTTTAAAAAAAAAAAAAAATGGGAGGAGAGACTAGTTTCCTTACAAGCATTCAATTGCTCACCAAATGAGTAGGTTTACATCTTGAGGAAACGTAGTGCCTCCTGCTCCTTGACCTGGCTTTTCTGACCGAGGGTTGAAAGTGTGTTTTCCCCTAAGAAGACGACTCTTCCTGCGGGTCACCCAGAGGATTGTTGGGGCTACACGCCGGCAGCCCAAGTTGTCAGATGCGGTCTGGAGGAGCTGGGGAGCTTCTGGAGACGTGGAACTCAAGGGTCTCCCCAGAATTCTTGGTGTGCTGCGCCCTGAACAGCTGTCTCTTCCAGGAGTGCTCCAGGCACCTGAATGATTCAGGTGACCCCTAGGGCCGACATGCGCACGTGGGACCCTGCAGAGCCGCCCAGCATTGCCGTGGCCCAGGGGGCAGGATCTTCTCCCTGCAGAGCCGCCCCGCATTGCCGTGGCCCAGGGGGCAGGATCTTCTTCCTGCAGAGCCGCCCCGCATTGCCGTGGCCCAGGGGGCAGGATCTTCTCCCTGCAGAGCCGCCCCGCATTGCCGTGGCCCAGGGGGCAGGATCTTCTCCCTGCAGAGCCGCCCCGCATTGCCGTGGCCCAGGGGGCAGGGTCTTCTTTCACTGGACTGAACCCTGGCGAGGAATGAGGAACCAGACAGTCCTCTTCTCTGCCTTCTTACTTGCCTCTCTCCCGCTCCGGTTTCAATTCTGAATAACCATATCTGAAAAGTAAAACGAGGACCCGCTGTTTCTGGTTGTGATCACAAATGAAAATCGTGTCCACCCATCTGCTCAGCACACTGGAGTGTAGACTGTTCAGATTATTAATTTATTACAGGATGTTTAATCTATGCAAAAAGAATATCTTGCCTTCCTCCAGCTGATATTTTTTTTGCAGTGCGTGATGGCTTTTTAAGCTTTGTACCTGTTCTTACGTGGTCTTGCAGCCATATCCTGAACTCTCCCATCTGTGAAAACTTCCTCCTCAGCACTGAGAAGCACCAACATCTGTGCTAGTATAATGAAAAACCTTGGCTATATAATCTGTGCATTCTCTTCTATAAATTCTTGAAATAAAGGCCATCGTACACAATCGTCATGAGTATGGGGTGAATTATACAACCATTCGCAGCATTTTGCAGGCTTCATTAAGGAATGGATTATGCAACAACAATTCATTGACATAGGAATACAAATCTAACCGTACTATATCTGCAAGGCTTAAAAGCATAATTACCTGGTATTCACCAGCTAATGGAATGATGGGAGAGATTTACTCTCCCTCGCCAGAAGACACGATACCTCCTACATCCTCTTCTTCCTAGATCAACTGAATGGGGGTGTGCCTTCATTTTAAAGATCAAGTGTGATGAGGAATTATTCTTGATAATTTTCTGGCTTCAGATAAACTGAACTGAATAAACAAAAATGATGGTAGCAGTATTTTCCTTTGCAATTATGAAGACAGTTAACCCAACAGAAGCTCAAAACCTGTACCTATTTG
The DNA here is from genome assembly GCF_030445035.2 of Dasypus novemcinctus. NCBI lineage: Eukaryota > Metazoa > Chordata > Mammalia > Cingulata > Dasypodidae > Dasypus > Dasypus novemcinctus. The sequence goes on along the minus strand of NC_092216.1, from coordinate 6,939,677 downwards.
TGATGTTTTTGTTCAGTTTTATTCACTATGACTGCTGGTGAATAGATCACTAAGCAATTAATTTTCTCTCATTCTTTAGATGTATACACACTGACACATACATCAAACAAAATGCAAACTGCTGAAATAATATGCCAGAAGCGGCTTTTTCTGTTGCCATGATTTGTAACATTACTTGAGGGGCTCCTTTATAATTTATTCTTATAATGTGTTCCACCAGCATAACATGTAAGTGGTTTTCTCAGTGCTGTGTACATCCTTACATGAGATTGGTGAAATCTCCATGTATAGCAGTCTCAGAGAATGATTGCTCTCATTAGGCCACGATAGTAGCATATCTACATTAAATCACCATCACAGGGTGGGAAATGTGAAACTAATCCAATGTTTAGAAATTTAAAAGGATGAGTTGCCTCTTGGGTTTCTAAAGAATTAATTGTCCAGTCATCCTCCCCAGCACTCTTTCTAGACATCATCATCCCGCTTTGGATAAGGGAGCAGTGGCTAGACACTGAATGAACAGTGCTCAAGAGTTTCCTTGTGAAGCAGCTGGTTCTTGCCCTCCAGGTTTGCCTGATCATGTTTCCCTCTGATTCCCTCTGGTCCCCCTGCCTCCCCACACCACCCCATAGCCTGGCCATGGTCTCCCCCACTCATTACTCTGGGTTTCCTTGCTCATCTTCTCTTCTACACCTCTCCCAGCGTACTTCCAAAGCCTTTCCTTGGCCACCTACCCATCCCATCCAGACAATCCCTCGTTGTAGCCTGTGGCTCCCGCTCTGGGGCCCGCCCAGCCCTTCCCTATGCCTGCAGGTCTTCTCCGCACCTCTAGTCTCCCACTGGCTATGTCCATCTCGTGAGACCACTCTCATCTTCCACAGCCTGACCCTGACATCCCTCCCTAGTCATCCTCACTGAAACTCGCTCCTCCAAGTCACCCGCCCTCATCCCAGTGACCAGCGTATTTAAGTGTACTGTTCTTGTAGATGCTTCCTCTTCAAGAGGCCGATGTGCTAGTTCAGCTCTTAATACACGAGATGAACAGGGAGCTGATTCCCACAGGCACATACCATAAGTAGAGTACAAAAGGCTGACAGCAGGACACGGAGGAAGTAGAAAAAGAGTGATTCCGTCAACCACCTAGAAGCTCTGAAGACTTGTTTCACTGCTCTTTAAAACAGTAGACACTTTTGAGGGCCTTGCTGAGCTTTAACTGGGTCCTGACAGCTTGGCGAATGTGGAGTCAATATCACTGAAAAGAAAATAAGTAACCATTTTTCACCTATCTGAATGTCTTTTGCTCAGCACTCAATTTACACACACACACACACACACACACACCCTTTAATATGAATACTCAGAGTGTCTCATAATATATTTTTCACAAATGACATGGAAAACTCTTTTGGAAGCTTCCCACCCACCCACCTGCAAGAAGTTGTTGGATGGATGGATGGATGGATGGATGGATGGATGGATGGATGGATGGATGGACGGACAAGTAGATGATGGATGGATGGATGACGAATGGGTGGGTGGGTGGGTGGACGGATGAATGGGTGGATGATGGATGGATGGACAGATGGATGGGTGGATGAGTAGATGGAGGGAGGGAAGGAGTGTGGACCAAGTTGTTATATGGTCCACTGTGGGAACACAGGCTCAGGCACAATAGAGATTTTCAGCAAATGACCGCTTTATTACTCCATAGCACAAAGGGTCCAAAGGAGGAGAGGAGGAGGTCCCATCATGGCCCGTTCCCTGGAGAGGCCAACCCCTGGTTCAGGGTTGGTGGATGGCAGCTCCTCATGCCCTGGCTCTGTGCTGCTTGAGTGCTGTGTTTGTAGGCATCTCAGAGGCAAAGAGACCCACCCCTGAGCAGAAAGCATGCATCAAGCAGTGTTTATACAGAGTTTCCGCTCTGGCAGGCAGCTGGGGCTGGTGGTTCCAGGTTTCAGGTTCAAAGTATGGTCAGGCAGGTCTGTTTCTGGGTAGCTTGTTTTTTCACGATTGAGATCTAACATCTCCCCTAGGCTGCTAAGAGCTTCTTGTGAAATAGGAAACATACCAAACACCTACACACAAGCCAGCAAGAGGGGAAAAGGAGGGAGGCGGTAGGTGAGGACCAGGAGATGGCCACTGGGTATGTCCATGACTTCCCCAGCTGGGAGGGATAGAGGATGGAGAGGTGGATGGGGAACGACGGGAGTGTTGGAAGGACCCTGGAAAATAGAAGCCAAAATACTGATTATAAACAGAAGTTATATGCAGACTTCAGCAGTCATTCTTACAGCATTACTTGAAGGTTTATTATTTAGATAAAGTTCTAATGAAATGCAGATGCAGTCTTATTGTGGAACTTGTACTAGGTAATCAACTATCTAACAAAGAAGATGGAGGTGGCGGACTTGGCCCAGTGGTTAGGGCACCTGTCTACCACATGAGAGGTCCGTGGTTCAGGCCCCGGGCCTCCTTGACCCATGTGGAGCTGGCCCATGCACAGTGCTGATGCATGCAAGGAGTGCCCTGCCACGCAGGGGTGTCCCCCGCATAGGGGAGCCCCATGCGCAAGGAGTGCGCCCTGTAAGGAGAACCGCCCAGCGCGAAAGAAAAGTGCAGCCTGCCCAGGAACGGTGCCGCACACACGGAGAGCTGACACAACAAGAGAATGCAACAAAAAGAAACACAGATTCCCGTGCCGCCGACAACAACAGAAGCGGACAAAGAAGAAGCAGCAAATAGACACAGAGAACAGACAACCTGGGGGGGGGGGGGAGGGGAGAAAAAAATTAAATAAATAAAAATCTTGGAAAAAAAAAAACAAAAAACAAGATGGAGACAAATAAAAACTTAAACCTTAGATCTGAGAATGGCTAATTGGAAGTCCATCCAAATTAAAGTTTAAGGCCCCTCTGAAATTCTGATGTCTAGCATTACCAAAAATTGAGGTTGGTATTTCAAAATTAATGCATGTAAAAAATCTATAAAAACTGATATAATGAAAGTTTTAATTTAAAAATAGTGCGGTTGAAAGTTATTTTTGATAATGATTAGCCTCAGATTTCTATCATACGTGGTTTTATATGCAATTAGCCTCAGCATCAACCTTTATAGCATGTACTGAAAGCATGGCCTACATGCAATTCCAGATCTGCTGAGAGTCTTGAAGTGAACCTTAAATGACTCCATATCAAAGTATTCCTTGGAGTGAATATAGTTGTATTTGAAATTTTCACGAATCCAGAAAAGCATATAACTTAAAATACATACTGGCAATTATTTAAAATTTGTGACAAAATGAAATCTCAGGTTGGGTGGGACAACACTTATGGTGAAGACCTGCAGTGGACAGGATGCATGGAACTGAAAAGGGATTTGATACGGCTCATCCTTCATGCGGCTCTTCTGGTCTTTTCCCTAACCCCTCGTTCACCTGAGCTGATGAGAAGAAAGGCGGTGAAAGCACACGGAGATTCAGAATTTGAAAATGTGCGACGAGCTAAGCACTGGAAGCTTACGCATTCCAATAAATGTATCTGGGAAATGGGTATAAAAAGGCTAGCGATGACTCCCTCCCTTCTGAAAACCTAGTAAGCCTGGCTCCTCTCTCCTGGTACCCTGTGCCCCCATTATTCTGTGAGCTTCTTGCCTGGAGCTTCCGCCTCTGTTCCCTGCACTGAAATGCCAGGGCCACCCAGCCTTCCTTCTCCACTCTCTTCCCAGGCCACAGCTCCAGCTGCCACTGTCTTCTGGGGGCGCCCAGCCGCACCTCCAGCTCACAGCCACCATATGGTGTGTGGTTGCCCCACCAAGACCTCCAACCCAGCCTGTCACCAAAGCAACTCTTCCTCCACCAGGTCGTTGGCACCATCCACTGTTAGAACCTTTGGAATTCCCTTTCCCCACAGCCTGTTCCACGAGTCATCAGGGGCCTTTTGCTGTGAAGTTCTTCTCTAACCACACCCATTTTTAGTCTTTCCCCCTGGCACCCTAGGGCAGAGATGCTGTCACGTGAACCCCTTGGACTCCAGTGCCCTCTTAGTTATGTGATATGTATCTGTAAATAACCCCCAGTACAAACGCCTCTACCCCTCTTGACGATGGGATGTGCGCAGCCGGGCTCAAGCACACAGACCCCCGCCATCCTGCCAGTGGCTACTGAGCTTCAGCACCGCAGAGAAGGAACTTCAGCTCCTCCAGGCGGGGAGCCACTGAAATGTTTCACCTCCCCAGAAGTCAGGAATGTCATTCTTTCTACAGTAAATGCCTCAAGCTACAGTTTAATGAAGCCCCTCTCCTCTCCTGGAGATGGAAATCAGAAGTATTTACACCTTCAGCTTGACAGAGTGAAAAGAACATTGGGTTGTTCCTAGACTTGAATTCTGTTCCTAAAATCTGTCATCTGTGTCACCTTCAGCTTACCTTTGAACTTGCCCTGGCTAAGATCCCTCACCAGCAATCTCACAGTCTCCTCCAGCTCTGAGAGCCTGTGGTCCTCTGTGCTCAGAGTCTGCACAGTGGCATCTCCACCCCATTGGTGTATTTGGCATATGCTCACGATTTGCTGTGGTTCCAGGAGGTACTGTGAAAAGGAGCCTCCAAACTAGACCCTGCCTAGTTACAGCAAGAACATTCTGATGACACTCTTGACCAGAAAGTTCCCTGAAGCCATGAAATCTGTTCTGGAATACCCACTAAATGGCTGCACTAAAAAGCCGTTAAAGTAATTAAGATAGCATCAAGCACGTGCATCCACACACACACATCCACGTGACTCACAGCAGGTTGATTCAGTGGCTGGAGGTGGGAGATTTCCAGAGACATGGGGCCTCCTGGGACTGTGCTGCTCCCGGCACCTTCCCCTCGTCCACGCCGCAGCATTGCCAGCTCCTCTGAAGGTGGCAGAGAGCAGGGGTGGCCCTGGCCTCCTGCCACCACTTCTAGCTCCAGCCTCTGCCACCTGCTGGCGGGGGCTGAAGTTCCTGTGCTTGGAGGGAAAGGTTTCTCTCTGCAGATACCAAAACACAGGTGTGAGTCTCATGATGTGTGTCGGGATGAATGAGTTTGTGGTCAAGTGTGATCAGTCAGTCAGGGGTAGGAGTTGCTGGACAAGTCCCTAAGGTGAAGAAAAAGGAGAACGGCAGCCACTTCCACCATCGCGAAACTGCTTTCACTTGAGTTGGGTTTGGCAGACAGAAACTGCACTGAGATACTGTGGTGTTTGAGTAGAAGGCGTCCTTCCTCTTTATTTGTGCCAGGCCATTGGACAGTATTCATTCAGCGTATCTCTTTTAATAGGGTTTTGACCCTTGAGCCCTGAGGCAACCTCTTACAAGGTAACGCTTTGGGATTTGTTTTCTGGTGTCTATAGACAGAGCAACCAAGCCGTGAACCTTCTTAGACCGTCTAGGGTTCTCGGTTCTGCTGTTCTTTTCTCATGGTCATCGTCTTTAGAAGCATGTCAGATCTTGGAATCAAGATATGTAGCTTCATTCAGACCTCAAAACCTTTGGAGACACTTTTATAGGTGCTTCCAAATGGAGCCGTTGTTCAGCTTTATAATTCTTGAGCTTGTAAGAAGAAAAGGAAATAGCGCAATCCCAGACGCCGTCGCATCCCGAAGGCTTGGCCCCCGTGCAGGCTGTCGGGCTGTTGACCAGCTGGCACCGCGGAGCTGCTGCACCCAAGAAGTCCACTTTTGTGTGTTCCATGTTTGGTTGTTTGTTTAACTCTGTAAAATCAACGCCGGTTCTTCCAGGCCCCTCTTTTCCACTCTTCTGTGGCCTGCTCACTGCTGCCCCTCTGCCGCTCCCCTACTCCCCTTCTTCCTGCCAGGTTTTTGCCCTGCTGAGCTCCAGGGGCCTGGCCTATTAACTTCTGACACTTCCACTCTATTGTCACTGTCTCCCCCGTTCTCCAATTGAGTCCTCGTTAGCTGATCTCAAGTGTGACAGTCCAGCTGCTGCTCCTGAGAAGCAGCTTCTAAAGGCTGCAGCCAACACGACCACAGGGCAGGAGGAGAATGCCGAGGTCTCCGTGCCAGGGCCGTGTGGACACGGGGTCCCGCTCGGGGCGCGGCTCAGCGGCTCCGTGCCAGGCGGCGGCCTTTCCTGTCTGAGTAGCTCGCGCTGCACGTGCCTTGAGCTGCGCCAGCCCAAGCCGAGTGGCCTGTCCTGCTAGGTTTTCCAGAGGACTTTAGAGTGCTTAGGGTCTTATTTAAGTGCCTCAACTTATTTCACATGGCCGTCTTTCCCTGAGAAGTTGATGTCACCTTCTGGTTATTAATAAGTCTGTTCTGCCCTGGCTTTCTCCATTCCTGAAGCTTCCTCAGGCCTCCTCTACTCTGTTGCATTCATCTTGTCCATTTACAGATGCTTTCCAATATTAGCACTGGCCTTGATTTCTTCATTCTGCAACGAAACAGGCAAGCCCCAGAAGCCAGCTAACCGCGCAAGCCACGCGCAACAGTCGCCGGTTCAAAAACCAGCGAAAGCTGTCACCGCCGCGCCTCAGCGTCGTGGGCAGCTTGCGTGGCTTTCCTTCCGACGCTCATAGCATGGATTTTTATTTCCTGCCGCTGTCAGCGGTGACATTTGGGACGCGGGATCAGGTGCGACCGGTCAGCGCGGAGTTCCCGTAACCGCCCTTTCCAGGCTCCCGTTGATGGTGCCGCGTCTGCGCTGGCGCCCGGTTCCGTCCTTTGCTAGGCGTCACCGCTTCTGAGCCACCCCCCACCCCGCCTCCCCGTTTCCCACCACACCTGCAGCCCTTGTTCTCCGGAAGAGCTTCCTGCCGACACGGCACGAAAGCTGCCTACTACGCGGTTAGCCCTGCCAGTCCGCGCTGAGGAGAAGCAAGCCGAGCGCCCTGCACCAACCTTCCCGGTCCTGTGGTCCCAGCAGAAAACACTTGGAGGACATTTAGGGTAGAGTCAAGTCATAATTGCCGAAGATCACTACCAGGTGGTCTCCGTATCACGGAACTAAGGAAATAAGCCTGGGTGGGCCAAGTGCACTCAGTTGCTTCCTCAGCTGGTGTCTAAGGTGGAGAGCGGGGAGCTTACGAAAATAACCAAAACCCAGGGCTTGAGGAATTCTCAGAGAAGGCCCTGGGCCCAGGCCCTGGTTTGCCCGGGACTGCCCGCCTTCCGTGGAGCTCCTCAGCCCCGCCCCGTGAACGCTGCCTGCTCCCTGCAGCTGCCCCGGCTCCCACGTTGTTACTGCCCGAGAGCGCGCGCTCCTCAGCCCTCCTCTGGCTCCGTGCACGGGGCGATGGAAGGTTAGCCGAGGCCCTGCCCGGAGGGGAGCAGGGAGGGCCCGAGAAAGCCGTCGTGCTTGCCGGTGGAGGCGGCCAGGGCTCGTGTGTGTGTGCTTGTGTGTGCACATTGTGTGTTTCCCGCTGGCACCCTGGAGCTGCTTCAGGGTCCCCGAGGCCTCGAGTTCTGCGCCTTGCGCTCAGTGGGCGGGAACATTTTCAGAAGGAAGGGCTGGGGAGCGACGAGGGAGCTGGAAAGGCCCAGGCACGGCCGTCCTCGTGGACAGCAGCGGGCAGGGGACAGCGGGGACCTCTTCCCCCTTGCCGAGACCTGCCCAGCCACACTCCCAGGAGAGAAACCTCGCAAGCCCGTTTCCACGCCAAGCACGCAGGGAAACTCGCGGGCGCCTGTTGTCCCCGCGACGGAGGCTCGGAGATCCCTGGCTGTGCCGGCTCGTGTCCCCCGGGAGGAGCTGGCAGGGAGGCCCTCGTACCCAGAAGGTGCCTGCAGGATGGGGTGCGTGAGCGCCCGCTGATCAACCCAGGGCACGCACCCACTTGAATGCATGCAGGGGACATTTAGAACACAGGGGCTTCTAATGCCGTCGTGTCACTAATCTGGGTAATAAAGGGGATTTACACCATAAACCGAAAGACAGAACGCACTAATGAGATTTTTGCAGCCTAACACTGGCGCACACGGGAACTAAATTTTTAACTAAAACACCCTCACCGTTTAATTTTCAAACTACAGTCCGTAAAACATTGACAGCACTGAACTTATTTTGCATTTAAAAAGCAGCATGTTTTGTGTGGGTTTTTTTTGTACAATTTCCTCTCAAGCTCTGAGTGTTCAATTATTGATTGAGCGGATTTTCATGATTTGGACAACATAAAGCTCTGAACCGAGGGAGGCGCCCTGCCCCTGCCCCGTGCCGGTGGCGCTCCGCCCCTGCAGGAGCAGCGGTGGCCGGCGCCCAGGTGTGCCCCGCGGCGCTCCGCTCCCCCGGCCTGATGGCGCCCCCTGAGTCCCCGCAGCCGAGGCCGTCCTCACCCTCTCTCTCGTCTCACCCCGCAGTGCCTGGTGTTCGAAGACGCCCCCAACGGCGTGGAGGCGGCCCTGGCAGCCGGGATGCAGGCGGTCATGGTCCCCGACGCGAACCTGCGGCGGGACTTGACGTGCGGGGCCGCCGTGGTGCTGAGCTCCCTGCAGGACTTCCAGCCGCAGCTCTTCGGCCTGCCGCCCTACGAGTGAGCGCTCCGCTGCCCCAGGCTCCCAGAGCAGCTGGACGGCCCCCCGGAGCGCAGCTGCCCAGCCCGCCCCGCTCCACCCCAGCCCAGGGGGAGCCGGCCTGTGCCAAGGCCGTGCTGGCCCGCCCGGCCCACGCTAAGTGTCCATAAACCAGACCCGGCGCTGGGGGGAGCCAAGCAGGTGGCCCGAAACAGAGGTCAGGCTGGAAGCACCTTCATTCATGTATATATATACACACACATACACACATACACTTTTAGTGTGTGTGTGTCATACACCGCTTCCCTCCTCAGCACCCACCCAAACGTGCAGTAGCAACTGATAAAAACGAGGCGGTAATTCTATTTGATTTGAAGAATCAGATTACACTGTGCTTAAAGAAGCATACACACATGCATGCACATACATACATACAAACGAGTACATACAGTGCATGTGTTCTTATGTATGTATATGTCTGCTCACATATGTATATGGATTGTTTTAGATATAATTTACTTTTCCAACGCTAAGTGAAATTTATTTGCGTTATTTTCTTTTTATTATGTTAAACACTGGCTGGAAAATATAAAATATGTATACTATATTTATATTATCTGTATGTATATGCAGATCTATGCACATATATAATATATTTATGTGTATGTGTGTGTATATATATATATATAAATACCTGCTTTACTTTCCTCAGCACCAACTGAATATGCAATAGCAACTAATACAATCGAGATGGTAATTCCATTTCATGACACCCAAGAAATCATTTTCCTTATTAGCAAACATTAAAATTCCTTTTGCTCCCTCAGAAGCTCTCTTGGACCTTTACTCAGGGACTAACTCTGAGTCCCATCATCAACAGTTTCCTTTTGCTTTGAACATAACTCGAGCATATATCTTATGTCGATACCCTTATCCATATTTGAGGATGTTTACTACCTCAGAAAAAGCACCTTCCTCCTTTAAAAACCTTGTTTCCCTACTCCGTCCTTTGATGGAGATGTGATTTTCATCCACAACGCACACTCGGTGGGACCAACCAGCCCTTCGTTTATGTGACACTTGAACGGTTCTCTCCTTCTTCGGGCTTTGCTGGGCCTTTGGGAGCATGTGCCTCTCATGTGCCAGGGTCAGAGGTGAAGACAGAGGCCTGGGGGCATCGTCTCCAGGTCGCCCGCTGGGTGGCCCGCCTGCACTCCGCGTGGTGGAGGCTCGGTGGCGCTTTGGATCGTCTGTTGAGCAAACTTGTTCCAGCGTTCGTCAAAGCCACTGCCTGTGTCTGCTCTTTGGATTGTCCTTCCAGCCAGTAGCAATATCTCACTAGTCCCCTCACTAATTTTGTGAAATAAAATCTTTGATACTGTTCATGTCATATTTGTGTGGGAGTCATGATTTTTTTCCTTTTATAACAATTATCCTTTAACAAATGTAACTAATCCTCAGATGTGAGTAATTTTTTTTTTTTAACCCAGGCAGGACTCAAACTGTGAAATGATATTTACATATTTTAAGCAAATGGCAGTGCACTAACATGCAGTGAGCAAAGACTCAGTGAAACAGTAACTTGTTTGATTTAGTGTCTGGTTCAACCAAAGTCTTTAGGTAGTAGTTTCCCTAAGCAGCAGGCCATTTTTGGTGAATAAGACAGGTTTAGTGCACATCTAAACAGCGTAGTGCTAGATCAGGGTTCATTTTCTCCAGTGCAAATTTAATCTCACGTGTGATGGTGGTGGTGGTTTAGCCAAGGCTGCTCGTCAGAGGCGCCAGACCACCTGTTACCAAAACGTATGTGTTTTTCTTTATCCGTCCACTGGCCTTGTTGCCTCTGTACATTGTAGTGGTGTTATGCCACTGAAGAACTCACTGATTTCATTGCAGTATGGTAATGAAAATTGAGACTACAAGGTACTCATTCCAAGATACCGAAAAGAATAATCATCCAACTTCCTTAGCTCATTTAAAATGTGCAGAGATCAATAGAAACGATGGCGCTTGTGTCCTACCTAGGGGCTAATGTTTGCTTATACATTATATACCCCTTAAAAGGATGTGTAGACCCTGCGAGATGGCACTCTCTCATTTACCTCTTCGTTCCTCTCACATGAAGTACACACGACACTTTCTTACAATCACTACTTCCTAAAGTTGTTTCCATCTAAAAAGTCCTGAGTTGGAGATCAGTAATTCTGAAAGAAAAAAGACATGGAAGACTCTCTTTTATACTTGAAATATAATGTTTATTGAGGATGGAAATTCTCTCTGTTGTGTACCAGTAGTCAAGGTCTAGAAATAGGACTGCAGTTCGCATTCCTTTGAATACAATTGGCAGTTTGGTGCTAAATTTGGCATGTTTTGAATGGTGTTTCTAATTCTTAAAAACAAACTTGCGTATTACATGAAAACTAGAGTTTCAATCTTCTATAGTCGTAAGTTTCTCTTGACTACGCCGTCCCCTAATGCTCTCCAGGAGAATGTCCGAAACTCCTTGGCCTAATCTGAAGCCTTTCTGAGCCAAGTCTGTCACTGGCAATCTCTTATTTCCTTTACGGAAAAGGGAAATGTTGAAATAGGAAGGGATATCTCCAGGCTCATGACTCAGGGTCATTTCCGAATAGCTGAACAGAAAAAAGGCGACTTCCCCACCTCCTGTGTGATCAGGCTGTGCCCCGCCGTGGGTTGTGCCGCCAAAGGCAGTACCCAAGGGTGGGGGTGGGGGACTGAGGAACCTATTTAACCATCGCACGGGGCAGCTGTCCAAACAGGCAAGAGACAAGGACAGACCGGCCGGAGCCATGCCTTGGAGCAAACACTGCCAGCCTCTTAGATTAGACCCAAAGCCAGGAGCCCACTGCACCAGGAAGCAAGCGTATCTGTGGTCATATCCGGCCAAGGCCAGGAGACTTGCAGGAACGAAAGGCCAGGGCACAGCGCAGGCAGAGCCCGCATCACCAGGAAGACTCGGGCCACCCCTCTGCTCAGGGACGCGTGTGCAGTGCCTTCTGTGAACCAAGAAGCTGTGTGCTTCCACACTCCAGCAACCGAGAACCCACATGCTTGCCCGTCTGGAAAAGCACTTACCAGGCAAGAGAGGGAGGCAGTGGCTGAGATGTGAAAATTCACAGAAAAAACTTAATTAGTGTAAAGTGTTCACATATGCTGATCACTTGAAAATGCACAGCCCTTATTTCTGCATAAATAGGTCATCCGTGTTTGTCAAGTCCGCATCAGCAGGCAGGCTCTTTATATTTGTGAGCATATGTCCCTGGGCTTCTGTATTGTTCTCTTCCTGTCTAAGCTCCCATCTCGTCGTAATCAAAGGCCTCCCAATATCCTGATGTCTGAGGAAACTGAGGCACCACTACCATAACGTGCCCAAGGTCGCTCACTCCCAGTGGCGGATTATGAACATTCCATGTTATATCCTTCACATCCCCAAAAACCTTTCACCATTCGCAGCATTACTGTCCTCAGCCCTTGAGCAAGCAATGATTTCCTGGAAATCAGGGTAGAGAGTGGCTTCCACGGCCCCCCTCCCGGTCTACTCCTGGCCCCAGGCGCCCGCTGGCCGCGAGTCCCAACTGTGTTGAAACATCTGCCCCTCTGTTTAAGACTGCACAGCTAGCTCATCTCTGCTCTTGCCGTGCTATCAGTCTTACCACGGAGAGGGTTTCCCTCCAACAAGTTCTGTGAGCCTGCTCACTGGGGAAACACGAACCCTCGGGATGCCACTGCTTTTCAAGGCGCGAGACTGCGCCGCCTTCTCTGGCCCTCAGTGCTCTCCTGCCTTGCACACCGCTGCAGAATGGCCATTTGGAGTGAGCCTCCGCAGGTGCTTCCCAGCCTTCGGTGCCTAGCTGTTTATTCTCCCCCCATGTCCCTTCTCACGGGAGGTCACGCTTGTGAAGCATGTGATCAGTTAAGGCTGAACGACGGCAGCCACAGTCCGAGTTCCTCCACGCGCCCGTGTCCCAGGCTCAGCCTTCCTGAAGAATCGCATCTGATTATTACTGCCCGGTGTTTTTCAGAGCCTCTTGAGGATTACGACCCGGGGCCTCTGCTCACTGGCCTCCCTCCCTTAACCTGTGCCCACCTCAGTTTCCCCAATGCTCTGCTTCTATTTCTTCACTACAAACTGGTAAGATTCTCTTCATTCTCCCATCCCCGCCACCAGCACCCCCCATGAGAGCCAGCGATAACACTCCAGCCTGGACCTCATGTAAAGGAAGGCAGCCTCGAACCTGCAGGCCAACTGGATCCCGTCGAGGGTTGCACCCAAGGCAGAGCACCCAGGGGTCGGTGTGGGGGGGAGGCCGAGGAGACACCTGGTGAAGGTCCCTCGACAGCCCTCGGCCACTGTGCGCCGTGCACGCCTTCTCATTATTCACGAACGGCCCCCTGCCCTTGCCTCGCCAGCACACCCTTGAAGAAACAGCTCACAGCGGGTTCTGACTGCCATGATTGTCTGGTTTCCCCATGTTGATGGAGGACCTGTGTGCAAACCACGGTACCAGGCCCTGCCTTCATGGGGCGTAGGGCACAGTGAGAGAGCCGTGGGAAAGAATCACGTGCAGGCTTTATCCTTCACAAAGTAAGAGGACAGCGGGGACCACCTTACTTACTTTAGGACTGGGAGCGGCACTCCAAGTAGAGTCAGAAAGAAGTCTAAGCCCCCTCTCAATCTAGAGGGGGCATGGACATCGCCATCCCAGGGTCCTCAGGATGGAGGAATAGAGTGTGGACTAGAGTGGACTTACTGGTGTTCTACTACGGAACTATTGTGATTAGCAAGGGAAGAAATTGTAGCACTGATGTGGAGAAAGTGGCCACGGTAGCTGCTGAGGTTAGGAAGAGGGAAGAAGAGATGTGACGTGGGGGCATTTTCAGGACTTGGAGTTGTCCTGGGTGGTGCTGCAGGGACAGATGCTGGACATTGTATGTCCTGCCATGGTCCAAGGGTGGACCAGGGGAGAGTGTAGACTACAATGTAGACCACTATCCATGTGGTGCAGCAGTGCTCCAAAATGTATTCACCAGATGCAGTGAATGTGCCACGATGATGAAAGAGGTTGTTGATGTGGGAGGAGTGGGGTGAGGGGGGTGGGGGGTACATGGGGACCTCATTTTTTAATGTAACATTGAAAAAAAAAAAAAGAGAGAGTGAGAAAAAGAAAGAAAGCAGTTAATGATAGCCTGGCCAGGCTCAAAAAAAGTGGCCCAGCCACCCCACTCCAAGGTGTAAACCCAAGAGAAGTGATGCCATTTGTCTCACCTGGGTGTGAACATCCTCCAGTGTTCCTGCTGCACCTTTCACAATAGCCAAAAGGTGGAAAACAACCCAGGCGTCCATCGCCAGATGAACAGATCAACAAACTGCAGTCAGCACTTAACAGTGGAACATGGCTCGGCTGTAAACGGGAATGGCGTTCTGATGCATGCTCCAGTGAGGAAGAAGCTCCGCGACACAACGCTGAGAAAACGAAGTCTGGTGCAAAAGGCCCCATAGTGCGTGACTCCGTTTCTACAAAATGTCAAGAATGGCCAGATCCAGAGAGAAGGGAAGTAGATGGGCGGTTGCCAAGGCTTGGGATGAAGGAATAAAGATGGTGGTGTTAGTTGCACGGTGCTCTAAATACAGTAGTGATCATTGCATTGCACACGTAAATGGGGTGAATTTTTGGAACATAAATTACACCTGAAGTAAACTCAAGTTAGACTGGCAAAGACGGCTGTAGGCAGAGGCAGCAAAGCATGCAGGCTGTGCTTCTAGGAAGGTTGTGTGCCTGTCCCAGGAGGGGACGATGCAAGGACAAAGTGGCTCAGCCTGGGGGAGGTGGGCTCAGCCCTTGGGAGGTGGACTCAGACCTAGGGAGGTGGGCTCAGCCCGGGGGAGGTGGGCTCAGCCCCGGAGAGGTGGGTTCAGCCTGGAGGAGGTGGGCTCAGGCCCGGGGAGGTGGGCTCAGCTCGGGGAGGTGGGCTCAGCCCCGGGGAAGTGGGCTCAGCCCCGGGGAGGTGGGCTCAGCCTGGAGGAGGTGGGCTCAGCCTGAAGGAGGTGGGCTCAGCCCCAGGGAGGTGGGCTCAGCCCCGGGCAGGTGGGCTCAGCCTGGAGGAGGTGGGCTCAGCCTGGGGGAGGTGGGCTCAGCCTGGGGGAGGTGGGCTCAGCCCCAGGGGAGGTGGGCTCAGCCCCAGGGGAGGTGGGCTTAGCTCGGGGAGGTGGGCTCAGCCTGGAGGAGGTGGGCTCATCCCTGGGGAGGTGGGCTCAGCTCGGGGAGGTGAGCTCAGCCCCGGGGAGGGGGACTCAGCCTGGAGGAGGTGGGCTCAGCCTGAAGGAGTGGGCTCAGCCCCGGAGATGTGGGCTCAGCCAGGGGAGGTGGACTCAGCCCCGGGGAGGTGGGCTCAGGTCGGGGAGGTGGGCTCATCATGGAAGAGGTGGGCTCAGCCTGAAGGAGGTGGGCTCAGCCTCGGGGAGGTGGGCTCAGCTCGAGGTGGTGGGCTCAGCCTGGAGGAAGTGGGCTCAGCCCCGGGGAGGTGGGCTCAGCCCCAGGGAGGTGGGCTCAGCTCGGGAAGGTGGGCTCAGCCTGAAGGAGGCGGGCTCAGCCTGAAGGAGATGGGCTCAGCCCTGGGGAGGTTGGCTCAGCTCGGGGAGGTGGGCTCAGCCTGGAGGAGGTGGGCTCAGCCTGAAGGAGTGGGCTCAGCCCCGGAGAGGTGCGCTCAGCCCCGGGGAGGTGGGCTCAGCCCCGGGAAGGTGGGCTCAGCCTGGAGGAGGTGGGCTCAGCCCTGGAGAGGTGGGCTCAGCTAGGGGAGGTGGACTCAGCCCCGGGGAGGTGGGCTCAGCCCCAGCGGAGGTGGGCTCAGCCCCGGCGGAGGTGGGCTCAGCCCCGGCGGAGGTGGGCTCAGCCCCAACTGTGTGTGAGCCTTTCTCAAAATCTCAGATTTCTCCCCACCTGCAAGGGAAACCCTCAAAGAATTCTACACCAGATTAGCACTTTTTAAAAAACTCATTCTGTCTGCACTATGGGATCTGAGGGAGCAAGAGTAGGAAGCGTGAGGCAGAAAAGAGAGCCTATGCTGCAGAAGGTTTACGGTCTGGATGAGGCATCAGGAAACAAGGGGTGTGTCTCAGCAGCCCTCTGGAGGAAGTGGTGGTCCTCAGCCGTGGTGTCGGTGATGGAGAGGGGGCAGAGAATGGGTTCCTTCTCTCCATTGCTCACACCCTCGTCTGTCAAGCCCCAGCATCTCCTACAGCTGTGCATTTCCTCCAGGGCAAGCATCAGCTGCCCTTGATTCACTGCCTGGGGAGGCAACTGACTGGTGCCTGGATATGGAAGGAAAAGAGGGTTCCATGAAGGTGGGCTGGCCCGCCTCCAGATGTCACCAGGACGTGTCAAGCAAGGTGAAGACAGAGAAGAGGCGTGGGCTCCGGCCAGGCTTGGGCTACTGTGGCCTGAACAGGATCCATTCAGGGACATGTCAGAGGGGATTAAAGTGAGGACGTAGCGATGGTGCATTCACAAGACTCCCTTTTTTATTTTTAAAGATTTTATTTATTTCTCTCCCCTTCTCTCCATTGTTTGCTCTCCGTGTCCATTTGCTGTGTGCTCTGCATCCGCTTGCATTGTCGGGCGGCACCGGGAAACTGCGTCTCTTTTTCGTTGCATCATCTTGCTGTGTTAGCTCTCCATGTGTACGGTGCCACTCCTGGGTGGGCTGTGCTTTTTTCATATAGGGTGGCTCTCTTTGCGGGGGCCCACTCCTTGTGCGTGGGGCTCCCCTATGTGGGGGAAACTCCTGCACATGGCACTCCTTGTGCATGGCAGCACTGTGCCTGGGCCAGCTCACCACACGGGTCAGGAGGCCCTGGGTTTGAACCCTGGACCCTCCATATGGTAGGCGGATGCTCTATCAGTTGAGCCACAGCTGCTTCCCAGAAGACTCTTGAGAGAGACCAAAAGTGGGGGGCAGCCCCTCATGACAGGGCAGGAGGGAGCCAGGAGGCACTCTGCAGAAGGAGGTTCTCTGGTGAAGTTGGGTGTGCCTCAAAGGAAAGCTCCAGAGAGGCTGGAAAGAGGAGTGAGCCTTCTGAGCGCCACAGACCAAGGGCATTGAGAAGTCACCTGAACTGTATTCTAAACAGAATGGGGACTGGCTTCCAGTTCTCTTTGAAGAAGTGTACCTGAGAAGGAGAGGGAAGGTGAGAGCTGAGTGGAAGCTTGGGGAAAAGAGCTTCCCAGGAGCAGGCTGCCGTCTCCCCCTTGAATCCTCAGTCCTGAGGCTCAAACGTAGCCTGATAACTGAAGGACTCTTGGACCACCCTTCTCCCTAGCTCTTTAGGCCCCCCTCATCACAAGAGATGTTTATAGACATGCAAATGATGCAGCCACTTGCTCTCAGGATTGAAGCACCTGAAAACACTTGTGATCCAAACCTCTCCCTTCCTGCAGGAAAGTTCTCTCCTGCTCTCTATCTCCACATTTAAATTCCATGGTGACATTGTCAAATATGCTCATTAATCCCCTTTTCCAAATGCAAGCTCCCCTCTTAACCTCTTTAATCAGATCACTTCCTTCTCATTTTCACCTGAGCACTCCCATAAGAGGGAATCAAATTTTGATGCAAGGAAGAGGGCAGGGAAAGGAGAGGAGGGTTCACAGTGAAGTACTTTTGACTGGAGCACAGCAGGAGAGGAAGTAGGCTGGAGAGGCCACTTCACAGGGCACTGGAGACTTTGAGGGGAGCAGGATAAAGGGGGAAACGGGGGACAGTGCCAGCAGGCAGAAAGGTCAAAGAAAGAGGGTGGCAGTAGGCGTTCCTGGTTGCCCCTAGGCTGTCAGTTCATTGCTGGGTGCAGTTGGGGCCAGGGGCTGGATGACTCACCTTTCCTGGACGTGTCCTTTAAGGTATAACAGTGCAAGGCTGCTACCGCATTCCAAGCCCTTCATTCCCTGGACAGTTGAGAGCCCGCCCTGGTCTTTGCAAACCCAGCAAAGCCCTTACTGTGCAACACAAAGGCAGCAAGGTCTGGTTTGGAGGGACTTGCGCCTTGCGCTGGACAAGAAAGAGTGCTAGGAGGCAAGTGCCCAGCCTTCCTGCAGCCCCCTCCTGGGCAGCCCCTCCTAGGCAACTCCTCCTGGGCAGCCCCTCCTGGGCATCTCCTGCTGGGCAGCCCCTCCTGGGAAGTTCCTTCTGAATAGCCCCCACCTGGGCAGCCCCTCCTGGACAGTCCCCTCCTGGACAGCCCCTCCTGAACAGCTCCTCCTGGACCGCCCCTCCTGGACAGCCCTCCTGGACAGCTCCTCCTGGACAGTCCCCTCATGGGCAGCTCCTCCTGGGCAGCTCTTCCTGGGCAGCCCCTCCTGGACAGCCCCTCCTGAACAGCTCCTCCTGGGCAGTTCCTTCTGAATATTCCCCTCCTGGGCAGCCCCTCCTGACAGCTCCTCCTGGACCGCCCCTCCTGGACAGCCCTCCTGGGCAGCCCTCCTGGACAGCTCCTCCTGGACAGTCCCCTCATGGGCAGCTCCTCCTGGGCAGCTCTTCCTGGGCAGCCCCTCCTGGACAGCCCCTCCTGAACAGCTCCTCCTGGGCAGTTCCTTCTGAATATTCCCCTCCTGGGCAGCCCCTCCTGACAGCTCCTCCTGGACCGCCCCTCCTGGACAGCCCTCCTGGGCAGCCCTCCTGGACAGCTCCTCCTGGACAGTCCCCTCATGGGCAGCTCCTCCTGGGCAGCTCTTCCTGGGCAGCCCCTCCTGGACAGCCCCTCCTGAACAGCTCCTCCTGGGCAGCTCCTTCTGAATATTCCTCTCCTGGGCAGCCCCTCCTGACAGCTCCTCCTGGGCAGCTCCTCCTGGTCAGTCCCTCCTGGGAAGTTCCTTCTGAATAGCCCCCTCCTAGGTAGCCCCTCCTGGGCATCTCCTTCTGAATAGCCCCCTCCTGGGCAGCCCCTCCTGGACAACTCCTCCTGGGCAGCCCCTCCTGGGCATCTCCTTCTGAATAGCCCCCTCCTGGGCAACCCCCCTGGGCAGCCATTCCTGGACAGCTCCTCCTGAGCAGCCCCTCCTGGACAGCTCCTCCTGGACAGTCCTCTCATGGACAGCCCCTCCTGGGCAGCTCTTCCTGGGCAGCCCCTCCTGAACAGCTCCCCCTGGACAGCTCCCCCTGGGCATCCCCTCCTGGATACCCGCTCCTGGGTACCCCCTCCTGGACAAGCCCTCCTAGGATCCCCCTCCTGGACAGCCCCTCCTGGGAAGTCCCTCCTGGGCAGCCTCCTCCTGGAAAGTTCCTCCTGGCACCTCCTCCTGGGCATCCCCTCCTGGGCAGCTCCTCCTGGCAGCCTGTAGCAGTTTGATATTATTGATGAATTCCAAAAAGAAATATTGCATTATTTTTGTAAACTGGTCTTTCCCTCTGAGCATATGAGATTACATTGGATTCAGAGATTTTCTTCATTAAGTAATCAATAGGGCGTTGAGTACCCACCCCTTGGTGGGAGGGGACTCGCAGATAAAAGGCATGGCAAAGGACAGAGTTGAGGGGTTTTAATGTTGAAGATTTGATGTTGGAGTTGGATGCTGAAGCTTTAAGCTGGAGGCCCCAGGAAGTAAGCTCACAGAGGAAAGAGAAGCAAGCCCCAAGAAGGGAGGACCCCAGGAAGACTGAGCCCTGGCAGATGTCGGCAGCCATCTTGCTCCAACACGTGGAAATAGGCTTTGGTGGGGGAAGTAACTTATGCTTATGGACTGGTATCTGTAAGCCCCTACCCCAAATAAATATCCTTTATAAAAACCAACCAATTTCTGTTATTTTGCATCAGCACCTCTTTGGCTGACTAATAGAGAATTTGGTACCGAGAAATGAGGAAGTGCTTTTGCAATTACCAGAATACTGGAATGGTTTTATAAATGGGTAAGGGGTATTTTTTGGAGCAGTTGTGAGATGCTTGATGAAAAAGGCCTAAATTGCTTTGCAGAGACCGTTGGTGGCAATATGGAACCTAAAGTTATTTTTTATAAGGTCTTAGAAGTAAATAATTGTGAGATAGATGCTGAAGAGACTTTTTATGATGCCTTAGAAGTAAATGATGAAACTATTATTGGTAAATGGAGGAAAGGCAATCCATGTTTTAAAATTGCAAAGAACTTAGCAAGATTAACTCCTGGTGTTTTGTGGAAGGCAGAATTTGAAAATGGTGGGCCTGGGCATTTAGCTGAAGAAATTTCCAAAGTAAACACAGAGAATGTGGCTTGGCTTCTGCTTGCAACCTATAGCAAAATGCTAGATGAGAGAGATATGCTGATGACTGAACCATTAGGCACAGAGAAAACAGACACTGATTCTGGAAATTCCAAGCCTCTGGAAATCAAGTTCCCAGAAGAAAGTGCCCCCTTGGAGGACTTAACTAAACTTGGAACTTGTAAATAAGGATTGAAGATGCAGTTATCTCAGAAAGGCTTTTGGAAAGTCTTACTGTTTGATGGCTTGGACCCCTGCTTCTTGCATGTTAAACCAACAGACTTTTTGAGAGAGCCGTATGAACAAAACCACTGTCAGCCTGGAATTAAAAGGACATGGAAAGGAGAGATTGAAGGAGGAACAGCTTTAAGAGGAAAACCATGGGAGCTGAGATCTGGAATTAGGACATCACCTTAGGCCAAGAGAGGAACCCCACTCATGTGTACAGAGAGGGTGAGTTTGCACCAACAGTTGAAAATGGTGGATGTTCCCACCCGATGTTCTGGGAGAGTTTTGCTACCCTAGGGTATAGAGAGGGTGGAGCACATTCCCCAAGGATTATGGCAGTTAAGGTCAGCACCCCACAGGTCTGGGAGGCGTGGACCTGTCCCCCAAAGATTAGGGAAGGCCAGGTGGTCAACTCATTGCTCTGAGAGGGTTGAGCCTGTATGCCAAAAGTTAAGGGGAATATTGTCTTTCGTCACTGTACTAGGCGGGGTTAAGTTTCTAACCCAAAGATTGGGTAAGGTGTGGCAATCACCCCAACACTCTTGGAGAGAGAGGTCTGGAGCTTGGTCGAGACCCAGATGCTTGATGAGGGTGGAACCAAGAAAATGGCCTTTGAGCAAGCATGTGGAAAGGGTGGGTTCCCATAAGGCACCAAGGAGAAGAAACCATCATCTTAAGAATGTGCAGTCTAAAATATAAACCATAACGTAAACCAAAATGGAACCATGTTTGAAAGCTATGTTTCAATATCTGTACAACAGCTGCAGCAAATATAACATGAACATGTAAAGGGATCATTGCTGGGGAAGGGGGAAAAGGGTTTGATGTTGGATATATGGGAATCCCCTATATTGTATTTGTGATCTAAAACTTCTGTAAAGACAAAATTAAAAATTAGAAGAAAAACAAATCAAGGATGTAGACCCTGAGAAAGAAATGAAAGAAATTGCCTTGCCACTGTACATGCAGGGCAATACCTATTGCAGTGATGAAATGCAAAACATCAAAAACAAATCTTTATAATATTTTTCATTTTTTAATACCCCAATTTATTTTTACTCTATTTTAGTTTTTCTAAATTGGGATGTATTCTATTTCTAATCTTTAAACCCATCACTATATTTCATTTTCCTATTAATTGAATTTGGCAATATATTAGGCTTCATTTTTAAAGAAGTTTTGGACCACAGAGAGGTTCAATGAAGGCAGAGGAAGAACACTGGTATGGGGTGTTATTGATGGGGGGCACATGGTTGGGAGGGAGTTCTCCAGAGCATATATAAAAGGTACATAAAAATGTTTGGATATATGTTGGGTATTTTCATAGTAGTTACAGATACAAAAGACAGTTGAGGGAGTGCTGAGTTCCTAACCAGGGCAGCTCTATCACATTCCCCATGGAACAGGAAGAATCCCTCAAGGGCAATGGCAAAGACCAACAAAGAAGGATGCTCCAACAATGAGCCCTTGATATTGATGACTATGCTTATGAGCCTGTGTGCCTGAAATATGAACTAGGCCTAGAGCTACAGGGTGCCTAAGAGTTACCTCCTGAGAGCCTCCATGTTGCTCAAATGTGGCCACTTTCTAAGCCAAACTCAGCATGTAAATGCATTACCTTCCCCCCAGCATGGGACACGGCTCCTGGGGATGAGCCTCCCTGGTGCCGAGAGATTACTATCAAGCACCAGCTGATGATGTAACTAGAAAAAGACCTTGAATAAAAGGGTCAACTCAGATCATCAGACTATCTCGGTCTACATGTAAGATCATGTGTTAAAAACTGGTTTTTGACCTTGAATAAAAGGGGGAAATGGCAAAGACAAATGAGTTTATATGGCTAAGAGTCTTCAAAAAAGAGTTAGGAGGTCATCAGAGGGTTTGCGCTTATGCATGACTCAGCAGGCCCCCAGAGACAGTCAAAGTAGATACAACCCCAGGTACTGGTTGTCCTAAGGGCTATGGAGACGCACAGGTTCTTGGTCATGGAAAATGGCTCTGGAATTTAGTACTGTGTCAGTTGGCCCTTCTTTGGAATCTGTGTTCCTGCGTGTTATAGAGTTGGACTCAGATGTGACCTTTCTACACATGCCTCTTTTGTCACTTTAACTGAAGCTGTGGTTGGTGCTAGGGTTGGTGTATTCTCAGGAGACTTGAATCTCTGGACTGTCCGTGTGCCAACTGGGCCCTGGGCCTCAGCAGTCTTGCAACGCCTACCCTGTGGTTCATTGGACTTACCAGGCCAGCTAACAGGGAGGTGAAGATGGTCAACCACCACACCAGGAAACCGTGAGTGCCTACAACTGCAAGCAGAAGAATTGCATCCATCATCCATGTGGAATCTAAGCTCCCTCTTGATATAAAGGTGGAGTGGACATCCCAGGGCCCACAGGATGGAGGAATAGAGTCTGGATTAGAGTGTACTTACTGATATTCTACTGTGGAACTATTGTGATTAGTAATGGAAGAAATTGTAGCATTGATGTAGAGAAAGTGGCCACAGTAGCTTCTGGTGGTAGGGAGAGGGAAGAAGAGATGTGATTTGGGGGCATTTTCAGGACTTGGAGTTGTCCTGGGTGGTACAGCAGGGACAGATGCTGGACATTATATATCCTGCCATAATGCACTGGGTGGACTGGGGGAGAGTATAAACTAGAATGTGAACTGTCATCCATATGGTGTGGTGGTGCTCTAGGGTGTGTTCTCCAAGTACAGTGAGTGTGCTGCAATGGTGAGGGAGGTTGTTAATGTGGGAGGAGTGGAGTGGGGGGTATATAGGAACCTCTTATTTTTTTTTAATGTAACATTTTAAAAAATTTAAGAAATCATGGGGGGAAAAGAAAAAGGAATGACTCGCAGATTGAAATTGAATGGAGGATGCCCTGCAGGTTTACTGAACTGTAGAGGACCGGTGACTCATGTTTCCCTCCCAGTATCTCCTTATTATAAAGAAAATGTTTATCCTTTGTCCATTTGTATTGGAAACAGATAAATTGTTTTGTAAGTTTCAGAGGTCTATAGCAGACAGGACTTTGCCGCAGCACAAACTGTATTTCTTTAAATTGATTGTGATCTGATTTAGTACTTGCATTCTAACTGATTTAAGGTTTATTTTGAATATTATAATGTCTTTTGGAATTCAGAGGGTGGAGTGTAGCAGTTTGATATTATTGATGAATTCCAAAAAAGAAATATTGGATTATGTTTGTAAACTAGTCTTTCCCTCTGAGCATATGAGATTATATTGGATTCAGAAGTTTACCTGATTAAGTAATCAGTAGGGCATTGAGTACCCACCCCTTGGTGGATGGGGATTCGCAGATAAAAGGCATGGCAAAGGACAGAGTTGAGGGCTTTTGACATTGGAGTTTTGATGTTGGAGTTTGATGCTGGAGGGTTAAGCTGGAGCCCCAGGAAGTAAGCTCACAGAGGAAAGAGAAGCCAGCCCCAGAAAGAGAGGAACCCTGAACCCAGACAGATGCAAGACCCTGGAAGAGAGGAACCCAGCAAACCTGAACCCTGACAGACATCAGCAGCCATCTTGCTCCAACATGTGAAAATAGCCTTTGTTGAGGGAAGTAACTTATGCTTTATGGCCTGGTATCTGTAAGCTCCTACCTCAAATAAATACCCTTTATAAAAACCAACCAATTTCTGGTCTTTTGCATCAGCACCCCTTTGGCTGACTAATACACAGCCCCTCCTGTCCAGCTCTTCCTGGGCAGCCCCTCCACTCTGCTCTGCCCTTCAGCAGTAGACCTTTGCCTGCACCTTCTCAGCACCGGGCGTCCAGCGTATCACAACATCCTGCCCTGAGTCAAGTCCTAGCACAGATCCATGCTCCATCATGGACAGAAACTCCTCCCAGGGGTTGTGTAGATCGTGGGCACTGGCTGCGTGGTTGTCCAGAGGAAGTGGAAGTCCAGCTGACTCTGCAGCCCCAATTCATGAAGATGCCAGGGGTGTAGGGCAGACCCACTGGGTACCAGGAGATGGCCTCCCATGCTGAACACATCCACTTTTCTTTGAATGAAATGTTGTATTTAAAAATGGCAGCCATGACATGGTGTCCTTGGCTCGTCCCATACTTGTCCCCCCACCCCCATCATTACCTGAGAGGACCCGAGGGCTGAGTGCACAGAAAGAAATCTCCCTCCAGTCCACATTGCTAGGGTTTTAATGCTCAGTGCTCCTAATCCCAACCCCAAGGCACGTGGGGGCTTAAAGGAAGTTATAAAAGAACCATTATTGTGTGCCATTTTCTCCACTGCCAAGAAGTTACCCACAGCAATGTCGATATTATACCTTCCCGAAGGTGGACATTTACCCCCAGCAGCCTCCACAGAGACCTTGAATTCACCAGGGGACAGTCATTTCCAAACGAACATTGTTATGTCACTCTACAAAAACGCTGGTAGAAAATAAACTTGTAAATAGCAGGTATGCTTTTGAATAGGAATTAGCAATGGGTGCCTCGAATCCACCGTCCTTTTAGAAATGTCTGCTGTGGAATGGGAAGGAGCAGCCTCAGGAAAGAGCAGCAGTTATCCCAGCGGAACTTTAGACTCTGTGTTCAGCGTATGACAGTCTTCCCCCTTATGATCAGGACTTATCCTAAAATTGCCTTACTTTCAGTTAAATGTAAGTCTATTGCAACATGAAGTTACTAAAGAACATGCATTAATTTCCTCTCAACTATAAGAGCATGACATTTGAGAATTACATCGGTTTATTTTTCAAAATTTTGAACATTTTCCCCTACCTTTTGGACCATAGTAGAGGAAAGAATTCCCCCTCCTTTTCAACTTTTTATTTTTCCGAAATAAGCCAGGTGTTATAAGCAAGTAGTATGAAAACTAGGATCTTTCTCTAATCTCTTCTCAAAATCCACACACTTCACCTAACTTTCATTATTATAAAAGTTAATCTGAAACACCATGAAAATGAAAAGAAGCAAGTAGGTGTTCACTGCTGGGAACTCCAAGGACAATGCACACGACAAATGGAAATCCTTCTTCTTGTACTGCCAACAGAAGCCATGTACCCCAGATGCATCCTTCCCTGCGATTTCATGTAGCTATCTGCTGGGCTCATCTGCGCCTGCAGACATCCTGTACCCCAGCATGTTGGCTCAAGCAGGGAAGAGGCACCCTACAGACAAAATTGGAAATCAAGATAAGCCGAGAAATATATATGTATATATATATAATCAACTGTGGTACATTTCAACCAAAATAACTTAGAGAAAACCGAACATGGCTATCTATGTAAGCAATCTAATTTTGGTTTGAATTAAGGAAAAATTACAGCTATATACTCTCTATATTAGTCAGGGTTCTCTAGGGAAACAGAATCAACAAGGGATATCCATTGATAGTAAGAGATATGTAAGAGTCTCTCACGCAGCCGTGGGGATACACAGGTCCAGGTTCCACAGGCAGGCTGCAACCAGGAGCTCCAATGAAAGTTCAGTGAAGATTCTTGACGAGTTCTGGGAGATGCTGGCTGTCCAAAGACGAGCTGGGAAATTCTCTCCCAATGCTGGAATCACTTCCCCCTTTAAGGGATTCCACTGATTGGATTAAGCATGACTCACTGCTGATGGCAGTCTCCCTGATTGATGTAATTATAACCAGCTATCTATGATTTACCACTGCAGTGAAGTCAATGGTGACTGAAGTCCAGAAATGCCCTTGTATTACAGTTAGCCCAGTGCTTGCTTGATCTCAAACAACTGCGCACAATTACCTGGCCGAGTTGACACAATAGCCTAACCATCACACTATCCCTCTGATAGAATTAAAATTCTTCATCAGCTACTTATCTTCTCTGACAGTATTTTTACATACACTGTCCTCATATACAACATTAAAAGATGCCAGCATTAGCCTCAAAAATTTCATCTCTGTCCTATACTTGTGACTTTTAAAATAAAAGTATGTTAAGACATTCTCTTCAAACTCCTTCCTTCCTCTCTCTCTCTCTCTTTCCTTCTCCTCTCCCCCCACTCCCTCTCGCCCTCTCCTCTGATACCAAATTCATTGAGGAGAAAGTAAAAGAGGAACAAATTTAAAGGAAGGAATTGAATTTTTGATTTCATGTGATGGTGGTATATTTCTGTCCCATTTCCTCTGTGAAATGAACCCAAAACAACAAAGGGAATAAGAGTCAAGCAAAGAATGAAATGATGTATTTGATGAGGCCAGGGATATCGATAGCCCTGGAAGGCGAGCAGGTGCCTGAGAATTTGGCTAAAGGTGAAGGAGGATAGCAAGAGAAAGTGCCTTCCTCTGTGCATCCCAGGCAGGGATGACAGAACTCAGAGCTATCCAAAGTGGAGACAGAAATCAAGGGGAAAACCAACCATCCCTTGCTTGAAAGAGTAAGGATTCATGGGGTGGTTTCGGAAGCCTCCTTGAATCATGCTTAAATCACAGCATGGGGTGGGAGGAAGACTAAATAAGAAAGCAAGCCAACAGGCCATCTTTGCCCAAAGCAGTCTGTTGGTTTGGCAGTGTCGAGGAGAAATCAAGAGGTGGCACATAACCTTGCAAGTGCTCATTCTTGCTTGGTGAAGATAAGTCAAGGTTAAATAACCACATGAAAACATTCTGTAAGATCCATGACCTCATGAACCAGGAAGACTACCTGCTACCCTGGAGAAGGGTCACCCACAGACAGTGCAGCTGAGAAATTCCCAGAGGTAGCAGCCTGACTTTCAAGCTGGCCATCCTTCAGCTCTTTCTTCTGCCCCCTCACCCCAAGTTTAACTCAACTGGCTGGTCCAAACAAATATCTCCTCCTTTAAGGATGAGGATTAATACTCCTTTTTCAAAAAAAAAAAGGTGGAAGCAGCTAGGGGCCTTTAAGGAGAAGATGCAATAGCCCAGTGAAATCTAGGACTATTTCTATGGATCAATGAGCAAAGAAATGGTTTAGTAAATTACTGATCTCTGAAGTTACTGAAGGAACTCTATGGGTACCCAGAAAAACACTCAAGGCAGTTCAGACTTCTCCCTGGCAAACATTAGATGCGAGAAGATAGTGGAACAATATATAAAAAGGTCCATGATTTCTCACCAGCCGCCTTAGTAAAGGTTCCTGACTTGACTGTACTTTCTTATTGGGATATCAGAACATTCAACAGCTCTGTAGGATATAAGCACAAGTTCCATTAAGAAAGGAGCTGTGGGATAAGGGGGGTATGTTTAACCATGAAATGAAGTGAGCAGTTACGTTGCTGTTACAGGGTGGATCAAAAGAGGGAATTTTGGGGGGCTGGTGGGCAGGGAAGGTCTGAGGTGGGCCTCATATTAGGCTGCAGGAATTTGAGAGGCAACATGCCTGAGGAGCACGTTCCAGGGGACAAGTGCATGGGGACAGCATGCCGAGGGGCAAGGCGAGCCCAGGAAGGAAGCCTGAGAACTGGCCACCCACCAAGGGGACTTTCAGATCACACGGAAGAATAGAGGTGTTGCTGTGGCCAGTTCTCACGCCACAAAGAGTTTGGACCTTCCGTGGAAGCCTAAGGGAAAGCTATGAAGGGCTCTGAGCTGCTAACTGGGAAGCTACGAGTCCAAGGAAGATGAATCTGGTTAGAAGATTCTAACAACCCAACAGTTTTTACTCAACAGATCACATTACCACTTGACCTAACTAAAATTCCATCCCAATGGCGTAAGTGCGCCTGGAAACGCGCTGTCGTTGCTTTCACACAAAAGGACAAAAGCAGTGTCATTTGTGCACGTGGTTATGAAGCCCATCTGAGTCTTAGGAGTTCAACGCTGGCTGTGAAGAGTGAGGATGTTCTAAAATAGACACTAGACGTAAAGTCACAGATCAAGTCGGGTCATGTGTGTGTCCTCCAACTTTCCGATGGAGTCGCTTGACGTTTCCCATGTTCACCATTGAACCACTCTCTAAACTGGATGCACGAGCGTTGATGTATTTAATATTTAATGCCTAGCCCATTTCACAGGTGCATTGTATGTATACTCAAACGAATATTTTTCATTCATCCATTCATTCACTCAATAGGAACCTGTTAATAAAGTCCTTGCAGGATCCCAGAGACAGCCCAAGTAGATACAACCCCAGGTGCTGGTGCTCCTGAAGGCTACAGAGACCCACAGATTCTTCGGTCATGGCAGATGGCTCTGGAGTCCATTGCCTTGTCAGCGGGCCCCACTTTGGATTTTGTGTCCCTGAGTGTGATGGAGTTGGACTCAGATGTGACCTGTCTGCACATGCCTCTTCTGTCACTTTTACTGAACCTGTGGTTGGTGCTGGGGTTGGTAGATGCCCAGGAGACTTGAATCTCTGGACTGGCCATGTGCCAGCTGGGCCCTGAGCCTCAGCAGAGTTGCAACTCCTGCTCTCCAGGTTGTTGGACTTACCCAGGTCAGCTAACAGGGGGATGAAGATGGTCAGCCACAACAGGGAACCGAGAGTGCCTACAACTGCAAGCAGGAGAATCATATCCATCAATCACGTGGGATCTAAGCCCCCTCTCGATATAGAGGTGGAATGGACATCACCATCCCAGGGTCCACAGGATAGAGAAATAAAATATGGATTAGAGTGAACCTACTGGTATTCTGCTCTGGAACTATTGTGACTAGTAATGGAAGAAACTGTAGCATTGATGTGGATAAAGAGGCCTCGGTAGTCGCTGAGGGCAGGGAGAGGGAAGAAGAGATGTGATGTGGGGGCATTCTCGGGACTTGGAGTTGTCCTAAATGATATTCCAGGGACAGATGCTGAACATTATATATCCTGCCATAACCCACTGAATGGATTGGGGGAGAGTATAAATTACAATGTAAACCACTATCCATGTGGTGCAGCAGTGCTCCAAAATGTATTTACCAAATGCAATGAATGTGCTGCAATGATGAAGGGGGTTGTTGATGTGGGAGGAGTGGGGGGGGGGTTGGGGGGCGGTATATGTGGGAACCTCTCATTTTTTTTAATGTAACATTTTTTGTGATTTATGTATCCTAAAAAAAAAATACAATAAAAAAAAGAAAAAGAAAAAAATAAAAGTCCTTGCTTGATAGGAGCTTATAATTATTTATTTTTATTACAAATAGTAGCTTTTATGCATATGCTTTTTATTATCATAGTTTTTTAAATTAATTTATTGAAATATATCACCCACACACAAACATACATAAACAATAGGTGTATAGTAATAGCTGTGAACTTACAAAACAAACATATATAACATCACGCAGGACTCTCATAACTCACCCTACCACCAACAGCTTACATTGTTGTTAAACCTTTTTAACTAATGATTAAAGTCAAAATATTACTACTAACCAAAGTATTTTCCCCCAATCCTCCCTACTATTATTATCTTTATATCATTTATATATGAATATACATAAACAATTAAGTGTATAGTAAAAGTTGTGAACTTAGAAAGCAAACATGCATAACATCGTAACATCCCATCCATCAACCCTCCACCAACACCTTGCATTGTCATGAGATGTTTGTTACAAATTACGAAGGAAAAATGTCAAAATCTTACTGCTAATCATAGTCCTTATCTTACATTTGGTGGTTTTTCCCCCAGCTCACCCTATTTTGCATATGTTTTTATCTGTGGAAGTGAATATATATGCATGGCAACAGATTGTTAGCACAGTCTAGAAATGATGGTGTTTTATGCTATATATATAAATGCTATATATATATGCTATATATGTAAATCTTAAGATTTATTTGTCCATTTAAAGGAGGTAGTGGGGAATGAACCTGGGACCTCGTACACGGAAAGCAGGTGCTCAACTACTGAACTACATCCATTCCCCAGTGCATTACATTAGGTGCATTAATACTTAAGAGTTTTAAATTCGCAATGTATTTAATCATGATATTTATTTGATTACAGTTTTCAATTGTGAGTTTATATTTTTTAAGGAAGTTTTCATCCCTTAATCCAAACTTTCAAAATAACGTGTAACAAAAATAGTATAGTCCTCAGTTGAAAATGCTTATGTCATCAACATAATCTAGTTGAATCCATAAGGAGATGATAATATTTTTATGTCTAATAACCAATTTATAAGAAGAAAACCAACACGTATTCCCTAATAAATCAAAAACGCCCTCCAGGTTCATGGAGAACTAGGCCTGCTGATGTGAAAAATGGAAACCCAGTTGGAGGTTGTGGTTTTTCATGAGCAGGAATGGTGGCCCATTGGCTGCAAGCTGTTTCCTTTCTCATTTCACAGCCCTGTGTCCAGAAATTTGATCCTGAAAAGAAAAAAGGGGGTGGGGTGGGACGCGGGCCAGGACTGTGATTTTACAATTCTTCCTATGTATCTGTGTGTATGTTTGTTAATAATGGCAAAAAAATCGAAACAATCTATACAAAACACCCACACGATCCTACGACAACAACTCAACCCAAATCTAGAAGAGATGCATGTGCTGACATCCTAGCTGGAAAGGACATTGTGTCCCTCCCCACGTACGGTTTTGCAGCTATGACTTCTTTAGGATCCTGTTGAAAAAAACCCCAAAATGAAATGGGAGCTTTTCGCACAATAACTGTCATGCGGATGAATGCAGAGCATGCCTTTGTGCTCATGTGGGGTGGGGTGGTTTAGCCTCAGGTAACAGGAACCTGAACCCCTTCAGCTTAAGCCACGAGGGCGGACACGTGTCACTCAAGGAAGAGAATTCCGAGGGCCGGCGGGCTTCCTTGTAGTGGATGGGCTTGCCAGTTCTTTCCTTCCCCACTCAGCTTTGGCTTCACCCAAGACCAGGGCCGCCAGAGGTCTGAAGATGGCTGCAGCTGCCCATGGAGCTGCGTGCTCCCTGGCTCCCTCCAGCAGGAACTAGCAAGAAGAGCAGAAGGTCTCTGGCTTCCATCCGCCAGGACCAGTCACATGCGACTTGAACTTGGAAGCCACCCACGGTCAAGAGCTGCCCGCTGTCTGGCCTGAGGCACCCAGGATGCTCTCCCTGCCCTGAGGGTACATCCAGTCACCTCTGAGTCTCCGGGCTTACCTGGAGGAGAGGTGGGACTCTGAACACCCTGCTCTGCTGGGAAAGTGGGAGGGGGATGGGAGAAGAGGTGTTGGCTAGCCGGCTCCCCTTTCCCACTCCATCCCCGGTAACGGCACAGCCATCTGACCTGGCTGCAGGGCTGCTGGGTCCTTTGCCTGAAGTCCTGCAGGCAGCCCAGCGCCATGTGGCTTGTTTGGAGTGGGGACCAGGACATCCTGGTAGCGTGTGTCTACCACCACACCACTGGGGCAAATGGGAACGACACCTCTAGGGCAGCAGCTTCCGCCGGGCCCTGCTCCCACTGCTGGTCTCACAAACCGGACCCAGAAGGGACAAGCTCCCCACCTCCCAGCCAGCTCCTTGTCCAGGTCCCTGGTTCTCTGTGGGGTCCTGGGGAGTGAAGAAGCTATCAGCTGAAGGTTCCCCGGGAGTAGACACACTCTCCTATTAGCACAGGAAGTGAGAAAGAGAGAGAAAGAGAAAGCAGAAGAAAAAGAGGGCATCTATCAGCCATGTGGAATCTAAGCCCCTCTTTATATAGATGTGGAGTGGACACAACCATTCTAAGGTCCACAGGATGGAGGAATAGAGTATGGATTAGAGTGGACTTACTGATATTCTACTATGGAACTGTTGTGATTAGTAATGGAAGAAACTGTAGCATTGATGTGGAGAAAGTGGCCACAGTAGCTGCTGAGGGCAGGGAGAGGAAAGAAAAGATATGATGTGGGGGCATTTTCAGGACTTGGAGTTGTCCTGGTTGGTGCTACAGGGGCAGATGCTGAACATTGTGTGTCCTGCCATGGCCCAGTGGGTGGACTGGAGGAGAGTGTAAACTACAATGTAAACCATTATCCATGTGGTGCAGCAGTGCTCCAAGATGTATTCACCAAATGCAATGAATGTGCCACGACGATGACAGAGGTTGTTGATGTGGGAGGAATGGGGTGAGGGGGTGGGGATATATGGGGACCTCCTATTTTTTTTTAATGTAACATTAAAAAAAAACGAAAGAAGGGAAAAAAAAGAATAAAGGGATGTCTGGATACTAAGCAAAAAAGAAAAGAGTGAAGGGGCAAGAGGAGAGTGGAAAAGAGGCAAGGCGTAGCAACTCCACACTGACCTCCAGCTGCTAAGTGTGCCTCAGTTCACCTGACAACTGGTCTACCAGCCCTGCCTCCACAGCAAGAATGCTCTCCACCTCGCTGTTTCTCTCGGCTCACAACTCACACCCTCGAGGCCCTGCTAGTACTCCTCCCATAGTAGTGACTCCTGTACTCCCTGACCTGGGCAGTGCCAACTTTGCAGCCCCCAAAGAGAAGTACAAAGATTCTATGTCAATGCATAGTCATGACCGTCAAATGTGTGAAAGCAACTGCAGCAAAGTATGTGAGCTTGGATCCTTGTTCCTCCTTTCCATTGAAGAGAAAGGGTCTGATTTAACTCCGGTTAAACTGCCTCTGTGTTTGTTCCACCAGTCCCGGAGGTAGCCGAGTCCCCTCTCAAATCAGCCATGCTCAAATGACAGTTTCTCCAATGTTGGCGTCAAAGAGGGGTCTTCTTCCAGAGAAGTCCCAGCTACATCGTGCTGAGAACAGGAAGCATTTTATCTCCTCTGTTACAAGCTCCTGTTTCAGGCCTGCTAGAGGCACCACTCACCCGCCCCCGCCCCTTCTCCCTGCCCCCTAGCCCACGCTTCCCATCCTTCCCTCGCCCAGTTTCCCTGCCCCTCATTTTCCCTACAGCAGGCTACCTGGCTGGTACCTGGCTGCTTGGTCCTGCATGGGCAGCACGCCCTCCAGGTGTGTCCCTCACTAGTCAGGGAGGAGGGAGGACATAGAGGGTGGTTGACAGCTTCAGAGCTTCTTGATGGGCACTTGACATTGTCAGTCCTTTACCGCAGCCTTGCCGGCGGGTATGAGATTTGTAGCACATCGTTTCCTTGATGCCTCTCATTTCTCCTGGCAACCCTCCATGCCACGTCATTAGCATGGGGAAGGCTTCACGAAGGCTTGCAGCACCGAGAACGGTTCCATTTTGCTGAACTCAGCTTTTCCCATCTCATTTCATCACGGAACCCTTTTATCAAGCAGCTTGCGTTAACTTGCCTTGGGACACACTTTGCCAGCTGCGTCTCTCTGCCATGCTGTGGGGCAGGCGTTGTTAGTTTTCTTTTGTTGTTGTTCTTGTCATCTAGTCCACAAACATTTACATGAAATGCCAGTGGTAGGTTGTGCTGGTAGCAAGGTGTCTGAAACCCCTGGTAAATCCCAGCATTTTATAAAGACAACTTACTGAGATTGCCATAGCAGAAAAAGATGAGGGGCGAAGACAGAATAGCCAGTGCCTTGGTGGGGTCTGCTAAGCTTTCTGACATAGAGGTAAAACTCCACCTGATCCTGAGTGTGCAACCCCCAGTTCTCTTCCAGATGGAGATGGGGGTTTGGGGGATTAAAACACACACTCGTATGTGCTCACACACACGCTCACACACGGTCCCCATGAAATAGTTCTTCCAAGCATTTCATTTAAGAACGGCCAAGTAGACCTTTGGGAAACGTGCCAACCTTTCCAAAACTCGAAATTCCTCAAATCAGGCTTTGTTGAAATAACATTTTTCAAAAATCTCCCCAGAAGCCTGTTCCCAGCCTACGTCATTCCTCCAGCCAGTGCGTACTGGGAAAATTGACTGAGATTAAATTGACAATTAAGAATGTGAACGAAGGCTGTTGGTTGACCTCATGACAGGGAATCGGTCGTCCTCGGAAGATGGGGAGCAGAATGCTTCATCGAACTCCACAAATAAATAAGGGGATTTCTCTCCACCCTCTCCAAGTCCGTGTGCCTGGAGGGATATATATATTTGTATATCCTTTACAGCATACTAAACGAAAATCTTTCACAAGGCTGAAGTCCACACTAGTTAGAAAGCTTTTGCCGCTCCATATCCTCGTGCTCGGTGAATACCGTCATCAGGTTCAGTTCCTAACCCCACCAGGGATGTTATCCCGGGACGGCCCCAAGACTTACGTGTCTTCTTCTCCACTGCCGTTGTGTAGATGTCCACTTGCCCCAAAGTGGCACAGCGAGACCCAGTGCTAGAAGGGTGCTGTTGGGATCTTCCCAGGCATGACTAGTCTGCAGATTTCCAACCTCCCCTCTCACCCTACCCCTGGTGAAGGGCCATTCGGTCGGACCAAGCTCGTCGCCTGCTCTTCTGCTCTCTCTCCAGCGAAGCCGAGTTCTCCAGCACTGTTCCCAGCCCTCTCCCCTTGTACCTCTGCTGGACCAGCTGCTCCGCCCCCTTCTCATTCCTAGACGAGGTGAAGCCTCTCTTTCCATCTGCCTCACTTGACTCAGCCTATCTGAAAGATCTCATGATTAGAGTAATTTGACGAGGACACAAAAAAAGCCAGAGTTTCTGTTGTTACCATTATGTATGGAACCTTGCCAGCAACTGGAATTTTCTTGCCTCTAATGAGATATCTTTGCTCAGTAATACACGCTCATGGTTTCGTCTTGGATGAAAAGCGAGCAGTGTATCTTCCTGCTTTGCAAATAAAATATGAAAAAGGTCTCTTAGGATTCAGGGCTCAGAAAAACCAGCAAACATAGTCTACCCTTGATCTTAGCCCAGTGGCAGAGAAGACGTAGCACGGACAGTTCTGCAGCAAGCGTGCGTTTATTCATTTGAGAGGGTTTCTGAAACTGGCATGTTAAGCGCTGGCTCCTGGCCTCGGTTTCACCTCAAGCTCAGGTGGGAGACCTGCTGGGACCAGCAGACCTGAGAGTGGGCGAGGTGGGAGAAGGAGCTGATGTAAGACTGCAGGGAACTGTTCTGCGTGATGTAAACCCAGCGGGTCAGACTCACGCATTTTTGGGCAACCTGGGCACCCGTGGGAAGGCAACAAGGGCTTCCCTGAAACCAAAAACCTCGGCAAGTCAAACTGCAGCCAGGGAACTCTTATCAGGAGAACCTAGTTTCCTGGGGAGAGGCTGGTAAGACTGAGGTACCAAAATGCAACCAATCCTGGAGATAAACTCATGGGCCAGAGCCCACTCGAGAGGAGCGAGACTCTCAGGTTGCCTTGTCACCGCGGTGCTACTGCCATTTTGAGCAGGACACTCGCTGGGCTGGGAGCCTGTAGGATGGTGAGCGACATGCCTGGCCTCCGCCCACCAGATGCCAGTACTTCCCCCTTGCCCCCGGCCGTGTCCACCAAGAATGTCCCCAGATCTTGCCAGATGTCCATGTGCTGGAGAACCACTGAGGACCCCCCTGCCAGCGCCCAGCGCCCCGGGCAAGGCCAAGGAAGACATGAGGTTGGGCCATGTGCCTGTTCCCAAAATGTGCCACCTCTGCCAGCACATGCTGCGGGGAGGGCTGGAGGGCTAGAGGCCAGTGATTTGGCAACGGAGCAGGAAGGGATAGCACTGCTGCCACCATTACCAGCCCAGCAGGGAGATTGCAGGCAAGAGGAAGCCCCAGGCTCTGGGCCCCACCCATACTAGCTCTGCTTGGCGAGGGGCTTGCTCCCATCTCCCATAAAGGAGGGGGGGGGGGGCTCCAGGGCCACTGGCTTGCTTCCTATCGCTCCACTGTCATGACTGAGGCAGGAGCTAGCGTGGCTGGGAAGTTGGCTTAGGACCCCTGCAGGGTCTGGCCGGAGAGAACTAATGCCCGTAGAGGTCACAGAAATCATGCACTATAGACCTCCCCTCCCCATTCAATATAGGAATAAACAGGCTGTCCTCAGAGCTGACACTCATAGGGGAGACAGACACGCACTCATTTAGGACTTGAGCGGACGTTTCTAAGTAGGATGCACCTGCTCCACCTTTTCTTTCACATTTAACCAAGTGGTATGTCCCCCATCTAGTTGAGAGTACATGATGGAAAACAATTAAGCAAAAGCCTCTATCTGCTTACCTAAGAAATCTGAAGTTCTTATGGTGAAAAGTGCTAAATCAATGTTCAAAGTTGACATAGTGTATTTATCACTTGGTGCCTCACGGTCTCTCTGCGATGAATTGACTTAAGAGCTCTGCACTGGAGAATGAGCCCAAATTACCTTTTTAAATAAGGGAACGGTGGAAGTGACAAGCTTCTCTCTCTCGGGGTTATGAAATACAGTTCAGAATATGGCATTTTAAAGTCAGGCCAGTTATGAAAGCTCCAGGTTCTTCCCAACAACATATCCCATTCGCCCAAAGAATTAAGGGTCAGAAAAGTCAGATTTTGTTCTATGAAATGACATGTTTAAGACTTCCCAGCTGGGCATTTTCACTACGTTCCCAAAGACCCTCCTGCTGCCTTCCACAATCACTTCTGGCACCTCTGAATTTTACGCCATCGTGTTCACTGTCGTGGAGGATGCCCAGGGTATCTTCACAATGACTGAAGGATGCACGTGATATGTAGAGAGGAGACTTGCCGGGAAAAGATGTCAAGACAGAAGAGCAATTTGGGGAAATGGAAGTTCTTAATGAAAGGCGTTTCAACACAGAGCAAAGGGAGAAAGGGGTAAGAGCTAGATGTGATTAGACTAGTGAGAAAGGGCGCCCTAAGTGCCCCCAGTGGAAGACGATGGCACTAACGGGTCGGCCGTGGCTGCAAGTAAGAATGGAGTCAAAAGCATAACTGTGGATCTAGGCCCCCTTTTGATATAGATGTGGGGTGGACACAACCATTCCAAGGTCCACAGGATGGAGGAATAGAATATGGATTATAGTGGACTTACTGATATTCTATTCATGAACTAATATGATTAGTAATTGAAGAAAATGTGGCATTGGTGTGGAGAAAGTGGCCATGGTGGCTGCTGGGTGTGGGGAATGGGAGGAAGAGATGAGATGTGGAGGCGTTTTCGGGACTTGGAGTTGTCCTGGGTGATGCTGCAGGGACAGTTACCGGACATTGTATGTCCTGCCATGGCCCACTGGGTGGACTGTGGGAGAGTGTGGGCTATTATGTGGACCATTGACCATGAGGTGCAGCGGTGCTCAGAGATGTATTCACCAAGTGCAATGAATGCCTCATGATGATGGAGGAGGTTGTTGTTATGGGGGGAGGAGTGGGGTGAGGGGCGTGGGGGGATATATGGGGACCTCATATTTTTTTAATGTAATATTAAAAAAATAAATAAAGACCAAAAAAAAGCATAACTGCAACAGTCAAGCAGGTAGCAAGAGTGGCTGCCTTTCTCCTTAGCAGCTCTCTGGAAGAAAGCACCGTTTCAGGGAATAACTTTCCTGGATGAAAACTGGAATAACCCAACCATATCAACTCAGTCCAATTGCCTACGAAGGCATCGCTCAGGTGCAGGCGCTACCCCACCACACAGAGATACAGTGCAATCTGGCGGGCCACAGCAAAACATGACATGGAGACCGATTTAATTCAGCAGGAGCAGACTAGGAAATGTCACGGAAGCAAGCCACTATATAATACTGTTTCAAGACATTTAAAACGATCACTGTGCTCCACAGTATTATTGAAAAACACATGATGGGGAAGCGGACTTGGCCCAGTGGTTAGGGCGTCCGTCTACCACATGGGAGGTCCGCGGTTCAAACCCCGGGCCTCCTTGACCCGTGTGCAGCTGGCCCACGCGCAGTACTGATGCGCGCAAGAGGTGCCGTGCCACGCAGGGGTGTCCCCCGCATAGAGGAACTCCATGTACAGGGAGTGCACCCCATAAGGAGATCCATCCAGTGCAAAAGAAGTTTCAGCCTGCCCAGGAATGGCGCCACGCACAAGGAGATCTGACGCAGCAAGATGACGTAACAAAAAGAAACACAGATTCCCGTGCTGCTGACAACAACAGAAGTGGACAAAGAAGAGCATGCAGCAAATGGACACAGAGAACAGACAACTGGGGGAGGGGAGGAAGGGAGAGAAATAAAATAAATACATAAATCTTTAAAAAAGAAAAAAGAAATACATATGATTATACCAGCAGATGCAGAAGAAGCATTCAAAAACAAAACGGCAACGTCCAGTCCTGATTAAAACCCCTAAGGAAACTAGGAGTAGAAAGGACCTTTCTGAGCCTGATAAAGAATGCCCACTAAAAACCTAGAGCTAATATCATAAATGACGGTGAAACACAGAGCTTTCTCCTTAGGCTCAGGAGCAAGAAGGAAATGTCCACTTTTACACTTCTATTCAATATTCTAATGAGTGTGATGAGGAAAGAAAGGTAAATAAAAGGCATCCAAATTAGAAAGGAAGAAGCCAGACTGTCTAGGCACTGGCTGTGTGATCAAAAATCCAACGGAATATGCAAAAAGCTACTAGAACTAATTGAACTCAGCAAAGCTGAAGGGTCCAAAATCAGTATCAAAATTCAGTTTTATTTCTATGTCCTGGCAATAAACAATCAAATATCTAAATTTTAAAAATCAGGGAGCAGTTGTAGCGCAGTGGTTTGAGCACCTGCTTCCCATGTATGAGGCCTTGGGGTCATCCCCAGTACCTCCTTAAAAAAAAATGAGAGCAGATGTAGCTCAAAGTGGTTGAGCACCTGCTTCCCAAGTATGAGGCCCCAGATTCGATCCCCAGTACCTCCTAAAAACAAAGCAAGCAAAAGAAAAAACCAACTCGGGGAGCCAGTGTAGCTTTGTGGTTGAGTGACAACTTCCCATATACAAGGTCCCACATTCAGTTCCAGCCCTGGTACCTCAGAAAAAAAAACAACAAAAAACTGTTTGTAAGAATATAAAAAATATTAAATATTCAAGGATAAATTTGAGAAAACCTGTGCAAGACCTGTACACTGAAAAGTATGAAACATTCCTGAAAGAAATTAAACAAGACTTAAATAAATGGAGAGCCTTAAATACCTGGTTCAAAGGTTGGACGACTTGATATTGTTAAGATGTCAGTTCTCTCCAAATTCATCTATAGAGTCAAAATAATCTTAATCAAAATCCTAATAAGCTTTTCAAAAAATGAACATGCCTATTCTAAGACGTTTAGGGAATCTTGAAAGACTCATAATAGCTAAAACAACTTTGAAAAAAAAAAAAAGTTGGAAAAGTACCACGACCTGATTTTAAGGCATATTGTATAGCTGCAGTAATCAAGACAGTGCAATATCGGCATAAAAACAGAAAAGAAGACCAATGGAACAGAGTAGACTCGTGTGTGTGTGTGTGTATATATATATATATATATATGTATATGGATTCCTGATTTTTTACAAACTTACAGAGCAATACAGTGAAGAAAGAATACTCTTTTCGACAGATGACGTTGGAACAATTGAATACCCAAGTGCAAAAAATGAACGCTAATCCATGTTTACAAACAACACATGCAAATAAACAGATATATGTACTAATATTAACTATAAGTGGATCATAGCCCTAAATGTGAACCCTAAAACCATACAACTTCCAGAGGAAAACATGGGGCAAAATCTTTGAGATCTAGAAACAGTCTAACATCTGCATCAGTTATGGGTGTTTCGGTTGACTGGTTTTTCCTCATTTTGGTCATTTTTCTCCTGTTTCTTTGCATGCTTGAAATTTTTTGACTGGATGCCAGGCATTCTTAAAAAAAAAACTCCTATACCTGTTCTTGAGCTATAGTCTAAGTTTTGGTTAACTTACCTGGAAATACCTTGAAACTATTGGGTCTTGCTTTTCAGTTTCATTAGGTGGATTCAGAGCCATGTTTATTCTAGGGCCGATTGTTCCCCCAGTACTAAGGCAATATGAAGTGTGAACTTGTTTTCAATTTGACTGGTCAAAGCCATTGCTCTTCCCAGCCCTGGGTGAGCAACAAGCACTGTTCTCTCTAATCCTTCCAGGTGCTTCTTTCCCTAACCTCACATGGTTTTCTCACTCTCCTGCATTCATCACCCTCTGCTGAAGATCCCTGGGGCTCTTTTTCTTTGTGCAACTCTATCCTGCCTGGCATCTATCCTACTGACTCTAGCTGCCTTTGCCCCCAAGACCTTCAGCTCTGCCCTCTCCACTTGGGGAGTCCACCAGCTCTGCCTCAGGTCCCCCTCTTGGCATTGTGCCCTGGCAACTCTCAGGTTAGTGAGCTGGAGTACTCAAAGCACTCCTCTCACCTGTGCCCTGCCCCTCAGCGCTCACTGCCCTTCATTACCTGATGTCCCAGATAATGAGAACCATTGTTTCACAGAGTTACACAGTTGGTTTGTTTGGGTTGTTTTAAGCGGAGAGTAAATCCAGGCCCACTTTGTCTTTCTTGACCAGAAGTGGCAGTCCCTCCTGTCACTTCTGTTTGATCTCCAGAAATGGATTAAATGCCCTTATTTTAGAGAGGGAGAAGTGGACACACAAGGAGTTGATTCTATTTTCACCTGAGTACTCAGTGATAGTATCAGGATTTGAACCCAGAAAGTCTAGCTATAGAGGCCAGAGTCTTTTTTTTTTTTTTAAATAAGACTATAGTAGAACTCTTTGTTTTATTGTAAAAAAGATCTGCCTGATCTCTCTATTCTTTCTCATTTGTCAGTAAACTGTTGTCCGGGCTGGACAATATCTTTGATTCATCTCTTTTCCTCTCCACCCATCCTGCCTGCCTGCAGACCATCAGTAAGCCCTTTTTCATTTTTTTAATTTTAATAAAATTTTATTGAATTATTTCATTCATACATGAACCTACATAAATAGTAAGTATATAGTTAAAGTTGTGAACTTACAAAACATGCATAACACCGTGCAGGGTTCCCATTCATCACCCTTCCAACAACACCTTGCATTTCTGTGGAACATTTGTTAACAAACAAACTTCGAAAGAGCATCGTCAAAATATTAACTACTAACCATAACCTGTGTCTTACATTTGGTGTATTTCCGCCCCCCCCAATCCTTCCTGTTATTTTTTGTGTTCATAAACTACACAATTTATCTAAAGAGTACAATCAATGACCCTTGATTTAATCACAGAGTTGTGCATTCATCACCTCTGTCAATATTAGAACATTTTCATTACAGAGGCCCGAATCTTAAGCCCACATTCCCTGATTATTTTCACATCATAGTACTCTGATGTCTTCACTGGGCGGGTTGCCTTATCGATTGGACCCATTGACCACAGTGTAATTCAGAATGGGCCCAGCCATTACAGAAGAGACTGGAGAATACATGTCGCCCATCATGGAGCTACCATATGAAATCATCAACTTGGCATAAATTCTAATTTTAACTGACTGTTGCCTACAGAAACCCCATCTTAATCATTTGCTTACCTCCACTACTGAACCCAGCATCTGGTATAGAGGATGTACTCAGTGAAAATTTGGAAAGCAGGACATCTCAGAAACACAAAGGAGAGCTCTGACGTAATCGTGTTCTAGGTCCCCAGGAAGATGAACGCATTTGTAGACTTCAGACCATGCCCTCCCAAATTCAACTCAGCGTGAATTCTTAAAGCCGTAGAGGAGATCCCTCCTTTATCTCAGTATGAGTAGAAGAAAGGTAGAAGCTGCTGAAGTTGTCAAGACAGTACCCATGGTCTGCTTTGTTAAGGATGCAGACAAAGTGTTTTGAGTGATAATGCTAAGCCAAAGGTTGCTGACGATGACAGAGGAGAAGATGATTTTCCGGGAGGATGAAAACAACACTTGGGAGAATAATGCTGCAGTCTTTGATTCCATAATTAATTTTGCATAAAATCAGCCATATTATATTGTCCTGAAAATTAGGTAGCAGCCTATCCTTCACTTGCTTTTATGAGTCTGCAGCAAGTGTCAGAAAGTAAGTTAGCATTAAAGGCATTTTACAAATGCTGTGTTCTAGTGAATGTCTCCAGATGAATTCCAGCCACTGCTGGCCCCACCTTCAAAACCAATAAGCATATCTGAAGCATAGCTATGGTTTTGACAATAAGAGCAATTGATATCCATACTAATAGATCATCAAGGCATGATTAAATAGCGAATGAGAGCTCCACCCACAGAAGATTGCATGGGTATCATTTAGAGCAGGTTTGCAACAGCAACAAAAAATGTTTGCCTTAGACATTTTAATGCATAAATGATTAACCAGCAATTAAAACAGTTATCC
This sequence comes from Dasypus novemcinctus, assembly GCF_030445035.2. Lineage (NCBI taxonomy): Eukaryota > Metazoa > Chordata > Mammalia > Cingulata > Dasypodidae > Dasypus > Dasypus novemcinctus. The sequence continues at coordinate 6,897,652 of NC_092216.1, read as the reverse complement.
AGAATACCTCTTCCTTGACAGTACTAAGGAGTTGGGATGGAAAAATGGTACGAAATAAGGGAAATTAAGTTTACAGCCTCTGTGGGGGAAGGGATACTCTATTTGTGGCCCAAGAGAGTCTCTAGTCTGTAGCACAACCCATTCACCCAATTCTTTACAGGTTGCTAAGAAGTTAGATCCTAGTCGGTGCAGTCTAATGGATTGACCTTTCTTCCTTATGAGTTTGCACCAAACCAAAAAATGGCCTTCCAATGCAAGCACCATTTGAGCAAAAGGTGATGCCTTCCTTTTTCTAATAAAGGAGCACGTACCTGATCAGGAAAGGAATACCAATGGCAGCTAGAAAATTAGGTACTAGCCATGGTGGGCTCCATAGATGCTCTGAGCCTCACCAGGCTCCTCTCTGTCCCCCTGACCCCTGCCCAGTGTCAGGAAGCCTCTCCCTGGCGATCCTAGCAGATACACCATGTGGACTAACCCTATCTATCAGACTGCCACTCAAGATGGGTCCAGGCAACTTTATCACTGGCGGGTCCAAATGGGTGATGCAGGGCCACCTCTAGTTGCTAATCCACAGGAATGCATGAGCCAGCCAGAGCTGGGCTGGGATGTAGGCTCTGGGATTGCTTGCTCACGTTGCCACTCTGCTGTGAGGTAGAGATCCCCAGCTTTGAAGGGTATGCTAAGCATTGAAATATTAATAACAGCACGTCCCTAATTGTACTTCATTTTCTGTTGAAGCGTCTCCGCAGTATCACTTTGGGTAAGGAACTGGTGATAGCCTTTTCCTGGTGACAAAGAGCAGTTTAATGTGGAAGATGGCAGGGAGAATGGACCTATCACGTTAAGCCCCATGAAGGTAGTGCATGTGTGTTTAGGTGTGGGGTGCTAGGCACACACGACTGCAGCCAGCCTACCGTTGACGCTGAAACCATGCGAAATAGCCTTCTCGTTTGGGCATCAGTGGAAACAGCTCCTGGGGGGGTCAGACCATTAAATGGCAGATAAGGGGAGAAGGTGATGCTCTCAGTACAGCTCTGACTTACCATTGACAAACAACTGCAATTGGGGCAGAAACACCTGAAGATTTCAGTTAACAGCAAACTCAACGTATCTCAGCTGAGCGGTGACCTTCTTGAAAAGGCTAATGCACTGTTTTGGCTACTTGCATATAATGTGGGGCAACCTTATTTCCTATCTCAGCATTATGTCTCATTCCAAAGGAAACCATCTCCGACATTTAGAGACGCTCTCTGAAATAATTTTTTACCAAACTCTTTCAAATAGACTTGTAGAAGAACCACTGAATCCAAATTTTCTTCCCCCAGTTTGTCTCCTCCATATCTCACCAATATGTCAGGTGCACTCACCTTCCTCAAACTCGCCTCTACGCAGTAGGCTTTGACCCCATTCGATCTTCAACCATTCTCGCCCTCTCTCTCTTTCTGTCTCTCTTCCTCTCTCCCTCTCTCTCTCTCTCTCCTTCTCTCTGTCATACACACCTCTTCCACTGCTATTCTCTTTTTTGTGAAGAATAATTCCTGACTTTTTAAAAATTAAAGCCACCCTCACTTCCAGGAGCATTCGTGTTGCCCTGATCCCATCACCTGGTAAGCATACCTGCAATGCAGTCCTCAAAAGTAGCCAATAGGCAGGGCATGCTCCTTGGAAGGTGAAGGCAGGGGGCAGGCTTGTACACATCCTTGATGTAGCATTTACATTTCTGTCTTTTTAAACAAACGTGATCTCATGGTAGAACAAGATCACACTCCCATTTTGCTCTGTGGACATAAAACCACATCACCTGTGCAGAAATGAACAGCACGCTACCTATTGAGAAAAGAAAAATTTTGTTTTCTTTAGATATTCTGCAGCAGTTGGTTTTCCCCAAAGTGCTGAGATATCAAAAAGGCATTTGTTCAATTCCTCAAAATTATCTGTGTATTACTTAAAAGGCATTTAACCTCAGCACAATGGAAGTATGTTCATCATGAGAGATATGTGGGATTATGGATAAAAATACACTTGTATATTGTTTTCCTAATCTATAAACATATACTTTTAATGACAATCAAAAAGTAAAATTAATTCTTCCACATTTACTCCTCTCACTTTACTTTTAGAAAAAAAGAGGGGAGTGGGTTTGCACCTGGAGAGTTGATCAGGCTTTGTTGTATCAATAGCTGAGAAATCTCAGCTGCCAAGAGAAAATACTTATTTTTTCTGCAGTTGCACAGCAGGTAAAATGAAATCCATTCTCACTTCCTGCAGCCATGCCAGCAAAGGCTGTTGTAACGATGGGCAATCGAAACAGCGTTGGCCCAGAACACAGAGCTGAAGGCTGGAAGGAGCTCCGTCCTTTTTGCCGCACTGCAGCGGGGCATAGGGGATGGGAACTTTGGCCACACTTCCTCGGGGTGCTCCTCTAGTAGGCTGGGAAATGCAACTTTATGGCTCTAACAGCCTCAAAAGCAAGGACCTTTGTTTATTGATGCTCCCCTCCCCAAAACATAATGTGACCAGAGAACTCTCAGCTGACCTAAAGTACTTAGTGCTTTCTATTTGTTTACGTTTCAGGAAAAATGCTCTCTTGCATACTCAGAAGTAATAAGCATAATGCAGTGAAATGAAATATATGTAATATTGCAAAGCCCTAGCCTTTGACTCTGAAGTGGGTGCTAAGAAGAATAATTATGTTCTTCTTATAGTCACAAGGGCTAATGCTCAGGGGCAACGAAGAAGCAAATTATCGGCTAAGGGTTATTGCAGAACTCTGTGCAAGAGGCGATGGTGGATGGTACCCAAGGAAAATAGCTCACCGCAGGTGGTGTATAGTGCCGGATTCTGGGTGTGTTTTGAATGCACCTACAACATCCTGGAATCCTCTGGGACTAAAGTCTCTAGGCACCAGGGTTCTGGCCAACCAACAAGAATTACTTGAGCTTGCGTGAGAATTTTTCCAGCATTTGCTCCAATGTCCCTCAACCAAGCAGGATGGAGATGCAGCCCCTGGCCCCAATCTTGACATGCCACTGCCCAAGGCCCAAGAAGATGCCTCCCTTCAGTGCCCCTGACCTAGGTAACCCTTCCTGCCCCCACCCCAATACCTAGCACAGGGAGCATTTGGGTTGCAGAACCCAGCGTGGGGATTGGGATATGGATGTGATCGTAGAACCACCAGTGTCTGCAACACTCTATTTATTGATTGTGGAGCTCAGGAAAGGTCCCTGGCAAATGCTGAGCTGATGATTGAAATGGGGGGATGGGTCTTTTAACTTGTGCTCTCAATGTCCTTATCTGCCCCAGCACACTCAAGAGGTATGATGAGCTTCTAGCAAGACTGCCGAATAGCGGTGGGGATTGCATGAGAATGTTCATGGTAGAGAAGTCTTTTAGTTAAAAATCCATAGATGGTTCTGATACATACTTCCCTTGTGATTCCTTAGTGTAGAGTAGCGACTTGAATGCTGATTCCAGACACCATTTTGAATGCCTTATTATTTTCTGCCTTCTGAGTTCTAAGGAGCGGGTGAGTTAGGCATTATCTGGTCAACCCAGAGGATAGAAAGAAGTATGACTAGTGGGTAAAAGTTACGTGAAGGCAGCTTTTGATTTAATATTAGAAATCACTTTTTAAAAATTGATGCTAGTTATCAGTGGGATGTTGCGATTTGTTAAATCTTGATTTCCTATCCCTGGAACTATTCTATCCTTCCTGGAGACTCCAGATTAGGATAAATTAAAAAAAAAAGCCTTTGCTTCATGCCCCATTCTGTTTCTAGCATTTACTAGATAAGTAGTCTTGGTTTTGGCTGTCTTACACACTAGGTTGCCAGGCATTTAAAGGGCAGAGATTAATTATATCTTACTCATTGTTATACTTCTGGCATGCAGCACAGTGTATGATTACATGCAAGTTGCTAAAAATGAAATTTTGTACTGGTTGAGAGACAGTAGTCAATTAACTTAATGGCCTTCTAAATCTCAAATTGTCCACTCTGCCTGCACCCCAACAAAAATTGCAATGATAACACATCAGGTTAGATGTGTTGAGTGGACATTCTTGTAGATTTGAGTGGATTCACTCCTATTTTCCAAGGTTCAATTTCCTGGTTCCTGTGCAACCAGACATTCATGAAAGAGCTACTTGTGGATATGAATCAAAGCTTAAATATCTGGAAAGGGACCCTAATCCATACTACACTTGAACCAGTTTGGGTTGCTCATGACACCCTGTGAAACTATTATCCCTATGACCAAAAAGTCCCCAAATCGGTATTTCCTAATTACTACCTTTGCTATTAAATGACAGCAAAGAAAACCAACATATGCTTGCTATTCTAATTATTTCTCCTCTAATTTCATTTCTGGCTTCTAGCCTATTCCCTTGAAATTTGATTGATGTGGATGCCATATACTAGGAGAAATTTTTTTTTTTAAATCGCTCCATTCTCTAGTTTAGAAAATCAGTCCAAGCACCAGTTATAATTTTATAGGATTGCTGAATGACATACATGATTCCCTGAGCCAATTCTCACCAAACACTGGAAGCTTTGATTATCATGGGACAGAGTATTCATTGTTGTCATGTCACTTCTTTGCATCTACACAACCGTTGAAAACGAATAAGGAATAAATCTTTTGAATTCTACTTTTACTTTAGTCTTTAAGCAATTAATGCTTAATCATTTAATTCTCTGCCCTCTTGATAATTGAATGTCCCCTTTCACAAAAATGAAGAGAAAAGTGAGAGTGCACATGACTCAACTAGCAAGGCAATCTCATGTCTTCCTTTTCTCTCTCTGGACACGTCTTCCTGCACAGGTGTTCTGTCCCCATGTTGCTGAAAAGATGCCACTTTCAGCAGAAGAAAATGCCTTTGAGATAAATAGCTTTATGTTTAAGGTAAGTTAGGAGCAGGGCTCCTTCTGTGGAATAATCTAGACATCCAAGGGCAACCCATTTGTCAAGGGGCGCCATCAAGTGGGTGCCACAGTGTGCTCAGATGTGCCTTGTCCCCTGCCCACTTCACCACAAGCTCAGTCAGCTTTGCATACTTGCTCTGTGTCCCTCTGGCCCAATTCCTCCTGTTTATAGTCCTTCTCAGGGAGAGCTTCTCTTTTCTTCCCTGTCCCTCCCCACCCCCTGGACTGCCTTAGGTTCTGTGTCTTCTCCGTCATTGTCCCACCAAACAGAATGAATGCCTTGTACCTGAGTGCTCAGAGACCACTGGCTCAGTGAAGGCTGTGACTATTCTTGCGGAGCGAAGTGGATCCCCGTGAAGAGAGAGATAGCAGGAACATGTGGCCAGGGGCTAAAGATAGGAGGCTTTAGAAGAGAAAGACTTGTCAGTTTCGGCTGATACAATCTCAGGAGCTCGCTAATAATATGTATGTAGCACCTAACTGCCAGAAGCGCACAGCTTTTTCTCTTAATGGCTGGCATCAAAACATTTCTGTAAAATGGCCAAGGGGTGTGCATAATCCCCGTTTTCCCACAAAGGAAACCAAGATAAAAGTTTTAAGTGGTTTTGTCCAGAGGGACTCATGAGACATTAGACACAGTGTCAGAAATAAAAGAACTGCTCAGTTTATACTAGAGACTGTGGTATATTATACAACTTCCTGAAATACACACTTTGAGATGTTTTTTTTCTAAGTACACAAACAAGCTTTTATTCCCCAACTGATAGATTATGCTCAGTGTTGCAGTATTCGCTTTCCAAAACCCAAATTACCTAAATGAAAATATGTTTGTTCTAGTAGAAGATCTAACCTTCATAAAAGCTACAGATCCACAAACCAGACCATAGCAACTCAGTCTGTTATGTGGAGGTTGATCTCCAAAGGCAGGTGCCTATTTGGTTTGCTTTTGCAATCATAGGTTTAATTTTTAAGCCCTTTCGCCCTCTACACTGTAGGAGAGAACACACTGATGAGAATAGCCACAGACAGAATCAAAGTAGACAATGAGCCAATGCCTCAGAACCGTGGCATCCTACTCCCTCGGGCGCTCTTGTGTCTGCATACTGAAAGAAAGTCTCCTGTTGATGGAGTGAGATCATGATATTGAGTAAAAACTTCCTTTACTGCAGAGAGGGATGGCTAAGAAGCTGTGCTTTCACTGAGTGATCATTTCAAAGAAAGAAACAAAGCTAGAGAACAAAGTGGTTGGACACTGCTTGTCCAGAAACAATAACAGGGTCAACACACAATGCGTTGTTGAGTTTCCCACACAGTGGGAAAGCTGTTTGTCACCGTGAACCCTAGAATAATATTGTGAAGCTTTAAAACAGAAATCCAAAAACCAAATAGGCTACTTCCTCACAGACGCTCGTGATTTCATTGAGAGAACATTCGGTTGTTTCCCAAACAGTGAAACTGGAGGCAAGTCAATGATTTGGGTACAAAACTAGCCGGTTCATCTCATTATCACGAGGGCAGCCTCAGTATCAGCGGTTGATGTTGCCTCCAATGGTGTTTTTATGGACAAGCCTAATTGTATGCCAATACAATTAGGTTAATTAATAACAATTTGAACAACCGAATCCAAAGGGCTCAATTAAGTGGGTCATTGTAATTGGAGAAGATCCTTCATAACCATGGTTGAAAGTGCAACGATAGTTGAAGTGCTAAGCTTGGGCACACTTTTTCTTTGAAACATTAAATCTGGTCCAATTCCAGGTTTTCCTGTTCTGTTAATAACAGCACTCTTCCCCTTGAAGGAAAAGCGGGAGACTTAGCCCCTGAGCCATGGGAGGGTGCTAGTGTAATCAGGTTTGGCTGCAGGTTAGACTTCCCTGAGGAGAGTTTTACAATCCTGGTGCTCAGGTCTCAGCATACACCATTGCATGAGAATCTGGAAGGGGGAGAGGGGCTCTTCTCTTGCTAAAGCTCCCCAGGCAGATCCCAACGAATGGCCAGGTTTGAGAACCACTTGTGAACGGGGTCTGCTCCCATCTTTGTTCCTATCAGTATCTTTTGGATGGGGCCTTAAATCCAGAGATTTGGTTGCATTGGCATCACCTATGGGGCTGTGACAGTACAAGGCGCTACCCATGTCTTCACAGAGCAGTGACTCACACCGAAGACGTTTCACTTGATTGTCTGAAGCAATCAGCCCTTGCAGTCCAAACGTGCAGTGTCAAGGGAGCTGATGGCCACCTGCAGCATCCCAGAGGGCATGTGATGCACACTGGGACATCAAGGGGCCTGGAGAGTAGATGAAGGAGTTGAGGACATCAAGTCTTATGGAATTACTGCCCTACGGTATGTCAAGGGTGCTATGTGAAAGGTTGGATGAACTTCTCCCACACACGTGTGAGCATCTTGAGGTGTTTTCTGATGGTTTCAAAAATGCCAATGGGTCCTTGCCATTTACTTCTTCCTGGGCATCTGAGGAGAAACTGCTGGAAAGAATCGTGGCGATGATCGTGTAAACACTGCTACCTGACTTGAGAAAACCTTGAGGTTCCTTCAAAATCTGCCATTCAGTGTGCAGCTGTGAGAAGAACCACAATTTTACAGCTGTGTTCACCTGGGAACTTTCGGAACTTGTCTCCCAATACTGCGTGTCTACTTTATATTTACTTTTACCTCAGCCTATTTTTGTTTACAATGGTGGAGATTCAGTAGGATTTTTTTTTTGGTAAAATATTGGATCCTTTAGCCAAAGATGCACTAAAATTTGACCTTGGGATATCCAGGGACCAGATTGTTTTCTAGCGTGAATTCTACGCATCTAGAATGTGTTCTTTTTTTATTTGGATGTTGTTATCACCAGCACCAAAGAAGTTTCTGAAAGATGAAGCTCACTCATGCCTGGCTCCACCTCAAAGTGGGAAACTTCACCATACCAATGATATTTGAACAGGAAAGCAGCTAATGATGTGTGCATGTTGGTCTTGCATTATCTGACCATTTGTGAGATCAATTCATGTCTTTTAGAGTCTGTTGCATGCAGTCTTTCCACTCCGTTTGGATGGCCACAGAATGAATCTGCCAGCATTCATTTGAATCACAGGACAAAAACTCCAAATCCCCTTCAGTCAGAGGCAGTTTCCCCAATGCCAACCTCATTTTCTATCGAATCAGAGACCCTTGCTGCCTAGTGCCTGCATTTGTATAATGTGAATGTTTTTATTTCTGCCTGCCATCAGATATTAGTTGAATTTTCTGAGTGTTTTCCTTGGCACTGCCTTTTTCTGAAGTTATTTATCATACGCAATAGGGATTCTACTTTCCTAGATTAGATAAGAGTTTTTAAAAATCTTTGCCTCATTCTTTTTAAAAATCAGTTTTATTCATACCCCATACAGTCTATCCCAAGTGTCTGATTGACGGTGTCTTGTTATTTTTGGTTGGTCACTGCTATCTTATTATCTGCCTCCATTGCCACAGCTCTGTGGAGTCACACATCAGGAAATGTAAACAGTGAAGGAATGGTTTTTTCTTTTACCTGACTGGTGTTGGGCTACAGCATGAACTTCACCACAAAAAATCCCTTCTAAATTATTTATGCTTATTTCCCCAAGTGTTGTTTTTGGTGTTTCATGACCTCAGTGACCGATTATTTAGACAACAACTTGGGAATGCAGACTTCTCCTCAGGCATAATTTATGTTCTGATTCTCATTTTAAAGCATGAGTTTGTATTGTTTCATTTTAATATACAAGTTGTGGTGAAAAGGGGCAGCTTTTAAATAATATTTTTGCCTATATCCCCTTTAGTTATTTTGGACCAAAAAAAATGGAAGAAAGAACATTATAAATAAATTGTTTAGGTCAGAATTTTTTAACTTCCTTGGAGAAATAAGAGAATGAAAATTGTTTTTAATGCCAAGCAGCCTGTGGCATAAAGAAGGAAGTGCTTTCAGAGCATTCAGCCTGGTGGCAACAACCAAGCATGGCCACAGATTCCCCAGGGCCTCCATGTGCTTGCAAGAATCATGTAAATGTTAGCTGAACTAAATTTCAGCTGTGCCCACGTGAAAGCAGCATCAGTTGAGGTAGGAAAGACTTGGCTTAGACCTGAGTCACCTGCCTCAGAATTATATTTGAAATGAACTGCCTTGTTTTTCATATTTTGAGCTGGAATGCATTAAACCTTTATCATAAATTGTAGAGTTCTTGTGTATCTGCTGGACTTTGGAATTCATACGACTTATATGGCGTTTCAAAGAAGAAGGTTATGCATCATTAATGATGACTATCCCCACAGTCCTTGCACACCGGGCATCCCCATGGGAGCCTTCGTTTTATACAGGACGGAGAGGAAAAGAAGAATCCTGAGGTCTGTCTGCAAACTCACTCGCAAAGCTGGCATGAGTACTTGGACCTCCGCATCTGTTTCTGTGCCAAATTATTTGCCTGCAAGGGGAAAATGGGGAAGAACTTAAACTAAACCACCACTCGCTGTTCTCGTATGGCTGGATCTGTTGAGATGAAGCCAGTAGGTGACCAAGGGGATGCCTTCAGCAAGGTCCTGTCCTTGTGAACGTAACTGAAGGAGAATGGGCGTTGCCTCCACACCTCCAGGTGGTAACCCCAATGTCACTTGAGCTGTAATAGTGTGTACCCCACTCTGTCCCATCACCACACCCTCCGGATGACACTATGGGGAGCCTGAGGCATGCTAGTATGTACAGAGCTGGGATTTTAACCTCGGATTCTGAATTGGGAGACTTCCAGCTTGACCACCATCCCATTCATCATTTTGCTGCTGGCCAGCTCATCGAGGGCGTGTTAAAATCACCTGTCCCCACTTGAACACTTTGTCTCCCCTTTCAGTCTGCCCCTGTGCCCCCGGCTCCCTTACAGTGTTCTAATGGACATTAGATGGAAATTCCCAAATCAAAGAACCTTCATCATGCCCTTGCCCACGGGCCCATCACGGCTCCTGAAGAAACCCACACTTCAGCTTAGACAAGGCACTCAAGCTCCCCGCGGTCTGAACTGAGCACACCTTCCCGGATGCAATGCCTTAACTTCTCCTGCAATCCATGACCCAACCTTTCTGAAAAAGCACTCTGAGACCCCCGCCCCCCCCCCCCACTGCCTCACTTTCCTTTCCTTGACCATTCTAACTCTTCTTCCTTCAGTGCCTTTACTTTTACTGCGTTTCCTTTTAAAATTTTTTGCTTGGTCTTATTCAGTGGCATTAACTGCACTCACAGTGTTGGGCAACCATCACCACTGTCTATTTCCAAACCTTTTTCATCACCCCAAACAGAAACTCTGAACCCACTTAGAACTAACCTCCCATTCTCCCTCTTCACAGCCTCTGGTATCCTCTAATCTCCTTTCTGTCTCTCTGAATTTGCTTGTTCTAGGTATTTCATGTCAGTGGAATCACGCAATATCTGTTCTCTTTGTGCAGCATGATTTCAGGATTCATCCATGTCATAGCATGTATCAGAACTTCAGTCCTTTTAGTGGCTGAATAGTATTCTGTCGTGTGTACCTACCACATTCTGTATCCATTCATCTGTGGATGGGCACTTGGGTTGTTTCCACCTTTACACTATTGTGGATAATACTGAAATTTTTGCCTTTGCTTTTAAATTCCTCCCAACTCCTAAAGGTCAAGTTCAAGTGTGACCTGCTATGGGGAGTGAACCTCCAAACCAAGAGTTGAACTTGAACCTCGTCTTCTCTGAACAGCCTCTACAGTCTGTGCAGGTTTCAGTCAAAGCACTTAACTCATATCCACGCCTTGCTAGTTAATGCTGCTCAGGTGGGTCACTCTGCCCACCCCCCACCCCCTGTCCCAGCAAGACCATAAGCTCTGTGAGGTTAGGATCCCAGTTTCCACCTCTTTAGATCTAGCAGTGACTTCTACATGATAAGTTCTCAAAGTGAATAATTGGACCATTTATTTTTCCTTCTGCCTTTTGCCAGAATTTCAGGGGTGATATTGGAATCGTCTAACAGTGCTTCTGAGATTTGGCATTCTTTCGGCGTCGGGCCACATATGGTCTTTCATTTAGCAATTTAAATTTTCAGAAGGCACGAAGCTCTGGGACTGCAGAGAGATAAGCTCCTTTCCAAAGAAAGACCCTTCTGACATCTTAATACTTCTTTCATATCCTAATCTTTAAATAATGTTTCTAGTAATATTTCCATTTTCCACCTATGTAGCAGAAGATCTGGGTACAATCTAAATATAAGATCACAATTTCTCAAATATTATTAGGTTTCTGTCTAACCTGGAGTAATAGCTCTGCCTGCAGAATAGACATAAACATATGGTCTATTAAAGGAAATAAAAGGCAAATGTTTATTTATGATCTTTATGTTATGTTATGTTGTATAGGCAATTTTGGAAAATGAGTTAAATGTTAGGAATGGATCAATGAATTCACATCAGTCTTTATAAGCCAAAGCCAAGAATTGTTAAGGAGTAAGTCAGAAGGCGGCATCTCAGTAATTCTGCCTGCCCCCAGCTTAGTAGATCTGACTCATAGCAAATGTTTGTTGTTCTATTTGGTGTTATTGGAATAAGTGATTTTAAATTTGTTGGACAGTGTCATTTTCTCTTACTTTATTTTCACTGCCTTTTTTTTTTTTTTTTTGAGAAAATCCAATTCTGTTCTCCAAACAGACGATCTTGAATTACATTTCCCCTACTGCTTTCAGATATTTTAGGCTGCATTTGTTCATCTTCTGATTGTTTCAAGGGCAATCTTACTGCACAGACCTGCCATACACGAGCTCGTATTTGGACGTGTCCTTTCAGTTTAGTTCCCTCCCGTGCCTGCGCTCTCCATTGTCTAGTCCTAATTTTAAGGCAAGCCATCAGTGGCTAATTTGGATCACTTGCAGACAGATTCCCTCTCTGAGCCCCACAACTGGCACTCTTCCACCATCTCCTTTTCCTCCAGGCATGCAGTGATTTTCCTCTGCCTCGCTCCTCCTGTGCTTATGTCTTCTGTCCAGTTGGATCCTGTCCAATGCTAACATTTTCTGTACTCCCCGGGAAGGAAGTCCTGCAGTCATTTGCCAGGGAAATTGGGTTCTTTCATGAGTCCTCAGCAAATATGAGTTTAGGAAAGGAGAAGCTTGGTGCTCCAACATAAAATACATAAGCAGAAACCCTGAGGTCTGATATGGCTTCGAACACCTGTCAGGTCTTTAAAGGAAATCAGTCATTTTCTTCTTGTTTGGAACTTTTTCCAGAACCACAATGACTGTGTAAGGCTTTGAAGAAGTAATACACGTGGGAAGTTATGCCGGTCAGAGATTTTCATTGTTTTACTACCCCCTTCTTTTTATTCAAAACAAATTGATGTATTTGGTATTGAAAATACCAATATTTGTAGAGGGGCCATAATTTATCATCCAAATAAAGGCAGCTAGAGAGTGAGAGGGGGGCATCATGAATAATTAGCAGGCAGCAGGGATAAACCAGTGTGCTTCCGGGCAAACCAGTCCATATCCGCCTTCGCTGTGCCCTAACTAAGCTCCCCAGAGGCCAATTTCTAGATATTTAACTAAAGCAGCTAATGGAAATCATAAAGCCTAATGGAGAAGAGAAGCTATAAATCTTGGGTGTAATGACTTTGTCCCTATGGGGATGCCAGAATAACTGCTTGAAAATAAAAATTGTATTCAGCACTTCATATCCTATGATGTAAGTTGGACCAAATTTCAAAAGTAAGCCCACTACTCATTCATTCATTCATCCTCGCATTCATTCTTTCCTACATTCATCCGACAAACGCGTCAAACCATTCCTATATTCTAGGAGTTCCTAGTCGTCTTCGTCGGCCAGGGCTGCTGTAACCACAGACTAGTTGGCGTAAACAGCAGGAGTTTCTCATCTCAGGGTTAGAAGTCAAAATCAAGGTTTCAGCTGGCCCACGCTTTCTCTGAGGCCTGAAGCATTCTGGTGGTAGCTTGCTGGTGCTCTATCACTTGATCTCTTGTTCACCATATGGTCTCTCTCCATGTGTCCAAATTTCCTCTTCTTACAAGGACTCCAGCCATATTGGGTTAAGATGCACCCTGGTTCAGTGTCACCTCCCTTTAACGAACAGGATCTTTGAAGATCCTCTTACGGATGGGTTAACTCACAGGGCCAGGGGCTAGGACTGGAGCATGTCTTTGTGGGAAACACGATTCAGTCCATAACGCCAGTCACATGAGGGAGAAAAGTAAAACGGCAACGACGATATTCAACAGGGAGGTTCACGATGAAGTTATGCCCAGTGGACTACAGCACCCAGACAAAGGGGCTTGAAGTCAACAAAGAGGCTGTGATGGGGGTACTTGTGGTCGACAGGCGAAAGCCCCTCTCCCAAAGATATCCAAGTCCTAATCCCCAGACCCTGTGGCTGTGTTACTTGCACAGGAGCTTTGCAGGTGTGTTTAAGCCAGGCGTCTTGAGATGGGGAGATTGTCCTCATTCATCCAATGCAACCACAAGAGAGAGGTGGGAGGGCAGAGGAGGAAATGGAGATTGTCCTCTTTCATCAAATGCAACCACAAGAGAGAGGTGGGAGGGCAGAGGAGGAAATGGAGATTGTCCTCTTTCATCAAATGCAACCACAAGAGAGAGGTGGGAGGGCAGAGGAGGAAATGGGAGGAAAAAAGCAGAAGTTGGAGTGATGAGAGGCCAGGAGTCAAGGAACGTGGGCCACCTCTGACTGCTGGAAAAGGCAAAGAATGGCTTCTTCCCTCGAGCCTCCAGAAGGAATGCAGTGTGGCCGACCCCTTGATTTTGGCTCATTGAGATCCGTTATTGGACTTTAGGCCTCTACAACCATAAGATAATGACTTTGTGTTGCCTGGAGCCACTAAATTTGGGATGATTTGTTTTACATCAGCAACAGAAAACTAAGACGGATGACTGAGTGCTTCCCAGATGATCTGGGCACCAAACCACGTGAAGCTGGGCCGGACGACACCAGTCAGGCACGGAAGGAGGACGCAGCCTGGACATTCGCTGAAGCTAGGTGGAAACGACTGAGGTCGAAGGCAGAGAGATGAGTCAGGAGGCTGGTGCCGTTATCAGAGTGAGAAGTGTGAAGGCTCTAACTAGGGGTCAGGTGGAGAGGATGGAAGCCATGGATCAGAATGGCTTTTCCTCCAGCATAATCCCTCCAGGGTGGAAAAACAATGATGGTTTCTTATGCTTGAAGGTGATTTCAGACATTAAAGACTGTTTGGGTAGAGTTAAACAGATGCAAATATGGCAATAGTCTCCATCACTTACTAGCTTTTCCATTATGGCAAGTCACTTAATCTCTTTACATTTTTATCATCTGCAAATGGGGACAGTAACACCTATAATTTCAATATTGTCTACTTATAAGAATTAAAATGTATATATATACACACATATACATATATATAATTTAGCAGAGTCTGGCACATAAACACTTAACAAATAGAATAGATACATATTGCTTATAAGTAATAAATAATACATCCAAGTACACTAGAGAAGTACAAGAAAGGATTTTAACTTCAACATCTTTGCTCTTAGAATTGTGATTTTAGAATGCACCAAAGCATAGCAATATAGAGGTATTATGCATTGTCATAATAATTTTGCACTTTTAAATAAGTAGAAGAGTGGGATTTAGAGTGGACTTCCTCTATGGAATTCAACAGCTATTTTTAGGGTGCCTTCAGTGGGCCACACACAGTGGGCTAAAATGTGAAACATGAGCTGGTCCTCTGGACAAACTCATTCTGTCTGAGAAAAGAGACATGCAGAGCAAACTATTTCTGCTTAATTTTGATTACATAAGTAGTTCATTTCTCATTGTAAAAAGCTTGGTACAAATAGGTCATCATATGAAAATATAAATCAACAACAATTGGAAGATCTAGTGACAATCACTATTAAAATTGTAGCTATTTTTGGAATCCTATTTTCATTCTCCCTATGATTTCCCTCTTCCCCGCCCCTCCCCTGACTCCAAACAACTGAACAGGTGTGTACTCATTGCCTGGGGGTGAGGCATATAAAAGAACTGCAAATAGAGAAAAACCTTCTTCCCCGCTTTGGTTTTCAAAAGCCTAAAATCACCTGGGACCTAGTGTACTACAGGCATACCAAGTGTGTTTCAGAACTTGAGAGCGACTTGAGGAAATAGAAAAAATAAATAAGTAAAAGAATCCCTTGGGTCAGATAAACAGACATGCATGCTTTCTTTGAGTTGAGATTTTTTAATGGCTTCCCTTCACATGCTGTTTTACATTAAATATTGACTGCTCACACATGTCGGAGTAAGTAATCGGGATTAACCGTAAATTGGCAGAAGAGTAAGTAATTGGGATTAACCGTGAACAGGCCACCTGCGCCCATTCACCACCTTGGACCACAGAAGGCTGCCAGCACTGCTTGTCCCTCCTGAATTGCCCTGGCCCTTTGCAGCCCACCTCCCTCAGCCTCCCAGGATTTCCTGACTTCTCTTTATAGTGCCAGCCTCCCACGGGCACAATGCACAGCCAGGGTGTCCAATGAATACGGCGACTATTTTAGTCTCCAACTACCCTTTCTAAACACCTGGGGAGGCTCGGCACGTTAAAAAAATAAAGTAGCCTCCTGTCACTTTCTTTCAAAGCACGGTCTCCTTTCTGTCATTAGACTGCCCAGCACCAGGTAACACTCAAACCTGCAAAGCGGGCTTGGCTTTGCTGAGGGGTGCAGAGGGCTAGAACTGGTTCCTCTGATGCAGTCCCCAAGGACTCTCCTGTGGTTTTCAGCTGGAACCCTCCACGGGGGATGAGGGAGAACGTCTCTCTTCTAGGTGGTCCCTCACAGCTCTGTCCAGGAGTCCAAAGACATTACTCATCAGCACTCCGTGCGCAGGGCTCGGTGCCTTCCAGAACCCCTGCCCCAAGTCAGAATCCAAGTCCAAGTCCAACTTCGCTTCTTTCAGGACCCTCTTAGTCACTCATCCTCTATGTTTTCCAACTGCAAAGAACATTTCAAAGCTATGCAAGCGCACCCTTGAAGCCTCACCCATTGGTCTTGGGAATTGACGGTAGCCTCCTCGAGAGGGTAGAGGCATTCACAGCTTGGCAACAGAGTTCGTCAAAGAAAGCACCTCACCAATCTCAGGATTGGCCCATTTATATATTCTCCAAGTAGGTGAGGACACTTGAGAGACCTGGGGTAGGTTCTAGAGTCCTCCAGTAATTTCTGGCATCTCCTATGAAAACCTGCCACGGGCAAGTTTGTCCCCCACTCATGGTTAGCTGTTGGTAGACAGTTCCACTGATTTTTTTAGATTTCCAAGTTTTGGCCAACCTGAAGAATATAAAATGGTACCTCATTTAACTGAATATTATGAGATTGCTTTTCATACATTTTTAGGTTCCCTCTTTGGTAAAATCCTTCTTCAAGCATTTTCCTCATTTTTCTTATTGGGCGTTTTGCTTTTTATATATGGCTTTGTAGGAATTATTTATATATTCCAGACAAAAAGTCTTTTTCAATTATATGCTACAAATATCCACTTTTATTTGAGACTTAATATTTTCTATGTATCTTTTGATAATTATAAATTCTTAATTTGAATGTAGTCACATTTTATATTTCTTTTCCTTTACGGCTTATCATTTTTTTTTATTCTGGCTAACAATTTTTTTCTTATCCTGAGGACATGATATTCTCCTAAATTGTCTTTTAAAGTGCAATAGCTTTGCTTTTGGCATTAACATTTTTCAGCCATCTAGATTTAATTTTTGTATAGAGTGTGAGGTAGAGTGTTTGGTTCTGTTTTCTAACACTTGTCTCAGCACCATTTAATCCATATTTTCCTATACATCTGCAAAGCCATCTCTGTGATATATGAAAATTCTAAGTACCTAAGGTCTACTTCTGGGTTCTTTATTCTTTTTTTTTTTTTTGGTGGATGTATCTGTTTTTACCCCAATTCCACATGGGTTAACCACCAGAACTTTGTAATAATTCTCAATAGGATAAGTTTTCCCATCTTCTTCAGGCGCGGCTTGGTTATTCTTGACTCTGACTCTCCCATATAAATTTTAGAATCAGCATTTAAATTTCCCCGAAAATCCTGTTGGCATTTTCATAGAAACTGCATTAAATCTAAAGATCTGTTAGAGAAATAGTGACTTATCTAAAATTTTTATGGATTCCTATTCAATTTTATATCTCTTCATTTATTCTCACCTTTATTCTTTTTAAATATATTTTTATACTTTCCGAAGAAAACTCCCTTCTCAATTTTGTTATATTATTTACTACTTCTTTATTCTTTTGGCTTTTGTAAAAGAAATCTTCAAAAAATTTATATGTTCTTATTGTTGCTGAGATGTAGGTTTACAAGTGATTGTGAGTATATTGTATCTAGCAACCTGGATAAACTCTCAATGATTTTAATAATGTATCTAAATATTCTTCAGGGTTATCTAGGTAGACAATGAAATAAGATCCAAATAATAACAACTTCTTCCTTTTTAATCTTTATACACTGCATTTTATTTTTGCATTTTTCATTGAGCCGGCTTTCAGTACTTTGACTTCTAGTTCAAAGCTAAATGAGGAAGTAATAGAAAGTATTCTTATGCATGGTTTTAAAAAGGAATGATTTTGTTTTCATTTAATAGTATGATGTTTCAATTAAATTGTTTTTTTTTTTTTTTAATGACTAGTCTTTGTCAGAGCAAGGAGGTTACTTTCTCTTCCTAATTTACTAAGGATATATATTCTTTAAAAAAAGTCAGGAATACGTGTTTACTTTAAAGAATGCTTTCTTTTTTCATCTACTAAATCATCTAAAATGATCATATAATGTTTATTATCCTTTATACATAGCTGGATTGCTTTGTTGCTTTGTTGATTTTTGCTTAAGATATTTGCACCCATATTTAATAAGATTTATTGTCCCTGGTTGATTTTGATATTAAGGTTAGTTATTGTCATAATATTAGTTGGAGTAATTTTCTTCAGTTTCTGTTCTCTGAATGAGTTTTATTGGTTTGGAATTATTTGTTGAATGTTGTACTGAATTAATTTAAAAAACCACTTGGGTCTGGTGTTTTCTTTGTGGGAAGATTTTTAAACTCATCATTCAGTTTATTTAGTCTGTTTTTTCTTGAGTCATCTGTATTTTTCTAGGATTTGAAAATTTAATTTGTTTTCAACATTTTTGGCATAAACTTTTTAATCCTGTTTTTTATCTTCTCAATCTCTGCAGCATCCTTTCTTATGTCTTATTTTTAAAATATTTCCTAATAGTTTGCCTTTTCTCTCTATTTCTCCATTACTCTCTCTTTCTCTCTCCTCTTTAATATTGCCAGAGGTTTGCAAGTCTTGGTATTTTATTCTTTCTACTTTGGGGAGGTTTACTCTATTATTCCTTTACTAACTTCCTGTGCTAGATGCTCAATTCATTCATTTTTCACCCTATTTTCTTCTCTAATATCAACATTTAAGGCTTTAATTTTCCCTCTAGGTATGTCTCTATTTTTATCTTATAATTTACGTATATATTTTTTTCTTTGAAAAATTTAATTTTTTAATTTTAATTTTAATTTTAAAAGAAGCTTTGGATTACATAAACATTACATAAATCTAGGGGGTTCTATTTTATTTTTATTTTTATTTTTCTAATTAAAATTTTTTATGTACAGCTTTATTATTGTTTATCGATATTTTCTTTTTCCATTATGATTTAGTTTTTGAACCATGAGGTTTTGAAATGTGTATTTTAATAAAATTTTTGTACAGAGGTTTTCTATTTATCTCTTTATTCTTGATTTCTATCTCAATTGCATTGTGCACGGAGAATAAGATTTATATGATACCAGCCTGATAAAATCTGTGGATAATCTGCCTTATGAACTAATAAATGCTCGATTTTCATAAATGTTTCAGGTATGTTTGAAAGAATGTATGTTTTTCATTTGTAGTCTCTAATAGTCTGATACCAACATGAAAGTTGTTTTTTTCTCACTCTATTGTATTTTCCACTATGTAGAGAAGTTATTGAATTGCTGAGTCATGTTCAAAAATTCATTCTAATATGCTTAAAGAGTGCTTAATATAAGCCTATGCATAAATGTTTACCGGGCATTAAGAATACAGTGATGAATGGCAGCAACACAGTTCTGGCTCCCATCCAGGCACCCTAGAGTCTAGGTGAAGAGAGGTATGTGCCCATGTAGTTATTTAATCATTGCTGTGTTAAGAGATACAAAGGAAAGCCACAGTGTGCAATGGGGGAGGTTCTGATGAGGTCTGGTACTATGTCCATAGCAGGCTAGTCATCACGAGCTATACCCAGAAGTCCAAACACAAAAATATAGAAAAGAGCCAGGGGCATATGAGTCATCAAGAAGGGAATGAGGGGAAGCGAACTTGGCCCCGTGGTTAGGGTGTCCATCTACCACATGGGAGGTCCGCGGTTCAAACCCCGGGCCTCCTTGACCCATATGGAGCTGGCCCACGCGCAGTGCTGTTGCGCGCAAGGAGTGCCGTGCCACGCAGGGGTGTCCCCCGCGTAGGGGAGCCCCACACTCAAGGAGTGCACCCCGTAAGGAGAGCTGCCCAGCGCAAAAGAACGTGCAGCCTGCCTAAGAATGGCGCTGCCCCCAAAGAGAGCTGATACAACAAGATGACACAACAAAAAGAGACAGATTCCTGTGCTGCTGACAACAACAGAAGTGGACAAAGAAGAAAGACACAGCAAATAGACACAGAGAACAGACAACTGGGGCGAGGGGCGGGGGAGGGAGGGGGGAGAAATAAATAAATAAATAAATCTTAAAAAAAAAGAAGGGAATGAGGACCTATGCTTCCACCATGCAATGTCTTCCATCTCCTTCCCCTCCCTGGACCCCTGCTTCCCAATCCCCTTTCCTTCTCTTCTCTTCTTCTCCCTCATCTGTCCACCTGCCTTTTAGTTTATCACCACCATAGTCATCTTCCTTTGTAATCATACTGAATGCCCAGGGAAAAAGTCATGACTCTGTGAGTATAGTCTGTTTAGCAGAGCCTGGAATGCCACTCACACTCCACAATTTTTATTTTTTTCCAGTACAAAACTTATGTGGCTGATTAAATGCTTCTCTTAATTGTCAGTTTGCTTACATAAATATCAAAGAATATTTTTAAAAGAGTTAGCATGCTATGTCTACTATTCTAATGAAAGCCATCCCCCAAAATGAGGTCCAAACTAAAGTCAACTTCATCACCCTAGTTTCATTTTCCTGGCTGCCAAAGCAGATACCTTGCAAGGAGTTGGCTTAAACAGTAGGACTTTACTGGCTCATGGTTTTGCAGCTAGGGGAAGAACAAGATGAAGGCGATGCTTTTCCCCAGAAGACAGTGGTGTTCTGTGCTGGCTGTTGGTGATCCTTGGTGCTCGGCTTCTCTGTCACATGGCAGTGCACATGGCAGCCTCTCCTGGTTTCTCCCTTTTCTTCCAGGTTCCACTGATGTTCGTAGTCTGGCTGCTCCCTCTGGCTTTCTCTGTCTGGCTTTCACTCTGCTCATAAAGGACTCCAGTTACACCATAACATATAGGAGATGACAGACTGATAATGTAAACCATAATGTAAAACATAGGATAACTAAAAATGTAAAGAACTGTGTATCCTAAAGTATGCACCATAATGTAAGCACAGATGTCACCTTGTTAGAAAGCTAATGTCTCAGACTCTGTACATCACTTTAAGTAAATATGATATGAATAGGGCGTAAGAGTATCACTGTGGAAGGGAAAAGGTTTTCTGGTGGATGTGTGGGAGTGCTGTATATTATATATATACATTGCTGTGGTCTAGGACTCCTGTGAAGAAAAGGTGAATAATTAGGGGGGGGGAAAGAAAAAGATAGGATGTGGAATTTTTTCAAGTCAACATTCTTTATCTAAGTTCTTTATCTAACTTTATCCAAGTTCTTTATCCTTTAAACCCATTGCTATATGCCATTCCCTAGTAAGGGACCATGACATTATATATTGGGCTTCAAATTTCAGGGAGTTCTGGATCACAGAGTGTTTCAACAATGGCAATGGAGGGATACTGGTATGGGATACCAATGACAGGTGATATATGGCTGACAGGGAGCTGTACAGAACATATGTCCAGGGTGCATGGTAATGTTTGGATATACTCATAGTGGCAACAATTAAAAACCACAGTAGGGGGGGTACTGGGTTCCTGGTCAGTGGTGCTCTGTTGTGGTCCCTAGGGGAGCAGCGACAGTCTCCCAGGTACAGTGGCGGGGACCGGGAGGGAGTGAGGGTTCAACAGTGAGCCCCTGATGCTAATGACTATGCTTCTGAGCTGACAAACCTAAAATAAGAACAAGGCCTAGAGCAACATTGTGCCTGGGAATTTCCTCCTGTCAGCCTTCATGTTACTCAAATGTGGCCAGTCTCGAAGCCAAACTCAGCATGTAAATGCAATGCCTTCCCCCCAGCGTGGGACATGACACCCGGGGATGAGCCTCCCTGGCAACGAGGGACCAATATCAACTACCAACTGATGATGCAACTGGAAAATGACCTTATATGGAAGGTTCAATGCGGATCAGCAGAATATCCATGTCTACATAAAATACCATGACTTTAAAATGCTGTTTGACCTAAAGTAAGGGGGAAATGGAAAGGAGAAATGAGTTTATATGGCTACAAGTTTCTAAAAAAGAGTCTGGAGGCTGGCAGAAGGATTGCCCTCAAGCACAACTGAGCAGAGTCAGAGAGACAGATAAAGCAGATACAACCCCCAGATATTGGTTCCTTTGAGGGCTAAAGAGACCCATGGGAGTTATGGTCATGGCCGATGGGGTTAACTACCAGGGCAGATGGCCCCTCTTTGGAAATGGTGTTTATGTGTGATGAATCTGGACTCAGATGGGATCTCCCTTCATAAGACTTTCATGCTAATGTGCTGGAGGTGCAGTTAATGTTGGGGTTTAAGATATATTTAGGGGATTTGAATCTCTGGACTGACAATGTGATAGCCAGGTCCTGACCCTCAACAGACTCCAGCACCTACAATCTGATCTATTGGACTTACCACACTCAGCTAAGATGGAGTTGAAGAAGGACAACCACCACACCATGGAGCCTAGAGTGAGTACAACTGAAAATGGGAGGATTGCATCCAGCATCCATGTGGAATCTGAGCCTCCTCTTGACATAGAGATGCAATGGACACAACCAATCCAATGTCCACATAGAAGAGGTGGCATTGGATTGGGAAAAGTGGACATGGTGGGCGATGGGTATGGGGAAAGGCAGGAAGAGATGAGAGGTGGAGGCGTCTTTGGGACATGGAGCTGCCCTGGATGGTGCTTCAGAGGTAATCACCGGACATTGTAAATCCTCACAGGGCCCACTGGATGGAATGGAGGAGAGTATGGGCCATGATGTGAACCATTGTCTATGAGGTGCAGAGGTGCCCAAAGATGTACTTACCAAATCCAATGGATGTGTCATGATGATGGGAATGAGTGTTGTTAGGAGGGGGAGAGGGGGGGCGGGGGGGTGGGGTTGAATGGGACCTCACATATATATTTTTAATGTAATATTATTACAAAGTCAATAAAAAAAAAAGTAAATAAATAAATAAATAAATAAAAATAAAATAAAGGACTCCAGTAATCCAGATTTCCGCTCAACCTGAATCATTTAGACCACACCTTAATTGAAGTAAAACCTCGATGAGATATTATTGGCAATGGGTCCATGCCCACAGGAATGGGTTAAGTTTAAGAACATGTTTTTCTGGGGTACATAGCACCAAGAGGCTACAATACACAACAGTACATTTATATTTTTGTTGCTTGAAGTTTCATGAGCTTTTTTGTGGTTGTTGTTAGGTTGATTACACTGAAGACTCCTTTCGCCCTGAGAGTCAGTTAAAATCCCTGGTCATTTTTATTATATAGCTGGTGAGCCATGTCTCCCCCAGTTGGTACTTGTGTGGCTGGCATATTTGACCAAAGAGTACCATATAATGGCTGTCAGTCTACTTGTCTGCTTCAGCCCATTCATCCAGACTAGCATGTCACCCTTGGAGTTTATTTCTTCTTTTCTCTTTTCCCTCTTGGTTTCTTCTGGTTTTGACTGTGTTATACAATGCGTTGGCTGACCATCTCAGCTTCTTCTCATTTTCACCCCTGATCAGCAGGCCAAGCCACTCATTAAAATGGTCAACAGGGGAGGAAGAAGAGAGAGCTAGGATGGGCACCATGAGACATTCCCCTCCAGGTAGACAGCCATCCCTGAATCATCAGCTCTAATACCTTTAAGCTCATCCTAATTGCATCATCAGTCAATCCACACAGCTCAGATGAAAACCTTTGTCATATATTTGGTTCAAATGTAGACACTGTCCTTCAAGCCCACTGCATTCCTCATATTTATCCATCCAGTGAAATGAGCTTAGCCTGGCATGACTTTGTCATAACGACCCCATTTGGACTCACAGTGACCTCCGCCTTCTTGTTTAAGTGCTCACCAACCATCCTGAAAAAAGAATCCATTTCTAGATTTTGCCCAGGGATACCTCAAACACTTATTCTCTCAATGCTGATCTGCTTTCTAGGTGAGCTCATGTGAATCCTAATAGCCAAATTCAATGGTCATTTCGGCTCCTCTCTTGGCCTTTCTGTGGCATTTGACACTGCCCACCATCCCGTCTTTCTCATGCACTAATTTGTATAATTCATCTTCTCATCTTTCAAAAGCCAGAATACTTATTCTCCAATTTTCTGGATGGACATACATGCTCTTTTATAAATGCTTTTCAACATTACCAGTGATGACTACTTCATATAATTTGTAAACTCTTTCATGGATTTGAGAAGCAGTTTATCCAGGCTGGAAAATCTTTCTTCCACAGCTTGGCTCTCTTGAAGCCTCCTCCACAGTCTTAGGGCTTTAATGTTTTTCTAAATGTTCCTTTTCCAATTATTTGTCTGCAGATTCTTCTCAAAGACCGAGAAGAGGTAGCAAAGTAAAATGCCAGAAGATATTCTTTCTTGCTGTGGAAGAATGACTCAATGGTTTTTGAGCTTATTTAGGTCATGGAACAACTAGAATATACAGTACTCTCTGTGGAATATCTCGCTCTTGTGAAAGACCAAGATTATTGAGAGCTTTTTTCATCTTATGATCAGTTTGACTAACTACAGTTGTTATACTTGACAAGTACTTTATGTAACATAAAATTATAGTTGTGAGAAAATATATCCTCCACAATCACAAGTTATCAAAGTCATCTCCTTCTGGAATTCTCTGCTAATAATCACTTGCTTCTTGTTTGTTCATGTTTATTTGTTCATTCATTCACTCATTGCATTTTCTTTTAGAACTTAAAAACCAGAGAAGGCAGAGGATGCAAAGCAGTTAGGAAAAAGAATTACTGGAGGAAAAATGAAAAGCTGAGACTACTTTTATCATTCCAGTTAATATTGGTAAGTTGTGAAAAGACCAAAGCAAAGCAAAGTTGCAAGGATCCAAGGAAACTTTTTTTTAATTTTATGATTGTTAGATTAAAAAAATATGAGGTCCCCATATATCCCCCCACCCCCCTCACCCCACTCCTCCCCCCATAACAACAACCTCCTCCATCATCATGAGACATTCATTGCACTTGGTGAATACATCTCTGAGCACCGCTGCACCTCATGGTTAATAGTCCACACCATAGCCCACACTCTCCCACAGTCCACCCAGTGGCCAAGAAAACTTTTGTATCACACAGGACACCTACTTGGCTCAATGTCAGCTGATTGGGAAGGCTTCAGAAATGTCCACTATCTACTCAAGACAAGTAGTTACCTGAGTAGAGATAGTTCCTAGCCTGTTGTTCTACCCTGGGATTAGTGTCCTTTTCTGAGGAAAAAGTTGTAAAACCTATTATTCATTTCTCATACCCCTCCTTCCATCATCCATAAAAAGTTGAAATACAGTGTCTGCTTCACCTAAATAAATATAAGTATCTGCAGAAAGTAATAAGATTTGTAAGAAGTCAGATGGCAGCAGTTGTTTCTTTTGTATTTGGATTTTGTCCCCAAAATGCCAGTAGGCTCCCTTCTTTTTCCTTGAAGTTAAGTAACTTTTCTTGGGACTATTTTACTGTAAATGGGTCTGTGCTATTTCTCTCCCCCCCTTCCTCACCTCTGAGATTTTCAGTTTGTAGATTCCAGTTTTCTTTCAATTCAATAAAGTCTTCTTGTTTTTGTTTTAATTTTTTTTCTATTCTAGCTTCCCTTCTCTTTCTTGGAGTTCCAATTACATGTCCCTTGAACCCCTTGTTCCTATTTTTGTTGTCTCCCAGCATTTTTCTATCAGTTCTTCGCATTATGATATGTTATTACGCACTTTTAGCAGAAGTCACCCTGCCTCAGAACAAGGGCCACTGTAGCAGTTTGATATAATTGATGAATTCCAAAAAGAAATATTAGATTATGCTTGTAATCTAATCTGTAACTGGGTGTGACTGAGTTATGATTGGGGCATTGAGTCCCCACCCCCCAGATAAAAGGTATGGCAAAGAACAGAGTTGAGGGTTTCTGATGTTGAAGTTTTGATGTTGAAGTTTGATGCTGAAGACTTAAGCTGGAGCCCCGGGAAGTAAGCTCCCAAAGGAAAGAGAAGCTAGTCCCAGGAAGGAAGGAACCTTGAACCCAGAGAAAAGCAAGCCCCAGGATCGTAGGAACCCAAGAAGTCTGAACACTCGCAGACGTCGGCAGCCATCTTGCTCCAAATAGACTTTGGTGAGGGAAGTAACTTATGCTTTATGGCCTGGTATCTGTAAGCTCCTACCCCAAATAAATACTCTTTATAAAAACCAACCAATTTCTCATATTTTGCATCTGCAGCCCTTTGGCTGACTAATATAGCCACTGGTTTTGGTTTTTTTGTTTTTTTTTTTTTGAATGGTAAGAACTATCACTCTTTTTTGCTTACTAAGATTAGCAGTTGTGAGGCTGTTGCCATCAGTGAATTCTTGTCTAGTATGCCATGTTTCTAGACTGCATCTCACGAAGGCACTCTCTATGCATGTTTCCTTGATGAAACCTACTTTCCCTGCTTGTTTTCTTCTTCACGCCCTTGCATCCCACTTTACTAAGCCAGGTCCTTCCTTTTGGGCTGTTGCCAGCTTCTGTGGAGAACATCTGAGAGACGTTCACTCTCCCTCAGAAACCCCCACTCTCTCCTCCAAGCTTTATTGAACTTGGCAGCCCATCTTCATGTATTGTGGTTCAGCATCTACATGGTTCCTCATTTCATCCAAGATGGAATATAATTATATTTTTTCCCTGTCTTCATTGTCTTGGGTTCATCTTGGTTCAAGACACAGAAGATGTTTATAACTAAAATTATCAATGGGGAAAAATTTGTTTCTAATGGACTCAGCAATTAAAAAAGCACAGTGTGAGACAAATATAATATGCTAACTTGATTTTAATTGCTGTGCAATTGCATATGATTTGTTGCATGCTTTTAATATTCTACCTTGAGATACATACCCCCAGTTAGACTGCCAACTTCATGAGCAGTGATTCATCTAGCACATGTTGGTTGAGTTAAATTGGTTCCATTAGCGAAAAGGTCTTATGCTCACTCATTTCATGCAAAAATATAATAGTCATTGGGTTGGCAGGAGAAAGACAATCATTGATTTTATATATGAGACAATTTTAGTATGTTTGCTATCATTTCATATGGTAGGTTTTTTTTTTCTCTCCAGTTTTCAAAATGAGCTTCTATCATATGCATGAATCAAATCCTCTTCAGGTTGACTATTCAAAAATAAACAAATATATGAGACATAATGAGGGTAGCCCTCTCAGCTTCCATGAAAAACTCTGGATTTCCATTATTTTACTTTTCATGGATCCATTTATTTACTGTCCTCTTCCGTATTTTCGTAGACTCCAGAGACATCTATTTGGCAACTAATAGGGTCAGCCTTGATTACATCATGCTTCATAGTGTTCATACACTCTGTTTTCCTGTACATAAATAATGTCATCAGATTTGGGAACAGGAAGTGACGTTAGGAACACTCTACTCCAGCTCCCTCCCTTTACAGATTAAGGAACTGTGGCCAAGATGCTGAGGAAACTGTACACATTCTCAGCTAGAGAGTGGTAGGGCTAATTTTCCAGAGATTCAGTCGTGTGCCATGCTTTGCACTACACCCACTGCCTTTGGTTCATTCTGCCTGAGGTCAAACAACACTTAAAAACACCCTGAAAATGCTCACTTATAAAAGTTGCCCATGTTTAAACTTAAACTTGAGTGTCAGCTGAGTAGACAAGTACATCCAATGCAACTGCAATCATGTCCTTGGAAATTTATAGCATCGCCCTCAAGCTCAACAACTCTTGGCAGCTACCCAAACTTCAGTTTTACCTCCAAGTAAAAATAGAGTAGAATGCATGTCATTAGCATAAATATGGCATTTAAGTAACTCCAGGGCATGGGGAGACTTTGTGTTCCTGGGTGATGAGGACTTTTTCTTTCACAGAGATGTCCTTTCTTCCCAGAAGGCTTTAATGAGCAGAAGAATATTTCCACATTGTCACTCACTTTTTTCTGTTTTGAACGATACTTATTTGTTTTTAGGAGGTTCCGGGAATCTAACCCAGGACCTTGTGCATAGGAAGCAGGCACTTAACCACTGAACTACATCCACTCCCCAATGAGAGTTGGTTTTGTTTGTTTGTTTTGTTCTGTTTTTAGGAGGTGCCAGAGATTGAACCCTGGACCTTGTACATGGGAAGCAGGCACTCAACCACTTGAGCTACATCTGCTCCCTTGAATGACACATTTTTATATCAGAGAAATGGTGAAAATAATGGACCATGGAAGATTATCTAAGCTGCTAATCCTGGTGCATACACACAGAACTCTCAACTACAGGTGGGGCAAGAAAAAATTAAGATTTGTTTATTCAAGAAAAAATTCTTGAAGGCAGACCAATACTCAAGTGCACATAGTTTGAGTTTCAGTGGTCAGCTGGATTGCAGTAGCAAAAAAAATGAAGCCACCACCAACTACTGGAGTCAGATAGAAAAGTCTTTCCTTGGGGGCAAGAATACCGGCAGATCGAGTGTTGAAGAGGCAGATCGCAAAAGCGTGAGGAGCTCACGAAATTTTAGGCAACACCAACAACCCAAGCCCGACTTCTCTGATGGCCAAACCCAGGAAGTAGAGGCATGTCCTCTGTGAATAAAATGAACAACAGAAAGAGGTAACCACCAATATCTCCACTGCAAGCACAGAGAGAAACCTGGCAAGAGAAGCTTTCCATCTGCAGCATCCCAACACCAGGGCTTAGTAATGGATAGAGGAGATGTGTATTCTTATGTGAAGCTTTGGGGTACAATTTTCATTTTTTTCAGAGGGGTGCTAGTGACCGGTTTTGTAATTTTCTGTCTCCAGTGGGGTGTGTACCCCCTGCCACTCTCGGCTCTGTGGCTTTGGGGTCTCCAGGGAGGGGAAGTCTCCCTCTGCCTGCCCACCCAGCTGCCCAGCAGAGGCCCATCTGCTGCCCTCTGCCCCTTGGGAACCTGGAGACCATCTTACTTTTGTTCTGAAGGAAGAAATACCCGTGTGGTTAGAAAGGAGAGGGAAGATCAGCGCGAAAGACTGCCTGTGAGGTAGGAGAGATCGTTTAAGAAGCAAGTTTAATTTTCTGCTCATTCCCCCTTTTATCCTTCCTGTGCTTTGATTAGAGACTGCAAGAGTTGGTTCAGATAAGTATACTTCTCTCAACTAAATTCTGAGCTGGGTACCTCATGCCGAGATAAAATGTGGTTCTTGACTTTGAAGTGCCCCAAGGCCATTGAGATATGTGGACAAACAGGCGGATGTGCTCAGTGTAGGGAGATTAAATGCAAAACAGCCATATACCCTGAGAGCCCAGGGAGGTATTTGCTTCAGGCTGGGCTCAGGGACGAGCTCTTGACGATGCAACACCTCAAGGCAGCCCCGGTGCAGGGGTTTAGGATTTAGACCCCTGCCTGAGGTTTCTGAGAAAGAAGAAAGCACCTAGATGGGAAGCAGCATGGTGCATGCGTGTACACATGTGAACGTGTGGAGGGGCTGGGTAGGAGAGCTCCCTTGATTTGCAGTTAGTAGATGATGATGGGCAGGATTGGGGCAGGAAGGAGGTGAGGCTGAAGGGGTGAGAAGGGACCAGGGCATCAAAATCCTGCTCTCTCTGCTTGGCGTGTGTCCTGAAGGAAATGGGGAGCCTTGGCGGGATTTCCTGTTGGCCATAAATACACCTGCCACACGAAGGTCAGCGGTCTCTTTCTGGCAGTATTCTACTTTACCCCAGCTGGCGGAGCAAGCTTTGTCTTCATCTGGAGCTCTTGAGTTTTGTTTTTGTTGCCCTTCCTGCCTTGTATCCTTATTTTAAATAAACATGCCACTGAAAAACAGTGTAGAATTGACCTTGAAACAGAATTTTGGCTCCACTACTTTTCAGTCCATGACTTTGGGGAAAATAACACCTGTAAGCCTCAGGTGTGTTTTTTGTGGGGTTTTTTCCCCCAAGATAAAATGGAGATAGAAATACCTAACTGGTAAGATGAGGTGAAATAGCATATGACAAGACAGGACAGCTGATCAACAAATGGGAGCCTGTTCCTGTGGTCCAGGAAATGAGGACAAGCTGACGTTTAGAGCAACCATTAGCAAGCTTTTTCTGTATGGGGCCAGATGGCAAATATTTTCAGCTTTACAGACCATAGGGTCTTGGTCACAACCCCTCATCTGGGCCAGTGTAGCTCAAAAGCAGCCACGGATAATATATAAACCCAGGGGTGTGGTTGGGTTCCAATAAAACTTTATTTACAAGCACAGATCGTGGGCCGGATTCCACCCAGGACATACCGTGCTGAACACAGTCTGTGGGTCGCAAAATCCAATCTCTGTTGTGAAGCAGTTTGTCTTTGTTCCTGGCACATAGCTCACTGAACAGTCCAACTACCCTGACACAGCAGTATTTCTGTCCATACTGTTACAAGGGATACAACTACAGCCCAGCAGTGTTAGGAAATCTGCTTAAGGTCACGAGACGAATGCTTGCTGGAAAGGAAACCCTGCATCTTCAGCTTGCAGTCGTTGGAGCTGATTTCCTGGTGGGATTTCCTTCCTCGCTGAGATTGAATGCTCCTTGCCTCCACCAGCCTCCTCTGAGGAAAGGGGATATCTGTGCTCCTTACAGCTCTGGTATTCTAACGCTGCCTCTCAGGCCACCTCTGACCAGCCAGGACTTTGCATTTTTCTTTCCACATTCTTTTAACAATACTCTCCAGGTGTCCTCTTCTCTGGCTCTCAGAAGCCAGCACGTCCCCCAGTGAACTGCTGACATGCTTTATGCCTCTTTGTTGGCGATTTCCCCACGCAAGCAGTTACCACCCCAGAGTAGACGTTTTAGCCCTTATTTTATTTTGCTTGGAGAAATGAAATGGGGGTCCTGGCAGCTGGAAGCGCCAGTCACGTACACACTTGTTTGATTCCTATGGACAGAACAGGCTGTGTCTGCCTCAGCTGACACTGGGAAGGAAATGCTACTTGGGGACATTTTGATGCAGAAGAAAATACAGTGTGAACCCAATTTATTTTCTTCTGACATCTCTGAATCTATCTGTCATATTCGCTCGTCTTTGTCGCCCTCTCGGAATGGCTGCCCATGTAGGCGCCCAGCGCTGGCTGGCGTCTAAGGTGCTTGTTTTGTTGGGAGCCCAGGAGAGGATTCCAAATTCAGAGAAAAACATCACTACAGTGAGAGCTGGAAGTGAAGGTTAATGTCAAACCAGAGCCCTCGGCAACGGCCCGCGTTTTCTACTTTGCGGTCTCGTTAAGCCCTGGAAATGCTTTCAAGGGTGTCACTTCTCCAGGGTAGGACTTATTACATTTTTATTAAAACACAGTGCCAGCTCTTGCTGTCCTCTCTGGCACCAAGGGCCAATCGCCATTTACGCTGCAATGAAAGTAAGACTCGTGAGCGCGTGCGCTGGGTGTCCATGCTGGCCAGGGGCAGGGGAGCTCTTGCTGGAAGAGTGGAGTGACCGTAGAGAGAAAAGTGAGGATGAGCGAAGCCAGTGGGCAGGGGTGCTGGGTTGCTGCCGAAGGAAGGGGGGTGCTCCCAGCATCTCGATGCTGAGGAACCTTGAGCTTGGCAAGAGCTTTCTGAAGGCTTTCGACAAACCTAAATGCACGCTTGAATATTAAAACTTGGAAAATCACCAAATGTGTTCATATTTTAAAAGATGGATCCCATGGTGGTTAGAAAGTGGATTAGGCACTGTTTCTTGACTCCGTGGATCTGGAAAGTCCAATGGTATCAAGTTGTCCAATTGTAGTTCAAGAGTTGCTAGGATTATGCCTGCAAATCCAAGCCCTGGAGATGAATTGGTATGAAACCCAAGTGTTTCTTATATAGACTACTGGTCCTTGCAGCAGGATTTTTCCAGGGGTGGGGCACAAGCATTTTGATGCTTTCTAAGTCCGCGGTAATACAAGTCAATTAATGTACCAGGAAGGAGGTGCTCAGCTCAAGGCTCGGCATTGGTTGACGCTCTGATTCAGGGCATCTTTTATGCATCACGGACTTATAGGAATTCAGAGAGTGATGGAGCACACCAAACTAAAATTTAACCCTTCTAGCACTTCTCATTACCACCACCCACTGAATTTTTCTATATAGCATGTATCACCCTGTGTATTTTCTTTTTCTTTTTAACTAAAACATTTTATCATCTTTATTGAGATATAATTCACAGAGTTGGGTGACCATCACCACAATTAAATTTGGAACACTTTCCGACACCATGCAGGCATGGTCTCTATCAGTTAGCAGGTGCTTCCCATTTGCTACCCCCACCCCCAGTCCTAGGCAAGCACTACTGTACTTGCTATCCACAGAGTTACCCCTTCTGGGCATTTCATATCAATGGAATCACACAGTATGTGGCATTCTGTATCTGGCTCCTTTCATTCAACTTAATATTTTTCCGATTCATCTATGTTGCAGCATGCCTCCAACTTTTTTTATGGCCAAGTGGTATTCCATTTTATGATTAGACTATAATTTGCTTATCCATTTGTCAGCTGGTGGACAGCTGGGTTGTTTTCACCTTTGGCTTTTATGAATAATGCTGCTGCAAGTGTTCTTGTAAACGTCCTTGTAAGTAACATGTTTCCATTTCTCTTGGGAGTATACTAGGAGTAGAATTGCTGGGTCATGTGATAACTCAATGCTTATCCAGCCCCCTTTTTGTCCATTATCTTTCGGCCACCACCATCCCTGCCCTCAAAATGGAGACTCACCCAGGGGGATTGGATTTTTGTCTGTACTGTTCGCCGTGCTGATCTAGTCAACAAGTGCTTAGAGAAAAAGAAAGAAATGGCAAACCCAAGTGCAAAACCTGGTCCCTATCCTAGGCTTTCCCCCCAGTTAACTCCATGATTTGGGGAGAAGTGAAAAAGTTTTTTTGACTTCAACTTCCACATGTCTAAAAGTTCGTAAGGGAACAGAGGATTTTTTAAAAGGTTTCAAGAAATAAAATATATGAAGGGATGACATTAGGGGCATTGTTTTTTCTTATTAGGGGAGAATGAATTAATCATTGCAATAGGATTTGGAATTCATGTGCTTAAAGACAGTCTGTATAATTACTTCTAATTTTTTTAACAGAAGGTATTTTTCAGGTAAGGCCCTCTTTTTTTATGAGAAAAGTTCTGAGTCTACAAAACAATCATGCATAAAATACAGGATTTGCGTACACCACCCCACCATCAATCTCTTGCACTGGTGTGAAAGATTTGTTATTATTGATGGTAGCAATAGTTTTAATAGTTGTATCATTTTTTAAACAGTAGTTACCTTTGTTACAATTGAAACATTATTAAGATCTATCATCCATTATTTACATGAGGTATATTTTCCCTATATACCACTTTATTATTACCACCCTGTATCAGTGTTGTACATTTGTTACAATTCATGAAAGAATAATCTTTTTCTTGCACTATGAACTATAGTCTGTCATCTACAATAAGGTTCACTGTGTTGTACAGTACTGTGTTTTATCTTTAAAATTTTATTCTAGTAATATACATATTCTGAAGTTTCTCCTTTTAACAGCATTCACCTATATAATTCAGTGCTGCTAATTACACTTACAAAAATGTACTACAATCACCATGATACATTTCCAAACCTTTACCATTAACCTAAACAGAAACTCCCCATTCTCTAACCCCAATCTATCTTTTGGTAATCTATATTCTAGATTTTAACTCTGTGGGTTTGCTTATTATAATTAGATCATAACATTGAAAACATACAGTATTTGTCCTTTTTGTTAAAAATTGTCCTTTTTGTCTGAAATTTCTCTCTATGTAATGTTCTCAAACGGTAATTCTGTACTTAGTTTCCTTAGGAATTGCCAGACTGTCTTTCACAGCAGCTACACCAATTTACATCCCCACCAGCAGTGAATGAGGGTTCCTGTTTCTCCACAACTCCTCCAAAACTTACGGTTTTCTGTCTTTTTAATAGTGGCCATTCTGGTAGGTGTGAAATGATAACTCATTGTGGTTTTGATTTTCATTTTCCTAATAGCTAGTGATGATAAGCATCTTTTCATGTGCTTTTTAGCCATTTGTGTTTCCTCAGTGGAAAAATATCTATTCAATTCTTTTGCCTATTTTTTAATTGGATTATTTGTCTTTTTGTTGTTGAGCTGTAGGATTTCTTTATATATTCTGGATATTAACCCTTATCAGATATGTGATTTCCAAATATTTTCTCCCATTGAGTAGGTTGTCTTTTCACTTTCTTGACAAAGTCTTTTGATGCATAAAAGTTTTTAATCTTGAGGAGATCCCATTTATCTATTTTTTTTTTCATTGTTTGTGCTTTGGGTGTAAAGTCTAAGAAATCATTACCTACCACAAGATCTTGAAGATGCTTCCCTACATTTTCTTCTAGGAGTTTTATAGTCCTGCTTCTTATCTTGAGGTCTTTGATTCATTTTGAGTTAATTTTTGTATATGGTGTGAGATAGGGGTCCTTTTTCATTCTTTTACATATGGATATCCAGTACTCCCAGCACCATTTGTTGAAGAGACTATTTTTTCTCAGTTGAGTGGACTTGGCAGCTTTGTAAAAAATCAACTGACCATAGATGTGAGGCTCTATTTCTGACCTCTCAGTTCAATTCCATTGGTCAGTATAGCAATCCTTATGCCAGTACCATGATGGTTTAACCACTGCAGATTTGTAATGTGCTTTAAAGCCAGAAAGTGTGAGTGCTTCAACTACGCTCTTCTTTGTTAAGATATGCTAGCTATTCAGGTTCCTTTCTGTATTAGTCAGCCAAAGCGGTGCTGATGCAAAGTACCAGAAATTAGTTGGTTTTTATAAAGGGTATTTATTTGGGGTATGAGCTTACAGATACCAGGCCATAAAGCATAAGTTACTTCCCTCATCCAAGTCTATTTTCACATGTTGGAGCAAGATGGCTGCCAACATCTGCGAGGGTTCAGACTTCCTGGGTTCCTTCCTTCCAGGGTCTTACATCTGTCTAGGTTCAGGGTTCCTCTCTTTCCAGGGCTTGCTTCTTCCTGGGATCAGAGTTCCTCTGTTCTGGGGCTTGCTTCTCTTTCCTCTGTGTGCTTACTTCCTGGGGCTCCAACTTAAGGCTTCAGCATCAAATTCCAACATCAAAACTTGAACATCAAAAACCCTTTGCCATGCCTTTTATCTGTGAGTCCCCACCCACTAAAGGGTGGGAACTCAATGCCCTAATGACATGGCCCAATCAAAGCCCTAATCATAACTTAATCATGCCCAGGTACAGACCAGATGACAAACATAATCCAATATCTATTTTTGGAATTCATAACCAAATCAAACTGCTATATTTACCATTCCAAATAAATTTAATAATTGGCTTTTCCATTCTGCAAGTAGGCTATTGGATTTTTAATTGGGAGTGCATTGAATCTGTAAATCAATTTGGGTAGAATTTTCATCTTCACAATATTTAGTCTTCTAATCCAAGAACACAGAGTGTCCTTCCATTTACTTAAGTTGTCTTTGATCTTTTAGCAATGTTTTATACAAGTCCTTTACATCTTGGTTAAATTTATTGCTACATATTTAGTTCTTTTGCTTTCTATTGTAAATGGAATTTTTTCTTTATTTCCTCCTCAGGTTACTTATTACATGTGTGTAGAAACACTACTGATTTTTTTTTTCCGTGTTGATCTTGTATCCTATCACTTTGTTGAACTCATTTATGTGGTCTGGTAGATTTGTAGATTTTTCAGAGTTTTCTAAATATAGGATTGTGTCATCTGCACATAGTGAAAGTTTTACTTCTTCCTTTCCAGTTTGGATGCCTTTTATTTCTTTTTCTTGCCTAAATGTGCTAGAACTTCTAACACAATGTTGAATAACAGTGATGATAGTGGGCACCCTTATCTTATTCCAAATCTTAGAGGAAAAGTCTTTCAGTCTTTCATCATTGAGTATGGTGTTAGTTGTGTGGTTGTCATATTTGCTCTTTATCATGTTGAGAAAGTTTCCTTCTTTTCCTATTTTTAGGTATTTTTATCAGGAAGTGAAGCTGGATATTGTAAAATGCCTTTTCTGTGTCAGTCAAGATGATTATGTGGGTTCTCAACTTCCTTTTGTTAATGTGGTGTATTACATTAACTGATTTTCTTGTGTTGAACCACCATTGCATACCTAGGATAAAACTCACTTGACCTTGGTGTCTAATTCTTTTAGTGTGCTGTTGGATTTGCAGATATTTTGCATCTACATTCATAAGAGAAATTGTTCTGTAATTTTCTTTTCTTGTAGTATTTTTATCTGACTTTGGTGTTAGAGTGATATTGGATTTATAGAATGAGGTAGATAGTGTTCCCTCTGCTTCAATGTTTTGGAAGAGTTTGACCAGGATTGGTATTAATTCTTCTTGGAATGATGGGTTGAATTCACCTGTGCAGCCATCTGGTCCTGGGCTTTTCTTTGATTGGTGGTTTTTGATGGCTGTTTCAATCTCTTGTGATTAGCTTGCTGAGGTCTTCTATTTCTTCTAGAGTCAGTGTAGGTTGTTTGTGTGTATCTAGGAATTTGTCAATTTCACCTAAGTTGTCTAATTTTTTGGCATGTAGTTAAACATCATATACTCTTATGATCCTTTTTATTTCTGTAGAGTCAGTAGTAATATCCCTTCTTTCATTTCTGATTTTATTTGCAGCTTCTCCCTTTTTTTCTTTGTCAGTCTAGCTAAAGGTTTGTCAATTTAATTGATCTCAAAGAATTGACTTTTGGTTTTGTTAATTCTATTTTTTAAATTCTCAACTCCTGTCATTTCTGCTCTAATCTTTTTTATTTCTTCCCTTCTTCTTGCTTTGGGATTGAGTTTGCTCTTCTTTTTCTCATTCCTCCAGGTGTTCAGTAAGGTCTTTGATTTTTTTAATGTATGAGGCCCCTTTTATATTATTTTATATGAAAAATGTTATATTTTCCCCTACTAACAATTGCAATAACAAGTGTATTTCTTATAATTTAAATATATATGAATAACAGTAATCAATATCTATTAGTAGATAGGGATGTAATAAGTGTATAGAGAAAGTTTTCTTAAACACCTCCTTATTTTAAAACATTGATTTGTTTTATTTTATTTTCTTTACTTTAAGTAGGGAGAATAATAACAGTGCAGATACATCCTAAAACAATTTTCTACTTTTGGCCAATCTTGCTTCAATGGCACCTCTGTATATCCTCAGTTTTCCACACTACTGAGCTATTGGAAAGCAAATCCCAGACCTCATATCATTTTGTCCCTCAATATATCAGCAACATGTAGGAACTTGGCGAAGATTTGAATTTAGCTTCTGTTGATGTTCACATTCAATCCAATTCAACATGAATTTTTATGCAACCTTGGGCTTTTGTGTGTCTCACGCTAGGTAGGACGGAGGATGCCAAGGTTAAGCATGACTCAGCTCCTGTCATTCACACTCTCCGATGGAAGAGAAAGACACATCAAACAAGAGAATTAAGCAAGCCGATTTCTACAAGACCTATACTAGAACTACCATTTGGAATGCCATTTGAAAGGAAGTAGTAAATATCGTAAGAGGAGCCAAATAAACTCCAGTTTGCCCTGCTTAGAATCTTGCCTCCTTCTCCCTTTGTTTTTCTTTTCATTCCTCATTTTTACATCGTACCCTGGAATCCCTGGGGAGGAGCAGCCTGAGCAACTAGGAGCAAACCTTCGCTTGATCCTTGTCCTTCAGTAATGCCCTGTTAGTTTTCTGTGGGGACAGAGCATTAATTTCCATCTCTGACCTCATGACTCATAGTTTTAATGATATTCCTCATCTGGGCATGCTTGAGTCTGTCTCTGAGAAGAGCCAGAGAACAGGCTTCCTGCTTTATTTTCCAATGAAGTGACTCCAAGAGCACATGCATTTTACACATGTTTTAAACAGTTGCATGCAGGAGCATATCACCACAATCAATTGTCCTAACAGACTGAAATTCAGAAAGCTTATTCTTTTCTTAATGCACATTTGCGCCCTTTTATCCCATCCCTTAAATGTATCTTTCGTGTCTATTGGGTAACCCCATTACAGTTATCTCCAAATTATAATTTACCTCCAAAGTGATAGCAATTAGTTTGCCAAGGTTGTTTTTACCCAGAAGGACTTTGTGGAACAAAGTTACCCAGGATCCTGAGCAGCATAATTTGTGACTACATTCTGTTCCTTTCATCCATCCAGGAAAGGCTAGATAATGGTGGGCGTCTCTTGTTGAGTGTTTTCTAGATATTTAGGGGGTGGGGAATGATGAACTATGATCAAAAGAATGAAACAAAATAAAAGAAGGCACTTTCCACCATCCTGCCCTGTGTTTATTTTTTAAATGTTTGAAACAAAGGATGTTGACTTGTGGTGTCAAATGCCCACTGATGTAGTTAAAATGAAACATTCTTTGGAGGAAAGCTTACTGTTGAAGGACTTAACATTTCATCTAGAAGCCAACCTTGGCCAAGAGTCTTTGTTTCTTGTCCAAAAGTGCCTTATCCTTTGCCCCTTCCCTGAATATGCGATTGTGGATGTGTCTGCTCTTTCTGCTGCTCACGATCCTTAAGGAGCAAGCCTTGTTCGCAGTTGTTTTGATGCCCAAGCCTCGGCATCTAAAGTTCAGAGGGATGAAGTCCCTGAACAGAATCGGGAATGGAAAGCGCAGGCAGTTTTATGTAGAGATGAGAAACCAAACATGCAAGCTACAATTCACAAACCTGGCAGTGCCAAAAGTTGCACTTCTTAGTGCTGTGATGACCCACCATCCCAATCTGCAATAATACTTGTTGGTTCTTTCTTTCTTTCTCTCTCCCTCCCCCTCCCTCCCTCCCTCCCTCTCTCCCTCTCTCTCTCTCAAATCTGAGAAATCTGAGAGGATGTTGTCACTCATTTTATTTTAAGATTTATTTTTATTTATTTATCCCCCCCTCCGCCTTTGTTGTTTGTGCTCGCTGTCTGCTTTCTCTTCGTCTTCTTTTTAGGAACCACCGGGAATCGAACCTGGGACCTCTCATGTGGAAGGGAGGCACCCAATCGCTTGAACCACCTACACTTCCTGTTTGTTGTGTCTCTGATTATGTTTCCTCACTGTATCTCTTTGTTGCATCATCTTGCTGTGTCATCTCTTTGCGCCATCTTGGGTTAGCTCGCTGTGCCAGCCCATCATGTCAGCTCGCTGTTTTTCTCATCTTCTTCAGGAAGCATCAAGAACTGAACCTGGGACCTCCCATGTGGCAGGCAGGCACTCAAATGCTTCAGCCACATCTGCTTCCCTGTCATTCGTTCTTTGTTTAAAAGTTCACCTTTCATTAAATATCATTACCAACATTTTGACTTAAATAGAGTCATTTATTGATGTTTTCTCATTGCTTCATGATGAAGTTAATGTGGACAACAAAAATTTATTAAAAATAAATGAACCAATAAATTAAAACTAATGTCTACTTTACTTATTGAATTAATGCTCAGGATGAAGGGAAAATACGTATTTCCACCGTTGATTCAAGTCATTCCTTGCTTACACCAAGAATCATGGTAGTTCCCTCTAAAGAATGACTTTAAGCATAAACCCCAAATTTGGACCTTCTCAGTTAAATGACTGATACCAAAAGGCCTCTACAGTATGACATCTCATGGTACACAGAAGGCTGCAGTGTGCGCTACAGAATTGGGCTTTAAAAATGGAAAAAGGCTGATGTCACTTATGATTTCTGCCTTCTTTTTTTTTTTTTTTTTTTTAAAGATTTATTTATTTATTTAATTTCCCCCCCTCCCCTGGTTGTCTGTTCTTGGTGTCTATTTGTTGCGTATTGTTTCTTTGTCGCTTTTTTGTTTCTTTGTCCGCTTCTGTTGTCGTCAGCGGCACAGGAAGTGTGGGCAGCGCCATTCCTGGGCAGGCTGCACTTTCTTTTCACGCTGGGCGGCTTTCCTCACGGGCGCACTCCTTGCGCGTGGGGGCTCCCCCACGCGGGGACACCCTTGCGTGGCACGGCACTCCTTGCGCGCATCAGCGCTGCGCATGGCCAGCTCCACACGGGTCAAGGAGGCCCGGGGTTTGAACCGCGGACCTCCCATATGGTAGACGGACGCCCTAACCACTGGGCCAAAGTCCGTTTCCCGATTTCTGCCTTCTTGAGATGTTCTTGAACCCCTAGCCATGTGGCTTGTCTAGAGTCTACATATTCCTTAAAGCACTACCCCCATCAAAGCAGCACGTCATGGACACCTGGGGCTCTGGCCCCAAACACGATGTGTGGGTTAGCGGGACTGGACCCTTTGGAGAGCTCCAGGGAAGGAGGTGGCCCAGGGCCTGGAACCCAACAGACTCCACGCCGTCCTTGACCTCTTCACTCCAGGTCACCCCACTGATAGGTTAGAGTGCAGGTTCAGATGCTCACTCAGGGGCCCGTGCTTTCATTCCATTAGGCTGGTTCTCTTCACCATGGCAAGTCTTTCTATGGCCTCACTGGATAAGGGCCTCAGCTGAGGAAATCCCTTTTTTTTTTTTTTTTTGGTATATTTAACTTTTTTCTTTTTCTTTTTTTGTCTTTATTTATTTTTTTAATGTTTCATTAAAAAAATATGAGGTCCTCATATACCCCCCACCCCCTCATCCCACTCCTTCCCCCCATAACAACAACCTCCTCCACCATCATGAGACATTCATTGCACTTGGTGAATACATCTCTGAGCACCGCTGTACCTCATGGTCAATGGTCCACACCATAGCCCACACTCTCCCATAGTCCACACAGTGGGCCATGGGAGGACATACAATGTCCGGTAACTGTCCCTGCAGCACCACCCAGGACCAGCATCCATGTGGAATCTAAGCCCCCTCTTGATATAGATGTGGAGTGGACACAACCATTCCAAGGTCCACAGGATGGAGGAATAGAGTATGGATTAGAGTGGACTTACTGATATTCTATCCATGAACTATTGTGATTAGTAATCGAAGAAAATGTGACATTGGTGTGGAGAAAGTGGCCATGGTGGCTGCTGGGGGTAGGGAGTGGGGGGAAGAGAATCCCTTTCTTCCTGGGCTTTGCTTTCGGTGTTGGAATGGATGATTTCCTTGAATTTTTGTGATGTTTATTCTGGGGAAAAGATGTCACTTTCGAATTTGTAGGACAATGACATTCCCACAAAGCTCCTTCCTCTCACATAATTGCACCAAACACCTTAGTGTGTCCATCTTCAAGTTTCTACCAGTTTAGAGGAGGGTGCAGCTCAGGGTGCTTAGACATGGTGACATCCCCTTCTCTCTGCCAGCTAATGGGGTGGCTTGGAGAACAGGCTGCTGCTGTGTTGAAGGAGGACCCTTGGCAGAGAGGTAAGAAACTCCTCATTTGTTCAAACAAAAGCTTAGAAACAGCAAATAGAACAAGGCATATGGGAAGATTTCTTTTACAGAGCACATTTCTGTTGCCTAGAATATGAATCCTTAAAATTTCGTGGAGTAGTGCAAGGAATTTACAAACGGGAACTTTTCCTGTTTTGCATGGTTACATATGAGCTAGAGTTCGATATGCCTTTTGAGTCCCGAATATTTTTTGTTCGTATTCCATGCTGACAAAGTCAGAGAGGAGGCTTTTCACCTTAAAGTTTCGACTTCTAGAATGGTAAATTGGAAGCTTCGATTTTCACCTGTGGGTTTTCACACATAGCTGAAATCTCTGAATAAGCAGTAGAAGTGTTCCCCTTTGCAGATGCATTGTTCTTTCGAAAAGAACCCTCATCCAGAATGCTGGAAGAAAGTAACTGGGACAATCATGCTGGAATTTACATTGAAGAGCATACTCTCGAGTGTCCCTCAGTTACACCAGAGCTGCTGCACACCATCCCATTGTAATCTGTGTAAAGGCATTGGCCTGTGGCGCCATTTGCCAAGACCACCATCTTTTAGTGGCGCAAGCTCTGCTCCTGATGCACAACACAGAAACTGGATCTAGAAATTTCTCTGACATCCGTTGACTGAATCCATCATGAAAGTGACTCTCCCTTTTTCTGCTCCAGACTTAAGTCTATAGATAAAGTCTGGCTTGTTGATAGGTCTAAAATTAAATCCTGGAAATCTAACTTTGGAGAGACCTGGAAAGCAGTGGTTATTCCCTTCTTTGGGAATGTGGTTGACCTTCCAGGAGCAGTTTCACTTTAGAAGATGAGTCCCGTGGGACACAAAGCATATGGCCAAACTGGAGCCCAGTCTATTCCGTATGCTCCTCAATCCCACCCAGCACTCGTTTGCTTTTGGATTATCTGGAGCCCATCTTCAGCCCACATGGGACCCCAAAATCATTTTTTTTCCCGACAAAAAGGAATATTTATTTCAAGAGGCCCTTTTCAGTTACCTTCTAGCATTCTACAATGTTAAACACCACAAAGTAATTATCATATCGACTTTTAGCATTAAATAAAAGCATACCTTCCAAAAGCTGATTGTACAAAATGGCTAAATAATTGATGAATGGCGACTCCACTGCTAAGTTTCATTTGGCCAGAATCTATTGTCTAGACCTACAGGTATTTAGTAGAAAACTTACAAAATGATTTCGTGAGACGAAGGAAAGTACTCTTTCCCCAGGAAGTTTGATTCTATCGTCATTGTTTTCAGACACAATAGAATGGGTCCCACCGTTTTTATTAGGATGATTAACCTTTGCAAAGAGATCCCATCCCAAAGAGCAGCCGAGATCTGCCTTTATTTCTAGAATGAGGTCTCACATGGGACAGCTCCTTCCCACCCCTTTGGCTGCTCCCTGGGATAGAGTCTGGTGCCACTGCTGAGAGAAAGGGACACGTGGCTTTGGCAGAGGCAGACTCCAGGCTGTCCTGCTGTCTGCAGACGGTGAAGTGCTGTGCCCACGCCTCTTTCCAGAGCCAGGGTTTTAGGGAACACATAGACGAGTGTCAAGGTTTTAAAGGATTCATTTGCCTTGTGGTGCCGCTGGGGACACTCACACCTTCTCTGCTCCCATGGACGCCCCTGCTGTCCTTTCACAAATGCTTTAGGGACAAATGGGTGGCCCGCTCTATAGCAGTCCTGTGGTGGGCCTCAGAGAGACAGTGGTATGCAGGGAACTGCTGTCTCAGCAACTCCTGGCAGGGAGTCAGCAGTACCGGCCAGCCCTGAGTTATTGGGAGGGTTTCTATGGGGAGAACGATTCATCTTTAGGCATACAAGGCATGTGGGAGACATAGCCTATCCCCGTTTACTCCTGACACCTTCGACTTAGCCCCAAAGTAAGTCAGTAACCCCCAGCCTAAAGCTTTGATGGGTGAAACCACGCTCCTGCCCCAGAGAATGGCTTGCGACCACCATCCTCTCCAGGGGTCATAAACTGTATGCCATGCATGGGCTCGTAACTCGCACCTGCCCGCCCCCACCTGTCAGAACAGTCACGAACCCGGGGCTGTGTGGTCCAGGGGAGGGGAAAGTGAAGTGCCCGCAAATACGGGGTCCTCACACTACAGTTTGCCTTTGCACGCTGCCGCCAGCCACACCACGCAGGGCTGGCTAGGAAAACTCACGGTTCCAACAGCAGTTAACATTCCCTCCCTCTTTGTCGCAAAGTTGGCTCACTAAACCAACAGTCAAGCTCAGTTACAGAGGCAAAGCAGAGAGCTTTGATGTTGAAGTTAGAAGATTTGCCTCTTGGCCGCTTGTATGAGACAGATTCCTACAATGGCATCCCATGATCCTTCCCTCCTGGTACAACCCTCACCTTTGAGTGTGGGCTGGACAGAATTTGGCAAAAATGGTGGGATATCATTCCATGATTTGGTTATAAAAGACCCCGACTTCCACCTTGCCATCAGAGTTGGTCTCTTACCTTCTTGGTTTACACATTTGGGGGACAAGGACCTGAGAGCAATGAACTAGTAAACCCTTGCCAGACACAAGATTTACAGCTATTCTTGCCCACTCTAGGTTGTCTTCACTTTCTTCATAATGTCCTTCGACATACGAAAGTTTTAAGTTTTGTTTGAAATCCATTTTATCTTTCCTTTTCTTGCTCCTGTTTTTGGTGCCATATCACAGAAATCACTGCCAAGTGCAGCATCACAAATGTTTTCCTCTATGTTTTCTTCTGAGAGTTTTATGATTTCAGCTGTTATGTTTAAAGTCCCTGATCCATACTGAGTTAAATTTTTGTATATGGTATGATGTCGGGGCGCAGCTTCATTCTTTCACATCCAGTTTTCCCAGCTCCACAGTTTACACCTTTGTCAAAAATTGCAGTGATTGGGAAGCAGATTTGGCTCAATGGATAGAGCATCCGCCTACCACATGGGAGGTTCAGGGTTCAAACCCAGGGCCTCCTTGACCTATATGATGAGCTGGCCCATGGGCAGTGCTGATGTGTGCAAGGAGTGCCCTGCCATGCAGGGGTGTCCCCCGCAGAGGGGAGCCCCACCCACAAGGAGTGCGCCCCT
The DNA here is from genome assembly GCF_030445035.2 of Dasypus novemcinctus. Classification (NCBI taxonomy): domain Eukaryota; kingdom Metazoa; phylum Chordata; class Mammalia; order Cingulata; family Dasypodidae; genus Dasypus; species Dasypus novemcinctus. The sequence continues at coordinate 6,853,636 of NC_092216.1, read as the reverse complement.
CAAGGAGAGCCACCCACACAAAAAAAGTGTAGCCTGCCCAGGAGTGGCTCCGCACACATGGAGAGCTGACACAGCAAGATGATGCAACAAAAAGAGACACAGATTCCCGGTGCCACTGAAAAGAATACAAGTGGACACAGAAGAACACACAGCGAATGGACCCAGAGAGCAGACAACTGGGGGGGGGGGGGGCGGCGGGGAAGGGGAGAGAAATAAATAAAAAATAAATCTAAAAAAAAAATTGTCAATGATGGCGGTAGCCCAACATTTTAACAGTAATTGATACTACTGAATCTCACACTTGAAAGTAGCTAAAATGGGAAACTTTGAATTGTATATATGTTAGCACAGTAACTATTGAAAAAAAGAGTGAGAAAAAGAGGTGTTCAGTCCTGCAGCTAAAGGGAATACACCTTGATACCCGTGTCGGTGAGCCTGGACGTAGATTCTTCCGCAGCCTTGCAAGAGAATCTGGAGCATAGGATCTCGCTAATTGTTCCTGGATTTCAGGTTCACAGAAACCACGAGAAGATAAATGGGCAAATGCGTGCTGTTTCAAGTCTCTGTCTTGGGACGATTGGGTATGTGGCAGGAGATAACAAATGCATTGCCCAACCTCCGGGATGGGTAACCCAGGGGCAATTTCCTTGTCATCCGTATTTCTCTTTTTTTTTTTTTTAAGATTTATTTATTTATTTATTTCTCTCCCCTTCTCCCCTCACTCCAGTTGTCTGTTCTCTGTGTCTATTTGCTGTGTGTTCTTTGTCTGTTTCTGTTGTTGTCAGCGGCATGGGAATCTGCATTTCTTTTTGTTGTGTCATCTTGTGTCAGCTCTCCGTGTGTGCAGTGCCGTTCCTGGGCAGGCGGCACTTTCTTTCATGCTGGGCGGCTCTCCTTGTGGGGCGCACTCCTTGTGTGTGGGGCTCCTCTATGGAGGGGACACCCCTGCATGACATGGCACTCCTTGCGCGCATCAGCACTGCGCATGGGCCAGCTGCACATGGGTCAAGGAGGCCCCGGGGTTTGAACCACGGACCTCCCATGTGGTGGACAGATGCCCTATCCATTGAGCCAAGTCTGCTTCCCATCCTCCATATTTCTTGATCTCCTCATCTTTGACCTTGACATCATGGCTATGTCATGAGCTGTGGATGAGTCCTTCTGTAGTCTGGAATTCTCCATCTCCCAGGGGCTGCAGCTGTCTCTGGTACATCATGTGGGTCCTAGAGCCTGACGTTCCCAAGGGGCTCAGGAAAAGGGCCATCTGTGAGTGCTCTCGTGCCATCAGTCTTGGTTTAGAGTTTTCCCCCAAGCAACCCAGACCTCACAGCGCTCCCTCCTGAGACCTTAGACTCCAACCATCCACGGACCAAGAAGGTCCATTAACTCTAGCCCATGCGGCTCTCTCCCCAGCACACGGAGTGCCCCTAGCACCAGGGAACCAGCTGTTTCCCCGCAGCGTGAGAGGCCTGGGGAGGAAGCAAAGCAGTCTTCTCTCCTGCAGGTGCTCAGGCACAGCAGCATCCCCTGGGGGAATTGCCCTTAACAACTCCAGCCCCAGGCTGCACCCCAGGTCCCACTCCTGGGGCGGGACCCAGGCCTCCTGCTCCTAAGGCTCCCCGGGTGACTCCACTGTGGAGCCGAGAACCCCTGCAGAGGATTTCCCGTGTCCCTGCCGGGGCGAGCCCATCGGCCATCTGCCTCTCCTGCGCTTTGGAGGCAGTCCTTTCCTCCACCAGCCTCTCTTCACTCTCCTACCTCTGGGATACCTAAGGGGCACTTGAGGGCAGCTGATGAACATGCTCCTCCCCCACCTGCTCAGCCTTCCGTCCTCCCCAGTGGACAGACATTCACCCACACCCTGCTCAGCTCACATTTCCATGGGCTCCTCTGCTCCGGCTCTTCTCACTCCTCCTTCCAGGACCAGTCCTGGCGTTAAATCTTCCTGCCATGCCACTAGCCTATGCCTGGCATCCTAAATGCAAAACCCCTGCTCCCTGACTTCCTCTTTGTCCATTCTCCTCTGGCGACTCTCCTTTGGACAGCTGCTTTCCTTCGGCTTCCCTGACACCTGGCACCACAATGTCTTGTGCATCGTCTTGGTCCTCCAGCTGTGTGCTCACAGGTTCCTCTCCCGTGTCTAACCACTGAAGGCCATAGAGCTCATTCGCAACCTTCTCCTGGGCAGTTCCATCCTGTCACCCCTTCAGAGAGCATTAAGTGGCCCTGTTGCCTACACCCGCAGACCACCTTGTGCTGCCCCGAGACCTGCCACAAAGCATTCAAATTGCTTATCAGCCTGTCTCGCCACATATCTCCAGTACCTGGCACTGGACCTGGCACGTAGTAGGTGTTCACCAGCTGTAGAAACCTGGAAACATTGTAGTGACCAAGCGGATGCTCTTCACGTGATGCCTTCCCATATTCTCAGGATAACTGACTGCCAGCAGCACCATCGTCATCACCGTTGACGTCATCATGTCTCTACTATGTCCCACGAGGTGTCATGAGGAGTTCAGCAGGCAGCCCTATGTGCCTCTCCAATCCATGCCACCTCTACTTCACTACTCAAAGTGGGCTCAGCATCTGGTCACCTGCGAGCTCATCTAAATGCAGAATCTCAGGTGTGGCCCCTGGTCCATGGAGGCAGAACCTTCATGTTGACAAGATTTCCCAATGATTCATCTGTGCATGAAGCCTAGAAAGCACCAACACGTCTGTACTGAACACAAACCACTCCATTCGCTAGATAGAAACCTAATGTTGTGTTTTTGCATCTAGACCCCCCACCTTATTCCTCGTAAACCTCTCTGAAGCACTGGACTTCTTCTCCACCACACACCTGAGAGGTAGGTGTGTAGGGAGGGGTGAGGAAGGAGGGAAGGGGCCACTCGGAATCTTTTTCAATGTATCTGGAAACTTCTCCAGGATGTACAGGGCAAGTTTCCACCTGAACTTCTGGTGGGGAATCACCTCTGACTGTAAACAGAAGATGCACAACCAAGGGGCCGCTGGCCCTCAGCAACAAAACTGGCTTCTCTAGGGCTAGATTCAAATCTCAGATCAGTGGGGCTGACATGGGTATAGCCTGAAGAAGAGAAAGAAGGGTCTGAGATCTTCAGGCAAAGACAATGACTGCAGACACCAGCAATAGGCAAGGAATTCCTAAATGTAAGTTTCTGCAGCTGAGAGAAGCTAATAAATTGCAGACGTTCCTTACCTGCCTTTCAACTGGGAAGCGCTCATCTCAGTCCTGGCCGCACAGTGCAACATTCAGGCTTAACTACCTCTTAAAACCAGCGTCCTTCCTCCTGACTAGAGTTAGGACATCCGAAGGCAACTTAATGGGCTTGAACAAATCTTTTAATATTTGGAAATTCCTTGCCTATAGCTCACAAAGTATATAGAGTATTCTTAAAATGACTGTAGCATTTTGATATGATTCATGAATTCCAAAAATAGATATTAGATTATATTTGTAAACAGGTCTGTGCCTGGGCTTGATTAAATTTTGATGAGAGCTTTGATTGGACCACATCAGTGGGCTGTTGAGTCCCCACCCACCAATGGGACTAACAGATAAAAGACATGTCAAAGGACAGAGTTGGAGTTTTTGTTGTTGGAGTTTTGATGTTGGAGTCTTAAGCTGTAGGCCCAGGAAGTAAGCACAGAGGAGCTTGGTTGTGAGGAAAGAGAAGCAAGCCCCGGGGAGGGAGGAACCCTGAGCCCGGAGAGAAGCAAGCCCCAGGAAGAGAGGAATCCAGACAGGTTCCCCTCAGAACGTCTGGTGACCACTATGTTTATATCAATGGCACAAGTTCTTCCATTGCTAGAATAATAGGTCTACGTTAGTCCATAGGTGCATTCCCCCCTTATGTTTGTTCATTCCTCAATCTTGAGGATTTGGGGGTGGTGATGCCCACTCTGCTTCCATCTGAGAGGGGCTTAGATCCCATGGGGCAGATGGATGGAACTGTCTGGCTTACAGTTGAAGATATTCTCTGCTTCTTGGGGTTGGGCAGTGTCCATCATCATCCTTTTGTTAGTTGTCCTGACAATCATCACTACAGTTTATTGAGTTTAAACTACATATCAGGCACCATACTTGAAGCCTTGCATTCCATATTGGTTTTTAGGGGTTTTTTCAGGTACTGGGGTCGAGAATTGAACCTAGGACTTGGTATGTGGGAAGCCGGCACTCAACCACTGAGCAACGTCAGCTGCTCTGAGTTGTTTTTGTTTGTTTGTTTCCTTGTTGTTTGTTTTTTTGTTTGTTTGTTTTTGGGAGGCACCAGGAATTGAACCTGGGACCTCCCATGTGGGAAGCAGGTCCTCAACGGTACTGTTTTTTCTTCTTCTAAGCAGAATTTATTGTTTTGCTACTTAAAAAAAGCCTTTTTCTACTATATTTTTACAGTGCCTGAAGTTGAACAGAAATTTGTTAAACACCCTCAGGTACTCTAAACAATGATTTATAAAGTCAACAAGGTTGTTCACTTATACTTTCTCCCACATACAATCATAATTTTAGTACTAGTAGTAATAATAATAATAATGGCATTTCTGTACTTAAAATTTTAATGCAATTATTAAGCATCAGTTGATGTTCCATCTCTTACTTCACTGAAGGATTTTATTGTATACATAGTATTTCACTCCGTAAATTCATTTTCCCATATGTCATTTTCTACTTTCAGCAAAGAAATATCTATAATACAACTCAATAATTTAGAACTTAGATTATGTTATAGAACTTTGCATTGTATGGATTTGTAATGCTTCAAATTGATGCTTTATTATATATATTTTTCAATTTAAGATGATTAGGATTAGAACTCATGAGTATTTAAAATTTGGCTTCAAAACTTTAAAGGGGAAAAACTCATTTGATATGTGGTATTTTTAGGTACATTTAATGTGTACCACATTTTGACCGATGAATTGTAACTATTCATAAACAGAAAAAGTACATAGTTTTTCTGTATAATAATGTGCAGTAGCACATTTTTGATACAATATTTTCAATTTGATGTCCATACATGGTTACACAAATTTAATGTTTCCTATTTTTAAAAAAATTTTTGAAGATACTTAGATTACATAAATGTTACATAAAAAATACAAGGGATTTCCCATACCTCCCCCATTTTCCCACATTGACAACATCCTTCATAAGTAAGGTACATTAACTGCAATTGATGAACACATTTTGGAGCATTGCCACTAATTGTGGATTAAAGTTTACATTGTAATTTACACTCTCTCCCACCCAATTCTGTAGGTTATGGCAAGATATATAATGGCTTTTATCTGTCATTGTAATATCATTCAAGACAATTCCCACATCCCAAAAATGCCCCAGTATTATGCCTGTTTTTCCCTCTCCCTGACCTCAGAAGCTCCAGTGGCCACTGCCTCACATAAATGATATAATGTCTTCCATTGCTAGAATCACAATAAGTCTGTAGTAGAATATCAGTAAGTCTACTTTAGTCCATAGTTCATTCTCCAATCCTGAGGATTCTGGGATGGTGATGTCCACTCCACATCTAATTGAGAGGGGGCTGCAATCTCATAGGGCCAATGGATGAGACTTTCTTGCTCACAGCTGTATACTTTCTCAGTTCCTTGGTATGGTAGTTCTCCATCCTCACCTCCTTGTTTGTTGTCCTGGGTGAGACCAATGAACTGAAGAGTAGGTATTGCAACTCTGTTGAGATTCAGACCCAGCTGGCTCATGAACAGCCCAAAGATTTAAGTCTTTGGAACATACAGCTACCAATTCTAGTACTAATTATAGGTTCAGATAGAAGGACAGAAAAGCCATGTATAGGGAAACCACAATTAAGTCCGACTCTGTCACTCTGGGGACCATGAATTCCAAAGTAGGGCCCACTGGCAAGACACCAAACTCCTGAGCTGTCTTCCCTGACTGTAGTGTCTGTATGTCTCAAGAGCCCTCAGGAGCCCTGCTATTTGGGATAGTATCTACTTTGGCACTCCATGAGCTCCTGCTGAGAAGTATGTAAGCGTAAACTCTGGGATGACCTTCCGACTCACTTTGAAGTCCCTTAGGCATATAAACTCATTTGTCTCTACCCCTTTCCCCTTTTGGTCAAGGTCTTTTTCCAGTTGCATTGCTAATTGGTGCTTGGTAGTAATCCCCTGGTGCCAGAGAGGCTCATCCCTGGAAGTCATGACCCACACTGAGGGGAAGGTAATGTGTTTATATGCTGAGTTTGACTTAGAGAGAGGCTACATTTGGACAACAAGAAGGCCCCCAGGAGACCACTCTTAGGTACCTTATAATATTATACGACACTTGAACCACATCTGCTCCCTCCATATTGTTTTTAATACTTACAATGATCTTTGGTAGGTAGTTTTGCACTATGAGAGGACTGAGCTCAAAAAGTTCAGTTTATTAACCAAAAGGACACACTCAATGAGTGGCAAAGCTGGGATTTGAACCCAGGTTTCTCCAGTCCTAAGCCTTATCCCCAGTGTTCTAGTATCTTCTATTATTTGCCCTTATTTAAATTGTTATATGCATGATAATTGTGTGCTCGTACGTAAAAGAGATTTTTCTTTCCTTTGCCTCTTGATGAACTGTTTCTCTACATGAGGATTTATGAATGGTCTTTCTCCCCTCAATTGTGTTTAAAAAATCCTAGGGTCCCATTAAGTATCTCTCTGTTGACTCCCAACTGCTTTTTGTTTTAACACAATACCAAGTAGGAGATGAATCGCTAGCTCTCATGGAAGAGCATTTATTCCATGCTTTAGGGGATCGTTACCATACTCGTATGCATCAAGAGGTAATTTTCCGAATGGTACTTCAGTGACCTCAAAGTGCCTTATATCAACAAAGAGAGCACTGGGGCGTGACTGTTCTGTGGAAAAACTGTCATTGGCGTTCTCTTTCCTAACAATCATGCAAGGAGCACACAGAGAACAAAAGGTATTTTGCTTTAATTCTTTGGACTGTGATGTGGGCCCATTTAGAAGTCACAGCTTTCTTCTTTCAGGTTCTGAATTTGGAGGGGATTCATGGGGGAAAGAGTTTGAAAATGTGTTATTGTTGGGCAAGGCAGTTTGGAGTTGTTGACCACATATTTGTAAAACCAGGTTAAAAACCTCTTGAGAAAAGGGACCACCTATAATTCAACTTTGCATCATCTCTGACTGCTAGCAGCAGTGCCTCGTAACAAACACAAAGGCATTTCAGTACCCGTTTGTTGAACTGAGTTCGCAAACCTCCCCAAAGTGGAGAAACAGGTCTTTTAATAACTGCTTGGTTTTCCTTTTTATTCAATAGCTTTAGTTCTCCCGAAAGCCCATAGAATGTGCATTTTTCACGTCGTTTTTAATACATTTCCCAGAAAATAAGATGTATGCTTATGACATTTCAATTGAAAGAGCTTTTGACTAGGAATATTATAGCAATTTGACAATAATGACTTGCTATTTGGATTTTGCAGAAGACTTTGTCTAAAGCACTCTGTAAATAAAGCCTTCTGCTGCTCATAATAAAGATGCTGCCCCATATTGTACTTCCTAGAACATCGGTCTTGAAACAGGACCAGGACAGGCATGCTAATGTGTTTTTGTAGGAAAACGGGGCAAAATGAAGAACTTGGCAAAACGTCAATGAAGAGGCAGTTCCTCCCACAAGCACAGAGTCTGTTTTCAGGGGCCAGAAGTGAAGGCTTTAGCGTCTTTTCCATATTTTGACTAGTCCCAAAATGGTAGGCATGAAGAGATTAAATCCAACTTCATACCCATGTCCCTGGGAATGCATGTGGCAGGAACTCAGGAGGTACGTGTTCTTTGTCCCCAGGCCGTGAAGAGCCCTTTCTCATCTCCAACTTCAAGCAGGAAGTGCCCCTGTCCAGGGGCGGGGACAGGAGCTCGCCTCGCAGCACACCTCGCTGCACCTTGACGGAGTCCAGGCTTCAGAGACCCCCACAGTGTCTCGCAGCAACGGCTGGTGTAGTTCACCAAGCTCGCCAGAAATCCACGGTACACACTCAGCATTTCACAGAAATGTCCAGGAAAAACCAATACATGGTGGGAAAGGGCATCCTGGGCCCAGGCCAGATGACGAAAGAAAAGAGGACCTAGCGACAAATCGGGCTCTGACTGGGTGGACATGACTCTCTGTCTACACCTTGCCCAAGCATTGCTTAGCCCGGCAAAAGTGGAGTGGCGTGCTAGAATCCCGGGCATATCCTTGGTCATCCACTGCATTTGATGGGAGCCACTCTTCTCTTTGCAGGCAGCCAGCCCATTATCAAAACTTCCTCTTTGGCTGAGTGAGTTGAGCAGAAGGGTCTGGCCCCTAGAAATCCACCCAAGATTTCCTCTGCCTTGGGCCCTAGCCAAGGTGAAGATGACAGCATCACGCCGAGCTGGATCTGTGGAGGGCGGAGCAGATCTTCCACTGTCCTGCAGCAGACTGCAGGTTGACGAGAGTCACCTGGTCTGAGCCAGGGCATCTTTGTCTTCCTACAGCAGCTCAGCTATTTGGAGATACTAGCTCTGGTCAGTAGCGTTTCCCCTCAGAACCTCATCTACAAGGTGGGTTCCGGCACCAGCATCTTCTGTCCTGCGGAGGGTAAACTAAACAGTGGGTGTAAAAAGCTTTGAAATTGTACATTGGTGTACAGGCGCCTTGTAGCAATGAAGATAGATGTGAGAAATCATTGCTTATTGGTCAGAGGTGACGCTATACATTTACTCACATAGAAGGTGCTAGAAATGTAGGTTTTCGGCAACATAGAAAGAGATCAACAAATTGCCATGTACTCTTTTTTTTTTCTTTCTTTTTTTAATATTACATTCAAAAAATATGAGGTCCCTATATACCCCACCACCCTCAACCCACTCCTCCCCCCATAACAACCTCCTCCATCATCATGAGACATTCATTGCATTTGGTGAATACATCTCTGAGCACTGCTGGACCTCATGGTCAATGGTCCACATCATAGCCCACACTCTCCCACAGTCCACACAGTGGGCCATGGGAGGACATACAATGTCCAGTAACTGTCCCTGAAGCACCACCCAGGACAACTGCAAGTCCCAAAAACACCCCCACATCACATCTCTTCCTCCCACTCCCTGTCCCCAGCAGCCACCATGGCCACTTTCTCCACACCAATGTCACATTTTCTTCGATTACTAATCACAATAGTTCATGAATACACTATCAGTAAGTCCGCTCTAATCCATACTCTATTCCACCATCCCGTGGACCCTGGAATGGTTGTGTCCACTCCACATCTATATCAAGAGGAGGCTTAGATTCCACATGGATGCTGGATGCAATTCTCCTGCTTTCAGTTGCAGGCAATCTTGGCTCCCTGGTGTGGTGGTTGACCTTCTTCACCTCCATGTTAGATGAGTAGGGTAAGTCCAATAAACCAGAGTGTAAGAGCTGCAAGTCTGTTGAGGCTCAGGGCCTGGCTATCACATGGTCAGTGCAGAAATTCAGGTCCCCTGGGTATACATTAAACCCCAGCACCAAGTACAGTTCCACTAAAAGTAACAAGAGAGGCTTGTGGACAAAGGTCACATCTAAGTCCAGCTCCATCACACAGAAACGCAAACTCTGAAGTAGGGCCGACTGACATGGCACTGAATTCCATCTGCCATGACCATAGAACCTGTGGGTCTCTATAGCCCTCAGAAGAACCAATACCTGAGGTTGTATCTACTTTATCTGTCTCTGGGACTCTGCTGAGGTGTGCATAAGGGCGACCCCTCTGATAACCTCCCAGCTCTTTTTCTCCAAAAAAACTCATTTGTCTTTTCCATTTACTCTTTAAACACTCTAAATACTGGCTTTATATGGAACTCAAAAACTGGGGAAAAAGTCAAAACAATCATTTGCCATACAAGGTTTAGACTATTAGGGAAAATTAAATGACCTTCTCCACTAACTGAATTTCATGGCATAAAAGTTTGCATATTGTGAGGATGGTAATTATTCAAACATATGCTCAGGGACACTTTTAGCAAAACAGGAACTTTACAAAGTAATTATTATATGGAAAACAAGTTCATGTTGCAAGAAATGATAGAATCTAATTCAAACAAGGGAATTTATGGAATTGTCTTCTCTTTTACATGAAAGAGCTGACTGAAAACCAGACAGACATATGAGAGGTTAATACCTGCACTTGTGAGCTCCTGGAATTTACTGCATGTGAGTATGCTTAGAGACTCCAACACAAGGGGATGGGATTTCAATAAAACAAATTTCATGGAATTAGGCAACTTAATTAGATTGTGTGTGTTATTTTATTTGACTTGTTTTTTAAATCTCTCAGAGGCAGACCCTGCAAACTTGAAACGGTGATCATGCAGTTGTGCCAGGCGTCTTTACCACTGGTTAAAATCACACCTGGAGGGAAGCACACTTGGCCCAGTGGTTAGGGCGTCCGTCTACCACATGGGAGGTCCACGGTTCAGACCCTGGGCCTCCTTTACCCCTGTGGAGCTGGCCCACGCGCAGTGCTGATGCGCGCAAGGAGTGCCGTGCCATGCAGGGGTGCCCCCTGCGTAGGGGAGCCCCACACACAAGGAGTGCGCCCTGTAAGGACAGCTGCCCAGCACGAAAGAAAGTGCAGCCTGCCCAGGAATGGTGCCGCACACACAGAGAGCTGACACAACAAGATGACGTAACAAAAAGAGACACAGATTCCTGTGCCGCTGACAACAACTGAAGTGGACAAAGAAGAACACGCAGCAAATGGACACACAGAACAGACAACTGGGGCAGGGTAAGGGGGAAGGGGAGAGAAATTAAAAAAAAAAGTGGGGGAAGGACTCTGTGAGCCTGGCAGCATGGAAAATGTTACTGGTTTTCAATTCATGCAAAATTATACTGGTAGTCACTACTTGTTCTTTCTCTAGGAATCCTTCATTGATTTCCCCTCTTTGCAATGGAATTAGAGAGTACGTTTTTACACACGTATTGACTCATAGGCTCCTTGGATGCAGGCTCCAGTCTGCGGCAGTGGTTCCTCGGGCTTGGATGGGTAGTGGCGGGTGTGCCTGTCCTCTCTTAGCATAAAGAGCATCCCCCAGGTGCTGCACTGCCTGCAGGGATAGCTGCAGAGTGCCCATGGAAGGGTGCACAGTGCAGTCAGAACCCGGGCTTCCATTCTCGGTCTCCCACTTCATAGCTCAGTAAATCTGGGTGTTTGACTTAAGGTCTCCATGTGTCATTTTCTTCATGACACATCCCCATAAGATGGGACTGATAAACCATAGTGGGCTACTATGCCAATGAGGATTAAGAAGCTGAATAGGGTAGACCTTGGCTCCTTACAAACGCGCAATACATGTTAGGTGTGTTTATTTATTTATTTATTTTTAAAGATTTATTTATTTATTTATTTATTTCTCTCCCCTTCCCCCCCACCCCGGTTGTCTGTTCTCTGTGTCTATTTGCTGTGTCTTCTTCTTTGTCTGCTTCTGTTGTTGTCAGTAGCACAGGAATCTGTGTTTCTTTTCTGTCATCTTGTTGTGTCAGCTCTCTGTGTGTGCGGTGCCATTCCTGGGCAGGCTGCACTTTCTTTCGCACTGGGCAACTCTCCTTACAGGGCGCACTCCTTGCGCGGGGGGCTCCCCTGTGCAGGGACACCCCTGCATGGCATGGCACTCCTTGCATGCATCAGCACTGTGCGTGGGCCAGCTCCACACAGGTCAAGGAGGCCCGGGGTTTGAACCGCTGACCTCCCATGTGGTAGACAGACGCCCTAACCACTGGGCCAAGTCTGCTTCCCAGGTGGTTTATGACTCATCTTTGTCTCCTTATTTCACCGCTACCATTCCTTGAACTTCTTGGTCTCTTACCTGGTCGGTCATGGAGTCATGAAATAATTACTTAGCACCTTCCTTGTGCTCAAGTCTGTGCCAGTTTCCTATAAATCTAGAGATGAATAGAGGACGCTTTAGTAGTTTCCATGCTTAACGAGGACGTGGACACATGGATAATTACCCTTCAGTGTGGTGAGGGCCATGGCTGATGTAAGTTCAAAGAATGGTAGTGATGAAATAAGGAGTGCTTGGTTCAGACTTAGGAAGAATGCATGAGAGAAGGCATCACAGAGTAGTTTCTGCTTGCACTGGGTCTTGAAGGATAAATAGGAGTTTTCTAGGTGGCAGTCAGGTAGAGGAAATAGGATTTCAAAAAACAGAGGGTGTAAACAAATTTTTGCAAGGCCAGAACCCATGGTTGGTAATGGGAGAGCAGCAGAAGAATGGGGATGTCTATGTTAGTGGAAACCAGCAAGAAGCAAATAAGATAATTTAATAAAACATCCTATACCTGAAACACATGAGTTTCCACATTGAAAAGCCCCACCAAGTATTGGTTGAAAATTGACCCATACCTAGGCATATCATGAAATTTCACATCCAACGGGACAAAAAAGATAACATCACACACACACACAAAAGATAACATCACAAGTATAGGTCACGTAGAAAAGACCAAGAATCAGAACGGCAGGGACCAGAGTTGTACCCCACATCTAGGAATGAAGTTTTTGTTTTGCATGAAAGGGTGAGACACAGATGGACAGATAAGAGTTAAATACTTTTATTTTAAAGTATCATGCCAGGGTTCAAGGCAGTGAGTCTCGGGGACATGTAGTTGCTGAACCATGGCCCCTAAAAACGTCCACATCTTAACCCCCAGAACCTGTGAATGTGCTACCTTACATGGCAGAGGGACTGTGAAGATTTGACTAGACTGAGAATAGGGAGTGTCCAGGCTTAGCCAATGGAATCTCAAGGCTCCTTATGCTAGGGAGGCAAGAGCTAGACTCAGAGAAGGAGATGGGATGATGGAGGCAAGAGCTAGACTCAGAGAAGGAGATGGGATGATGGAGGCAAGAGCTAGACTCAGAGAAGGAGATGGGATGATGGAGGCAAGAGCTAGACTCAGAGAAGGAGATGGGATGATGGAGGCAAGAGCTAGACTCAGAGAAGGAGATGGGATGATGGAGGCAAGAGCTAGACTCAGAGAAGGAGATGGGATGATGGAGGCCAAGAGCTAGACTCAGAGAAGGAGATGGGATGATGGAGAGAGAGACAGGCAGAGACAGAGACAGATGCCACCTGCTGGGTTTGAAGCTGGAGGACGAAGCCACCGGCCAAGGAAAGTGGGCAGCCCCTGGAAGCTGGAGAAAACATGGGAACATATTCTCCCCTGGAGCTTCCAGAGATACAGGCAAGTCAACACCTCCATGTTAGGCATTCTGACCCCTGGAACCATCAGATAAAAATGTCACTTTGTTTAAAGCCATCGAGCTTGTGATCATTTGTGACGGGAGTCATAGGAAACTAACAGAGAGCAGAAGATGACTTATGACTTCACGGCAAACAATCAGGAGCAAAGGACAATTACCTCGATCAACTGTGCGGTAATTCCACCAGAAACCAGGTTCTCCTTTGCCCCCTGCCTGTGGGTTTGCCTGTTCAGTGCCCTGTCCCCCAAGCAGCCAGTCCTCTTCACCATGTGCCAGCACTGTCCGCGTCACTCCCCTGCACATAGCCCACCCCCAGCCCAAGCTTCCTGCCATTGACTGGACAACACTCATCTCACAAGCATGGCCTGCATGGCCTTCTCCACCCACCCCTGTCCTCCTGCCCCACCGCATGCCTGCCGCTTCTTAGGAGATTGTTGAGTGGGTTGTGTTTTGCCTCCCTTCTGTGGCTTTGTATCAAGCTCTTTCATCAATGCAACGTTTGTCTTGCATCTCCTTTGTACCACGGCATGCTCTACAGTCGGGAGAACATCAAATGATTTGGGTCAACCTTGATGAGATCCACCTCTCTCTGAAACATGCTAGCCATCAGCTCACCATTCACCCAACATCCTGATCTTGTTTAAGGGCAATTTCTTCAGTGATTTCCCCAGGAGGCTTTAGGTGTCCCAAACCCTGTTGACCCCAGGAAGCTGCAGGCCATAAGGGAGAAAGCCAAGATAAGTATAAAGTCGGAATTCATTACTATTTGTGGACAGAAGCTAACGATGATAAAACTCTAAGAATTCCTGAAGTGAGTGTGAGGGGGGGAGCTCTCAGGATCATAAAGAGTAATAGCATGCTGCCCTGCCCTCCACTTCCCGGGGAAGGAGCATTCAGGAGGCACCTGCCTGAGGAGTCATTGACAAACTTTATACAGGAGCGTGGGGGCCACAACATTTCTTCACACCCATGGCCTTGCATGATTCACACCCACCAAGCCATTCCTGAGCCAAGCTCGCTGGGTGCAAGGGGCTGACTGGGGTGAGGGGATATTAGAACCACACCAATTCCTATGTCTTTTACACTTTCTTTTTTTTTTTTTTAATTAATTAATTTATTTAATTCCCCACCCCCTCCCCCGGTTGTCTGTTCTCTGTGTCTATTTGCTACGTCTTGTTTCTTTGTCCGTTTCTGTTGTCGTCAGCGACACGGGAAGTGTGGGCGGCGCGATTCCGGGGCAGGCTGCACTTTCTTTCACGCTGGGCGGCTCTCCTTACGGGCGCACTCCTTGCGCGTGGGGCTCCCCTATGCGGGGGACACCCCTGCGTGGCAGCACTCCTTGCGCGCATCAGCACTGTGCATGGGCCAGCTCCACACGGGTCAAGGAGGCCCGGGGTTTGAACCGTGGACCTCCCATGTGGTAGACGGATGCCCTAACCACTGGGCCAAGTCTGTTTCCCTGTCTTTTACACTTTCCTCCCTCCCTTTTTTCCTTTGCCTTTGCCCATCTTCCTCTCTGCCAATCTTGAATTCATTCATTCAATACTTGTCTTACTTTCTGTAGTAAGGAAAACCCATCTCCTTGATTAAACGAAATCCAGAACCTCCATAGTTTGGATCTTCAGGTATGAATCAGGCTCTCCTGATTCAACTCTCCTGATTCTCACCTCCTTGACAGTCACCTTCTTTAATCAGGCCATTGTCTAGTTTATCCTTAAACGTATCCACCATGGACACTACCTTCAAGCTTTGACACTCACCCCCACCCCACAAGTAAGTAGGCAAAGGAGCTGCAGCACAAGTTTGGGGTCCTTCTGCATTCTGGACCCCCATGGTGTGCTCCAACTTGGCTTCCAGTGCTCCAACGACTTGTATCTGCATCTTTCTGCTTAAGGGCTTTCTTTCCAGAACCACATACTAGGTAGTAAGCAACCATAACAACCTCCAAGGATGTCCATGCCCACCTCTCTGGAACCTACAAATACATTCCTTTAGCTGGCAAAGGGGACTTTTCAGGTATGCATAAGTTGAGGACCTCAAGCTGGAGAGATTACCCTAGACTATCTAGGTGGCCCTGATGTAATCACCAGAGTCAGTCCTTAGAAAACGAAAGTGGGAAGAAGTAGAGTCAGAGAAGGAGATGAGACAATGGAAGCAGAGGTTGAGTGATACAGTGGCAGACTTTAAGGATGGAGAATGGAGCAGCAAGCCAAGAACAAGCAGGTGACCTCCAGAAACCGGAAGAGGCAGGGGGACGGGTGCTCCCTGAGGGCCTCCAGAAGGGATGCCATCTGCTGACCTCTGGATTCTAGCACAGGAAGACCTGTGCTGGAATTCTTTTTTTTTTTTTTTAACATTTATTTATTTATTTATTTATTTCTCTCCCCTTCCCCCCCTCCCACCCCGGTTGTCTGTTCTCTGTGTCTATTTGCTGCGTCTTCTTTGTCCTCTTCTGTTGTCAGCGGCACGGGAATCTGTGTTTCTTCTTGTTGCGTCATCTTGCTGTGTCAGCTCTCCGTGTGTGCGGCGCCATTCCTGGGCAGGCTGCACTTTCTTTTGTGCTGAGTGGCTGTCCTTCCGGGGTGCACTCCTTGTGTGTAGGGCTTCCCTATGCGGGGGACACCCCTGCATGGCACAGCACTCCTTGCGCGCATCAGCACTGCACATGGGCCAGCTCCACATGGGTCCAGGAGGCCCAGGGTTGAACCGCAGACCTCCCATGTGGTAGACGGATGCCCCAACCACTGGGCCAAGTCCACTTCCCTCCCCCACGCTTTGGAGGTGTGATTTTAACCAGTGGTGAAGACGCTTGTTGTGTCTCTCGTGTTTCCTTGCTGTGTCTCTTTGTTGCATCATCATCTTGTTGCATCAGCTCACCACTCCAGCCTGTCATGTTAGTTCGCTGTTTTGCAGTCTTCCTGTCTTTAGGAGGCACCAGGAACCAAACCTGAGACCTCCCATGTGGTAGGCAGACACCCGGCTGCTTGAGCCACATTCGCGTCCCCAAATTCTGAGGGTTTTTTTGTTTTGGTTTGATTTTTGCTTTTTTTCTTCTTTCCTCCCCTCCCCCCACCCTGATATTTTTGCTGTCTGTGTCCACTGGATGTGTGATTTTCTCTTTTTGTCTTCTTGCCTTTCTCCTCTAGGATTTGCTGGGATTCAATCCTGTGGACCTCTGATGTGGAGAGAGGTTCCCTGTCACCTGTGCCACCTCAGTTCCTGGTCTCTGCTGTATTTCACCTTGACTCTCCCCTTCTCTCTTTTGTTGTGTCATCACATTGCTGCATGACTCACTTGTGCTGGCCCTGGCTCAACGTGCAGGCACTCAGCTCACCACACGGGCACTGGCTCGCCGCGCAGGCATGCTTTCTCTTGCTTTCTCTTTTTCTTTTTTAGCAGGAGGGCCGAGGGATCGAACCCGGGTCCTCCCATATGGTAGGCAGAGGCCCTATCACTTGAGCCACATCCACTTCCCCCCAATTCTGGTTTGATCTCTCCTTGGTCTGTGTGATTTCTTCCACTCCTGATTACAGAAACACCAAGATACAGGGGAGAATTTGTGTCAATCAGAGGAAACACCACAAAATAAAATGAATGAGAAGAGGCTCTGCCATTTCCATGGGCTGATCGGGAGCAGAAGTTCAAGACAGATGGCGCTGTGCCCAGCTGCAGTAGGCCACAGAGTCACCGGGAGAAAACACAGCCCAGGTCAATAAGCAATTAATCTCAGGCATTTTGCCCACAATAGCTGCACACCGCGCCTTTCTCCCTAGAAATAAATCTATAAAAAAATTCCTGAAAATGGGCATTGAGCAGGTGCAGGGGCAGAGGCGAAGAACTTTCTGCAAACATGCACCAACACCAGGCCAGAGCGTTTAGACCAGCATTTCTCAACTTTTTTTCCCGTTATCACATACTCAAGAGCTACTTTAAGACAGTTTTTTCTTGATTGCATGCCATAAGAAATGTTTATACCATAGGTAAACTATATATGTATATGTACTTTTTTTAAAGATTTATTTATTTCTCTCCCCTTCCCCCCAATCCCAGTTGTCTGTTCTCTGTGTCTATTTGCTGCGTCTTCTTTGTCCGCTTCTGTTGTTGTCAGTGGCATGGGAATCTGTGTTTCTTTTTGTTGCGTTAGCTCTCCGTGTGTGTGGCGCCATTCCTGGGCAGGCTGCACTTTCTTTTGTGCTGGGCAGCTCTCCTTATGGAGTGCACTTCTTGCGTGTTAGGCTCCCCCATGCGGGGGACACACCTGTGTGGCAGGGCACTCCTTGCGCGCATCAGCACTGCGTGTGGGCCAGCTCCACACAGGTCAAGGAGGCCTGGGGTTTGAACCTCGGACCTCCCATGTGGTAGATGGACACCCTAACCACTGGGCCAAGTCCGCTGCCCTATGTATTAATATATATCTTTTAATGTACTGCATGTATATCTGTGCTTTACACGTAAAAACAGTAATATTTTTATCCCCGAGTAATTAATTTTTTCCCTTCGCGGGTGAGATTGCCCCCATTGACAATGCTTGGGAAACAGGGGTATTGAATGGCGAAAATCAATTTAGTTGAGACAGAAAGGAAAGTATTCTCAAGATCACACTGGCCTAAGAGTTCTTCCTGTTTGGAGTGACCCAATTCACTCAGAGGCTCCATATCTACCTTTTTTTTCAAACGTAGGAAAGCTTTATTTGTGTCTCTTCACATCATAACAAAAGTACAATTGTTAAGAGCCAACATTTCAAAAGCTAATAATAATGCACAGTCTTGAAAATTTAGGGGTGAAATGATGACCCCTACCACCAAAAGTATGACACTTATTCACATTTTTACGTAGTTTGATAAGATAAGCATCCCATTCACAATTGGAGAAATATCTACCTTTATATCTAATTGTGTTTCCATGTATATATGAGCTATGTGTGTTTATGTTTTTAACTGTTGTTTATTTATTATACTTTAAAACATCCACAGTTCTCAAGAGTGGGGTTTACACTATTCTTAAAACATCCCTTTTAATCATTGTCACACAAATCCAGGAGGCATAAAAGCCCACAATACTCCAAATATTATTTTATAGAAAGACTTTCTGAACTGACAGTTTCTGATGCTCACAGAGCAAAACTGGCTAAGTAACATATAAAATAGCTCATTAAAATATGTTTTCCCATTCTAAGTAAGAAGCAACACTTTCTGTAGAAACTAGGGAAAAAGCAGAAAAATATAAAAGACTAAAAAGTTTTCTATGAGGGAAAAGTCAATATAAATGTGTTTGGTGTCTGATTGGTGTCTGCTGAACACGCATATTCAACTGATGTTAAAAAAGCATGTGCATTACCCACTGAATGTACTGGGGGAGAATGTGAGCTACAGGGTAAACTATCATCCATGTGGTGCAGCAGTGCCCCAAAATGTGTTCACCGAGTGTGATGAGTGTGCCACAATGATGGGGGAGGTTGTTGGTGTGGGAGGAGTGGGGTGGAGGGGTGGGGGGTATTTATACGGGAACCTCTTATGTTTTTTAATGTAACATTCTTTTGTGTGATGTATATATCTTCAGAAAAATGCAGTTTCCAAAAATGATGAGGTGGGGGCGGAGAGTCGGTTATATGGGAACCTCTTATGTTTTTTGTCTTTTTTTAATGGTTTTTAATGTAACATTCCTTGTGATCTGTTAACTTTAATTTAAAAAAACATAGAAAAAAACAGCATGTGCAGAAGTAAGGAATAAAAAAGAGAATGCAGGTCTTTAGGTGAGACCTGAACAAGAGGACATAGGTCTTCAGGTGAGACCTGAACAAGGGGATGTAGGTGTTCAGGTGAGATCTGAACAAGAGGATGTAGGTGTTCATGTGAGACCTGAACAAGAGGACGACCTGAACAAGAGGACGTAGGTCTTCAGGTGAGATCTGAACAAGAGGATGTAGGTGTTCATGTGAGACCTGAACAAGAGGATGTAGGTGTTCATGTGAGACCTGAACAAGAGGATGTAGGTGTTCAGGTGAGACCTGAACAAGAGGACATAAGTCGTCAGGTGAGAACTGAACAAGAGGACATAGGTGTTCACGTGAGACCTGAACAAGAGGACATAGGTGTTCACGTGAGACCTGAACAAGAGGACGTAGGTCTTCAGGTGAGACCTGAACAAGAGGATATAGGTCTTCAGGTGAGACCTGAACAAGAGGACGTAGGTGTTCATGTGAGACCTGAACAAGAGGACGTAGGTCTTCAGGTGAGAACTGAACAAGAGGACATAGGTGTTCAGGTGAGACCTGAACAAGAGGACGTAGGTGTTCAGGTGAGACCTGAACAAGAGGACGTAGGTGTTCAGGTGAGACCTGAACAAGAGGACATAAGTCTTCAGGTGAGAACTGAACAAGAGGACATAGGTGTTCAGGTGAGACCTGAACAAGAAGACGTAGGTCTTCAGGTGAGACCTGAACAAGAGGACGTAGGTCTTCAGGTGAGACCTGAACAAGAGGATGTAGGTCTTCAGGTGAGACCCGAGCAAGAGGATGTAGGTCTTCAGGTAAGAACTGACAAGGATGTTGGTTTTCAAGGAAGAACTGAAGAAGAGGATGTAGGTCTTCAGATAGGAACTGACAAGAGAACGTAGGTCTTCAAGGAAGAACTGAAGGACTTGGGGTCTGTCCTACCTGTGTTATTGCATAGTATCTTTTACTACAACCTTGGCAAAAGGGCTTTCTCCTTTGAAAAACAGTTTAACATTTAACTTAGGGACTTTTGAAATGTGTATAAAGTATTTCTTATGTATCCTTATACCTAGGGGTTGCTCAAAATATTATCCCAACAAAGAAGATCCTCCAGGTTTAAGCACAAAACTTCCATGTGGAATATGACTTTTAAGAAATCTTTTTTTCTGGAAGAAATAAAATAATAAAAATGAAATTAGAAATAAATTGAAAACATAAAAAAAAGAAACCCCATAAAAATAAGGAATACATCTAAATTCTGGTATATGAAAATAGTGCAATACAAAAAAATCCCATGGTCAAAACGACACATGGACTAATTAACAGTGGAGAAACTGGGCAGACACTGCCTTTACCAGCTGACCAGTGCTAATCCCATCTGTTGAAACAGAGTGAAGAGAAGTGTAACTCGCCTGCATGATCTTCTTTCCCACATCTCGTAACCCTACTCTCATCATGAGAAAAGGCTCAGAGAAACCCAGATGGAAGCAGTTCTCCAAAATATCCAACTTCCAAGGTCATGAAACACAAGGAAAGACTAAGAAAGTCTCATAACACAGAGGACAATAAGAAGACATGAAGACTAAATGCAATGTGGAATCCTGGATGGGATTCTGTAACAGAAAAATTTCACTGGTGGAAAATCTTGAAAAAATCCAAATCAGTCTGCAGTGTAGTTAATAGTAACATCCCAAATGTTGGTATCAGCAAACATGCCATGGTTATGTAAAATATGACCATAAGGAAAACTGGGTGAAGGGACTTTCTGTACTTTCTTTGCAACATCTCTGTAAATAGAAAAGTATTCCAAAACCAAAATTCTAATTTGAAAGTACAAGATAAGGGGGAAAAAAAAGAATCAAATAAAGATTTCCTAATTCACTGATGAGCTGTACAAATAAATTTGATATTGTTTAATCAGTATACTCCCACAGATATCCCAATTTCTTAATAATGGGCATTTCCATGACCGTATACAGTGGGGAAGGAGGTGCCTTCTGAATAAAACTTTTATAGAGAAATATTCTAGCATGATGTCCTCAGTACCTCCTGTATATAACACCCACCAAGACTGGAATTAATTACTCGAGTTTGAATTTTGACATAGATCATCATCCTCAGGGAATTGAAATGCTTCATGCTAAGTTACTGGTGCTTCAAACCCTTTCTCCTCCTTGACCAAACTAAGAGAAGCCAGCATCTCTCAGCATTTTTATCTATTCCTGGCACTGGGACTTTATTCTAAACCTTTAGGATCTAATGGCTCCCTTAACAAATCTTCTAAAGAAGTGCCAGCCAATCCAGGGATTTCAGAACCCCTGGAGCACCATGAATCATCATCCTTGGGTTCAATGTGGGGCAATTTACTCCCATGTCACAGTTATTCTTTCACTAACCCTGTGTATCCTGATACCAGTTGACTCTTCACTCTTGAATCTGATTGGTGCCACATAGCGCTGGTTCCATGTCATCTCAAAAGGACCTCAGTGCCATTGTTCTGCTCCTCTTCCAGAGGTCCCCAGCTCCTGGCACTCATGCCCTCCCTTGAGTATAAGCCAGACCAAATGCTATACTTCTAACCAGTAAAATATGTCCAGAGGACTGGAAGTCACCTATGTGGTGAGATTATAAAACTGCATCTCTGGGTTACTAGCCAGTTCTCGCTATTGAAGCTAGCTGCTGTGGTAGAGCAGTCCCCATGGCAAGGAATGGAGTTCATCCACTGGCCAATACCATCAGCTTTCAAAGCACTGACTCCTGCCAACAGCTATGTAAGCGACCTTGGAAGCAGACCCTTCCCCAGTGGAGGTGAGACCCCAGCCCTGGCTGACACCTTCCTAGCAGCCTCATGAAAGATTCTGAAGCAAAGAACCAAGTTAAGCTATGCCCAGAGTTCTGATCCATGGAAACCTTGAGATAATAAATGTGCATCATGTGTTAACTAAGGTTTGGGATAACTTGTTATGCAGCAGTAGACAACTATCACATGGAGTTTGGTCGGTTTCCTAAGAGAAACCGAAAGCAAATCCTCTATACAATAAAAAAAAAATCTTGTTCAATAGAGTTCTCTGCAAGGAAACTACTATAAGCAATTAGAAGCTTGGGATGGAGAGATGAGGCCACATCGTTAAATAGATTCTTAAAAGGAATGGCCCTGAACACGTGCTCTTTGGTTTCATGGAGGATGGAGTCTGGTGAGGCATATGAGTTTAATGCCCTTGATTTGTGGGTGAGATCCAGATTATCATAGCAGGAAGGGGGTAAAGAAGGAGAATAGGAGAGAAAAGGAACCCAAAAGGCAAACAAGCTCTTCAAGATGTGGAAAATTATAAGCTCTGAGGTAAGTGAAGTCAAAACCCTCCACCTCATTTATGATATATTTTAAAGGTCTGCAGAATAAATTCACAAAACACTATGTGCAAATGACTTTTTTTTTTTTTTAAAGGAAACTGGTTGTATGTGTCAGCCAAAGAGGTGCTGATGCAAAGTACCAGAAACCTGTTGGCTTTTATAAAGGGTGTTTATTTGAGGTAGAAGCTTCCAGTTACCAGGGCAAAGTCTTTTGCCAGGTGTTGGAGCAAGATGGCTGCCCACATCTGCCAGGGTTCAGGCTTCCTGGGTCCCTCTCTTCCCGGGGCACATTTCTTTCTGGGCTCCCTCTGTTTTCTCCACAAGGTCAGCAGTAGACTATGAGGCTCTCTAGGCTTTGCCTCATTCCACAAGGCAAGACTATCAGGTGACCAGCTCTGTCTCTCTCCCTGGGGTGAGATTCTCTACTCCTTTGTGTGCTCACTTCCTAGGCTCCAGCTCAAAACTCCAGCATCAAAACTCCAACTCTGTCCTTTACCATGTCTTTTATCTGTTAGCCCCCACCCACCAAGGAAACTCAATGCCCTATTGATGTGACCCAATCAAAGCCCTAATCATCATTTAGTTAAGTGAAACTCGAGACAGACCAGTTTACAACCATAATCCAATAGCTATTTTTGGAATTCATAAACAACGTCAAACTGCTACACTGGTGAAATAGACATATTCCTGCATACCATTTGCATCAGGCAACTCAGATGAAGGGATGTCTTTCTTCTGGGATGTCCATGAGGGCATACTTGGAGTGAGGAGCTCCTGGTTTGGACATTCTTGTTACATCATGAAGCAACTGACTTTCACTTCTGTGCAAGGATGGATTAGCCTAGCTTACTGCTAGACTGGACTGTGGTGACTGTTCTTAAATCATCTTTTGCCCTCCTAATTGCTGCATAAATTTCCGTAAGCATGGGCAGTTTCCTCTGTTTCCACACCTGTTACATGCCAGTGCCCTGGAAACATCTCTTTCCTTTCTTTCCATTTCAGGCTCATTTCCTTCTGTTGGAAGCACCCCAGTCCACACTGTGGGGCGAAAACATAACGCATTCATAAACAGGGCACTGAGTTTGACACACAACATGCAAATTCAGGAAAGTTCTTCGAGGTAAGAACCCACTCTTCTTTCCTCCAGCACTGTCTGGAGCCTTGCTCTTCCGGCGTCACCTGGGCCCAGCAGCACCTGCTCCACCTGGGAGCGTGTTGGAAATGCAGACTCTCGGGCCCTTTCCCAGACCTGCTGAATCTGAACCGGTAATTTGAACATGACCCCAGCTGAGTGCACGTTGACATTTGAGAAGCTTTGCTCTAGAGTATGAACTCTCACCAGATTTGGAAAGGGGCACAGGAAGCCAGAATTGGGACTTGGGGGACCTCGGTGTAGAGGTAAAAGTGCAGCCTACCCACATCTCAGCTCTCTCGTCGTCTGAAAGAGGAATTTTATTAGATGAGCAAATTGTCAGTTTAACACAATGACCCTTATTCAAACACTGATTGACAAAGGCCAGCCTTTCCTCCTCTTTTCTAAAACCTGCAAATAGCTGTCAGAACCGAAGAATAATTTTAGATGAGTTCTTTGCTGAGTAGTTAGAAAAACAGGATTTTTGTGTGCCAGGAGAATTGGAAATCAGCTTTCCTCTATCCAGGACCTACTTCTTCATTTCTTTTCATTCGTCCTCAAAAATTTTGGGGGAGTGGGGGGCAGGGGAAGATAGCAGATGTTTAATTTTCTCCTTTCCACTTTTCCTTTTATGAGGCTGCATGTGAAAGCTAGCATCACTTGAAAACCCCATGGAGAATATTGTGGCAGAAATTCGTAGCTCGATCTCCTTAGAAGACAAACAGAATCACCCACAACTTAGCATCTTCATGTAACTTGAATCATTATCAAATTAAGAATGATAAGGTTCATAGTTTTGATGGGGTTTATGTTCAATTCAAATGAAAAATTCCCTTTTAAGTGGCAACCGCTTAGATTAATACCTTTGGAGTCCACCTTAGTGGTAAGATAATAACAACCTACTCACACTAGTTTCCAGATATACCTCATTCTCAAGTATGCCACTTGGCGTGTTTGTGGCTTTCAGACCCACTCTGTACAATGCAACTTTGAAAATAATTTTTCTTTTTCTAAGGATCAAATGAACACGTGCTCATTTTTTAAATCTAGAAAAGATCCACTAGCAAAAAGAACAAAATAAAGATCGACAATATCCCACCACTGATGAAAATGTAATTTATTACAAATCCTGAAATACTCATCCCTGATGAGTCTCAAAAAGCATAACTGAGAAAATAAAAACACTAGCAAATACATAGAAAGTTCTCATTTGTGTAAAGTTCAAAATAGGACAGATGAACTACACAATATATTGTTTAAGGATATGTACAAATATGGTAAAACTACAAAAGAGACAAGCCAATAATTAATATTATTATATAATAATTAATGATGTAAGTAAGGAGGAATATACAAGGTTTCAAATGTACCCTTGAGGCCCCACTTGGTAAGCTATGTTGTAGTTACACAGATGTCTGTGTGTTTAAGCTTCATTATATTGTATAAGCAGCACTCAGAGGATGTTTGCCTACAAAATGGGATCATTAGGTACATACCACTTTGTGAAACCTTTTGATTATACATATTATTCACACCTTTCCATATAATGCATAATTTTGAATAGCTTGTTTATTGGCCTTGTATTGCTTCATTTATGACTATTGCACATTGCATCCAACTATCTGCAATTATTGGGCACTTAAGTAGTTGTCAATGCTAAAACAGCCGGTAGTTAAATTATTCTTTATATCCACATTTATTTCCTTGGTATAAATGGAGTTTCTGACTCCATTTATACACAAGTGTGTATATAACTTGATGATTTTTATATGTGTCTACGTTTCTGTTGACATCTTTTTCAATTTTTGCTTTCTTCAATGCACCCTGCTCTCCTGACAACCTGTGAGAACCCTATGAATAACTATGCTTACAAATTTCGTACGTTAAAACACGATTCATTTCATCACCTTAGGTTTGTGTTTCTTTGATTTTCAAGTGTTCACCAACCATTTTGATTTCCTTCCTCAAATCATCTTCTTTCCCCACTTTTTATTAATGTTTCCTAGTAGTTATAGTTAAAAGAACAGACACAATACAAAAGGAATCAACTTTGTAACAAAAATAACAGTAGTAAAATATTTGTTTTTAATTACAAAAAAAAAAAAAAAGGGAAAAAAATACCCACGTGTAAATGCAAGTTGGGAATCACTTCTTCTAAGTTCTCCCTCCATTTCTAGCCCCACTGGGGTAACCAGTTTGGGTGTGTGCTCTTCAGTACCACACAAAGCCAGCCCATCATGTGGTGTTTGTCATAGCCTGAATACGAAAACGTGCCCTTTCAGCAGGGGGCTGTCCAGCACAGGTACACCTGCGCACCTCTTTCTACCTGACAGACTCTTTTTACCCCTAGAGGAAATGAAAATTCCATGGTTAGTAACGCTTTCCTGAGACAATGCAGATAAGCTAATTCCATGTGCTTGAGAAGAAGAGAAGATGGACTCTGCAAAACGGGGATTTAGGAAACCGGTGACGGCGACGTCCAAGAACGGGGCATGCTACCTGCCCAGGTGAGGGCGGAGAAGACAGCGAGAACCACGCAGCGGTTCTGACCCAAGAAGCCACACTTGTCCAGGTGTCCCTTCTGAGCCCAAGAGCTGATTAAATGAATGACATCAATTCAAAGAAATAGAACTTTCAGCACAGCAGCAGGAGGCTGGAATTTAAACAGCCAGCGTGAGCCACAGGATTGACCAAATGAAAGAACCTGAGCCCCCGACTTTTTTCTTTCTCCTGTTCATTTTAAATTGTATAGCCGTGGCCTTAGGCCATAAGCCCTTGGAAGGCAGAGAATGGATGTGTTTAACTGTTTTATTGAGGGAGAATAAAATATTCATGTTTGCCTCCAGTGGCAGCGGGCTCCGGAAGTTTTGCGAAGTTCGAAGTTCGGAAAATGAGGTACCATTGAAGAGAGCTGCAGACTGGATGCTGAAAGGCCGTTCCTCCTCACCGGTGAACTGCCAGCACATCCTCTCCGAGTTGTGATATCCTGACGAGAGACAACGACTATGGGAAACGGACTTGGCCCAGTGGTTAGGGCATCCACCTACTACATGGGAGGTCCGCAGTTCAAACACCGGGCCTCCTTGACCCGTGTGGAGCTGGCCCACGCACAGTGCTGATGCGCGCAAGGAGTGCCCTGCCACGCAGGAGTGTCCCCCGCATAGGGGAGCCCCACGCACAAGGAGTGCGCCCCATAAAGAGAGCCGCCCAGGGTGAAAGAGAGTGCAGCCTGCCCAGGAGTGGTGCCGCCCACACTTCCCATGCCGCTGACGACAACAGAAGCGGACAAAGACGCAGCAAATAGACACAGAGAACAGACAACAGGAGGGGAGGGATTAAATAAATAAATAATCTTTAAAAAAAAAGAGAGACAACGACTATGCCCTGAATATTTCTGTTAATAAGAAAAACATGGTTTTCCCAAATGTCAGGGTTTTATTTCTCATCTATCTTGCTGTCTAAAATTGAGGATAAGTGTGGCCTGCTTTCCCAACACCTTACAGTGGATAAAGCATCTGGGTGACGTTTTCATTTAGTTCCCAGCTTATGAACCATGAGAGTAAAATATTCAGGTCACAAAAATCTGGAATAATAAATAAAACGGCTTTGTCTCCGAGCTAAAACACGAGGCCGAATTCACAGCTCCCTGGGTCGAAAAGACTTTCTGCCAGGATGAAACAAATCTTTAAAATGTTTTTGATATTAAAGTAACTGCTGAAATGTTACTTGGCAAAGGAGGAAAGATTCTATTATTCCATTTAAGTATTTACAAGTCCGAATAATGAAGACTACCAGATGTGCAGGTGGTAGAATAATTCAGAAATACCTATGAAAGTCTCGAAATGTACACACCTTAAAAAGCTTCTCATTGTGCACAGCATCCATCAAGGTTTCTCCCAGAATATCTTTTACTTCTTCCTTTCGGTAGGCATGACCTTGTCGAGGGAGGAGCCAATCCCGTTTCGATATGGCAAAGGTAGAAACAATCATTTGCATATGGTTATTTTGAAAAGATATGTATATGTATATATATAGGCTTTCTTGTGTAAGAGCTAGCCGACTTCTTGAGTTTGTTTCCAGAGGTTAGTGTGTTCAAGTTATAGAAATAAATATGTCTTCTTTCAAAGTATTGCGAAATTCACATTAAAATAGTAATTATTTTCTCTTTGCTGCAGCCCCCGTTGCCCCTTTAAGGAAACCACTCACAGATGATAATATATTTCCCCCACACTTTTACAAGACTGTTGATAAAGATAAAAATCTATCTTGTCTAGATGGAAAAGAAATTGGATTTCCTCCACTTCCTTAAATGTAAAAGGTTTCACCAGATCTCTGAAAATGAGGAATGGAACCTAGAGATAAAAAGTTGTGCTTCACATAAATCAAAAGAGCTGAAGAGTTGAGAATGATTTTGTAAAAAAGATAATTTTTAGTGTACATTATAATTGGTCTGCCGGAGTACTTATCCATTATCTGCTTTTTTTAGTTATTACCAATTTTCTGGGACATAATGTATAATTGTGCTTAGGAATTTAAAAGTAAAATGTGACATTTGCATAAAGGTTCCATGTTCACCCTTGTACCTCTTAGCTCCAGCAGGGTTGGTACTGCAAAAGAAAAAAAAAAAGTTGCTTTATGAAGGCGGTTCTTAAGTCGGCGTAATTCGTGCGAACTTTGAGCAGGAACGGTGGTCCCTTGCTCTTTTTCTGCAGGATGTGAGCCCAGCTTTAATCCTTCCAGCTGAACGAATGCTCGACTCTACAAGGATGAAAGGATGCAGGTTCCCAAGTACAGGGGATGATGTATGCATTTCCAGAAAGAAGGTAGAACAGAGTCTGTGCGCTCCACCTGGAACCACTGCGGAGTGCAGAGGCCACACCTCACACTTTTAATCATCGGTGGAAGGTCCTCCCGGCAGGAACCATCGATCACCTGTCAGGCGCTTGATTGTAACTGATGCTGGAGCTGGGAAAAGCCTGCCTCTGCTCGTTCAACATGAAGCCATCAGCCTGCCTGCAAGCCTGAGGCAGGAAGCCGTCGACAAGCCCAGCGCTGAAGGCAGGCGGGTTTTTGGAAGTTTCTTTCAAGAAGTGTACTCATAAACACATGCACACATGCACCCACAGGCACACCTAGGCATTTATTTACAAACAATCTATTCACTAAAGAAGCAGCTGGTTGTGTAAGGTGTTCAGGGAGGTCAGTGACAAATTGATTTTGGACGACACGTGGCCTTCTCCTCTGTGTCCGGGTTCCCTCTTCTTACGAGGACACCTTCGTACTGGGTTAAGGGCCCACTCCAATCCAGCATGGCCTCATTTTAACTTAACTAATTCCATCTGCAATGACCTTCTTTCCAAAACAAGGGCACATTCAGAGATCCTGGGGGTTTAGACTTTGTATTAGTCAGCCAAAGGAGTGCCGATGCAAAATACCAGAACTCTGTGGGCTTTTATAGAGGGTATTTATTTGGGGTAGAAGGTTACAGTTACCAGGTCATAATGTGTAAGTTACTTCCCTCGTCAAAGTCAGCTGCTTTGTGTTGGAACAAGAGCTGCCAACATCTACAAGGGTTCAGGCTTCCTCTTCCTCTTGAGGCTCTGTGGTTCAACTTCTTCTCATCTCAGCTCTAGGCTGGGACAAATCTCATCTCTCTCCTAGGGCTCATTCCTCTCCAGGCTCAGCTGCTCTGTTCTCTCTACAAGACCAGCTATAGACTATCAGGCAAATGGCTCATCTCTTTTCCCAGGGCTCTCTCCTTCCTCAAGTATTTGCTTCTGTGTGTTTACTTCCCTGATCTCCAATATCCAAAAACTCTAATTCCTGTGCCTTGCTGTTTTCTCTGTGAGTCCCCCCCCACCCTCCACCAAGGGGGCAGTGACTCAGTGTCCTCCTGACATGGCCCAATCAAAGCCCTAATTATAATTTAATCAAGTGAAAGTGAAACCTCTGAAGCCAATCCAATCTAACATGCCCAGAGGAACAGTCCAGTTTACAAACCTAATCCAATATCGATTTTTTGGAATCCATAAACAATATCAAACTGCTACAGACTTCAACATCTTCCTCAGGGAAAGAGTTCACCCCATGACAAGCTGTGGGAGAGATTTTTAACCCACTCACTGCAGCTGAAATGACATGGAGAACAGGAAAGTCCTGCAGAGGAAAAGAATTTATCTATTCTTTATCATGGGGTTGATCCTTCCAGGTACTGCCACCCACATGGTCTTCACATTTCAAGATGCCCAAGTAGAAAAGCTGCCTCCCTTACATTTCCTGATTTACAACAACGTGCTTAGTGGCAATTAGACACAGAAGCGGAAAGAGCAAGTGCTATTATTTTCTTGGCTGTGAATGCCTCCATCCTAGGCATATAACAAATTTGCCTAACTGTTCCCTTCGTGGTAGTCTTGCTTTTAGCCAAACACCAGCTCAAACCTTCACATCCTTGTTTCTCTCCTCCCTCCATGGTCCAGCTTCTCAGGAAGGGGGTCCATGTCTACCACCTCTGCTTCCTAACTCCCATTCCCTCTTCTGCCCATTTCAGCCTGACTTCTGGCCCCTTCTGTGCACCCTGGGGGCAGCTCTCAGCCATGTCGCTAGAGACAACTGCTTATTGCAACAGACTTTATGCTGGATTCTCAGGGGGCTTCTCCCCAGCACAACCCCATTGTCCACTTCCATTGAAGTGCTCTCCATCCTGGATTCCCAGGCACTCCACTCTCCTGTCTTCTCCTTCCTCAATCGCAGGTCCTGCTCCATCTCCTTTGCACATGCATCATCTTCTGCCTTGCCTTCCTACCCCGGAGACTGCGGGTCTATTCCCATTCTGCAGAGGGGCAAACTGAGGCAAAGAAAGCCTCAGGAACTCACCACAGTCAACCTCTAGGAAGGAGCGGAGTCAGGATTTGACCCAATCTCTCTAAGCTCATAAACATCATACTCACCACATTCTTGGGCTCCAGATCTGTTCACCCAACTGCCCATTCTGGGATTTCTCAGTTTCTTCTCAAGCCCAGCAGCCCAAACATGAAAATCCAAAGGCATTATTGAAAGCCTATTCCTTTCTGGCATCCTCTGCCTCTGTAAACAGGACCACCTTCCATTGTAGAAAGCAGAAACCTGAGCCATCAGAAGCAGTTAACAATTATCCCCAGCTCTGAAGGTGGGGACTTAACCCAGGCAGAAGCCATGGAAGAACATGGTTTCTTACTGCTTGACCACGACTTCCATCTTTCAACTCACCAGCCAGCCACTGGAGCTGAGCATCACAAGGAACTTCCAGGGAGGTAGAAGGAGAAAGGCAAACACAGGAGTTACAGAGCTAAGGTCCTGCTCTAAAGGAGATGTCAAGAACTGCCTTGCCTTCCTCTCCTAGGATTGTCATCACAGAGTACCTGAATAGTCAGGGTTCTCCAGGAAAACAAAGTTGACTGGAGATATATATAATGTAAATATATGAGATATATTATAGGGTTTGGCTCATGCAACTGTGAGGATGGGCAAGGACAGATTCCACAAGCCAGGAACTCCGATGAAGGCTTTTGGTGAATTCCCCAGGAGAAGCAGGCTAGCTGAAGTAGAGATGAAAATTCTTCTTTCAGCCTGCTGAAATCATCACTTCTCTTTTAAGGCCTTCAACTGATTGGATGAGATGTCTCTCATGGCTGAAGACAAGCTCCTCAGTTGATTGTAGATGTCATCAACCACAGATGCAATCAACTTACAGTCCACAAAATGTCCTCGCAGTAACAATCAGACCAGTTCTTGCTTGACCAGATGACTAGGCACCATGACCTGACCAAGCTGATGCATGAGTGTCACAAACGGACTGGCTTAAAACAAAAGAAATGTTTGGTCTAGAAGTTGGAAATCGAGGTGTGTGCAGGACCGTGCTCCATCTGAAACCTGAGGAGAGAATCCTTCCCTGCCTCTTCTAGCCTCTGTTGTTGGCTGGTGGTCCTCGGCTCTCCTTGGCTTGGAGGCACCCCCAACTCTGCCTCACTCTTGTCCTGGGCTCCTCCCCTGAGTTTGCCCTCCTCTTCTTTTAACCCCAGTCATGTTGAATTTGGGCCCATCTTTCTCCAGTTGGACCTCATCTTAATTTGACTCCATCTGCAAAGACCATATTTCCAAATGAGGTCACATTCATGGCATGGGGGTGGAGGTGGGGTAAGGACATCTGCATCTCTTTTTGAGGGAGGATGCAATTCATTCCATACCATTTCCCCTCGTGGGGTGCTGCTGGGATGAAGTGGACAAACCCAGTTTGCTCTTCTCTTCCCTCATGTAAGGTTCATACGTAGCCAGGGGTTACCTTTGCCCTGAGACAGAACTGGGTGTTCCCACTCCCAAACCTACATACATCTTCAGACCTTCCACCACCTCCAGCAGCAGCTCCATGGGGGACTAGAAAGGTCTATTGTTAAGAGTTGCCTGGGCAGAAGGGAATGGTTGGCAACACAATGCATTCTAGGTTGTACAGTCTGGTCATATGAAAGGATCTATACTCACGACATAGGGGAGAACTGACAAAGAGGGCATTGGACAGGAAGAGCCCAAAGATTTGAGGAAAGTATGATTTTGTATATTTGTGCAAAATAAGATTGCTCAGTAAAATACAGGATGCCCAATTAAACAATTTCACATAAATACGGGACATACTTATACCAAAATTTATTCATCATTTATCATTCAGATTTATGGTGCATCCCACACTTTTATTTTCTAAATCTGGCAACCCTAGCACAAAATTGTGTAAGATGATATCAACTTTCAGGTTTCTGATGTATGCAGTAAATTATTTATACCTGTGGCCAGGAATAAATATATAGCAACAGGAATGTTTTCCTATGACCATGCCTTCCCCCCCCACCCCGCCCCCATTGTGGCTTGGTTGCTCTCTGCTCTCTGTGTCCATTCACTGTGTGTTCTTCTGTGTGTCTGTATTTATTTATTTTTATTCCTCCCTCCACCTTTGTGGCTTGCTTCCTGTCTGCTCTCTGTGTCCATTTACTGTGTACTCTTCTGTGTTTTTACTTGTCTCCTTTCTGTTGCATCACCTTGCCGAGTCATCTTTCTGTGGTTCTTGCTGGCTGGGCAGCACTCCATGGCACTTGTGGGCCTGCAGCTCTCTGCAGCATGTGGGTGAACCTGCCTTCACAAGGAGGCCCTGGGACACAAACCCAAGGCCTCCAGTATGGTAGAAAGGAGCCCAACTGATTGAGCCACAGCCGCTTCCCTGACCATGCTTTTTAAGCTGAGGTCTGTGTATACCTAAGGCAGGAAAGAGTGATCTGGAGTACACAGTTATACGAAAACCATGACCCACTTCTTTTTGGAGGTGACTTCTATGGTAAATGGTAAGTAATTTATAACACCTGCTTTGGAGGTGTCAATTTTATTGCAAGGCAAGAGGTAGGTAATGTATAACACCTTTTTGAAGGTGTCAATTTTATCATGAGTGATTTATAATTTTAGGTTAAACCCAACGTTGTAATCTTAATATGGGGTGGAATGCCAGATTTATTTGAATTTTAAAAATAAAGTGTAAGATCTCAGAGAGATTTTCCAAGATATTTCTGTACACCCTAAAGACTTCTCTATGCTATTGCCGTGACACTAATTTGGAAGAGCTGGGCACTGTCCCCATCTGGAGATGCCCACAAAACAGACAGCCAACATGAGCCATGGGCTGATGCCACATTGCTAGCTAATCAATAGGAAGAATGGGGGACCCAGGCTGACGCTTCCTCCCACCAGGAAAAGAGCAGTATCTGGCAAGGAATAAAAGAACATTCTTTTCCTTAAAGAAAATTACTTCCCCGAGTTTTCAAAATCCTTTACTAAACACCTAATAAGGAAACTGGGTGAGCCTGCCTTGTTGTGTCTTCAGACTGCCTAAGCATACTAAGTTTCATCCTTTTTAGAGCTAGTGGTACAATAAAGAATCATTCCCTTAGGATGCATTGGAGGTTGTGGCTAAGACCATTTATGAAAACAAGCAAACATGGCACCAATCCATCAAAAATAGGGGACGACTTGAGAGAGGTTGGAGAATTTATTTAACTTGTCCAAGGCAGGCCAACCAAAGAGTAAACTTTTCTACCTCCTCAAGAATTAGTGGAAAAAATGAACTATAGTGTTGTTGAAATAACTTAAAGTTTTGCTATTGAAATAATTTAAACTTTTGCTGTTGAAATAATTTAAAGTTTTGCTTTTGGTAGGTCTGAATGCGTGTAACAAAATGGTTTTGCAAAAGAACAGAAAGCAGTAAAGAAAGGGCATATATAACTGTCTTGCATTTTCAAAAATTGGTTGTAAACTAAAGAATGGGATGGCATTAATTAAATTGAGTTAGTGCTCAACTGCCTCAGTTTTCCCTTTTTTTTTTTTTTAAAGATTTATTTATTTATTTATTTAATTCCCCTCCCCTCCCCTGGTTGTCTGTTTTCTGTGTCTTTTTGCTGCGTCTTGTTTTCTTTTGTTCGCTTCTGTTGTCGTCAGCGGCACGGGAAGTGTGGCGCTGCTCCCTCCTTCGCGCTGGGCGGCTCTCCTTATGGGTGCACTCCTTGCGCTCAGCGGCACGGGAAGTGTGGCGCTGCTCCCTCCTTCGCGCTGGGCGGCTCTCCTTATGGGTGCACTCCTTGCGCGTGGGGCTCCCCTACGTGGGGGACACCCCTGTGTGGCACGGCACTCCTTGGGCGCATCAGCACTGCGCATGGGCCAGCTCCACATGGGTCAAGGAGGCCCAGGGCTTGAACTGCGGACCTCCCACGTGGTAGACGGACGCCCTAACCACTGGGCCAAAGTCCGTTTCCCAGTTTTCCCTTTTGAAAGCTTTGTGCTTCATTCTGTTTTTTGGAATTAGAGTCATCTTTTTTTTCTTTTTTAAGTACAGAATTTTAAAAGGAAAGATCATGCCTTTCCGACCCATAATTTAAGCTTTGCTGTTCCCATTTGAGTGTATCTATAATTCTTGGTTCCTTTATATTGCTTGTTTATTCAGTTATAATTTTAGAGGCTGTAATTCCATAGTGCACTCCTGCCTGACTGTTGGCACTAGGATAAAAGGCAGATACAGAGGTGGAATTTGTTTGATGCATTCATTTCGGTGAGGCTCTCTAAAAAGCTTTTTCTCCATCTTAAAACAGCATCCATTTGGAAAAGAGTATGGCATGCTACTATGGAAACTACTCATGCATCAGAATATGCTAATCTTGCTCACACACCCTTTACCACCCTGCAGACAATACCTTTCCATCAAAGATCGAACCCTGATGCCACATATACAGGAAGTAGCTTCAACTTGTTCAAGAGATGTACGGCTGAGTGGGGCACTGGGCTTTACCTGTTGTTTAAATGGGCTTTGGAGAGGAGGAAACAAAAGGTGGGAATGAAAGTCTTCCACTTGTGACAGATCTGCAAAAAAGACAAAGAGGAAAAAGCAAAACATACAAGAGGAAGACAAGAACATTCTATTGCCCCATGTGGTAGATTAAATTAAGTGCCCCAATTTAGAAATGCTCCCAGTCTTGATCCATATACCTGTGAATATGAGCCCATTGTAAATAGGACCTCTTGAAATGTTATTTTAGTGAAGGTGTGGCCAACAGACTAAAGGAGGTTCTTAATCCAGATCGCTGCAGTCCTTTACAAACAGAAGAGATGCAGACGTAGTCAGAGAATGCCATGGGGAGGAGCTGGAGGCCAGACATCAGTGGAACCCACAGGAGGAAGGAAAAGACATCATGCGATGCAGTGGCAAGACAAACCATAACACCAAGAATCACCAGCAGCCAAACCAGAATGCTGCAGACTTTGGTGAGAAAGCATCGCCTTGTCAACGCCTCGATTGTGGACTATTCCCTAGCCTCAAATCCAGGAACCAATGTATGTTGTTAAGTCAACCCTTTGTGTGGTGTTTGTCATAGCAGCCTGGAAAACTAAGACACCCAGCTACCAGCATATTTACAACCATGTGGCTAGTTTGCATTGTTCAGAGGTCTAATCCAGACAACTGACTCAATTTCTCCTTATTTAAAAGAGATAATTTTTAGTCATATAATATAGGCACAGATTTTCCCCCTAAATCAAAAGCAGAATATAAAAGAAGTTAAACTACAAGGTAAAAGAGGGCTGGTGGTTGATTACCCATTTCCTTTTTTAAGACATGATGAGCACTCTATTTCTCCTTGGAGATCAAAATATTTGCCAATTATTCTTAGGCTCAAACACAACAGCATCCCCTCCTTTTCCTTAGGCTCAAACACAACAACATCCCCTTCTCTTTCCTGGAGCATTCTGGCATCTGACATGTTCATACCAAATCCAAATCACTGGGGAAAATGACAGTCATGACCAAGTGCTTATAAAGAAAAACAAATATAATATATTTGATAGCTGTAGCTGATATTTAAATCATACATTGTTTATTTTTTAAAAAATAGAAGTAGCTTTAAAGAGGCAATAATGCAAACAGAAGTGCTTTGAATTCTCATTGTATCCTCCTATGCAACTGCCCTCAACTATTTTAGAAATTTCCTCCGATACTCAGAATTCATTCCATCCACCCATCCATCTACCTACCTACCTACCTATAAATATATCTCAAATATTTGGCACTAGGGATGCAGCAGTGAACAGAGCAAGTAAGAACCCTTACTATCATGGAGCTTAGGCAGTGGTATGGGAGACAGATAATAGACATGGCAAATATGTAACATACACAGTGTGTTAGATGGGCATGAGTGCCAAGGGGGATGGATAAGCAAGGACAGGGAATATGAAACGTTGGGGCTGGGGTTAGAGCTATAGGTGTAAGTTGACTCAGGAAGGACTCCCTCAGATAGTGACTTTGCAGGTGATGGAGGAAATGAAGTCATCGGTCAAGTGTTATCAGGGAGGAGCATCTCAACAAGCACCAGGGGCCGGTGGCAAGACCTCTGGTAACCAGGCATATTTGGGGACCAGCAGGGAAGAAAAGGTGCAGAGAGCAGTGGGTTGGGGTCTCAGGGCTTGTGGAGCCAGAGGTCACAAGGGTCCAGATGGTACAAGGTCTGGGGCATCACACTCAGTCTCCCGGAGAGCAGAGAAGGAAGGCTTTGGGAATGGACAGAAGAGTTGGAGGATGAAAGGGAGTTTGCTCATGATGGACCTGGAAGATCAGAGGCTCAGAGCAAGGTTTCACGAGATAAGGAGGGGTGGGACTCAGAAAAGGCGATTATAGTGGAGACAAGAGATTAGGGTGAGGAATGACCAGTAGGTCCTGGACAAGCAGAGGTGGGGCATGAAGTGAGACTGCGGCTGCAAGCATGTGCATGGACAGGTAGAGGACAGCTCTTAGCAGAAACAGGTGTCGTTCTTGAGTCCCCCTTCCCACTGATTCTTGAAGTGAACCTTGCCCTGGGCCACCTCCAGACCCTACCAGTGATAGTCTGCAGAGGGCAGACCCACTCCGAGCTCTCGTGGCCCGAATCCTAATATTTCTAAATTTCATGCCCATCGTCTCTCCGGCTTTATCAAATATAGGCATTATCCATTGACTCCCGCCATGCTGGAGAAGGCTCCCAAACTCCCACCACGCCCTCTATAGAATCACGGCTTTGGGGAGGGACGCAAGCTTGGCCACATACTTTCTGCAGGTGGAATGGGGCCGAAAACTCAGGAGGCACACGTCTTCTTATATGGGTGGTCAACCATTTCCCCTGCTTTCTCCCTTGTCGCTTATCCCACAGCCCTTCACAACGCAGAGCCCCAATGTCCCCAACCTTTCCAGGGGCTTGTTTTCTTCAGTGCTTCACTTCATGAATCCTGGAGACTTTGGAACTGCTAGGTCCCACTGCTCCTGCTGCTTTCCTGCTGCACAAGTCTTCTTAGAACAGTCACCGTCAACTGCTCTCAGTGGATTCACTTGTTTTTATCCATTTACTGTAGTTCAGTTTGGAGAAGGTGAGGAAATAGACAGTATATCCAGTCCATTATATTTAAGCCTGATCAACTATTTGCCTTTGGAAAAGAAAAGAAAAGAAGAAGGAAAAAGAGACTATAACACAACAATGGCAAAGTCTTTGAAGACTGTACTCCTGGGAGGAGCTGAAAGGCACTTGTTAATCCACAC
Source organism: Dasypus novemcinctus (assembly GCF_030445035.2). Classification (NCBI taxonomy): domain Eukaryota; kingdom Metazoa; phylum Chordata; class Mammalia; order Cingulata; family Dasypodidae; genus Dasypus; species Dasypus novemcinctus. The sequence goes on along the minus strand of NC_092216.1, from coordinate 6,816,053 downwards.
TCTAGAAGCTATTCAGTTGCTTCCTTTGTCCTACTCTGCACTAAACCTATTCTAACTAAGGCAAGGAACTTGTAAAAGAACAGCCCCCATTTCTAATCATCTTTTAAAATTTTTCACTTAGTTTTAAAGTTGTTCCCTTCTAATTCTGTGTATTAGAATTAATGAAGGCATCAAGGTAAACAGAGCAGGTGGCAATGTGACCCAATTTAGTAGCAGCAGCATCCTGCTTCTGAATTTGAATAAGAAATGTATCTCTTGTGTTAAGATTTTCATCTACATTGGCAGGGTACATCTGGAGAAGAAGGAGCTCAAGTAAATGATGAGTTGCACTTGGGGTTGCAATGAGGGTCAGTTTATACATAGTGGGACACAATGAATGCAAATTGAATTGGAAGGAACTGGATTTGATTTCTCTGAGAGTGATTTACAAATGCTGGCATCAGGTGAAGCTTTTTCCTTTTACTGAAAATGAGAGCTCACAATATTTCTAATACTCTTTTATTTGACATGTTGAGAATTCCTCATTGAATATGCATTTGTTGTTGACTGCCTGTATGCAAAGAATTGTATGAGGAACTGTGGAAAATCAAAGCTGCATTAACAGCACGTTAATAAAGACTTGTATCTCTGGCATCATACAAAATTAATTAGTATTTCTTTTAAGGCTCATTTGTGAAAAATAAAATAAAATGTGACTGAAGGAAGGTTTAGCTATGTCGCTGGTTAAAGGTGAAATGGCGCAGGTCTCAAGCGAAGGGCAGTGGTTTACCTTTGATGATATTCACTCTGAATGAATGCAAATGCTGCCCACAGGCCATTCTCTTTCTCTGCTCATAGACCTTTCATTGTTTGCTGTGACTTCACAGAGTAGTCAGGAAACAAAGAGGCTCAGGTGAATTTTTATAATTGCAATAATAACCCCATCCACGAGTTCTCGAAGAGAAGGGTCATTAGGTCCTATTTTGTAGTAATTCACTGTTAACCACTCATTTAGATGGTAATTACACCAGCCCTACACTTTAAAATCTGAAGTGACAGCACTAGTATTGAATTAGTAAGAATTACGAGTCACAAGTCTTCTTTCATCATATACCAGCTCTATTTTATTTTTAAAGATTTTTTTCCGATGGTTTTCCTTATTTTCTGCTATTTGTTTATTAACTTGTTGATATTTTCAAACTTCCTAATCTATCAGCAAGGTACATGAAGTTTTTCATCTAAAACCAAAGTAAAATGCTATAAGTAAGTTGTAAGAAGAAAAAAATTACCTTTTTGTTTGCCCCCTGAACTTTTTAAGGCATTTTAAGGCATGTTTCCCTTGAACATAAAAACATTGAAATGTTACTTTTCCTTTCTTGTGAATCCTGGGTATTCTTTCTTTTTTCTTGAAAAATTCTGCATAGATATAGAAATAATAGTTTTATCAATTCCAACCTTGTCTTACAAATGCTTTTCAGTAACTTACTGAATATAAGCAATGAAAACATTAATGTTAAACATAGAATTGAGCCCACACATGATAGTTTCCTCAAAGTGGAAAACTCAAATCAAAATACCAGCTGGATGATTATGAACGATTTTGTATTGTAGGATTGGTTCAGCCCCTGAAGATAGCCTGAACAGCCCAAGTATTGTCTATCATTCTGTTCTGCCATCTTTGTCATGTGGCCGTTGAGACTTTTTGGCCATAGAATGGCTACTTTACTTCCAGGCACCTTCCAAGAAGAAAGAAAGGGAAAAAGATCAAAGGGGAAGGGAAAGAGAGGGAAACATCCCAGCTTAGTTTTATCCTTTTAATGAGCTTAATAAGCTGGAGAATCACCTCGTTTCTTTTTTGTTTGTTTGTTTTTAGAAATCTTTATTTGGGAATCTAGTACCTGAACATCATTTGGCCTATACTGGGCTGTGGTCTCTATTGTTTGTTTTTTTTTAAATTTATTGAAATATATCGCTCATACATAAACATACATAAACAATAAGTGTATAGTAATAGTTGTGAACTTACAAAACATATATAACATCATAACTCACCCTATCACCAATACTTTGCATTGTTGTTAAACCTTTTTAACTAATGATTAACGAGTATTGTCAAAATAGTATTACTGTCCAAAGTATTTTCCCCCAACCCACCCTATTATTATTATCTTTATCTTTATGTTTTAAAATTTCACTTATTGCACCTTTCTTTCCCATAAGATCTGTTATTTTTCTATGTATGCTTTCAATTTTTCTTTGTGCTCATTCAATGTCTTCTTAATATCTTTAATCTCTTTAGCCATCTCATTGAATTTGTTAAGCAGATTTGTTTGAACATCTATGATTAGTTGTCTCAACTTCTTTATGTCATTTGGAAGCTTATCTTGTTCCTTTAACTGGACCATAGCTCCCTGTTTCTTGGTGTGGATTGTAATTTTTTGTTGGTGTCTTGGCATGTGGCTTACTAGAGTATTTAATCTGGGTGCAGTTTTTCTTTTTAGTTTAGGACTTCCTGCCCTTTCTCCCTTGCTGGTTGTGCAGTAGGAACCACAGATGTAGCTGGTGTTGTATGCTGTGGAGTCTCAAGCTGCCCTCATTGCCCCAGGGACCAAGGAAGCTTCTCCCAACTTTCTCCTTTGTCAGAGGAAGGGACAGCCATGTGGAATAATCCAAGTCATGCAGGCCTAGACCGTAGTTGCCCAGAAAGACTGATGAAACTTCACGCCCCTTTTCCCATCTGGGGCAGGGATGGAGCTGCAAGTGTGGGCAGCAATCTATGCAGTGTGGATCCAAGATGACTGCAGTTGCCCCGGTAGACTTCCGATTATTCAGTCTGTGCCAGTCAAAGGTACCTGCAGTTACCTGGATAGGCTGGTGCAGGGCTCCTCAGCCTCCTCCCTGCCAGAGGTGGGGCTGAAGCCTAGTCTAGGGCTGCAGGCCAGTCTGGGTGAAAGAAACAGGCCTCTACCGTCATTGTGATTTTCAGTCCGCCCTAATTCCCCTCATGCTGGGACTGGAGTCAAAATGGTAGCCACTGGCCTCCCTCTGACCTGGACAGATTCATACCCCAGCTGTTCCTAGGGTAGTACCTCAGCCAGCCAACTCCACCAATCAGTAGCCAAAATCAGTGGCCAACCATCTCCTCCCCTGTTTTTGGGAAATGGAGTTTCCAATTCCAGCCACAGAACAGCTCCCAGGGCACCTTGCGCCACCAGAGTAGGATGATCACTGGCTTCTGTGGCTTGGCCGATAATTTCCTAGAGAGGCTGGCCCAGGTCCCAGCAGCTTCCTCCAAATCTGGAGGTGGCACTGGGGACTAGGCTAGAGCTGCAATCTGACCTGGATGGAAAGAAGCCAGTCCCCACTCTGGGATTTTCAGTCCGCTCCACTTCCCCTCGTGCCAGGCGCAGAGTTCAGATGGTGGCTCCTGGCCTCTTTCTAACTTGGACAGGTTCAAACTTCAGCTGTTTTCAGGATTATACTGTAGCCACTGAATTTCCACATTGTAGCTGAAATTGGTGTCCAACTGTCTCTTCCTCCCCCATTTTGGGGAAGTGGAGCTTTCGATTCCAGCCACAGAACAGCTCCCCGGGCAGCTTGTGCCTCCAGTGGAGGATGGGCACTGGCCTCTGGGGCGTGGAGTGCTGAGTCTTCTTGGCAGACGGGCATCTCCTCCTTCCACTCCCCCAAGGATGTTGCAGGATGTTTTTCTGGCCTCCTGGAGCCCCCAAACAGGTGCTTCAGCTGGCTCCAGAGAGCTCTGGGTGTTTACCAACTGCCCTGTAGCAGGAGCTGACTCTAGGAGTGCCTTACTCCACTGCCATCTTGCTGGTTATCGGTTCTCATGTTTATTTTTTAACATCTTCTTGCATGGATTTTTATGACTGTTCTTAGTTGCAACGAAATCTGGGAAGGTGGGAGGAAGGGATGGGAAAAGTGGGGTGTAATTAAAATTTAAAATTCAGAGCTTTGTTTCCTTCTCTGTAAAATGAAAGTAATAATTCCTGTCCCAGAGATTCTCAGGAATAGTGCAACACCTGGGGCACTAACCATTTATCAAACCCATGGTACTATGGCCAAGGTATCAGAGTTAGAGTGGTCAATATTAGAAGATGTTAGATGTTTTCTATTTAAATAGATCAGTTTAAATAATCAAATACTTTATGAAGTTCCTTTTTGTTTTAGGTAGGACTACCAAAAATTTTAAGAGTCTTTGCTTTTGAGGGTCTTATTCGTTTAGGAGGCAAGAACCGTACACGTGGGAAAGAGGGAAGAGCATGCGGTTGATGACTGAGATGTGTGGTGCAGAAAATTACAGCTCTGATTCTCATTGCAGGGCTGATTTCTATCCATCTTTCTTCCTTTTGTTCTCTCTTCTTCCCTCCCTCATTTCTCCCCCGCCCCTTCCTCCTACCCTCTTTTCTGTCCTTTTCTTCTTTTCTCTAAGTCACGTAGAGCCCCAAATACTAAAGCATCCCTTTAAGCTGGCGTGGGTGGGAAAGGGAGGGCATTCACTCATCCATTCAAGAGCCCTTACACCTGAAATATTTGCAGATATAAAGGGAAAAGTATCTCATTGAGGAGAAATATATCCTCAGTACATTAAAATACTGAAAAACTTGGGGCAAATCAATAGTAAAAAATACATTCATAATTGCTCTGCTTATCTAATTACTGAAACCAAACAATACAATTATGAGTTGCACGCATTAAGGTGGATATTTAGGAAAAAAACCTCTCTGGCAAAGTGAGCAGCTATTCTAAGCAAACTTCTTAGAAATGGCAATCCCATAATGTAAAGGTTAATTCTCCTCATAAGCTGAAAATGCTAGTCTCCACCTAGTTCAGGGGAGTTTATCTGAATGATACATTTTTAAAAAGAGAATGCCCTGAGCTTCTGAGACGCCCTATAGGAATCGAACACTAACTTGCTTGATGAAATCATGTGCCATGTGTTTCATTGCACGCTTCCAATTTTTGAGTATCTAATCACTTTCACTTTAGAGCGAGAAAAAAAAAATCACCAGTAGACAGTCAACAGATTATTGATTGTGGGAGGTCAGTTCCTATCATTTCCATAGCGCCTACAGAGTGAAGACAACAGGACCCTTTTCCATTTAGATACTTGACCAGAGTAGAATCAAGTCCTTCAAGCATCCTTCTAACTGGGACACAGGATGGCTTGTTTCCAGCTTATGAAAAAAATGCTTTGCCCAGGAAACGAAGTCGATTCTGTAGGGCACGTGTAAACAGACAGTTTTGCCTAAAGGCTTCTCCAAGCAGCTACCAGACCCGTGTGCCTATTTCTACAGGAGCACCACTGAAGCTTGCAGGCACTGCATGCAATTCGAGTACAGCCTAATGGACATTCGCGCTCACTGAAAATAAAACCTACACGTGGCGCTAGACGGCTAAAAAGACACTATTGAGATTATCTGTCAAAACACAGAGTTCTTGGGCAGACTGTGGCTCCACAAGGAAATGAAATACTTCCCTGAGCAGATCTTTTTGTCACTGTCAGGGAATTTAGGTTCCGTTGCCATTTGCAGATTTCAGGTGTCCTCCAAAGCAGATCCGAGAAGCCACCTGCGCCTCTTTCATTTCAGCCCACTTTGGCTGGCGAATCCTTTAATGTTCTCTATCCTGTTTGTGCCCAACTTTGCTGAGCCACGTTTAGAACTTTGTGCCTAGGGGGAAATTCTCTAGAACTATTTTTAAGTGCTTGGCTTCTAGGATTTTCATAAGAGTTGGAAATCAGGGGAGAAAATAAAGCCAATATCATTTAAGAGCATTTTTAGGCTCTCCAGTGAGAGAATTTGGAAGGAAGAGTGGCTGCTGTTGCCTTTTTCCTCTTTTTTTTTTTTTTTATTAGAGTAATTGTAGGTTTACAGGAAAATCATGCAGAAAATGGAGTTTGCAGATAACCCCCCTGCTGTCCTTTGGACTAGTTTTTCTCTTAAGTTAGAACAATGTGCTGCACATGTAGAATTTCATTGTAGGTGAAAGGATCTCAAACCTGGAGAACATTTCACAATAGCAATGTGAACAGAGATGATCATTCTTTTTCAGGCAAAATAGTTTCAAGGCAGGTCTTTGATGGAGTGAGTGGGATGGACAAGAAAGTTCATTTCAAAATTAGAAGATCAATCTTGTGCACATTTTATTCTCTAAGAGAATTTTTATATAATTGTCTCATTCCTCTGTTGTTTTAAAGTTGTTATTATGTTACTTAGATTATGGAACACATAGGGTTGGCAAGGCCAGGAAGTACAAGGCTTTTGAAAATTTAAAACATTTTAAAATAACGTTTCCTTCATGAAGATATCTAGGGTTTCCTCCAGTTCTTTTCTCATAACTTGGTGAGTTTTATAGATTCAGAATATGATACATGTTGAACGTATGCTGTCTAGTGCAGGTAAATGCTAGTTTCTCCAATTTGAATGGTAGACATACAGAATACATATCTTTGTCACTAAAGGAGGGAGTCACTAATCAGCAATACCTAGATCACTTGGACCTAGTAATTCCACTTCTAGAAATTTAACTTTAAGAAGTAACTCACGGTTTTTCTATATAGGTACTAGGACAATTGCTGGGTTATTACTTAGACAAATGAAAGATGGGCACTAGTGATATGACCCATTATACTGAACTGACAAAATTAATTTCAGTACATTCATGTTGTACGTTATGGTGTAGAAATGACTTAACACAGAAAAGTGTTTTGATATTAAGAGCAAAAGTCAGTTTTCAAACACATATTTTATAAAGTATATGCAGACAAATGCAGAGAAAAAGATGTGGACTAATTTATATAAAAATGTGGACAGTGATTATTTCTGGGAGAGGGGTTATGGGTATTTTTTCTCTTTTTCCCTTCTGGCTTATTTTTGTATCCTAATTTCTCTTAAGGTGAAAATGTGTGATATCTTAGTAAGATGCTTCTAGTCAAAATAATTCACCATTCCTTCAGCTGTTCCTTAGCACAAAACACATGGGACTAATGAAAGGCTAATATAGAGAGAAAATTAACAAGACAGCTGCGCTGAAAGCCCAGCTAAACATCAGGTTGGCTTGGAAGCCTCAGAGCAGCCTTGCCAAAAGAAGGCTGACGATAATATTTTAGCAAAAAAGCAGACCCAAAGATAAGAGTGGGATTCATGAAATAGCAGCCTGAAAGGAGGAAAAAAACAAAACACATGTTGGCAAATTTAATTAACTGTTACTTTAAAAAAAAAAAAGAAGACAATAAAGTAGTAGGATGAAATTCTAGACAACAATATCAAGAGAAATGGAGCAGGAGGCTGCGCGTTGTCCTTCAGAACCTTGCTAAACCTGTAGCTTCCAAATCGAAAGAAAGAAAAGGATTATAGAAAATACAGCAGTCGGGAAGGAAGAAAAGTGAAAACCGCAACAAAAAGGATGATGAAGAGAAAGTAGTAAAAATATACCAGTACTTAAAACCAGGAAGAACCTTTACATAAAGATAGAAGGGACCATCCATTCAAAAGCTGGAAGAATCAAGAAGCTTATGTATCTTATGATAGATACTGGGGTGGGGGGAAGGAGAGAGAGGGAGAGCATGAAGTAACAGAAGTTAGGGAAGATTTAAAAATTGAAAATTATAGTTCAATACATTACTCTTAGAAAATGATTGATCAAGCAGGTTAAAAAATTACTAAGATTATTGAAAATTTGAATGCACAGTTGATAAGCTTGATCTGGACTACCCAAGAGTAGAGAACTCACATCAGTTCAAGCACATCTGGAATATTTATAAAAGTTGTACATTTAAAGTCAGCTTACAAAACATTAAGGAATTTCAAAGAATTGACACATAGACCACTTTTTCTGACTACACTGAAATTGATTTAGGAACTAATCATACAAAGGTCCTAAGAGCCATTTGACAACTAAACACATCCTTCTAAATACATTTTCAGTTAATAAGAAAATCAAAATAGAAACCGAAACTATTCAAAACCCAATAACAATTAATGTATCAAGCCTCACATCTTGAGGAATGTTGGCAAAAATAAAGTTTAGAACTAGAAACATGGCCTTAACTGCATTTGTTTAAAAAAAAATCAAAAGTTAATGCACTTAAAGAAGCATGGGGAAGATGAACAGAGCAAAACGAAAAAAAAATAGGAAGAAAATAGATATAAAAAACATGAAAGTCAGTTATTTTTTATTTTAAGAAAATTAAGGATAAGAAAACTTGACACAAAGCAAAGGTTAGAAGAACGCATGTGGTGGGTGAGATGGAACGTCCACATCCATCGTTTGTCTTTCCTCCACCGCGTAGCTCCAAATGGCTCTGCCCTTTCTCTCCATCCAGCATGCAGCATGGGAAACCAAGGGTCAGCTTAGCTCTGCACGCTGTGGTTTTGACAAAGTAAAACATAATACCAATGAACGAGGCCATGGCACCTTTCTTTGCTTACTTGTCCTTCCTCCGGAAGTGTTTTCTCCTTTCCAACCTGCCTGCCCACCTCTCCACGTGCCTACCCACCTCTCTGCTCACCTAGGGGTGACAATTGCTTTCTCTGACGTGCGTCCTCGCTTTCTGCAGGGATAGGGGGGTCTCTTGCCCTGTAGCTCTCCCTTCCTAGGAGCCATCCCATTGCCCAGTCAGGGGACGTGAGAGCCTGTGGCTCTGCTGACTGCTAGCTCTCTGGTTCCAGACCGGCTCTTCTCAAACCTACCCGAAAGCTGCTGTGTATCATCAGGTCTTGCACTTAGAGTTGTGTCTGGTTTATTCCGGGCAAAGTCTAACCTGCTGAATAAACAGAGCCCCTCCCCACAGTGGCTCCACACAGCTCTTTCACCTGAGCCATGCTGTCATCTCCCTGTTTGGAGTGAAGTTCTGTTCCTAGGACTATGGGTAGACAACTTGCCTTCAGGTGCGAGTCAAATGTCCCTGGACCACCTTGATGCAACTCTCAAGCGCCCTAATGATCTGGATGACAAGTGTCTGAAGAACTGAAGCATATTAATGCCATTCATAATACCAAGAATCAGAGCCTGCAGGGGGGAACATCTTTATATTCAGTATTATTTTTAAGCGCCGTTCTTTTGATTCAACATTAAACAATTTTTTGAAAGGAAGAAAAAAGCATGTATATTTGAGCTTGCTAAAATGCCATTGTTTTAAGTATTGATCTTCACGTTCAGCTAGTTAGATGCCTAAAGCATGTGGGCCTCTTTCAGTGAAAGGCACAGACCCTGCAGCCTTCACGCTGTCTAGAACCATCCATTAAAACTGACCTCGTATGTAACTACTAGAGACTCCCAAGTTCCAAGCTGTATGGCAGGGCCTGACCTGGACACAAGAATCCCTTGGAGATGTCCTTAAAGCTCCCTGACTTCTGTTCTCAAGCCCTGCAGCTATAAACCAGGAGGTCAGGAATCCCCCTAGATGACCCTGATGGACACATGGTTTTTGGAAACCACAGGTCCAAGGAGCACTGCATCCTTTCATGGTCCCTGGACCAGCAGCACAGCACCAACTGGCAGCTGAGTGAGGAGCTCCAAGAGTCAGCTCATCCTTCAGGTACTTAGTAACCACCCAGAGCTGTCTAAAGCATCTGTTTGGGGCCCAGAAGACCAGAAGAGCAAAATGCTCCAGGTTCAGAGTTCCTGAAAAAATCCTTGTGAGCTTGTTCTAATGCTGGTATCTGCGCCACCACCTAAAGGACTCTCATGGAATAGGCCTGGGTGCTGCCCAAGAATCTGCATCTCTCACCAAAAAAACCCAGGCTCTGGACTTGGCCTCTGAATCACACGTAGGACAATTGGTATAGAGTCTCCTGGCATAAAGTTACACTGCCTTTAACAGATGCTTTCCAAGGCATGCAGTTTAGAGTTGGAGCTCAGGTGTTAGTGTGTCAATGACAGACAAAAAGTCAAGTGGAAAATGTTTCTGAGTTATCTGTAAGAGGGCTAGGAAAGACATTGTTCAGAGTCTTTCATAAAAAAACACAAGTCCAAAGCCATTCATAGAGTTAGTGTTATGGGTTCATGAAGAAATTATTTATACTCTTGTATTAGATACCAAGAGCTCTTTCATTCATTGCATTTCCCTTTTTGCCTGGGATATAAGGTAACTGAGAATTCAAATTTAGCACTCTTTTTTAATCAGCCTGGTACCTTTTCTTTCCTTAGGTCTCTATCTGGTCTATCACCTCCTCCTTGTCTGTCTCCTTCTCCTTCTCCTCCTTCTCCTCCTTCTCCTTCTCTTTCTCCTTCTCCTTCTCCTCCTTCTCCTTCTCCTCCTTTTCCTTCTCCTTCTCCTCCTTCTCCTTCTTCTTCTCCTCCTTCTCCTTCTCCTTCTCCTTCTCCTCTTTCTCCTCCTTCTCCTTCTTCTCTCCTCCTTCTCCATCTCCTTCTCCTTCTCTCCTCTCCTTCCTCTCCACTCCCTGACTCTCCCCCTCTCCTTCCTCCCTTCTTCCTCCTAATTCTCCTTCTTGCTTTATAGATAATGTCGAGGATTTTTCACTAGACTTAGTGGGAGGAACAAGGAGAAGTCTATCTATTCTATCTTGTCCCAGAACCAGAATGCTACTTAGTTTTTACAAAACATTTTTTGTGCTTCTGTACATATATATGTATGAAAATGTAACTTCGAGGAAATATCCCAAAATGTTATCATTAGTTCTCTTTGACCTGAAATAGTATTTTCAACTATTTTCCTCCCACTGCCTAAATATTTCATCTGTCCCTAATCAGATATCACATTATCAAATAGGAATTTTTGCAAATGTACTGACTCAATTTTAAGAACTGCCCTTACTCATGTGTTTCTGTTACCTTGTAATTCCTCTCACCCTTATTTGATGGTCTGGGTCTTTTAAAAGGCTATTATATATATATATTTAAACATAGTTTGGGCTATAAAAATGAATACCTAGAATACGTTGTGCTGAAAATAAAACAGTTTAAAATGAGGTGCAGGCGGCGGACTTGGCCCAGTGTTAGGGCATCCGTCTACCACATGGGAGATCTGCAGTTCAAACCCCGGAACTCCTTGACCTGTATGGAGCTGGCTCATACGCAGTGCTGATGCGCGCAAGGAGTGCTGTGCCACAAAGGGGTGTCCCCCGCATAGGGGAGCCCCACGCGCAAGGAGTGCGCCCCGTAAGGAGAGCCGCCCAGGGTGAAAAAAAGTGCAGCCTGCCCCGGAATGGTGCCGCACACACGGAGAGCTGACGCAGCAAGATGATGCAACCAAAAGAAACACAGATTGCCGTGCCGCTGACAACAACAGAAGCGGCGGACAGAGAAGACGCAGCAAATAGACACAGAGAACAGACAACCAGGGTGGGGAGGGAGGAAGGGGAGAGAAATAAATAAATAAATACATCTTTAAAAAAATAAAATGAGGTGCAGAGCAAGGTTACTGAGCTAAAGTTGGATTAATGCAGGAGGAGCTCCCAAAGAGGTTTCTGCTCAAAAGGTTGGGCTGGACTAGTAGCTTATATGGCTCTTAGAAACAAAGGCAAGGTGGGAGGGCGGGGAATGGGGAGGGGTGAGGATGATGGTTACATGAACTATGTGACCTTGGGATGAAGAGTGAGGACGATGGGTACATGAGCTGTGTTAACTACGGGATGAGAGTGAGGGCCACGGGTATGTGAGCTCTGTGAACTACAGGATGAGGATGAAGACGATGGACACATGAGCTATGTGAGCCGCAGAATGGAGGTGAGGACCATGGGAAACTACGTGAACTAGGCAATGGGGCTAGTGTGGTATTCAGGGAGGATGTCTGAGGTTGTTAATTAGCAACCAGGATGTTAATGTTACATTATGGCCTTTGGTGATGTTGGCCTTGTGTTGATGTAAGATTGTGGCCATTTCGTGAAGATCAGCACACTTTGCTGGGGTCAGCTCGAATTTTTACAATCTTCCTCCCCGCCTGGGGCAGGATTTTTTTTTTTTCATCAGCACCACAAAGGGTTATTAGTATGGTAGGCTCATCAATTGACCTCTGTTTCTTCTTTATAATTCCCTAGATAAAATGGAAGTTCAAGAAAATCAAGATGGTTGTCAATTCATTTATCACTCCAATCTCACAAATAGCATCATGTGCATGGTGCCTGCTCAGGCTGTATCCATCCCATTCCATCATCGGATGACAGGCAGTCCACTTGCCGTGCACCCAGGCTTCCTCACCTCCAGACCTCCCCTCCCCTGGAAGGTGCCCTTAGCTGTGCCTGTGTTCGGGGTGGTCCTGTCTATCATGATACCACAGAACATGGGTTGCTGGAAACTGAGGCACAGTGGCCTCTCAAGGAGAGACGTTCTCTCTCCATTGCTATGCTTGCAATCTAAGGAACATGGTAATTAAGAGTTCCTGGCAAACAGGATGAAGCTGTGAAAGGCTGAAAGAAAAGATAAGCAGATAACATTTGTGTAGTCAATAGAACACTTACACCTTGAGATAAGATTTTCTTAATTCCTTAAACTATGAGTAATGTTGATGGTTCTACCCATGTGGACTGGGGTATATATAGAGAGCCCCTTGTGAACAATAAAGTTGTCTGAGGAGTCATTACTCGCAGACCCCCTGATCCCAGCTCTCTCATTCTTTCTCTTTGTTTCCTTCTCCCTTTTCTCTTTCTTTCATTCCTGATACCCTTCGGGTCCAAATCTCCAACAATGGGTCACCTAGAGACCTCCAGTCATCCTTCCAACACACTATCCCTGTAGCATCTGACACTGTCAAGTCTTGGCCTGGCACCAGGGAGATGCTGAACAAGTCAGGCAAGGTCCCTGCTCCTGCAAAGCTCGGGAGAGCTCACCGGACCCTCCATTACCTTCTCCCAGCTTGTCTCACTGCTCATGTCCTGCTCTCTCAGGCAGCTGGCACTTGCCAACCCTCTCACTCATTCCCAGTCTCTGTGCAAAAGCTGGAGCCATGTTTTCCTGTCTGCCAACCCCACTGATCAGGACTAGACTTACCTTTCCAATTTTTTCTCCCCCGCCCCATTAGTGAGATTGCCCTGGCTTTTACCTGGCTCCTGATGGGATTCGTGCATTTAATGAATGTTTATTGAGCCATTTGTGCAAGGCAGTGCTCTCTTCTGTCACCGTAGTGGTGAGCAGAGCAAGCCCAGCTCTTAAAGGTGTCCAGCCAGGCAGGGGAAATAGGAAATTAAAGATGTAGCATATCTGGTCATGCAAAGGGCTGTAAAGAATAAAGCAGGATAAGGAGATGGAGAGGGCTTGGAAGGGAGGTGGGAATGGAGGTAGAGAGAGGTTCGGGGAGGAGGTGACATTTGAGTGGGAAATAGTAAGGAAGTGTACATCATGAACAAGTAAAGGAAGAGGGCTCTACTAGAGGGAGCTGGGAACAAAAGACTTATTAGCACAATCAAGGAAATGCAAAGCTTGGCAAGCAAGGGGAACTTGGAGAAGCAGGAGGGGATTGCTTCATTTATAGCCTTGCCCTCTAAAGTAAGTGTTGTATATTTTCAACATGATGGGGGCCTTTGAGCTGTTCTCTGAGGTTCCCACACTTCCTAATTGCACTATCATCGACTCTTTGGGAACAAGCTCTCTTCCCTTTCCTCCCCATCTGATACTGGACTGAGATCTTCATAATACTTTCTGTGCTTTGTGGCTCCTTTCCCAGAGGTGCAGATCTGGCTCAGCCCACCTTTCTGCTCTGTTGAGGGTCTCCATCACACCCAGCTTTTCAGCTTCCCAGGAGAATCCCAGTGTGTCTTAACTCTTCCAGGAGAGAGCATTGACACGAATCACCCTTCCTTGGGGGTCTTTGCTCCAAACTCATAGTTGGAATTTCACCATTTTTCTAGACTCAAAGCAATTTTCATGGCAACCACAAAGGGAATTCATAACAATTTCTTTATCTCCTTTTCCTGCCTTCATATAGTTTCACAACTCACTGTTCCTAGAAGCTGTGTTTTTAACTGTCCACTAAGTTATGAGAAAGTTGTGCCTGCTGATGCCTGTTATCTCAGATCTTATGGTATGATTTTCACGTTAGAATGTTTAGATTCCTAAAGCATGTGGGCCTCTTTCAGTGAAAAGCACAGACCCTGCAGCCTTCACACTTTCTGGAACCATCCATTAAAATTGACCTGGTAAATAACTACTAGAGTAAGGGCAGTTCTTAAAATCGAGTCAGTACGTTTACAAAAATTCCTACCTGATAATGTGATATCTGATTAGGACAGATGAAATATTAGGTATGAAGCTGAGTGTACCTAGTAGGAGAACAAATCCCTGATTCTTTCTGGACACTCGGTTGTAGTAAAAGCCGAGCATTTCCAAACTGGATTATCTCTACAGACACAACACCGCCGCTCTTCACTGAGCCAACGGATCAAAAAATATCTCACATTGAGCTCTTTGAAGGGCATGTTGGAGTATAAGGGCATGTGAAGGATAATGGAAAGGTTATGATGAGCAGCCTTCAGGGATAGAATACATTAAGTTTGAGAATACAAAGGTTGCTTTGTAACTTATTTTTTCTGAGGATAGTAGAGGAGAAAATAATTCAGTACAATCAGAGGCAAAGATCACCAGTATCAGTAATGTCAACTCTTTCACATTATTCCATTTTCCCTTAGATTTAGGGTATAAGGTCATTAAAAATAATAGTATCTATACAGTACTTTGGCTTTTAAGAAAAACTTTAACGTATGTAGTCATGTCATGATATTTATGAACATAATTACCATTCACTCTTCTCTACATTGCAGACTCTGAGCTGATCACCGTACATGTCATCAAACAATCTTCCCATTCATCCCAGGAGGACATAGTATTATCTTGGTATAACCAGTCAATACACCTCAGAGTTGGCAATGTGACATCACTCAGCCAGGACATATCAAAGCTGTGACTCACATCCAGGCCTTCCAACTCAATGTTCTTTCTCAAAAAAGACATTTATTGGGTTCAATATTAGCTTGTCACATCTATGATGATTTGTCTTGGGTCTGCCAAGGCTGTCAAATACAACTTTCAGAAGAAAGGGCATAGCCACTCCCAGGAGCATGGCAAAGGAGATGGCATATGTATTAGTTGGCCTAAGGGGTGCTGATGCAAAATACCAGAAATTGGTTGGTTTTTATAAAGGGTATTTATTTGGGATAGGAGCTTACAGATACTAGGCCATAAAGCATAAGTTACTTCCCTCACCAAAGTCTATTTTCACGTGTTGGAGCAAGATGGCTGCCAACGTCTGCGAGGGTTCAGGCTTCCTGGGTTTCTCTTTTCCCAGGGCTTGCTTCTTTCCAGGCTTAGGGGTCCTCTATTCCTGGGGCTCCAGATTAAGTCTTCAGCATCAAACTCCAACATCAAAAACCCTTAACTCTGTCCTTTGCTGTACCTTTATCTTGTGCCTACTGGCACAAGAGGTTTATCTGATTCCTTAATCAAGTAAACCTCTGAATCCAGTATAATCTAGTATGCCTAGAGGAAAAGATCAGTTTGTAAACATAATCCAATATTTCTTTTTGGAATTCATCAATAATATCAAACTGCTACAGCATAGAAAGGCGTTCTATGGACAGATTTACCCAGGGAGTCTGAGTGGGCATTGACCATGAGCAACCAAAATCTGTGGGTGGTGAAGGCTGGTATCTGGGAACCAGGAGTGAAGCAGACTCCAGCAGCAGAATGGTACATGAAGCGATAGAAACCTACATGGGCCAAATGGCTTGCCTTTCACACCGCAGGGTGCTCTCCCTCATTCTGGCACTGCTCTCTGCCCCTGGTGGATTGACCTGTATGGTCAGCTTCCTGGTGAGTATGGCCAGTGGACACCCCATTGGACAGTGAAGGAAGGAAAGGTGGGAGGTCAGACTGTCACTTCCCTTCCAGTTAACCTTGGACTGGCTGAGCTCCTCAACCAAATACTCCTCTCCAGATGGCTAAGTCTACACAACTTCTTCCCCATATGGTGGCAGGCATATATATATATATATATATTTTAAGATTTATTTATTTATTTATTTCTGTCTCCTTCCCCCTCCCCACCCGGGTTGTCTGTTCTCTGTGTCTATTGGCTGCGTGTTCTTTGTCCGCTTCTGTTGTTGTCAGTGGCATGGAAATCCGTGTTTCTTTTTGTTGCATCATCTTGTTGTGTCAGCTCTCCATGTGTGCGGCGCCATTCCTGGGCAGGCTGCACTTTCTTTCGTGCTGGGTGGCTCTCCTTATGGGGCTCACTCCTTGCACGTGGGGCTCCCCTACATGGGGGCACCCTTGCATGGCAGGGCACTCCTTGCGTGTATTGGCACTGCACATGGGCCAAATCCACATGGGTCAAGGAGGCCCAGGGTTTGAACCACGGACCTCCCATGTGGTAGACAGATGCTCTAACCACTGGGCCAAGTCTGCCGCCTCTTATATTTTTTAATGTAACTTTTTTTGTGTGATGTATATATCTTCAAAAAAATACAATTTACAAAAATGACTGAGTGGGGAGCTGGGGAGAGGGATATATGGGAACCTCTTATGTTTTTTGTTTTTTTATGTTTTTTAATGTAACGTACTTTGTGATCTCTTAACTTTAATAAAAAAGAGTGTAACAGAAAAAGAGGAAAGAAGTCTGAACCCTCGTAGTCATTGCTCACCATCTTGCCTTAACATGTGGCAACAGACTTTGAGTGAGAAAGTACCTCTTAAGTAAACTTGAGGCTCTTTAAGGCCTTGTAACAGTAAGCTTCTACCCCAAATAAATACCCTTCATAAAAGCCAACAGATTTCTGGTATTTTGCATCAGCACCCCTTTGACCGATTACTACAGTGGGAGTAGGATGGCAATATTACCCCTGATCTATACTCACTTTTATAATTAAACCTTTCATAAATGGAAACTTCTCTAATTACTATCCCTTTATGTCAGGGGGAATTTGACTTACTCAGTGGGGAAAGAGTAAAGGAAAGTTAGACCATTTATTCTTTGGAAATTGTAAGAGTGCTCTGAAAGTTTAACATATAAGTAATAGTGAAGAAGATACACAAAGGAATATATTTCAACAGAAGCTAAAATGGCATATTTAGTCATAAGAAAGCTAGACTTCTTTGTAGAGGCTTTGAATTTTTGAAATGTGGTGCTAAAACTTGTTTCATCTAATTTAGAATCATATTTTGACTCTTAAAGTCGAAGTAAGATAGGTGTAGGACAGTGTTCTCCACTGAAGGTGATCTTAGTAACCCTGTTAATACCCATTAAATTGGCAGTGTTTGGAGGTGATTTTGGTTGTCAACTTGGGGGGATGTTGCTACTGCCATGTAGTAGATGGAGGCCAGGGATGCACTTAACATCCTAAAATGCACGGAAACTCCCTGTATTAGTCAGTTGAAGGGGTGCTGATGCAAAATACCAGAAATCGGTTGGCTTTCATGAAGGGTATTTATTTGGGGTAGGAGCTTACAGATACCAGGCCATCAAGCATAAGTTACTTCCCTCACCAAAGTCTGTTGCCACATGTTGGAGCAAGATGGCTGCCGACATCTGTAAGTGTTCAGACTTCCTGGTTTCCTCTCTTCCCTGGGCTTGCCTCTATCCAACCTCAGCTGCTCTGTTATCTCCACAAGGCCAGTTGTAGACTGTCAGGTGAATGCCTTGTTTCTCTTCCTGGGGACTTCTCTTTTTTTCTCATGACCAAGCTCCTCTGTGTGCTTTCTTCCCAGGGCTCCAGCTCAAGACTCCAACCTCCCTTCTCTGCGGTGCAGTTTTTCTGTGAGTCCCCTCCCACCAAGGGGGAAGGGATGCAATGCCCTACTGATGTGGCCCAATCAAAGCCTTAATCGTTTTTTAATCAAAAGTAAAACCTCTGAATCCAATATACTCTAATATGCCCAGAGGAAAAGACCAGTTTACAAACATAATCTAATATTTCTATTTTAGAACTCATCAGTAATATCAAACTGCTGCACTCTCACAACAGAGAATTATCTGACCCCAAATGTCAATGGTACCTGGGTTGTGATACCCTGCTCTAGGGCAGAACAAATCAATTCAGGGACACATAAATGAGCTTCTACAGTTAGTTCTGCTCATAAGACCTATGTGACTTTAAGTATGCAATTTTACTTTCGATGATTTAGTTTACCAATTATGAAACCAAAGATTAATTCTCAGATCTGTCTAGCTCTAGATTTCTGTGATACTAGTTGCCTTTTGCTAGATGTTTTATAAATTTCTAAAATCAAGTATTTGTATACTGCACACACCCCCACACCCCCTTCCCACGCACACTCAGGGTCTTTATAGTGATACCATTACCACTTATATTTAGATAGAGTTGTTGATGGAAAGTGATGCATCCCATATAGTGACTTTGAAGATTTAATTATAGTGTGACTATCTGGAAGTGTGGAGAATTACCATTACTCAGTTCGTTATCACACAGATTCAGCCATCAGGCAGGTTGAGTCCTGCCTCTTGACGTATTCAGAGAGCAAAAGGCCTGGGTTTTTCCTTCGCTTGGGTTATAATTTAGTGAGAAAGGTAAGACATGCACATGAAAAGTTCAGATTAGACAAAGGTTTAAGCAACCACACAAACAAGACAGCAAGATAAGGGACTGTACTTGGTTGGGGTTTATAGTCTCCATTAGGGATGGCCTGCTATTCAATCTGCTACTCACTTTGGACCTGTAGATGTACCTTTGCTCATTCATTTGCCCTGCCCTTATAGGGAGTGCTTCCTCGAGCATTTTTGCAGTTTTGTTAAGAGAAAGGTTACTTTGGTCTTTTAGGCCCAATTTTGCCCATGCATGAGTTTACATCTTTTCCCATCTTATATCATCTCTTTTGCCCTTGGTCTGCTCAAGCTTGTGTGAGAGAAACTCTGTTTCTACCTTTAATTCCTACATCAGTTCTCAGAGAACAATTTTAAAGTAATTGGTCATCTGGTATACCTCTGTATCATCAAAGTTTAGTCCCATCTTTAAAAAAAAAAATCCAAATCTCTTTTAAGCCATAGTGATTTAAGAACAAAAGGCAATGTGATTGCCCAAGAGCTCTACTTAAATGGAATGCAATACATTTTGTGGTGTTGCTTTTTTTTTTTTTCTCTTCCAGAGGAGGTCCTCAGCCTCTGAATAACTGATATTTTGGGCTATGTAATTCTTTGTTGGGGGTTCTGGCCTGTACATTCTAGGATGTTTAGTAGCATTCATGACCTATGGATGCCAGAAGCACCTTTTTCCACCCTCCGTGTCCACAGATGTGATAACCCAAAATATCTGCATTCACTGCTAAATATCCTCTGGGGGGTAAAATTGTCCTCCTTAAGAACCAGCTCTGCAATGATTCAGATTTTAATATGTTAATTTTCTCAATGGACCTGAGAGGGTGTAGCTTTAAATAATTGACTTTAAATAATTTTATTCTAGGAGGGTGTAGCAGTTTGATATTATTGATGAATTCCAAAAATAGATATTGGATTATGTTTGTAATCTGATCTGTACCTGGGCATGATTGACTTATGATTAGGGCATTGAGTCCCCACCCCTTGGCATGTGGGGACTCACAGATAAAAGGCATGGCAAAGAACAGAGTTGGGGGTTACTGATGTTGGAATTTTGATGTTGGAGTTTGATGCTAAAGTCTTAAACTGGAAACCTGGGGAAAGAGACAAAGCCATTCACCAGATAGTCTACATCTGACCTGGTGGAGAGAGGCAAAGCCTAGAGAGCCTCATAGTCTACTGCCGACCTTGTGGAGGGAACAGAGGAGCTGAGCTCAGAGGAACCCAAGAAACCTGAACCCTTACAGACGTCAGCAGCCATCTTGTTTCAACATATGGAAATAGACTTTGGTGAGGGAAGTAAGTTATGCTTATGGCATGGTATCTGTAAGCTCCTACCCCAAATAAATACCCATTATAAAAGCCAACCAATTTCTGGTATTTTGCATCAGCACCCCTTTGGCTGACTAATACAGAGGGGTATTGCATTAAGAATAGCCCCAAGCAATTTTAGTATTGAGAGGTATTGATGACTCAAGATTATAAACCTTGGTAATCAGCCTAGATCATTGCTTAAGGTGGCAAATCCTTATTACCATCATTTTCATCTCCATCATTTCTCAAGTTTTTGAGTCTCTACTATATAATAGATGTGTATTGGATATTTTATGTGCATTGACTTTTTAAAATGTGTACAACCACAATCTTCCAGATATGTATTAGGTTGAAGATTTTACAGACAAGGAAGCAGACCTAAGAGAGGTCCAGGGGAGGCTGCCAATTAAATCATGATTGCACCATCCTCAAAGCTGGTGTTTGTAAAGTAGGCAGCCAGTGTCAAACCAAATGATCAATAAATGTATAGAAATGGAATTAGAAAGGCTGAAGGGAGCTGGACACAGAGCAGGTGAGTCTTCAGGTGATCTTTGAAGGACAAGATTTGATTAAGGAAAGAGAAAGGAATGGAAAAGACCTTTTCTTGGGTGAGCTAGTGAGAAAGAAAGCTCAGAACCCTGGAATTTCATGCCAAGAACCATGGGGTTCTATCATTTGGATAGATATTGGCCGTAGGCTAAATCCAGCCCTCTATCTGTGGCTCATGAGCTAAGAAATACTACATTTTAAAAATGATTTTTAAAAAATCACAAGAAGAATATTTCATGACACATGAAAATTAAATGATATTTAGATTTTAGTATCTGCAAATAAAATTATATTGGGACTCAGCCATGCCCGTTACTTTGCATATTGTCTATAGCTGCTTTTGCATTACAATAGCAGAGCTGAGTAGGTGCAACAGAGACTATTTCCCACAAAGTCTAAAATATTTATTCTATGACCTCTTACAGAAAATGTTAGTCGACTCCTGCTTTAGCTATCTGAAAAGCAACCAGTGTTGCTTCTTTCTCTAAGCAGGGGAATGAACCCTTTGTTTTATCACATCTTTTAATCAAATCTAACCATTCACACAATAATTTAAGGCAAAGCCAGAAATCCCCTAAGTGTGGCTAGCTTCCCAATGTGTTTGAAGCTTCTAAGGTTTAAAAAACAAATGAACTTGGTGAATGCTGAAATGTATTTGGTGAGAGAAATGGGAAGATGAGTTGACAGAGAGCCAGGGGCTGTTTCTGGACTCACATAGCTGCCTTCTAAAGGGCATGCTTCCCTGAATCCTAGCTGAGATGCTGAGAACTCAAAGGTCCAAGCTCTTGTGCCTCTTGGGTTCTCTTAGGCTGGGCCTTCCCTCCAGGGCCCTTTTGTCTTCTAGTTCCTATTCCATTGTCGATGGCAATGATAGCAGGACAATGATAGCAAGAGGACGCCAGGGGGTGTTTCTTAAAATCTCCCACCAAAATACCTCGTTTTTCCTTTCCTTCCCCGTCCCCTGCCCTGCTGTTTTTGCTGTCTCTGACTATTTGCTGTGTGATCTCCTGTATCTATTTCTCCTTTTGTCTTCGCCTCTTGTCTTTCTCCTCTAGGATTCACCAGGATTTGATCCTGGGGATGTCTGATGTGGAGAGAGGTTTCCTGTCACCTGCATCACCTCAGTTCCTGGTCTCTGCTGTGCTTCACTTTGATTCTCCCCTTCTCTCTTTTGTTGCCTCTTCATCTTGCTGCATGACTCACTTCCGTGGTCACTGGCTCACTGAGCAGGAACTTGGCTTTAGGAGGTACTCAGCTCACCACACGGGCAGTTACATGGGCACTCGGCTCACTGTGCAGGCACTCGGCTTGCCATGCGGGCACTCACATGGGCACTCAGCTCGCCACGTGGGCACTGGGTCACAGCACAGGCACGCTTTCTCTTCTTCTTTTTCACCAGGAGGCTCCAGGGATCAAACCCAGTTCTTTCCATTTGGTAGGTGGAGGCCTTATCACTTGAGTCACATCTGCTTCCCCAAAATATCTTAATAATTGTACATAATACATAGTGAGTGCCTGCTATTGATTGAGTCCTTTCCTATACAGCATACAAATCAATCTTCCAGCTCAAACTTGCAGTCACCCAGGTAGAAATATGATCCCCCTTCGACAGATAAGGAAACTGAGGTCTGGGGAGATTAAATGGCCTGCCCAACGTCAATGCATGGTGGACTTGAACTCCTGCAGTCTGAATTGAGACCCCATCTGTTAAACCAAGACAACCGCCTCCCACAAGAGAAGTGACTATCGAATCAGGGGCTTGGCTGCTAATGGCTGCTGCAAGGTGGTATTTCTTTGATTTCTTCTGTTTCATATTAAATAATGAATAAGAATATTGCGGTCTACTCCAATATATCCCTGGTGAACACATGTATATTTTAATTTCCAAGGTTCTATATGCATTTTTTAATAATCAAACAATACTGAATTATCTATGTAGAAATAGAAAGTTCCGGTCACAGCTGGTGTTGATGTTTCTATTCAAGGGATGTTTAAGTCACTTAGCAGTTAAGTGCTGTTCTATCTCCTAGACCCCAGGAAAGACTATTGTTTTACCTTCTCCTGGTCTGTCCACTTGTACCCTTGAAGATCCAAGAAGTGAAACTGTAGAATCTGATGGATTAGGTCAAGGGGTAAGAGTATCCTGGACAACCACCACAACAAATCCGTTATGCCAACTTTTGTCTCAGCAAATGTTGGCAACCTGGTGAAATAAGTTTTTGAAATCTGGTTTTGAAAATCAGCTTGTGAGATATTTAGAAGAAATTTCCAAACGATAAACTTTAAATAATTGGGCTTCTCAGAAATCCAGAGAAGAGTAGAATTTGTCAGCAGTCCTGTGCCCTGACACAGCCTTCATCTCTAGAAATTCTTAGTAGAAACAAAGGACAAAGGAAATTCTACATCCTCAGATGCCGGGGCCATATGATAATTTAACTCCAACCCCAGGACCCTTGAGCTATCTTCTATGGAGCACGTACTAAGAAAC
This sequence comes from Dasypus novemcinctus, assembly GCF_030445035.2. Taxonomy (NCBI): domain Eukaryota; kingdom Metazoa; phylum Chordata; class Mammalia; order Cingulata; family Dasypodidae; genus Dasypus; species Dasypus novemcinctus. The sequence continues at coordinate 6,793,206 of NC_092216.1, read as the reverse complement.
CAACCAACTGTGAGATCTGGAGCATGTAAATATGGTAAACAAGGAAGAGAGAGCCTCCAGCTACATCACACACTGGGGACAAAACGATTAACCACAACAAGGATATTACACATCCATCTTTATGTAACAGCTGCACAGTCCCCCGATCCATGAAATAGAGTTGGGATGTCAATGAGTGCTCAAGTTTGACAAATAGACACATATTTTATTTCATATGCTCTAGTGTATAGCAATGAGATGCATAGGTCAAAAAAATATAATGTTCAGGCAAACAAAACACTCAATTTTCCAGCTAAATGATGTTAAATAAAGAACTTTTCACAACACTGTTTTAGTACATCAAATGTTTACATCGAATTATTCTCTTTTAAGAAAGAAGACTCACTGGAGACTGAAGATTTGCCAAAATGTCTTCTTTACTTGATTACTGCCAATTAAAGAGCAAGAAATGAAAGTGTAAATCAATGATAACAAGTCGATGCATAAAAACCTGTTCGATAATCTACTTTTTAAAAAAACATGCTACAATCTATACTGTAAACAGTCATAGAATTCTAAACGCCTGCCTGCTGTGGTTGATTGAGGCATTTTTGCAAATCCAATAATGAGTGGGTCCTGTTAGGGAAAGCGATTTGATATCAAGTAAGAAAATTCCCGTTCCTAGAATTACCTCTTCACTGTGGGTTTGAGAGTTTAGTCAGTCAACGATTTTACTCAATCCTTCACGACTGGTTGTGGGTATCTTTTCATTTTAGTTTCCATGTCAAAATGGTAGGATATTCTGGATTTTAAAAATGAATTTTAAATTGGCAATTCGTTTCATTTCTCCAGAGGAATCGTGTATGTGTATATACATGGATACACAGTATTTGGTAGTGGGGATTAAACTATTCTATGTTCTTGCATTATCTTTTGTTTATATAAACTGTTTTCAATCACTTTCAGAGGGAGCTCAAATGCTTGGAACCAACAACCACTCCATTCTTGGGACCTTCCACTCTCTCTTCACGTCCGGATAGGAACTAGCAATGAGCTGTCCTGCTGGCCAGCATGGCAAATGGGACAGCATTGTTGATGTACTGGGATCCAAACATATCCTCTTTTCCAAGAAAACCTCTAGAAAGTGAACTTCTTAAAGTGCCATTTAATTTTTTTATGTCATTTCAAGACTTCTGACATAAGTTGATTTGGAGACAAAGAAACAGAACCGCCGCATCCTTTGCAGGGTCAAATGACCGACGACTAGGTTCAGGGGAGACTGAGAAGAGAATTCTGCCATTCACCCTCTGGAATGGAGCCTTTCAAGAGACCAAATGTCCCATGCAGCCCAAGGCTCGTCACTTAACTTGACCAGGCACCGAAACTAGCCTGGAGAACTACTTTGCACTAATGATTACAAACTGTTCTGGAGAGAAAACTTCTCTGTTTGTTTTCTGGAAACAGAGCTGATCTCAAACCGGCAGCATATAAACATGACTGCATTGTCTCACAAATCTTAGTATAATGAGGACCAAGGCAGATAAAGTGTGCAGTCTCCACCACGGAAACATCACTAAAGTAATTGAGAGCAGAGAGGCTTGGAGGCTCTTGCTGTGAAATACGGCACTGGGACAGCTTCGATGCCCTACTCGGGGGTGGCTGTGGTTGTGCATAAAGTTAGCAAAAGTCTCCCAAGTGTGTGAAAAGCGCTGTGTTTCCTTACTGAGTTTGAGAGTTGGTCTCAGGTTCCCCATTCTTAGCATTTGTGCTTCTAATAAGTTTCTACTGCCTGCGTAAAATAATCACCTATAGGAGTTGTCACTGATACCGAGCAAAAGCGGGTTTTCTCCTGATACATCTTTAAAGCCAATTCCCGAGATACCAGGATTTCAAGGAGAGAAAGAGTTCATTGGATTGCACAAGCGATGGAGCACAGCGGCCTCATGACCCAAAGCCCGCTCCCTGATCTACAGAACTCCTGATACTTTGTAACATCGGGGAGTTAATGAATAATTGGGGTGAAGCTGAACATAGGTTCCTTAATAGACATAAGGAGCTGAACGGGATTGGGGTGGACCCCCAACCAGGGGGAGTCACAAAGTTACAATTGTTATCAGAGGTCAAGGTTCTAGGACAGAGTAGAGTGCAATCACAGGGTTTTCCATATGAATATAAAACAGGCGGGTGGACTGGTTACCAGAACAATAGTGAGCACACTCAAGGGTGAGCCTAATCTATATACAAGGGTAAGGTCAATCTGGAATCACCATTGCACATAATAAGCCTACAGATGGGTGAACACAAATCTAGAGTAATCGTAAACAGGGGAGAGACCGCTCCAGCTAGCTTCAGTAATTTTAGGTACTCATTTTGCTATTGGTAACAGAAGAAACATTTGTTTAATGATCCATTAATCAGAATCGTTTGTTAATTCCTAACTTTCGGTTATACCATCACAAGAAATTGCCATCATAACATGCCCACATCCTGAATTGCAGTGACTACTTAGTTACTTCTGCACCTTTCTCTGCACAGTGGGTATTTTTATTTCCCTAGAGCTTGGAGAGCTGTAGAGAGGAGCATGGTGACAATTCCTTGTGATAAGCCAGGTCAGGCTTTGAAATGGACAATCTGAGAAGAATACTTATTCTTGTTATTTTGGAAGAAACAAACAAAATTAATGACACTGAAGTGGGAATGCCAGAGATGAATGAACTTGTACAGTCATTTCTGCAGCATTAGCTTCTCCAGGGCCATTTCCCTGGCCTCCCCTACTCCCTGGGAAAACGATGAATTCTCTTCCTCAAAAGGCAGCTTGGAAGCCATGTCCTTGAAAACCTACACCATTAATTGAACCTCAGTGGGATCATACTTTGTGTGTCCTCAGCCATTATCTTCACAAATTGCTTCATGTAGTTGGCTTTTGATGACAACTTCCTCAACAAGACTTAAGCCTTTCTCTTTTGTGTGTCTCTTCTTCAAAGTTAGAAAGCAGGAAGTCTGCTACTTTTGTGTTTCAGTAGAAAGTACTTCATTCTAATCAGGTATTGGAAAGTAGATCTGTTGTTGGTAGGGTTTGCCAGGTTTAGCAGTTTAAATTGAATTTTAGATAAACAACATACAAAATTTTAGTATGTCTCATGCAATATTTGGGACATATTTATCCTAAAATAGCATCCATTTCTTATCTGCGACTCAAATTTAAGTGAGCACCCTGTGCTTTATCTGGCAGTCGGAGCTGTTGGAAGCCTTGATTTGAAAGAGCCTGGGGCAAAGATTAATCAACCATTGTGAAAGCATTTTAGGGACCCCAAGAAGCACAAAGAGCTTACTAGTTTGGGCCACTAAGAAACGCTTGGCCATGTGACTCAAGGAAATTAACAAGGAAGTTGACCACTTAGTTTATCAGGTCAGTTCTTCAGACAGTGCCTCCAGGAGTGAGGGGAAGGAAGGTGTCATTGTGGAGGGCACAGATCACAGAGGGCTTCTTAGAGAAGGTGGCCCTTGAGCCAGACCACCCTAGGTGGGATAACATTTCACTGGGTGGAAGGGAACGTTGAAAGTATGACGGGCATGGGAAATGGCTTGTCCCAGCTGCAGGGAGGCAGCAGGGAGTTGGGAATTTTGGAGGACTGCTAATACATGATAACAATAATTCTCTTGTGAAGTAAGTGCCCAGATGAGGAGAAAGCTGTGAGAATGGGAAGACAGAGAAAGAGAGAGATGCTGTGATGCAGGAACTGATAGGGTGACTAATTGCTATGGTGGACAAGGGGGTAGCGATGAGGTTTTTGCATGAAGGAGGTTGGGAATGGAGAGAAATTGACCTTTGTTGAGGAAATGAAGTATTTGGTTTCAGACAGGGGGTTCTTGACATGATGGAAGATTATTAAATCCCAAAAATCCGAGGTGGTGCTGGGGGAACAATATGGTAAAGAAAGGGCTGGAAAACCACTGAGCTCTTTTGCCTGACATATCACTTTAAGGGCCACATATCCCTGGTCTGTCCCAGTAAGGAACTTGGTGAAAACTGGGCCGAACAAGCCTTGTGGGGTCTGGCACATGGTACCCTTGGTCTGTTGCAACATTTTCTCTTCTCAGCTTCCAGTCCTGGTTCACCAAATGCCAGTCTTGGCTTGCTGCCCCCACTGGTTCTTGTCTTGTTCTCGATAACTCAGTTCATCTTCGGCTCATGTCCAGCCTTCCTGACCTTCTTGGGAATGACCGCCCAACATGGAAGCAGCTCTCAGGCCCTGCCTGCCCATTTTCCTCCAGTAATTCTTGTGTGAACACATGCCATGGGGATGTCCCCTTGGTCAGCTAGTCATCTGTGGCCTCCAGTGAGCCTTTGCACCAGACTCTGTCAGACTTAATTTCAGCAACCATGAGATCTCCAAGGACGGAGTCTTTTAAAATTTTATTTTATTTAAAAAAATTTTTTTAAAGATACTTAGGGTATACAAAGGTCATATAAAAAATATAGGGGATTCCCATACGTCCCACTCCCCATACCTCCCACATTTTCCCACTTTAACAACATCCTTCATAGTGAGGAACATTCATTGCTATTGATGAACACATTTTGGAGCATTGCCATTAAGCATGGATTAAAGTTTACATTGTAGTTTACACTCTCTTGCACACAATTCTATAGGTTATGACAAGATTTATAAAGGCCTGTATCTGTCATTGCCATGTCATTCAGGACAATTCCCAAGTCCCAAAAATGCCCCTGTATTACTCCTGTTTTTCCCTCTCCTCCCCCTCAGAACTTCCAGTGGCCACTTCCTCCACATCAATGATATGACTTCTTCCATTGCTGGAATCACAATAAATCTATAGTAGAATACCAGTAAGTCTACTTCAGTCCACAGTTTATTCCCTAATCCTGAAGAGTCTGGAATGGAGATGCCCACTCCACCTCTAATTGAGAGGGGACTGTGATCTCACAGGGCCAATGGATGGGACTTGCTTGCTGTTGTAGACTCTCTCGGTTTCTTGGTGTGGTGGTTGTCCATCATCACCTGCTTGTAAGTTATCCTGGGTGAGTCCAAAGAACTGGAGAGTAGGTCAAGGACAGAGCCTGCTCAAGTTAAAGTAAATGAAGAGGTAATTAAGTCAATGAACGCAAAACAAAGAAGACAGAAAGGGAGAAGAAGAAGAAGGAAAAAACATATAACTAATTAATCATTGTATCCATCCATCCATTCCATAAATATTTATTGTGGATGTCAGATACTGAGCTAAAGTCTAAGAAAGAAAAATGGCACCTGCCAAGCCAGAGGAGAATTTCAAAGACATAATGATCATTAATATCAAATGCAATAGATAGGTAAAGAAGAAATGTTAATCTAGACAGAAAGAGGGAGAGAGGGAGGGAGGGAGAGAACATCTCATCCAGGCAAGAACTAAGGACCCATTTATATGCTCTCTCACATTCACGCAGAGGGGAAAATTTTCAGTAAACAGAGTCTTTGCCTCCAAAGATACCACTAGAATGAGTTAGAGTTACATTTATATTTGGCAATGTCTTGGTCTTTTATTGTACTGAGAATGCATCTTGTGTAATGATTCACAGTGTGTGTCCTGGGTAATCAGCCTGGCGAGTCATGTTTAATTTTTTCCTTTATTTCCAAAATTCTGTTTCCTGAAATGATGGCCAAATTGGGGGTTGCCCTTGCCAGAATCAGTGGGAGCTCTGAAACTCATCTTTTGTTCAGTCTGTGTTAGACGATGTCTTCCCACTGACTGTGCAATCGCTCATCAGAGGTGATCTGGCTGAGAAATGGGCTGGCATCCTGAAATGGAATTTGGAAGCATTGTTTCTGGAAGGAGCTTGTGCTTCCCTTTGAGCCAAGACCTGAGATGTCAGCCTTCTCGGTCACGTCCAGCCTCTGGCAGACCTGCTGAAGTCACTGCTGAAGATGCCAAAGACTGTCAACCATAATGCATCTTGTTGTGGGTTCTGTGCCTGTGAAACAGATTTCCTCTTGGTAGCAAACGTGGTAAATTACCTGTTCTGGAGCCATTTAAATCAGCTTTAATACAGTATTCATTCCATCCCACACAGAACTGAAAAACGGTCAGTGGTTGTCACACAGAATTCTACCTTGCAAGCTTGGTTGCTTCAAGAACGCATTCCTAAGACTTCTCTTAGAAATGAACTTTAACATTTCATCCTAGCTTACTACACACTCTTGATTGCCAAAGTTGTGACAAAAAACTATTATTATTTCTGAATGGCTGCTCTTTCTCAAAAATAGCACATTTGGGACGAGAAGTGACCAAATGACTGACTCTGGCTTGCTTCTGGGGCATCCTGAGGTCTTTGGAATGGTAGGCTCGGAATGAAGGTGACGGCATGGGTTTCATACAAACGTTATGTAGATTTCTCCTAAGAAACCATTGTTATGGAATGACTTATTCTCCTACATTGAGATTCTTTTTAATAGGTCCCTTTATGACGTTCTATTCATGGCTTACAAATGTGGAGGGGTGTGATTCATTCCCATCAGTGGGATGGCAACCCAACTTGACTGCACACGGGAATTACCTGGGAAGTATAAAGAACGTTAGTACCTGGTCCCCACCCACAGATTGAGATGCTGGTGTAATTGGGCATAAATATTTTAAAACCCTCCCAAGAAATTCTCATGTGCGGCCTGCTCTGATAGCCCTTCCTTTAGACATCTGGCTTTGCCATGACACCTTCAAGGCTTTTTTCTTGATTCTTTCAAGAAATCAATCCAAAAACTCTAGAGCGTAAACCAACATGACCTAACAGTAAATTCGTTTTTTTTTTTGTTTTTTTTTTTTTAGCTTTCTTTCTCGACAACCCCTTGTCACTTTTAAGAAACTGAGATTCTCTTTCTGGTACCATGTGGATCTGGAAATGTTTATTTCTAGTATCAATAAGTGTCCTCAGGTTCGTGTTCCACAAAGCAAGGCTTTGTCTTAAAATGCTTGCACTTCTTCATGCAATACTAAGCACTCAAACTTGGGGTAATTTTAAAAGAGACTTAATACTTTTCTACCCCTTGTTCAACCCTTTGAATATTGGATTTACAAAATCTGTTGCCCTTGCATTATTAACTGCTTGGCACACTAGAGAGACATTTTAATGCATTAAGACACTGAAGTTCCATCTATCCAAAACTGAAGGTAAAGGGTAAACCTCACACAAAAGTCTACCAATTACAAAAATTTCTTGGATCACTAGCATCTTTCTAAAACAGAGGAAAATGGTTTCTGTGCAAATCTTTCCATTGTACTTTAGAAAATTTCTTTTCTCAATCTTCATTTTTTTACTGTTACTTCCAAAATAAACAGTTCATCTGTTATAAAGACAGGTGGCTTTATAATTGAACTCATTATTGCCTTCAGAACTTCAATTATTAGCCTTGTGAAGAATTTTGTATAAATTAATAAAGGACCTAACTCTTTTATGTATAGAACTATTTCTAGAACAACTGCAATAATAGAGGTTTAAAATTAAGTACCCTTTGAATTTATTCTGGGAAATGATTCAGCTTAATGCAATTTATGTCAGCAGAAGAATGAGTTCTTATTTGCATAGGTATTTCCAGAGAGATGTTTATTTTACAGTTGAACTCTGAAGGCCAGAGAGGTGTAAGAGGAACATAACATAGAAGACATTTCTGTGCCTGTGCTGTGGGGAAAGATCCAGCAGCATTACCTATTTTCACAAAAAAAATTGTATTTTAAAATTGAGATTTCACATCTTGCAGAAATTCAAATAATCAATTTTACAACAGAAAAAGTCATTCCATATATATTCCTAGAAAGAAAGATGATAATAAACTTAAAGAGAAATGCAAATATACCTTTTTATTGAGTTCTAGTTGTTCAGTTTGGGAATGTCACCTTACACACAGTATATCTGATACATAATTACGAGTCTTTTTTTGTTTCTCTTGGCAACGTATATTGCCACTGTGTAAACCAGCGATGGGTACACTTTGTCTGTAAAGGACTAGGCAGTGAAGACTTTTGGTTTTGTGGGCTATGAAGTGTCTATTTTCCAAAACAGGCAGTGACTGGAGTGAGCTCACAGGTTGAGATCTACCCTGACCAGCTCAATAAACCCCTTAGTTTCATGTCAGGTGGGGGATAGGGGGTCCCTGGGGGACAGGAGAGAGGGGGTTGTTTTGCTAATGCCTCCCTGGAGATAGCAGCAAAGCCAGCTGTGCTCCAGAGACTCTAGCTTCACTGAAACCCCACATGCTTCAAATCTTCCCCACTGGATCTAAAACTAGAACTTAAAAAAACATCTTTCCTTTTGAGCCATTTTCACAGGTTGCAGTTGTGGTCCAGAGGAGTCTCCAAGGTTTATGGGGGCGATGACGATGGATGTTTTATTAACCCTCGAATGCCAGCACTTGTGGGGACTGATAGCAGTAAGACTCTGGAATGTTCAGTGATGTTCCACTAGTCTTTAAAAGGAAGACAATTGTTAAGGTCCCATTTCCTTCCTTTAGAAGTATTTCTATGGCTTATCCCAGATTTTCTGTCCTAAGTTATCAGCACCAGCTCTTTCTACACACCCCAGGCAACCACCTGGAATTTTCCTTCTCCTCCTCCTCAGATGTTTAGTATGTTTTATGCTAATTCAACACCTTTCTCAGCCTGATTTGGGAGCAGCAGAGGGCACTATAAGGATACAGTAATGGACTGGTCACTTGCCACAGCCAAGCTTATACATTCTTACAAGCCATACCTTTCCAAGTGGTCACTCACTTGGAGGTCAAGACCAGCTTCCTGTAACTGCCTTGTTGGACTCTGGAAGTCCATTAGGTGTCAAGCTGTGGACTCATTGCTTCAGGTTGGGTGGGGTTGACCAGGGCAGAATTGAATGGGGGAGTTCCTGACATCAAGGCCCATGCCAAAGCTTCTCCTTGGAAGATGGAGTTGATATATATATGTATAATGTGTGTTTGTATGTATATATAATGTAAGTAGATCCCAGTACTGTGAAGAAGGTGAATTCAGGTTTTGACAAAATGGGACCACTACCAAAAAGGAGTGAAATTTTGTGATTTGGATACGCTCTCCACCGACAGTTCTAATAGATCACAACATGAACTCAGTAATTCGCTTCCAAAGGTAGAGGCTACTTTGAACTCTGAAAGAGAAGTAAAAATGAAAGTTAAAGAAAGTGGACAGTCTATTTGTCAATACCAAGGAATGTTCATACTCTCTCTCTTACTCATACACATTAATAAGACCAGGAGATGGGAGCACAGGTAAATAGCATGGAACTACAATGGCTACAATGAAAGAATTTCTTTTTGCTATTTTTAAAAATATTTTAATTAATTTATTGAAATATAACACCCACACACAAACATACATTAACAATAAGTGTATGGTAATAGTTGTGAACTTACAAAACAAACACATCTAACATCATACAGGACTCTCATACCTCACCCTACCACCAACACCTTACATTGTGGTTAAACCTTTTTAACTAATGATTAAAGAGCATGGTCAAAATATTACCAACCAAAGTATTTTCCCCCCAGCCCTCCCTGTTATTATTATCTTTATGTCATTTATATATGAACATACATAAACTCTTTTTGCTATTTTTAATAAATTTTTCTAATAGTTCCCACCTTTAGAATATCTTATTTACCCACTAACCGTTGCCCACCTCTTATGGTCCAATTGTATTTTGGATTAAACCCTTACGTGGAAATTTTTTGTGGTTATTTAACCTGTTTAAAAATAGCAATCTTTAAATCACCACACACACTCACACGGACAATTGGAAAGAAAGTTTCTGCTGCCGCCCAACAAGGTTTCGGAGGAAATTCATATTTGTTGGTTGCTTAAAGTGAATGTGCCAGCTGTTGGTGGGAGTCTCGAAACAGATCATGCCGCCCACGGCCCGGGCAGTGCCCTCCAATATCTTCCCAGTGCTAACAGCATGAAACCCCAACTCCCTTGCCTGCCCCATGGGGTCCCCATGCCCACTTCCTGCCCAACTCTCCTCTGCGCCCTAACCTCGCCACCCCAGACACAACTGCCCAACACATCCTGCAGCGGAACCCTGCCCCGGTCATTCCCACTGCTGATATCACAGCCCCCTTGAGGATTGGCTGAAACAAATCCCTTTCCTCTCTGAGCATTTCATGCCCAGCTCCTCTCACAGGGTCTTCCTGACCACCACAGCCTCAGCTCTTGCCTCTAGAGCACCTTCTTGAATTTCCTTCGTTGCCCTTCTCGCTACTCAGCATCACGAGCCGACATTCCAAGACTAATTTCTTAATGCAGAAACAAAAGTCCCCGTTGTCACTGGTTGAGCCTTATAAATGACCGTTTTTGTACACCAGTAATACAGAATGATTGCGCAGTGTCCATTTCACATGGTTCAAAAAGCAGAGAGGTCTGTGAAAGTCAAAGGTAGCCACTAAGCATTAGCTTTCTTAATAAAGATAATGGGGCATGGGTAAAACAGTATTCTCCAAACTTTTGTGATCACACACTCCTCCTACCCATGCGTTTGTTATTTATAAATCATATACATGTCTTAGACCAGAATCTAATATCTGGTGGCACACATATTCATTACCAGTGGGAGTCTACATGTAAATCCCTCTTTTAAACTGCCATTCTGATAACTCAGCATTTTATTTGGGGTGGGAGCGAACGTTTTTTCCTGGTTTATTAGTCATAGCTTTTAACTTTCCAATGTGCTGGCAATGACTCAGCAGTCTGCACTGTGCTTGCATTATTTGCGTTAAGGCCAACCTCTGTTTCTTTGTAGGAGCCCCTGTAAGTCTCCCTACCATTTGGTGAGGGGTTAATTTATTTAAAACTAGAGAGCATAATCCATAAAGCCTCTTCCGTGATTGTTAATGGCAGTGGGTCACGATTTGCTGGGAAAAAAAAAATTAACGAAACCCCGAACAAGTGTCCCTCAGTTTCCTGCAGCTGCCATCACCAATCATCACCAATTGGATGGCTTACACCAACAGGGACTTAGCGGCCCCCAGTTCTGGAGGTGAGAGGTGGGAGGTGAGAAGCAGGACCGAGCTCCTCATGTGGTCTGCACGGGAGGTACAAGTGAACGGCCATCTTGGAGGGAGACCTCTGTAACCGCTTCCGTGGGGACTGCGTGAGAGGAAGCTGCACATGAACTCTTACCAAAGCTCCCCTTGGAGCTGTGAATGATCAAGTTCCCTTCCCACATGCCAACGCCTTAAGCTTTTGGTTCCCATTATGGGCCAGGCGGCATGGGAATATGTAAACAGAGGCTTTGGTGAGATCAAGGTGTCAGGAGGGAACAAGGCACCGTCTAACCTTCACTTGCAAGATGCTTTTCCTGGTTTACTGTGAGCACAGGAGCTTTGTCTTAGTGGAATTCCTTAAGGTTGAAAACCAACTATTAGAGAAAACTGCACTTGCTGCCTTAAGTTATGCAGTAAATAGGTTTTAATAGGAAATTGAGCTTCCAAAACCAGTTGTTATAGAAAACTGCACTTGCGGCCCTAAGTTATGGAGTAAAGAGGTTTTAATAGGAAATTGAGTTTCCTTACGTAATCTGTAAATGTGCCCACAGGAACTTTGGATAATTGACTAAACAACTCTTAGGTTATGTGGATTCTCTGACTCCTGAGCAAAGCTCATACTCTGGGATCAAGTTTGTTGCTTGCAGACTGGCCAATGGAAAGCAAAATATGTTTCTGGAAGATCCCAATCCAAACACACCGTCTTATTCTCCAATGGCATGCTCCAGGTGGTTGTTTATTTGTTATCTCTTTCCCTCTGCTAGTATGTAAAATTCATGAGAGCAGAGACCATGCTCTTCACAGCTGTGTCCACAGAAATGAGCATTGTCTGGTTATGGTAGGCAATTAATCTATATTTGTTAAATGAATGAGTGAACAAACAAATGAATAAATGCATGAAGGAATGCAAAGAGAAAATGCCAGAGCCCGGGCTGATATAAAGCAAAGTCCTGCCTGGGTTGTTATTTTCCAATTCTCTGTAAATGCTCATTTTTTAGAATAGGCTTTTTAAAATGACTTTTATAAAAGTTCACGGGAGCAGATATGGCTCAGGGGTTGAGTGGTGGCTTCCCACATACGAGATCCCAGGTTCAATCCGCAGCCCAGGTACTTTGAAAAAAAAGAAAAGAAAAAAAAGGAAAAGAAAAATGTTCACATGAATATAGAAATTTCTGATTTTAAAAAGAATTAAAGACTTGTAGAATGTGCTATACCAATCTTCGGATAAGATAGGTAATTAAGTGCCAAGCTGCTGGGGAAATTAAAAATAAACAAGAACTAGTTAATCACGTCAGCTTGTATTTCATTTTCTCTTCTTCTGAAACAAAGGCAATAAGATTTGGAAGGAAGCTTTTGGGACAATCTTAAATTCTGGCATGGACAGAATTTTAAATGATAAAGGTATTTTTTGGGGGAAAAAAAAACCCACTAAGGGGCCCCATCTGATTCTAACTGAATTCGAATCCATCTGCTTAAGATGGGAAAACCAAGAGCCAGAGGTGGGAAATGACTGGTCTCAGATGACATAGTGGGGAGTAGCATTGAGTCAAGGTCCCCTGAACCCCGACTGTTGTCTGAATGCATGGGATGAACCCGTGGGCAACAGTCAGTCCGTTTTCTGTCCCATGGCCAGTTCCTGAGCACATGATAGATGGCAGACAGAAGAACAAACACTACTGCCATTCTATCAAATCCACAAGTATTGTACTCAGAGGTGCACATACTCTTAACACTGCGAGAGTGAGACATCGTAGAGGTGTTCCACCCACGACACGCCAATGCAGAATTCTTTCTGAGCTGCATCCTCTCTGGCTGCTACCTTCTTCCTCTATTACATACAGAATGAAAAGGCGGGGCACGGGGATAGCACGGTCTTGAGGCAGGAGGAATGGATTTACAGCATCTAGGATGGTGGTTGGGAATAAGTATTACATGCCCTTAGGTTTTCGTTTAGAAAAACCCTTTCCATTTAGTAGACACCCAGTGCACACTTTGCACCATGAAACTGACCGTAGGAAATTACTTTCAGGCTTGACTGCTGAGACCTGTGTTTGGAGAGGAGGCCACCACAGGATTAGGAAGTGTTCTTCTGAGCCACCTCATGGCAATTTCGTAGAGCCACAAGCTTTTCTATCCAAAGGGTGTGAGGCCCCAGCATTTCAAGCAGCCCCACTGTGCTGATTGTGGAATGTGCATTTGTCTCTACACACAACCAGCTATTGCCACTGTGCAAAGACTGCCTGCATTGTTATCTATAATTACATGCAATGAAAGCTTAATTAAAAACTGGGGAAGCTTTTTTCCTGTTGGAAGCTTTGTAACATACACGACCGAGAGAAGTCGGGAAAAGTGGGCAATGTTCTGGCAGAATGGCAGCAGGAATTACATATTGCTCATTGTGGAGTGTGGGCAAATTCAGAGGGAAAAGTAATTTATTCTATTATTCACCCACAGAAATTAACCATATTCTGTTATTTAAACTTGAATTAAGCAATGCTGACCCCTGAGAAAAGGGAATAGAAAATCATTCCAAAACAATGATTAAAAATCACCACACATGTACTTACATTTTTTAGGGGCATGGTGGAGATTGTAAATTCTCAAATATATCATGCCAGTAGCTTTGAACTGGAAGTCGAAGACTCTAAGCCAGCTTCAGAAAATGCCTTTCCTCACAGTCACCCCAACTTCACTTTCCTACTGAGAGAAAAATCACAATCAGAGATGACTGGGAAGTGGAGGTGGCTCAACTGATAGAGCATCTGTCTACCATATGGAGGGCCCAGGGTTCGATCCCCTGGGCCTCCTGATCTGTGTGGTGAGCTGGCCCATGTGCAGTGCTGCCACGTGCAAGGAGTGCCATGCCATTCAGAGGCGCCCCTGCATAGGGGTGCCCCACATGCAAGGAGTGCACCCTGCAAGGAGAGCCGCCCTGCGTGGATAAAGTGCAATCCACCCAGGAGTGGTGCTGCACACACGGAGAGCTGATGCAGCAAAATGATATAACAAAAAAGAGACACAGATTCCCAGTGCCACGAAATAATGCAAGCGGATTCAGAAGAACACACAATGAATGGACACAGAGCACAGACAACAGAGGGGAAGGGGAGAGAAATAAATAAAATAAATCTTAAAAAAAAAAAATCAGAGATGACTGTGCTCCTTTCTTTGTGTTTGGTTTGCCCAACTTAATTACTTGCCCTCCCCCCACTTTCCCAAATCATTTTCTTGTTTTTCTGTGGTGGATTTCTGGGTTGCTTTCATCAAGATAATTTGAGGGACAAGGCAGCACCCTGAACTGATGAAAAGTGCTTTTCAACATATTTCAATTTGGAGACAACCATATGGATTTGCAATGCTCAAACACCGGTTCATTAAAGTGAATTGTTGTCAGATCTTGAGAGGTGGGGCTGGAGAGACTGGGTCTTTTTTTTTCATTTTTAAAATTTTACTTCTTTCTAATTATTTTATTTTATGTTTACTACACTTTTCAATTTTTTAAAAGATACTTAGATTACATAAATGTTATGTAAAAATTACAGGGCATTCCCACATGCCCCGCTCCTTTCCCTCCCACTCTTTCCCACGTGAACTGCATCCTTCATGAGTGTGGCACATTTGTTACGACGGATGAACAATTGGTCTTTAACTGGCCTCCCAGGAGCTTTGGGCACCCTTGAAGGCTGAGCTGAGCCATCACTCGCTCAAGCCTAGCCACAGCCCCTCAGCCCAGGGCAAGCGCCTGTCCACTGGCGACTTGGTGAGCTCCCGGGAGGCTGGGGACACTGCACACCCAATGGCCAAGCCAGTGGCCAACAGTGATGCTCAGTACCACCCGCTCCATCCCAAACCATGTGAGAGATTCAGGGAATCCAGCACTTCCCCAGAGATGCCACAGGAAAGTTTCTCCTTCCACAGTCCTTCTCCAGCCTGGGGCCGTGCGCTTCTCATCCACATTGCGCATCCTTTATATCTAAGAGATGATGTTCAGGTTCAATTTTCAGGGCGATAGGCTTAAAAAAAAGCAACAAACTCGTCTTTATATAATTTTTTATGCTAGGGCAAATAATTGAGAGCCTCGTCCTCAGGAGGAGGTCCAAATGGCATGGACGTTCAAAGTAAAAATGTAATTGTGTCGGGACTTAACTCGAGATCTATGTCTATGTAAACGTAGCAGAATTGGATAGATGGACTTACTAAAATTACCTGACACTCCAGAATAAATGTTTAAGTTAGAGAACATAAATATATTTTGAGAACTAGCAAATCTATTTTCAGAGAGTACATTTGGGCCATGACTAGCTACCCCCGCAGTGATGGGAAATAGCCTGTCTCACCACCGGCTCCACACCCATTCAGTGCTGCAGGGGCTGAAGGCTAAACACGACATTTCCTCGACCCCCTTCCAGCGTGGCATCTAGGTGAGATTCAGGCCTAGCAAGTTGAAACAGGTGGGGAGAAGTGGTGGTACGAGAAGCACCCAGTTTGCTGGGGCACGGCTCGCAAGTGAACTGAGTTGGGGGTTAGGCTGGTTTCTGTGACGTGCGTCTGTGAGTCATCCCTGGAGACCAAACCAGCAATTCGTTGTTTTCTGGTGAAAATAGCGAGAGTGGTATCTTCTCCACACAGAACGCTAACAGACAGAGTCATGCAAAATTAAAACTATACACATACATGCTCCTGGGCTGGGGTGGTGAACTGATGAAAATCGCCGTTCAACATATTTAAATTCGGAGACAACCATATGGATTTGCAGGACTCAAACACTGGTTCATTGACGTGAATTCTCATCTAGTTGACAGAAAACATTTACCACCTCGTGTATTTCTTGTGCTCTCATGTCATCTCTGCCTCGAGACTTTGGAGTCATAGCAGATATGAAAATTAAAGGGTGTTCTCAGATTTTAAAATTTAAGTTTTAGTATCCTAGTAAGTGTGAGTTATCAGAGGGAAGAACACTGCAGAATCTTCTGGAGGGAAACATGATTGTTACTTTTGGGTCCCCACGGCAGCTTTGGGCTCCAGTTGCTTATTGGAATCCTGGTCAACAGTTCCGCCATATTGCCTTAAGCCCAGTGAGTGGGTTCTCAATTCACTTGAGAAGAAGAAAGCCTGCGTTTTTATTTCATTGGGAGTATTTGGTCTAGATGGACCCAACTGACCAGAATGGTGCAGCTTCCCACTTCACTTGGCTTGTGTAAACGCATCCTATAGTTTCCTGGCTTGAATTCTGTCCTGGGCAGCTGGCGTTACACTGCGCAGGGATCAGACTGACATCTATAGAGATAACCACATTGTCTGCAGACAGCCACTCGACTTTTCAAAATATTTACATCACTACTGGAGGTCTGCTTCCTCAGAACTTGGTCTGAAACAATTTATGAGAAATGCAACACTCAACCGTAAATGTGCCCTATTAAACAAGCAGACGGGGCACTTGATTTCTATTTTCTCTGCAGAACAGCGTTTACTGCTGAGTACGCAGGGGTTAGTTAGCACAACAGCTTTCCTATAACGTGGGTAAATGTTTTTAAAACCTGTAAAAGAATGAGGCCGAAAGAAATTGGGAAACAAAGATATGATGCACGGTCAGCGTTCACAGTTCAGTAAACGCTCAGCTTGGAAAAAACGTTCCTAACCAGAGCGTTTAGTTGAATTCTACTAGAGGTGTTTAAACTTTAATTTTTTCTGATTAGTGTTTTGCTTAATGGAAAAACAGCTATATATTCTTAGGCTATGTCAGGATATAATGCAATTTGATGTAATGGCAATGTACAGGAATAAATTGGTTGTTCCATCAATCTGAATGACAACTAGTTTTTGTAGTGCCAGTAAAAAGTGGGTAATTACCTACTGCCCATGGGTGTTGACAGATGTGTAATACAGAGTGAGTCTAATGTATGGTTGAGTTCTCTGCTCCTAGCACACTTTTAAAGTTCCTGGGATATGACATTATATAATTGCCAATTCATTATTTGATCAGACTGCTGATCCATTTAATAGGCTTACTTTGTAAAAAGAAAATCTAAGTGCCATTTTAGCATAGACATAGTCAATGAAACCTGTTCGTGAATCGGGGGTAAACTATTCGTTATTTGAGGATGAATGAACGATTTTATGCCATTAGTGTGTCAACACTTACTGAAGCAAATATTTACTCAATAGAGTCCTAGAAAGCCAGAAGGATTAGTTTTCTTTTTAAAAAATGTAATTGCCATTACAAAGAAACAAAAAAATGTGTTAGCATGTATATATAACACAAAATTTCGCATTTTAACCATTTTAAGAGAAACTTTCAGCAGAATTCATTAGAATCAGAATGTATAATATGCTACCAATTACCACCATCAATTACCAAGATTTTTCATGACCCCAAAAACAATAATCCCCTTCTTCTCCCTCCCCCAGCCCCTGCTAACCTCTAATCTGCCTTGTCTCTATTAATTGGCTTGTTTTAGATTTTTAAAAATATAAGTAGATAAGCCCTCTCTTGATTTAGAGGTGGAGTGGACATTGCCATCTGAGGGTCCACAGGATGGAGGAACATAACATGGATTGGAGTGGACTTGCTGGTATTCACCTGTAGAATTATTGTGACTCTAGCAATGGAAGAAATTGTATCACTGATATGGAGACAGTGGTCACAGGAGTTGCCGAGGGCAGGGAGAGGGAGGAAGAAGTGTGATATGGGACATTTTTGGGACTTGGAGTTGTCCTGAATGATATTGCAGGGACAGATGCAGGACGTTGTATATCCTGCCATAACTCACTGGATGGACTGGGGGAGAGTGAGAACTACAAGGTAAACTATGGTCCACGGGGTGTGGCAGTGCTCCAGGGTGTACTCACCAAAGGCAATGCATGTGCCTCACTGATGAAAGGGGATGTTGATGTGGGAGGAGAGTGGGGGGTGGGGACGGAGGTTTAAGGGAAACTCTTACGTTTTTTAATGTAACGTTTGTGTGATCTATTTATCTTTTCTAAAAAAAGACAATAAAAATATTAAAAAAAATAAGTGAGATCATACCTTATTTGTCCTTTTGCACCTGATTTATTTCACTTAACAGTATCTATTATTGAAAGCATTTAGGCATTCCTATTTATTCTTTTATTTTACAAGCAAGGAAAACTCAGATTCAAGGAACTAAGTAACATAGCTGATATGGCTAAAGCTAGTTAACATTCAATAGCAAAGTCAGGAATCAGCCCTAAATCGGTATTCAACCTACTTCTCCCATGAGAAAAGATGATCAGAGTACTATGTTCTTGGCAGTCTACTACAAACTCGGGGTGCAGATTTCCTTGTGCCTTTAGGGCTTGTGAGTTACTGCCTTTCCAGAATACATGTGGAGATTATTCCTACCCGATGCCTTAGCAGATGTGCCCAGAAATAATGTAGTTCACAATTGGTTTAATTTGATTTCTTAATTTATCCATATGTCATAGGGGCTGGTTCCTTCCAGGAGGCACCTGGGGCTGCCTAATATCCCTCAGTCACGTGTATGTCATGTCCAAAAAGGATTATTGAAGCTTGTGAGACGAAGACACGTGGGCCTCTTGATTCTTGGGCTTATTCAAAATACCTTAGGCACTCACAAAAGATGGGAGCAACTGGCACCAGGAGACCAGCTCCTCTAGTTTTGTAGAACTTCCTCAGTTTTAACACTGAAAGTCCTGTGTCCCAAGAAACTCCTTAGTCTTGGACAAACCATGTTAGCTGGTCACTCTTGCTGGCACATGAACATCAATGGTGCTTCCTGCTTTCATCCACTGTGTTGTCTCCCCAAATTAGCAGCTTGGTTCTTGACACTAGCCCGTCAAAGTGAAGAGGGGTCAAAGCAGCTTCTGGAGCATTACAGCTAAGTGATTCAGCAGATCTTCTGAGTAGCAGGTATCCTTCAAGACTCACTAAAAAGGGGCGGCCAAGAGACTTCGTGTTTCCAAATGTATTCCCCATGGCCCTGCAAAAATAAAACCTTCCACTGCTCTTTTGACTTTCCTTCGACTCTCAACCTCTGAGTCCTGTTGTAGGTCAGGTTCCCTGGAAACAGAGTGTGCAATGGGGACTCTGGTGCCAGTGATTTATTGATGGAGGACTCCAAGGGGAAACCTCCCAGGAAGCAAGGGGGGCAGAAGAGGGCAGAGGGGAAGGTAGACACAGATGGGCTCCAGCTGCAGTTGAGCCTCTGCCTGATCTCATGGGGAGCACTGGGGCATAAGTGCTTTTATGCAGTTGTCACACCTTGTGGCAAAGGGCTGATCCCATGGGGAGCTCTTGAGCGTAAGTATTATTACACAGTTGCTACACCTTGTGGTAAGGAGGCTGGCTCCTTGGACTTTCCATGGTTATTCTTAGCACAGCAGCAACTTCTCTGACACTTCTGCCATCATGAGATGGTGTCTACATCTGCTTCTCCTAAATATGGGCAAACTATAATGCTTCCACCAATAGAACACAGTGAAGGTAGCTAGGGACTTCTGCACTAGGTCCTAAAGGGCCAACCTCTCCCTTGTCTGCTAATATACTCACCCTTGGAGTTCTCATTCAACATGCAAGTGGGTCCAACTGCCCTGCGGCCGCCATGTTGGAGGAAGTCCAAGCCACCTGGAGAGGCCATGGCCAAGTGCCTTCATCAGCTGAGCCCGGCTTTTGAGTCTTCCCAGCCCAGGGACCAGGCAAGGGAGGGAAGAAGCTTCTAGCAGTTCAGGCCACCCCCTTTCATTCCCGTCTTCCCAGCTGAGACCTCAGACATCACAGAGCAGGAGAAGTTATGCCCACAGTGCCCATTGCAAATTCCCAACCCACACACTTTATGAGCATAGGAAAATGATTGTTGCTTTATGCTACTAAATGAGGGGGGTTTGCTGTGCAGCAACAGGTGACTGAAAGACCCTCATGTCACTCATTGGTCTAGGGCCACCTCTAGGGAAAGCTGTAACTTGCCAGGTATTTCCCATTTTGCTGCAGCCCTGCCATACTAGTAGCCAGTGTACTTCTCCAGTGGAGCATGGGCACTTCTAATGGGAAAAGTGGTGAAGAGTGCAATGACCTGGGGCAACAGCAACATCAACTGTGGAGAACCTCTAGTTATCCATCTCCTCTAGCTTAACTAATATTTTAATTAATATTTTGCCCAGAAATTAGCAGTGTTGACTCGAAAGTGGACTGTGGTAGGATGGCAGAATAAGACAAAGTCTGACAGAGAAGTTTGCATGAGATACTAACCCCATCGTTTACCCTTTCTACAGTTTGTCCAGGATGAGGCTGGTGGTTCCTCATCTAAAGATGTACGTGGACAGTTAAGTCCCTCATCCTGAAATCATCAGATAATGCTATTTCTTTAGATAATATAGACATTCACAGAGAAATTCTCCAGAATGCAAAGATGCTGGAATATATACATTGGTTTCCAACTTAGAGTAACCAAGTAGAAACAAAGAGTCTAGATGCCTAAGAAAAGAGATTTGAGTAGGGAAACATGGTGAACTTCAAAACAAAGTTTAAATGCTAATCTGAGACATTCCACCTCCACAGAGTACACATGAGGTGATGGAAAAATTGTAATGAGAAGTCATCATATGTTTACAGAGAACCCAATTAAGACTCTGAGAGCCAGCCCACTTGTGTTTTTGACCATAAATGCTCTCTTTAAAAGTCTGTGCTCTATTACTAATATTCTTGAGCCTTTAGAAAAAACCTTAATCATGAATATGGGGCACTCTGGTCAGAGCACTCAGCTTTGTGATCCAGGTTTAAATGGCACTGCTTTGATGATTTTTTGGCCATTCAGGTGTGCTGCACCACATTGGATTCTTAACACTTTCCATCAAGCATGTACTACTCTCTGTTCTTTACCTCTTTCACTAACTTGTTTCTTGCCCACCTACCTCCATCTCCATGGGAGCCCCCTGAGGGTGGGCATGGCTCTCCTTGCATATTGCTGAGCTGACAATGCCTAGAATTCAACCCTCTCAAAGAAGGCAGTCGTTTATGAATTGAATTGTGTCCCCCTAAAAAGGCATTTGTAGCCCTCATCCCTAGTGCCACAGACTGGGGAAGTTGAGTCATTATGGATGGAATTAGTTCAGGGAGGTCATACTGGAGTGAGGTTGGGCATAGAAAGTAGAGTACAGGTTGCCTGGGACAGGAGGAGTGGGGAGTTAAGGCAATTGTGTTAGTGTTTCTGTATGGGAGATGGGAAATTTTAGTCACAGAAGGTGGTGCAACATAGGGGATGTGATTGATGAACCCCAGTGAATAATGTGCTTGGGAGCATTCCAGATTGGAAAGTTTATGTTGCATGTATATTCCCACAATAAAAAAGAAAAAGAGCAACTAAGGAGACAATGGCAATTAAAAGCAATATACGACCCTGGACAGGATCTAATAAGGGAGCAGACAAGACTCAAGAGGACATTACTGTGACACATGGACAATTTGGAATGTAGGCTGTAAATTTAATACCAATTTTAATTTCTTGCACTTGATAACTGCACTTAAGGTAGGACATACATGAATATCCCTGTTCTTAGGAAATGTGTATGGCAGAATTACGCTTTCACGGAGCATGATGTGTATAACCCACAATGGGTAGGTAACTAGATATGGACAGATTGAAAGGCAGACAGACTGATAGAGGGATGGATGGAGAGAGAGATGAACTGATAGATTGATAGCTAGAGAGACAGAGTGAATGTTACAGCAAATATGGCCAAATGTTGAAGGTGATATATCTGGGGGAATGAATGTAGTTCAGTGGATGAGCACCCACTTTCCATATACGAGGTCCCAGGTTCATTCCCTGGTACTTCCTAAAACAAAACAAAGCTGATGTATCTGGATATCTGGGAAGAAAAGGATATGTTGGAGTTCTCTCAATGGGTTTCTCATTCTTGTAACTGTCCTGTAAGTTTGAAAATATTTCGAAAGAAAAAATTTAAAATAAAAAAATAAGTGAATGTTAATTCAAAACAACAGCAGAAACCTACTTTCACTCCTATGACTGTAAGTTCTTTTCCTTGCTGTAGATCTCCTATTTTACTTTCAGCAACCAATTTACCTTTAAACCCTCAAGAAAAAATATGCTCTTTGTGCTTAATGGCCTTAGTGAGCTTAAATGTATACATGCATACTTTTACTTGTGGGGTTTGCTTAAATTGATGCTGTTCTTTGCACATCTGCCCTGAGATGGTATCTGTCTTGAGAATGCCCAATCAAACAAAGATTACCTTTATGCCTAGAAAAAAAGTTATATTCTTATTTAAATTGATATAATTTAAAAGGGAATGTGCCCTTCAGGAAGGGGAAACTGTGGACAAGATGTTGCTAATGGTAAGAACATCTAGTATTGAGAATGTGGTTCTGTTCCCAAAATTGGTACATTTACTGAGTGACTAAAAAGTGTTATAATGTTTCTCAGCATCTCCTCTTCTATATGTCATATGGGAAAAAAATAATCATGTGCCTTGATGCAACATTTGCAATTCTCTTAATGAAAGAGAATTTATAAAGGTATGTTAGAACAATGATTTTAATCAGAAGGTTGAAGATGGTTGTATGCAGATGATTCTCTTGAATAGAAAGTCAGCTACTTATTTTTAAATGAAATTCTCATAGACATATAAAATCACTTTAGTTCAGGATAATGGCTATAAAACTAAAACAATCATGAAAAGTAAATACTAAGTAGAAGTTTCCAGTAAATTAAAAGTATACCTAGCTCTAAGAGAGAAACAAAAAATACCTACTGCTTTACTTGGGTGATTTGTTTCAGAATTCATGGTTTCAACAACTGCTGTAGTAACATTATCAATAGAAAAGAATTATAATGATGGGGTATGCAGTTGGCTGAATCATGGTCACCCAAAGATATCCATGTCTTAATTCCCAGAATCTGAGACAATATTACCTTACTTGGCTGCTGTGAACCTTCTTCCCTCATGTCCCTGTTTGGGCACCAGTTGCTGCAAGCCTTCTTCTGTTCAAGCCCCACGTTGGGCGCCAGTTGCCACGATCAGCTCAGTGATAGGTTGGCTTGAAGGGAAGGCAATACAAAACTGAATAAATGAAAGGAGAGAAAGAGAGACACAAGAGAGGAGATAAAGATGGGACCAGGGGACCCCCAGCTTCTGGCACTGAGAACCTCGACCCTAGTCTGCACCTCATATTTATTGGAAACTACCAAGCAGCTGTTTGCTATCAGAACTGCAACATCATCTACAATAATAGGGAACAACTGCAACATCTACAATAGAACAGGTGTAATTCTTTTTCCCACGCTTGGCAAAGGGGAATTAAGTTTGCAGCTAGAATGAAGATTGCCAATCAGCTGACCTTAAAATAGATTTTGGGGGAGTATCCAGCTGGGCCCAATATAATCACAAAGGTCCTTACGCATGGAAGAAGGAGGCAGAAATGTCAGGGATGTGATCTGGGAAAGACTCTGTCAGGCATTGCTGGTTTTGAAGATGGAGGAAGGGGCTGTTAGCCAAGGCATGCAGGTGGCATCAGGGAGCTGGAGAAGGCAAGGAAACATATTATTCCCTAGAGCTTCCAGAATAAATGCAACCCTGCCAACACCTTGATCTCCATCCAGTAAAACCCATTCATAACTTCTGACCTCCAGAACTGGATAAGATAATAAATGTGCATTGTTTTAAGCCAGTAAATTTGTGGTAATTTGTCACAGCAGCAATAGGAAATGAATACAGGGTCCTTCTGCAATTGAAAGAATAAAGGCAAAGAAGAGTGAGTGTTTCTTGGCAGGTATTGTATTGGGTTGGGTTGGGTGGTTCCAGAAACATAGACCAACCTTCTTTCTCCCATGGATAGAAGTATCTCTTACACTCAAAGCTTCTTCTAGAATGTTCCAACTCGAGTTCCTCCACCACATGACAATCAGTCTTGAGTATTTTCCTCAACTGGGAACATCTGCATTGTATTGGGAGTGCCTGGAATCTGCAACACATGTGCCATCTGTGGAAGACTTTTCTATCTTGAACTCCAGTCACAATTTCAACTCTACCCTTCCCCAAGATCTACAGACCATAAGCTAAGACCCTGTGATTCCAAACAGCAGTGTCTCCCCACACGTGACAAATGAGCACTTGAATTGTGATGATCCCAAAATGAGATGTGTTCTAAGTACAAAATACATGCTAGTTATCAAAGACTTGGTTTGAAAAGTAGTGTAAAATAACACAAAATTTTTAAAATATTGATTACATGTAGAAATAATATTTTTGATGTATTGGCTGAAGTAAAATATGCTGTTAAACTTAATTTCATGTATTTCTTTTTACCATTCCTAATATGGCTACTAAAAAGTTTAAACATATGTGGCTAGTATTTGTGAATCACAGTATTTTACTATTGGACAGCACTGGTCTTGAATTAATATTGTAAATGATCATCAGTCTTCTCCACCTACCTTTGCAAATTAATTATTGATAATGTAGACTGTAGATGTTTGAAATTTCAAAGTACAGATCTGGTCATTGGAAAGATCCTTTGAGAATCAAACCATCATTTCTAAATATTGAAGAGCAATTCTTCCTGCCTATATATACCCTCTAAGTTGAACCTCTGGGATTCTCACCCAAAGAAGAACCTCAAAAGCTATTAGGAACACGTACAGGGATTGTGGAAAACATGTAGTGCCTTTCACTGATGACTTTTGAGTCTCACCTCTAATGGCTCATATTGTATGCAGTCCAATTTTTAAATGACATGAACAGAAGTGGTTGAAAAACTCCTTTCATTTCTGTCAGGCTGCTGAATGTAAAACGAATACCTTTAAAATTCCAGTGAACACTTTGCTATTCATTTGCACTGGATGTTTGGGAGTCTGTCCATTCATCCATTCATCCACTGAACGTGGAAATCATTAAGGTGTTCTGTGTATGAGGCTCGGGGTCGCACAGCAGGTGTGGAGCCCACCAATATGGCAGTCCCACTCCCATGGGGAGGCAAGCAAGGAGGAGAAGCTCAGGATGCCCGGGGGCATCCCTCTGGGATCTTTCTCATCTGAGTGATCCAAGGTGGTCTTTCTGCAGATGCAGAAGGACCATTAGAACTGACTGTTACAGTTCCCTTTATCATTCTGGGCATCTTAAAATATGGGCCAACAAAATAATGTTCCAAGGGTCACTACTTTTAAAAAAAAAATTTTTTTAATGGAGGTACCAGGGATTGAACCTAGGACCTCATACGTGGGAAGCAGGCACTCAACCACTGAGCTACATCTGCTCCCCCTGGGCTCATTCTTCACATGGTGCCTTAAGCTGCACTGTGGCACATGCTGCAGCTTCCCTAGCCCACCCCTTTGTCTGGCTGAGTTCACCAGCAGATATATGGTTGGTGCCCAGCAGGCAGACAGCTTCCCCAGCTTCCCCCTCCAGTTCCTCTGTCTTCTCTTGTCTCAGCCTAGGGCAGGTTCCAGTCCCTGGGGACTTGCTCAACTGCCACACATCAGTGCCTCCAGGAGAGCCCTCTGCCAGTGGAAGATGGACTCGGGGGTCATCTTGGTTTGCCAGGGCTGCTGTAACCTGTTGACTTAAACATGGACACTTCTATCTCATGGCTCTGGAGGCTGGATCCAAAATCAGGGTGTCAGCAGGGCCAGGTATCCTCTTAAAGGAGGGAACCCATTCCACACCCCTCCCTTGACTTCTGATGGGCGGGTGGCAGTCCTGGCATTCCCCAGCTTCTGCGTAGAGACTCAGTCCCTGCCTCTGCTGCATGATCACCTGCACTCTCTTTCTGTCTGTGTCCCAATTTCCTCTGCGAATAAGGACACCAGCCATCCTGGATTAAGACCCACTGAGGCCACATTGGCCTTGTCCTAACTAATAGTGTCTTCAAAGGCCATCTTTACTTAGGTTCACATCCAGGGGACAGGATCTTCAAAGACCTTCCCTACAAATACGTTCGTTCCATGGGACAAGGTCTTCAAAAACCCCCCTTCCAAATACGTTCACATCCATCAGACAGGGTCTTCAAAGACCCTCCTACAAATATGTCACATCCATGGGACAGGGTCCTCAAAACCTTCCTACAAATATGTTCACATCCATGGAACAGGGTTGTCAAAAATGTTCTTACAAACACGTTCATATCCATGGAACAGGGTCCTCAAAGACCATACTACAAATACATTTATATCCATGGGATAGGTCCTCAAAACCTTCCTACAAATATTTTCACATCCATGGAACAGGGTTGTCAAAGACATTCTTATAAACATGTTCACATCCATGGGACAGGGTCCTCAGAGACCCTCCTACAAATATATTCACATCCACAAGACAGGGTTTTCAAAGACCATCCTTACAAATACTTTCACATTTACATGACAGTATCTTCAAAGACCCTCCTACAAATATGTTCACATCCATTGGACAGGGATTGGGACATGTGCATTTCTTTGGGGGCATCTTTCAGTCAAAACAGAAGTTGGTATCTGGTTTGGGTGGACTGGTTCCAAGACCACACTGTCCCTCACCAGGTCCTCAGAGTGACAGAACCCACTCACCGCAGCATTACCAAACCCTCTTAGCGTTCTACCTTCCCTAGCTCACTTCTCCACTCGCTCCACCATTCCTAGTGCAGTTTCCTCCCAAATAAGCATTTTATGTTCAACTGCTGTCCCAGTCGGCTCTTGGGACCTCACACTAAGATAAATCAGAAGGCTGCACCCATGCATGACCTCAAGCCAGTAACTTCAAAATGTGCATGTTTTCTGAAATCCTGGGCCTGATTATAAAATATGTATGCCTTCTGAAATCATGGTCCTGATTTTAAAATATGCACTCCTTTTGAAATCAGGATAGCTGTGCCTTTCAAATATCATTTGAATTTTACCTTCTGTGATGTTAATTGCACATTTATTTATGTAGGGTTCTTCATCACCATGGAACATTATGGAATTTCTTTAGAACATATTCAGGAGAAGATGATGGTGAGAAACCATGAGCCACATATGCAGTTAAAAAGTCCCCCTTTAAGGTGATGGAAAACTTTTGGTAATAGATGGGGGTGGTGGGGACACAACAGTGTGAAGATCATCAACACCACTGAATTGTATCTTTGAAAAAGGGTAAAATGGGAAAATTTTGGTTGTATATATGTTACCAGAATAAATTTTTTTTAAAAACATAGAACTAAATAACACAGTGAACCCTAATGTAGACAATGGATTCTAGTAAATACTATAATTAGAATAATATTGTTTGGTCCATCGTAGCAAAGATGCCATATTAACACAAAGTGTTAGTAACAAGGGAAATTGTGGGGGTGCAGGGGCATATGGGAACTCTAAATGTACAATGTCTCTAATAAAAAAAATTAAGCCCCACTTTAAGAAGTTAATTAGAAACTGTTTCCACTCTTTCAGTATTTTAACTTTGGTGACAGGTCTTGCTTTTCATGGCATGAGTATATTTCAGGACCTCATGAGCAGGACTTCTGTCCCTAAATCCCTTGGGGTCGGATCAAGGGCAGGACAATCCCATCCAAATGTGAATTCTGCACCAGCTGCAGCCAGGGTGGACTGTATTACTTACTTGATGAAATTTTCATCAGATCTTTCTACACCAAAGTCAATATATATAAGATTTCCAAGGCTTTTATCACGTTGGCAAATGTCTGCATATGTAAATATGGCTACAGGAATCACAGTCAGCTCTATTTCTCTCTCTATAAAATCCTGGGAAAATCACTCGGATTTAGAGTAATAAAAATGTCCACATGATCACATCTATTCCTTTTATTAGTACGTCTGTTTGCTTATCTTTCTCCTCAAGGGTTCATTTTGTGGCGAAGGAGTGTACATCATTGAAATTATCATATCGTTCTTGCTATAGGAAGGTACAGCTGTCGCCTAACTAATAGAGCTTCCCAGATCTTGGAGAAAACAGAAGGACTTTATTAGGAGGTAGGATAGGAGCGTGATAAGAATGTGGGGCTTGAAGCTAAACTGTCTGGTTACCATTCCTAGCTCTGGCACTCTCTAACCGAGCCTGATTTTTAATCCATGCCTCAGTTTCTCCATCTGCATATTGGGAAAGCACCCTTCTCCAAAGGGAAAGAAAGCTTGTGTTGGTTGATAATG
Organism: Dasypus novemcinctus; assembly: GCF_030445035.2. Classification (NCBI taxonomy): domain Eukaryota; kingdom Metazoa; phylum Chordata; class Mammalia; order Cingulata; family Dasypodidae; genus Dasypus; species Dasypus novemcinctus. The sequence goes on along the minus strand of NC_092216.1, from coordinate 6,765,080 downwards.
TCAAGAGTCTAGGATAAAGCCTGGTTCAGGTGAGCCCTTCAGTCCATTCACCAAATGCAATGAATGTCCCATGATGATGAAAGAGGTTGTTGATATGGGATGAGGGGGGTCAAGGAGGTGGGGGGTATATGGGGACCTCATATTTTTTTAATGTAACATTTTTTTTTAAATGAAGAGGAAAAAAAGAGATATGAGGATGATAAACTATCAAAAGACATATTCACGCCTGGTTTTAAAGTCTCCTTAATTTGAAACATGTTCAACGTACTCAATTTTCTCTCTTTCCATTATTTTCTCCATTCCAAAGAAATTCAGTCCGAGCCCCTTTCTCAACACTTTGTGTTCTCCCAGTGCTTGCTTCTGTAGGTTCCCAAAGTGTACTTACCACATTATATCCTGTACACTTGTGTCCTCAGGTTCCTCAGCAGACCGTTTTTATTCTCCATTTTGTCAGCAGTAAAGACTCTGGTGAGTTGCTTGTTTTGTTCCGATTTGTAGATTTTTAAAAACATCTACTTTATCGATACATATTATTAAAGCATACAGTTTATTCAAAGTGTACAATCAATGGTATTTGGTATAATCATATGATTGTGCATTCATCACTTCGATCATTATTCGGGCATTTTCATTATTTCAATAATAATAATAATAATAATAATAATAATGGACAAAAAACAAGAAAATTCCTCACCTCTCAATATCTGTTTCCCCTGCTGTACATAGCTGCTATTCCTGTTTGTTCTTGGATAATTATTTATTTGCATATTAAGCAGTTTTATTCAGATATATTCACATACCATATGATCTATCCAAAGTGTATAATCATTTTGTGTGATCTATATATCTTTTTTTTAAAACATTTAAAAAATTAAAATTAAAAAAACCAAAGTATATAATTAATGGCTTTTAGTATAATCACAATGCGATACATTCTTCATATCAAAAATTTCAGAAAAAATTTCATTACTCCAAAAAGAAAGATTGCACCCCTTGGCATTCCTTCTTCAGCCCTACATAACCACTAATTTAATTTCATCTTTATAAATTGATCTATTTTTATATTTTATATAAATGGAATCATACAATATGTAGTACTCTCTGTCTGGTCTCCTTCATTTAGTATAATGATTTTTTTTGTTTGATACTGACAATTTGTAGTATTAACTTACATTTCTTCAGCTTCAAAGAAAAATGTTCTTATATATGCAATTTTACCCATATTCATATTTCACATAATATATTTAATTGCACATAGTATATTTAGTTCATAGTAGGGCAATCATACAGTATTTGTCCTTTTGTGTTTGGCTTACTTCATTCAACATAATGTCCTCCAGTTTCATCCATGTTGTCATAAGTTTCATGATTTTATTTCCTCTTATGTAATATTCCATCGTGTGTATACACCAAAATTTGTGTATCCATTCATTAATTGATGGATACCAGGGTTGTTTCCAACTTTTGGCTATCATGAATAATGCTGCTATGAACACGGGTGTGCAGATGTCTATTTGTGTCACTGCTCTAAGTTCTTCTGGGTATGTACCTAGCCATGGTATTGCCAGCTCCCATGGCAAGTCTATAATCAGCTTTCTTAGGAACTGCCAAACAGTCCTCCACAGTGGCCGTGCCATTCTACATTCCCACCAAGAGTGAATAAGCATTCCTCTCTTTCCACATCCTCTCCAACATTTACAGTTTTCAGATGTTTTAACAGCAGCCAGTCTAACAGATGTGAAATTATATCTCATTGTAGTTTTGATTTGCATTTCTCTAATTACTAGTGAGGTTGAACATTTTTTCATGTGTTTCTTCCTCATTTGTATATTTTCTTTGGACAGTTGTCTTTTTGGGTCTCTTGCCCATTTTTTGATCAGATAGATAGTTTATCTTTTTATTGTTGAGTTGTATGAGCTCCTTATATATCATGGATATTAAACTTTTATCAGATATGTGATTGCCAAATATTTTCTCCCATTGAGTTGGCTGCCTTAACACCCTTTCAACAAAGTCCTTTGAGGTGCAAAAGTGTTGAATTTTGAGGAGGTCCCATTTATCTATTTTTCTTTTGTTGCTCATGCTTTGGGCATAAGATTTAAGAAACTACCACAAGATCTTGAAGATATTTTCCTATATTTTTTTGTGGAAGTTTTATGGTTGTTGTTTTTCTATTTAAATCCTTGATTCATTTTGAGTTAATTTTTGTATAACGTGTGAGATAGGGGTCTTCTTTTGGATATGGCTCTCCGGTTCTCCCAGCACCATTTGTTGAACTGTTCTGGCCCAGTTGGGTGGGCTTAACAGCCTTGTCAAAAATCACTTGACTGGAGATGTGAGGGTCAATTTCTGAGTTCTCGATTCAGTACCATTGGTCAACCTGTCTGTCCTTATGCTGGTACCTTGCTGTTTTTACCACTGTAGCTAAGTAATATGCTTTAAAGTCAGGAAGTGAGAGTTCTCCAACTTTGTTCTTTTTAAAGACATTTTTGGCTATTTGGGGCCCCTTACCCTTCCAAATAAACTTGATTATTGGCTTTTTGATTTCTGCAGAAAAGGCTATAGGGATTTTCATTAGAATTGTGTTGAGTCTATATATTAGTTTGGGCAGCATTGGCATCCAAATGATATTTAAGATCCATGAACACAGAATGTCCTTCCATTTTTTAAGTCTTCTTCAATTCCTTTTAGCAATATTTTGTAGTTTTCTGAATATAGGTCCTTTATGTCCTTGGTTAAGTTTATTCCTAAATATTTGATTGTTTTGGTCACCATTATAAATGGAATTTGTTTTCTGATTTCCTTCTCAGAATGCACATCAGTAATATATAGAAATGCTATTGACTTTTGCATATTAATCTTGTATCCTGCCACTTTGCTGAACACATCTATTAATTATAGTAGCTTTGCTGTGTATTTTTCAGGATTTTCTAGATATAGGATCATGTCATTAGTGAATAATGAAAGTTTTACTTCTTCCTTTCCTACTTGGGTGCCTTTTATTTCTTTGTCTAGCCTAATTACTCTAGCTGGACTTCTAGCGCAATATTGAATAATAATGGTGATAGTGAGCATCCTTGTCTTATTCCTGATCTCAGCAGGAAAGCTTTCAATTTTTTGCCGTAGAGTACAATGCTAGCTATAGGTTTTTCACCTATATTTGAACATATTGAGAAAGCTTCTTCTATTCTTATTTTTGGAGTGTTTTTATCAAGAAAGGATGCTGTATTTTGTCAAGTGCCTTTTCTGCATCAATTGAGAGGGCCATGTGATTTTTCTTCTTCAAGTTATCAATGTGGTTTATTACACTAATTGATTTTCTTGTGCTGAACTAGCCTTGCATACCTGGGATAAAACCCTCTTGACTGTGGTGTATAATTCTTTAATGTGCTTTCAGATTATGTTTGCAAGTATTTTGTTGAGGACTTTTGCATCTATATTATTAGAGATATTGGTCTGTAATTTTCTTTTTTCATGGTATCTTTATTTGGTTTTGGAAAAAGGGTGATGTTGGCCTCATAGAATGAGTTTGGTAGCATTATTTCCTGTTCAATTTTTGGGGAGAGCTTGAGTAAGATCGCTATTAGGTCATCTTTGAATGATTGGTAGAATTCACCTGTGAAGCCAGCTGGTCCTGGTTATTAATGACTGTTTCAGTCTCTTCACTTGTGATTGGTTTGTTGAGGTCTTCTATTTCTTTTGGGTTAGTGTAGGTGGTTTGTGTGTTTCTAGGAATTAGTCCATCTCATCTATATTTTCTAGTTTTTTTGCATACAGTTTTTCCTAGAATTCTCTTATGATCTCTCTTATTTCTGCAGGGTTGTGGTAATGTTCCCCCTCTCATTTCTGATTTCATTTATTTGTGTCGTCTCTCTTTTTTTGATGTGAGGCTAGTTAAGGGTTTGTCAATTCTGTTGATCTTCTCAAAAAACCAACTTTTGGTTTTGTTGATTCTCTCTGTTGTTTTTTTCTCCTTCATTTCATTTATTTCTGCTTTGATTTTACTATTTCTTTCTTTCTGCTTGATTTGGCATTAGTTTGCTGTTCTTTTCTCCTAGTTCCTCCAGGTGTGCAGTTAGATCTTCAATTGTAGCTCTTTTTTTTAAAAGATTTATTTATTTATTTAATCCCCCCCCCCCCCCCCATTGTCTGTTCTCTGTGTCTATTTGCTGCGTCTTGTTTCTTTGTCCGCTTCTGTTGTTGTCAGCAGCACGGGAAGTGTGGGCGGCGCCATTCCTGGGCAGGCTGCACTTTCTTTCGCCCTGGGCGGCTTTCCCTACATGGGGACACCCCTGCGTGGCATAGCACTCCTTGCGCACATCAGCACTGCGCATGGGCCAGCTCCACACGGGTCAAGGAGGCCTGGGGTTTGAACCGTGGACCTCCCATGTGGTAGATGGACACCCTAACCACTGGGCCAAGTCCGTTTCCCAATTTTAGCTCTTTCTTTTTTAATTGCAGTATTGAGGGCTATAAATTTCCCTCTCAGCACTGCCTTTGCGGTGTCTCATAGGTTTTGATATGTTGTGTTCTCATTTTCATTCATCTCAAGATACTTGTGAAATTCTCTTGTAATTTCTTCTTTGACCCACTGATTATTTAAGTGTGTGTTGTTTATTCTCCATTTATTTATGTTTTTTATGATTTATGTTTATATTTTGTTTTCTAGCTTCATTCCATTATGATCAGATAAACTGTTTGTATAATTTCAATCTTTTAAAATTTATTGAGACTTGCCTTGTGACTCAAATATACGGTCTATCTTGGAGAAGGATCCATGGGCACTTGAAAAGAATGTATATCCTGCTGTTTGGGAGTGCAGTGCTCTATAGAGGTCTGTTAGGTCTGGTTCATTTATCATATTATTCAAGCTCTCTGTTTCTTTATTTTTCCTCTGTCCAGATGTCCTATACAGTACTGAGAGTGGTGTATTGAAATCTCCAACTATTATTGTAGATACATCTATTTCTCCCTTCAGTTTTGGCAGTGTGTATGCCTCATGGATTTTGGGACACTGAGGTTAGGTGCATAAATATTTAATATAGTTATTTCTTCTTGCTAAATTGCCCCTTTTATTAATATATAATGATCTTCTTCATCACTTATAACAGTTTTGCCTTTAAAATCTATTTTGACCAGTATTAATATTGCTACTCCAGCTCTTTTTTGGTTACTATTCACATGAATATCTTTTTCCAACCTTTCACTTTTAACCTGGTTGTGTCTTTACATTTGATGTGAATCTCTTGTAGACAGTATATTGATGACTCATATATTTTTAATCCAATCTATCAGTCTATTTCTTTTCATTGGGGAGTTCAGGTCATTGACATCAATATTATTAGTGTAAAGGCATAATTTACTTCATCCATTTTGAATTTGGCTTTCTGTTGTCATATCACACTCTTGTCTATGTTTTTACCCTTTAATTTACCCTTTCTAATAATCTTTGTTTCTACACTCACTTCCAAGTGATTCACCCTTGTTTTTTCCTTTCAGGCTGCAGCACTCCCTTTAATATCTCTTGTAATTCTGGTCTTTTGGTAAAATATTCTATTAGTTTTTGTTTGTCTGTGAAGACTTTGAATTCCCCTTCATTTTTGAAGGGCAGTTTGCTGGATACAGAATTCTTGGCTGGCATTTTTTATCTTTCAGTACCTTAAATACATTATACCACTTTCTTCTCACCTCCATGGTTTCTGATGAGAGGTAAGCACTTAATTTTATTGAGATTCCCTTGTATGTGATGTTTTGCTTTTCTCTTGCTGCTTTTAGAATCTTCTCTTTATCTCTGATATTTGCTATTCTGAATATTAGGTATCTAGGGGAGGGTCTATTTGGATTTATTCTGTTTGTTGGGCATTGTCCTTTGATATTGAGATTTTTGTTTTTCACAAGGGTAGGGAAGTTTTCAGTCATTATTTCTTCAACTATTTTTCTGCCCTTTTTCCATTTTCTTCTCCTTCTGTTACACCAATATGCATATGTTTTGTGTTTTGTGGTGTCATTCAATTCTCTGAGTCCCTGTTCCATGTTTTCCATTCTCTTCTCTTTCTATTCCCCTGTCTTTTCTAGCTCAGATGTTCTGTCTGTGAATCACTAATTGGTCTTTGGCAATTCAAATCTGCTCTTATGTGCCTCAAATGTATTCTTAATCTCATCCATTGTGTCTTTCACTCCCATAAGATGTATTACTTTTCTTTGCAGTCTTTCAAATTGTTCTTTATGCTCACTGACTGTCTTTTTTAATATCCTTTATCTCTTTAGTCATATTTTCTTTCCATTCTTTAAATTGATTTAGGAGAGTTGTGTGATTATCACTGATTAATTGTCTTAAATCTTGCTTGTCTTTAGGATATTTCCTTTGTTTCTTTGGCTGGGCCCTCTCTTCCTGTTTCCTAGTATGGCTTGTACTTTTTTGTCTCCTAGATTAATGTTTCTTTCTACATTGTAAATAACTGACTAAGGAACATTTGCCCTGATAGAAGCTTCTTGATGGAAAATTTCTGAGACTAAATAAAACCAAAAAGCTCTCTAAAGTTTGCCGCCATAGATGAAGTACTAGCATATTGAAGACACTTGGACATCTGGGAGATAAGAAACTGACTGCAGTTTGTTTAATCTAGAATTTTTCATAATGCCATTTTTCTTCTTCCTGGCATCTATTAGTGTCTTTTGGAAATTTTGTTCCTCTGAACACATTTGGTCAAAGGCTTCATGCCAACCTAGAATGGTGTCTGCATTGAATATGGAGCCCAACTTTAAACTGAGGACCCAGTGGCTGTTGAGAGCACTAAATGTGGGCAATGCTGGACACTTACGAACACAGCAGCTACCAGTTCCACCAGTGAACCCTGGCTAAGGATGAGGTTAAAGCATATGCACAAAGACACGCCATCAATTTCAAATTCTACTCTTTGGTTTACAGTAACAAAATTGGTACCTTGGTATTGTTTCATAAGAACTAGACTGTGAAATGAATTATTTAGAAATGGCTCGACACTGAGTAGAAAAAAAGTTGGATTTCAACTTCCAAAACCTAAAAGAAAAGGCTGTAAAACAGTTAATTAAATCTGAAATGACTGATAATATGTAGTTCTACATTTCTAGTAGATTTTTTTCCTTTTCCTGTGATTCAGAATGTTTCATGATTTGGGGTCTTAATTCCTATCAACTATGTTTATGTTGGAATTTCTTTGGGTGAAATGTTCTCTATGCCTCAGAGTGTTAAAAAACAAAATTGTACGTGCAGGTAGGTGGGTCTTCATTTAATTTATATAGTATGAAAGACTGAAAACTAAAGGAAGTCGACTGTTCCTCAGCCATAAAAAGGAATGAAATCCTGATGCATTCTACAACATGGCGGACCTCTTGCTTTCTTGAAGTCATTATGCTCAGTGAAAGGAGCCAGACAAACAAGGATACATTGTAGGATTCCACTTATACGAAATGACCAGAATAGGCAAATCCATAGAGACAGAAAGTAGATGAGCAGTTGCCTGGGGCTGGGGGAGGGGAGGGCGTTTCCTTTGGCAGTGATACAAATGTTTTGGAACTAAAGAGAAGTGACAGCAGTACAACTTCATGAATGCAGTCAATGCTACTTGAGTGTTCACGTTAATATTGTCGATTTGATGTGATGTGAACTTTACCCCAACGAAGAGACGAATCTGAAGGAGGAAGTATGGTGAGAATTGACACGACCAGCTATGTCTCATGCATGTCCGTGACCTTGGGTATGGTTGCTAGAGGGGAGCTTTTGAACATGAGCCCAGAGTCCCACTGAGCTCCTGTAATGAATGTGTCCTGTGGATGATGAATTCAAGATGCTTGCATGTACGTAAATACAAAACCGTCCCCTTGGCTTTCTGTCTCTGAATAAGATGGTGCGAGTGAGTTTAATGAATGGTTTCTGCAATCCCTGTTTTAAGAGGGAATCCACAATAATTTAGAAAAGTTGCCCATTCGACCAAACTCAAACACCCCTCCAGTTACAAAGGAGCTCTGTGCTAGATGGCCCATACTTTTCTTGAAGGATCCTTGGCCATGTTTGTAGCTTGTCTGCAGAGAGGACAATTCCTCTGCCAGGCATAAAATGGCATCAGAAGCGCTGGGTGCTGGGGCTGCACCAAGGGAGACCAAGTGTGAGTTCTGCAGGTGGACGACTGTAAGGTCCCTGCTCCCAGGCAGGACTGTGTCTATTCTAATGTGTGGGGTGCGCTGGGTGAGTTCCATCCCTGCCCTGTGCCAGGGTGTCCTTCTGGGGAGCTGGGCAGGTGGCCGGTGGCTTTGATGCCTTCCTGTAACTTCTGCAGCCTTGCCCAGAGCAGGTCCTTGTGGAGTGGTGGAGTTACACAGAGGCCCCTTTGCACATTTGCTACCCTCTCCTGTAGGATCTCCTCGGCGGTCATGCAGAGAAGTCCAGAAGCACAATTCGACAGGTAGAAGTGGAGGAGGCAGCATGGCCCTTAACAGGTGGCCCAAGTCACGGAGGGCCCGGGATGCCTGGCATCTGGAAACCATGGAAAAATGATTGGAAGTGGCACAGCCTGGACTGGCAGAGGTCCCTTGGGAGGATGACAGGCCCGCACTGCCATCTCAGGGAGGAATGGACTGGCCACTCGCCCCTTCAGGAGTGCAACAAGGCAGGCTCCAGCCTGGGACTCGGGGTCCTGTGAATACGGGATCCCCCCTTTGCTCTGCCTTCTCCAGCCCCCTCCCCAAACCCCCTGTGGAAGGGACAGTCATGTTGGCATTGTTTTCTGGCCCCATCCTAGACATCTATATGGTTGGTCTTATCTTTGGGGCTACTTGGTACCCAGCTTCAAAATGCCCCCAAATTACAGCAGCTTTGAAATTGCTTCCAAAGTAATGTAAAGGGCTTTTTATATACGTAGTGTTTCCTCCCTACTGGATTATTTCCCTCCTCCCTCTCCCTCTTTTCCTCTCTCCCTCTCCCTGTTCCCTCTTCTATTACTCCACTCCCCTCCCCTCCCTTCCCCTTCCCTTCCCCTCTCCTTCCCCTCCCCCCTCCACCTCTCCCTCCTCTTCCCCCTCCCTCCCCTTCGCCCACTTTCCCCCTCCCCTCCCCTTCTCTCCTCTTCTCGTCCCCTCCCCCTCTCCCTCTCCCCCTCTCCCTTCCTTCCCTTCCCCCAGTCTGCCCCTCCCCTTCCCCTCTTCCTCTCCTTCCCCCTTTCCCCCTCTCCCCCTCACACTCTCCCTGTCTCACTCTCCCCCTCCCCCTTCCTTCCCTTTCCCCAGTCTCCCCCTCCACTTCCCCCTCTCCCCCCTCCCTCTGTCCCTCTCTCCCTCTTTCTCTGCAGGGAAAATTCTACCACAATCTTGCCCTTCCCCACTTCATTTCAACAATGACAGAGAACCACCTGCTATATGCATATTCCACCAGCCTGTCTGCAATCTTTGGTAATGAGATTCCGAACGGAAGAAATGAAGGATAACGTCTAATTGCTTTCTCTTCTCCAGAGATCCTCAGAGAAATTTTAACATCTGGCGCTGTGTATCACGAGCTGGAAAAGCAAGGGTTTTCTGAGAGCAGCCCTTTCCTGATTTTGCAAATTCACCTCCCTCTTCAGATGTACTTTAAAACGCAAGAAAGAAAATGATGATCTTTTCATGTAAACATATTTTTTATAGGTTCTAGGAGGTATCTTCGCTTAAAGAATGATAATTTTCCTGAGGAAGATAAATCTACACACACATATACCATATGCATACATATATACACACATACGTGTCTATTATTACAAAACATTCAAAGCTAGATGCCCAGACTATTCTATTAGAAATGAAGTTTCCGTAATATTCAATGTCGGATGAATACTCATGTAGCTCTTTATTTATATATCTATATATAATACATCATACTCCATTGGGCAGTTGGATTAACTTCAGATTAAATTTTTTTTTAAACTCATTGCCAGAGGGTGACACCAACAGATGTTGGCTATTTTAATTTCAATGTATCTATTTGGTAATAGCAAATGTACATGGCAAAACATCTTTGGGGAGCCTCAGAAGAATGTTCCTGGTTTTTCTCTCCTTTAGGGATCCGGAACAAATCCATGATGAGACTCCCAGGTATTCAGTTGTAACATTTAGAATAATGTTGTTTATGAGGTAAATTCCTGACACTAGAATTTGCATGTATTTTTCTTTCTCATCTGACCCTCTGCTCATAGGTGTGTGGTTTGAGAGTCACAGGTAATTTATCATTTAGATTAATTAAATTCTCTGATTCTGTGATTTTCACTGGGATCTGTGACAAATTGGTGTTGGCCAGAATTTCAATTTTCAGTTTAAAGACAGTAATTCTTTTCCCGGGGACATTGTAACAACAATGTTACGCCCTCCCCAACCTTGCATTTTATCAACCCCATTTTTTAAAATGCCTGTCGCGGTAGCACACTTTCCTTGCCAAATGGGAATTAAGTTCCCAAACAACTGGCATGCTTCATTTTTCTGTCCAAAGACTCTCAGCAGACAGGGGTGAACATAGCATGTATTTAAAGAATGCGTGGAAACAAGTACAAATATGTCATTTAAATTCTACATTGCTTCCTGAGGTTGGGGGCTTTAAATTTATTTGTTCTATTAAATCCCCAAAATTCATCTATCTTTTAACCTGTATTTCCCCTCTTGTAGAACCCAATTATGTGTACTGGTAGAATGCAAATATCATCTTGATCCAAAACAGGAAATTAGAGAAACTCACGTATATTGTAAGAAAGGCAAAGAAAAGTCTTGACCCCTGTGGAGCTGGCCCATGGCAGTGCTGATGTGCGCAAGGAGTGCCGTGCCACGCAGGGGTGTCCCTGCGTAGGGGAGCCCCACGCGCAAGGAGTGCGCTCCTTAAGGAGAACCGCCCAGCGCGAAAGAAACTTCAGCCTGCCCAGGAATGGCGCCGCACACACACAGAGCTGATACAACAAGATGACACAACAAAAAGAAACACAGATTCCCGGGCCGCTGATGACAACAGAAGCTGACAAAGAAGACGCAGCAAATAGCCACAGAGAATAGACAACCGGGGTTGGGGAGGGGGAAGGGGAGAGAAATAAATAAATAAATCTTTAAAAAAAAAGAAATTACATATATATTAAAAAAAAAAGAAAAGAAAAGTCTTCAAAAATTTCCAAGGCCCTTCTACTTTGACTTAATGATGCTGCAAATAGAACACATAGTATGTTTGAAGCAGAAATGGCCCTGGATTATACAAATAGTTTTATGGCCTAAACCCAGTAAAGTGGGTTGTTTTCTCCTGTGCTGTGAACAAAACCCCTTAGTATCTTAGCATTTGTCACATATTCAACAAGCTTGTAGAAATCCCATTCTTTATATTTTCTAATCAGAACATTTATGTACCCCTCTTTTTCTCTGGTAGGGTCATGAGCGATCTTATCCAGCTCATACAACAGATTCGGTTCTTGCTCAAAGAGCACACAGGATCTAAAAAGTTATAACTCACTTGGTGAAGACATGGGGCCAGCCTCTCAATTTATGGAGTAACTGAATAAATATATTTGTTTCTTACATGCTACTGTTGACAAGACATGCCCTCTCATTACTTCATTTCATCTTCCAAGAGGCTTGTGACTTTGCCCGGACCAATATTTGCTTGAGCTCCTGAGGAGGAAATGGAGAGGCTGGGCGACTTCTGCAGGGTTTCCCAGCTGGAGAATGAAGAACCCGTGTGTTCTCCTGGACGTCTGATTCTCTGTCTTGTGTCTGATTTTTCAAAGCTTGAGTGGCTTGCCTAAGGTAGCTCAAAAGATCAACCCGTAGCAAACTAGGAATTCAACAGCGCCCCATTTACCAAAGGTATACAAGCCAAGAGGCGGTGGCAAATGGTGGGATGGGAAATCTTGAGGCAAAGAACATTTCCCAGGGGCAACTTAGGGTCGCAGCCAGTTTGCAGAATGGTGCAGGGCTGTGTATGTGGTTTTCTGAGAAAGGACACAAGTCGGTCATGATAGAATAGCTCCAGGGACAGGGCGGACATCTGAGATGGCTGTTGGATGACCCCTTCTTAATGCTTATTGATAATGCATTGAATAATGGGAACTGAATAAGGAAATCATGGGAAGGGTGGAAGGAAGGGGCAAAAAACAGAATGTGGGAAACTGCAGGATTATGTTGGAAGGACTTGTGCTTATACTGTTAATTTACAGAGACCAAGAAAGCAAACGGGTATTCCTTATTGCAGTAGACGTTATACTAGCCTAGCAGAGAAAACAAGGCTGGAAACTACTGGAAGGGACTGGGATTCCCATTTGCTGTAGCTTCACCAAAGAAATGAGCCTTTCATGTAATGTTCCCTTTTTCCATCCTTGATCTGGTAAAGGCTCTGACAGTGGAGGACTATTTCCTCTGTAATTTCCACATATAGTTCTCTCTCCTCCTTTTGGTGTGTAGCCTCAATCCTATTTTGGTGCCTCAGGTTAAGCTTCCATATTCACATCCTTTACATGTCTAATCACCCAAAATTGTCTCCATGGCAATCAGATGAAGTCCACAATGTTAGGGCATTACCACAGAGACAGATGGCCTTCTGGAAACAGAAATAGAGACGTCAGTGGTCTCGCAGACCCACTTTCCAACTATCAGTTGGCTGGCCATGGACAATTCATTTGGTTTTTTGAGTCTAGATGTAGTAGATTGATTGCATAAATCACCCTGCTAATGGCCTCCCTATCTTCATGCCCCTTGTGATGAGCTATTTAGAATTTAGATATTTAAAGGACTTTGTGAAAAGTGGTAGCTCTGCTTCCTGCATCCATTTTTATAAATGTAGTCAGCATGACTGAACGTTAGTTTCCTTAGGACTCTGAACTGTGAAGGATTAATAATAATCATCTGTTGAAAGTGGTATAAATGAATTGTGGCAGTATAGAAATAACACCCACTGGATTCAGACCTGATTCCTAAACTAGCACTGGCACTTAATCTCTGGAAGACTCACTTTCTATGTAGTCCTATCTTATCCCTGACTCCGGACTCTGTTTTGTCATGTGTTTTGGTCAACATGATGTAAACAGAGGCTTGAGAAAGCACATCTGCATTTAGGCTTCCTTTGTTGGCCCCTGTCACTGGCATGAGAACAAACCTGAGCTAGCCTGTAGGTGGATCCCAACAGAGAGTAAATCCTACACTGACCACTGATGAAGCGTCAAGTCTATCCAAGATCAAACAAACTAATTTCAGATCATAAATACTTCCTGGCTGACCCACAGATACGGGGGAAATAACAAATGGTTGTCATTTTGAGTCACTAAGTTTTGGGGTCTTTTGTTACTCAGCAGAACTAACTGATACACTTGCATATGACTGGTGTGAGAAATAAACCAGATGCACATAAAGGGCTTTGTAATTATCTGGAACACATGAGACATCCAACTGGCAACTATGAATTTAATAATGAAAATGTATAAAGGTTAGGATCTTCTTGTGTCACTTAAAAGTAAGGTTGTGACTTTGCAGCAGAACAGATTTTGAAGAGAGATAAAAATTCTTAACTGCTCTTTGGCCATATTGTATTTCAATTTTATATATTGAGGAAGTTATTTTAAAACAGTTTGAAGTTAGGCAAAAATCTTTTTTTTAATCTTTGGGGACAAAAGAGGGGTATAGGGCACAGTGCTAAAATAATTTCTGTTTCAGTACTTCCCACTATAATTTTTTTATTTTGAAAAAAATAGGTTTGCATCATCAAATGTCAATTCCTGACAACCTACCTTTGAAAAAGAACAGTTTCATATTCCTACAAGAGACATTGAGCTTTTATCAAAATCCATCCTATATTTAAATGATGCCTCTCAAATCGTTACTTTCCTATTTAGCAAAGAACTTTGCAGTTAGCTATTTAGAATTCAAATACTTAAAGGGTTTTATGAAAAGTGGCTTCAGAGCTTCCTGAGGTATATTTTATGGTTTTAGGTCAGCATGACTGGACTTTAATTATGACCCTGAACTAGGAAATATTAAATTATAATTATTTGGTAAAATGAGAATGCTCCTTTGATATAAATTAAGTGTGACAGAGGGGAAAGAACATGTTCAGATCAAGAAACCAGCTCAGGCATCTGTTCTCTTCGGACTCCATTTTCTTGCCCATAATGTGACTAATTTCCCTGATTGTTACTCTAAGTATAAAAAGGAATATGCACAAAGTTCTAAGAAGTGCATGGAATAAAGCAGGCATTCAATAAACGGTCATTTTATTAATAAAATTTAGAAATTTGAAGGTATGTTTTAAATTTGGGTCTGAAATTTAAGAGCCTAATTTAAGAGATATCATTGCTAAGATTCAGAGAGTGAGGACAATGGCAATGGAAGGTTGAGTGGGATTTGGTGCCTCCATGAAAAATGGGTCAGGCATTAGTGATGATAAGGGAGTAGAGTGGGAGCAGGCAGTGGAGATAGTGCTGCAGCCGTGCCCCAGACTTCACTTTAAACTACAGCCTGGGGGAAAAGACCCTAGAGTTTCCCACCCTTTTATAAAAACCTTTCCAATCCATCCATAGACCAAGACTTTTTTTGTTAAACAAAAACAAAAGATGAGAAAGATGAAACGAACAAACCAACAAAATACAAGATCACGTTTCTATTATTAGATTCAACATAATCTACAATTCCTCTATGAAATTGCAGAACACCTTCCAAAATGCTTACTCCATTTCTGTTCTCTCTCACTGTGGTCTGGAAAGAATAATTGGGGATTTGCCTCCATCCACAGACCACACTTTGGGTTGTGCTGTCCCAGAAGACAACCAAGTGAAACTTCCTCAGGAGCCGATCTTTTTTGTGTGTGTAACATTCGTCTATCATAATTGCATTGAATGTCTCTGGGAAAGGACCACGTGTTATTTCATATGTTGATTTCTCCTATTTTTGAAAAGCTTCAATTGATCTCTCCAAGATCTCAGTGCACGTCAGGAAAGGATGGGTACAGGTGGCTGACTGGAGAGCTCGCGAGTCTTCCTCCCCCGGCTGTGCCAAAAGGGAAGTTAGGGAAATCCAAGCAGCTGGATCAGGATGGCTTTACCAGGTGCCCTGAGGCTGGAATTGAAGGGCTTTGTCCCAGGCCTTTTAAGGTCCTGCAACATTGGTCTGCAAATTAAAGGCATGTGATCAGGGAGAAAAAGGGTCCAATTTTTAAACTGAAAAGCAAATCAAGTTGTTTTTCACCAGAAAACAAAGCAAGAGCTTGTAGTCGGCATCCGAGTGTGGGGTAACTGGTCTACTTGCCACTTAGCTCCTTCCTCCCTCAGCTCGTTCCCTCAAATGTGGTCAGAGTTTCTGTTAGAAACAGCAGGTCTGTCTGTGCCACTCCTCTCTTCAAGGTTCTCATCTCTCTATTCCTTTATGCACTCTAAGCGACACTCTGTGTGTCTCCAAGACTCCCTATACTTGCCACTTTTCAGGGGGAAGAGAGGGGTTTGCCTCCTGCTACTCTGACGTTTCTCCACTTACCTCGTTTATATTTTGAGTTTCCCCGTAACTGTATTTGGAAAAAAATAAAGAGATTCAATGGCTAATAAATCTTTACAGCATAAAACTTAGAGAATTTAGCATGGCAGGAAAAAAAAAAAAAAAGAAGGAAAGAAAATGGTCTCCAAGACTTGGCCCCTAGCTCATTCTTGGTCTTAATTTCACCCCATTTCTCAGAAGAAAACCCCATGATGAATTGCTTGGAGAATCCCAAAGAGTGATGCTAATTCTTGCCTCTAGGTCTTTGCCCATGGTATTTCTTTTCCTAGACATCAACGCTTTTCCATTCCCATTAATTGGGTAACAGTCCACGTGTTCTTTAAGATTTAGCTCAAATGTACCTTCCTCAAGGAGACTTTTCTGACTCCCACCTCCAACATGTCTCCTCTTTTGTGTTCTTATAGGATCACATGGTTGTGCTATTTTAATGCCTATCTTTCCCCCCCTTTAAACTGGGAGACCCAAAATGGCAGGGGCGACATTCTCTTCACTGTTGTATCACTGTAACAAGCAAAGCATCTATAGTAAGCAGAATAATGGCTGCCCAAAGATATTGAGGTGCTAATCCCTGGACCTGTGGATACGCTGCATTATTCCTTCTGGAACTTTAGCTTCCCCTTGCCACATAATGCAGCCTATCCACAGGTCCAGGGATTAGTCACTTTGAGTTCTCCTTTCGGTCCTTGGGACTTTCTGGGACACCACAGGTGGAAGATCCTTTGTCTGAGGGAAGATGGCTGTGGTAGTCATCTACTGCTGCATAACAAATTGTCTCAAAACTCGGAAAACAACACCCATTTTCATCTTGTAATTTCTGCATGTCAGAAATCCTGGAATAGCTGAACTGGGTGATTCTGATTTGGGGTCTCTCATGAGCTTTCAAATCACTTGACACAATCATGAAAGTTGCGGATATTTTAAAGTGTTTACACCCACTGTAATATTCTTTAAATAAGTTGGCACCAGTGGTGTGACCTCTAATGGCTGGTCCAAACCCAATGACAATAAAAATTGTGGGAACAAAGGTTTCCCTAAGAGCTGTGACCAGCATGTAGCAAAGGCCTATAATGTTGTTTAGAGAAACACTAGTTATTAAGAAATGTCAATGTTTAATAATCTTATTCCGTCAATTATATCAATGAACAGACTTTTATGGACATGTCTTCATAATGTGTGATCACTGAAAGAAGAGTTCTGAATTTACTTTTTTCTGTCAGAGTTGAAGGACTTGCCAATGATATGACTATTTCCATTGAGTTCAATATATTTCTATTTAACATTTTTATTGTTTTAGTTTTTAGCAGTTCTAGAAATTCTGTCAGTTAAATATTACCAAGATACAGAGCCCATTTTGTGTTTTGGGCTGTTTTTAGTCATCTGGATAGATGTAATTTGATAATACAAAGTGGAAATGGTATATTTACAACTGCAGAGAGGGTGTCAGAACTAAAATCGCAATAGATTTTTGCCTCCTGTGGGAAAAAAACTCATAAATTTGAAGGTTTTGAAAGAGATTGAGTAAAAAACTGAGATTGATACTGAGGTAGTTGTTATCTAAATATACATATATATGAAATTGTTCATAATGTAACACCATGTACTTGAAAAATATGTATTTCCCCAAAGTGAGAATTAAACTGACTGAGATACTCATTCATATGCTCCCTCCAACTTGAACTTAGCGATAGAGGAATATGAGCATTTAAGAGACCTTACAAGCTATTCCCTATGAAACAAATGTCCCATCACGTCTTTTTCAAGCTTCTCTTTTTAAGGGAGCTCAAAAGGAGAAAGTGGCCACGATAGCTTCTGAGGGTAGGGAGAGGGAAGAAGAGATATGATGTGGGGGTATTTTCAGGACTTAGAGTTGGCCTGGGTGGTACTGCAGGGACAAATGCTGGACATTGTATGTCCTGCCATGGCCCACTGGGTAGACTGGGGGAGAGTGTAAACTACAATGTAAACCACTATCCATGTAGTGCAGCAGGGCTCCAAAATGTATTCACCAAATGCAATGAATGTGCCACGATGATGAAAGAGGTAGTTGATGTGGGAGGAGTGGGGTAAGGGGGTGGGGTACATGGAAACCTCTTATATTTTTTTAATATAACATTTGGCAAAACAATAAAGATATGGCTATGAGTCTCCAAAAAGAGCCGGGAGGTTATCAGAGATGTTACCCTTATGCACACCTGAGCAGAGTCCCAGAGACAGATAAAGTAGATGCAACCCCAGGTATTGGTTCTTCTGAGGGCTACAGAGACCCACAGGTTCTATGGTCATGGCAGATGGAGCTCAGTGCCATGTCAGTTGGCCCTACTTTGGAGTTTGTGTTTCTGTGTGATGGAGCTGGACTCAGATGTGATCTTTGTCCACAAGCCTCTCCTGTTACTTTTACTGGAACTGTAGTTGGTGCTGGGGTTTAATGTGTACCCAGGGGACCTGAATCTCTAGACTGATCATGTGATAGCCAGACCCTGAGCCTCAACAGACTTGTAATTCCTACACTCTGGTTTACTGGACTTACCCCACTCAGCTAACATGGAGTTGAAGAAGGTCAAACACCACACCAGGGAGCCAAGAGTGCCTACAACTGTAAGCAGGAGGATTGCATCCAGCATCTATGTGGAATCTAAGCCCCCTCTTGATATAGATGTGGAGTGGACACAACATTCCAAGGTCCACAGGATGGAGGAATAGAGTATGGGTTAGAGTAGACTTACTGATATTCTATTCATGAACTATTGTGATTAGTAATCGAAGAAAATGTGGCACTGGTGTGGAGAAAGTGGCCATGGTGGCTGCTGGGGGTAGGGAGTGGGAGGAAGAGATGTATGTGGGGGCGTTTTCGGGACTTGGAGTTGTCCTGGGTGGTGCTGCGGGGACAGTTACCGGACATTGTTTGTCCTCCTATGGCCCACTGGGTGGACTGTGGGAGAGTGTGGACTATGGTGTGGACCATTGACCATGAGGTGCAGTGGTGCTCAGAGATATATTCACCAAGTGCAATGAATGTCTCATGATGATGGAGGAGGTTGTCATTATGGGGGGAGGAGTGGGGGGTATTTGGGGACCTCATATTTTTTTAATGTAATATTAAAAAAATAAAGAAAGAAAAAAAACAATAAAGAGAGAAGAAAAAAGGCATACTGTTCAACATACTCAGCATGGACACTAGGGCACCTACAGCACACATATACACTTTGCACATACACACAACACACACCCAAGGACACACAACACTCATGACACAGAGAACTGTCATTTGCAACTATATTACTCAGCCAAAGGGGTGCTGATGCAAAATACCAGAAATCAGTTGGTTTTTATAAAGAATATTTATTTGGGGTGAGGCTTACAGATACCAGGCCATAAAGCATAAGTTACCTCCCTCACCAAACCTGTTGTCATGTGTTGAAGCAAGATGGCGGCCAACATTGAGTCTTCCTCTTCCTCTTAAGGCTCCGTGGTCCCAGCTTCTTCCAATATCAGCTGTAGACCATCAGGCTCTCTAGAATTTTACTCTTTCCCCGGGGCCTCTGCTGTTTCGAGCTTTCTCTCTGCTCCTCTGTGTGCTTACTACCCAGGCTCCAGCACCAAAACTCCAACTCTTATTACTCCTTTGCCTAGATTTTTTTCTCTGTGAGTTCCCACCCACCAAGGGGGCAGGGCTACAACATCCTACTGACGTGGTCCAATCAAAGCCTTAATCATTATTTAATCACACAAAAGTGAAACCTCTGACTCGAATATAATCTAATATGCCCGGAGGGACAGACCAGTTTACAAATATAATCCAATATCTATTTTTGGAATTCATAAACAATATCAAACTGCCACAGCAATATTTCCATTTTGAATCAGAATGTTCTCAATACTGTGCCTGCAGAAAGCAATACAAAAAGAAATCAGCTGCTAAAGTTTGTAAGACGGCAAGAGTCACACTTAACTGGCTTTCAAACATGTATGCCTATCTAAATAATTCCAGTGCTCTTGTTAACTGAATTTACATTAAAGAAATGTTATGTATGTGAGCTTATAAGGTTACTTTCTATAATGTAAATGTTGCCTTTAACTGAGGCCTTCCAGATATGTTTTCATTTGGATAGAGAAGGATTTCAGTCCTTAGCATGGAAACCCATTGTTTCCATGGTTTCCACTCATCCGGAGACTGCCCAAAGATACAAAATTTTTGTTTTGTTTCGTTTGCCAAGGTTGTTGCTGAGACAATTATTTCATTCCAAGCCCCACACTTCCAATTGCTGTTCCACACTTCAGACTTTCAGTAAGAATGGCTTTTGGTAAGTGCCCACAGATGATGGCCCACGAGGTTCAAGATGTAGGAGAAAAGGTGATTCACACATAAGGGGCTTAGCCCTAGGAGGTGATCAAGTTGGGGGTGGAGATGGGGAAATGACAGGGTCCATCCACAGAGGAACTCACTGGCCCGTAGGGAAAAGTCAAGGAGGAAATGCAGATGGGAGTCAGTTGGGTTCTGACTCACCTGTGAATGTCAAAGGACCACAAGGCAGACCCATTTCAGGGAAGTTCTTTCTTATGTTGAGCTCAAACCTGGTCACACACACACACACACACACACACACACACACACAGCATTGCTCCAAATGCCTTTAAGTATAGTGCCCAGGATTGGCACATCCATTTCCCTCCACACTCATTCTCAAATGACACAGTTTCTCCACGTCTCCTCCTCCAGGCACCCCCTGTCTTCCCTCTCAGCATCCTTAGGAACCTGGGTCACCCAGAAATGAAAAAAATATTCAGCTCCATGTGGAGCTTTGAGTGAACAGTCAAAGCTTGCTGGGGTTGATTCTCTATCTCTGGTGAGATTTCCTTTGGTGGGATCCTAAAGGAGCGAGCTTGGAGAGTTGAGCCTGAGGTTTAAAATTTGAAAAGCTAGAAAACACACCATCAAGAAAAAGGCAATGAAGAAAATGTACAACACTGAAGATGCAATGGCTTAGGGCTTCATCAGAATGGATGGCATTGCCAAGGTGGTACCACCTCAGCTGCATGTGAGCAATATCCCGACATGCATGCTCCAGCAGCCTCATGGGAACATGCATTTATTCTCCGAACCAAACAGCCCAGATGAAAGAACAGAAACTTACACTTAAGACCTTAGGGAAGAAGCTTTCTTTGGTGAACCTCATGATCTAATGGAAACCATTTGGAGATGCATGCATTGAGACTCGCGTGCAGATGCTACCATGTGCTGTAGCTTAAGGGAACTCGAGGTTCAACGCCATCATTTTACTAGTGAAGAAATGGTTTCATAAAGTCATTTAGCTGATAAAATAACAAACAACAACAAACAATTCCTAAATAGCTGAATCCCCATTTTAATGTGTTATCTACTAGAAAATTTTGCCTTCTCTCCAGTCAGTTCAGGTTACTTATCTTGTTGGACATACTGTATCGATTTTGGGATGATTTGAATTAATTATCAAATGGATCGTGATAAATTGTTGAGTATCTGTGAGGTTGTGGCTGAAATGAAGCCCCAAATGTTTAGATGAGTGTGTGTGTGTGAGAGAGCATATCAGAAGCATTTAGGGGACTGTTTGAAAATACATAGACCCACATCCATCCATCGTGGGTCACTTGACATGTTATCCATGCAGAGCCCCTTACTGGCCTGTGGTTTCTCAGAAATGTTGGGCCTGAATTATCTGCATGGCTATTTTAATTCCGAGACGCAGACGGCAGAGATTGGGTACCGCCTTCTGCTTGCCTCCTTTTAGGCGTTTTGCCAAGCTTGATCTAGCACACGCAAGTGTGCTAATTTGTCTGCATCTTGAAATCAGATTCTAACAAAAGAGGATAGAAATTCTTGAAGGATTTACTCCCTAACTAAATTTCACTTTATCTTCTTTCCAAATAATCGCAAGGCCCTGGAGGAAAATATCGTAGCCAACAGTTGGTCTCCGACAAGGCGGACAAGAAAGCTAACCTACTAGGTCATTTCCATTTGTGCCATTTACGATGTGCATATATCTCTGGCAACAAAGGGTGGATAAAAATGTTGTTGTATTTATTTTCATAGAAAAGCGTGATTTAACAAGAGCTTGAACATATCACTTAAATTTTAATTATACACTTTCATTTCTATTGCATTGAGCTATTTATAATACATTGCACTCCCTTAGCAATTTTTTTTTTGGTAGAAATAGATATTACATCACATCTCTGGTTTTACAAAAAAGAATTAGTGATCCTAGATGACTGACTTCAGTGGGGAGAGAGTAGCCCGTGTACCCTTCCCCCAAAGAATTACCAGAGCGTCACAAAATTGGTTTCTTCTCCAGAGATAGGGGATTGTCTTCCAATGAAAACCACAGGGGCTGAGCACCTCTGGACACAGTAGCTCAGTGTATGTATGTTTATCGAATTCCATACTCCAGAGCTAGTAGAGCAAGTAACTTAGCAACCAAGATGCAAACATTTTTAAAATGTGGAACTGTGGGAAAGGGAGGTTGAAATACTGAGGCCATCTAGAAGGTTGGTGGTGAAGGGTTAGGATGCAGGAATTCGAATGCCCTGTCCAGTGTGATTGGGTATGTGTGTGTGTGTGTACATGTAGGCAGCTCTCTGATTGGTCCCAAGTATGACAAAATTAGCTTGGTGGGAAAAGGAAAGCTTGGTAACAGTAGCTGTTGTCGCAGCACTAAAACGAGCATTGAGAAGTCTATCTCCTCACTGGTAAAGGTTCGTAGCAATGGTGGATCCTTCTAAGGAACCCAAAGAAGTTTTTTTACCCTCCATAATCCAGAGTGCATCATTGGTTTTTGCCTAGAGGTGAAAGATGTGCATCAAGACGGGCAGGGTCTCTGGTTTGGTAATCTATGTCCTTGGCCACTTTTCAAAGCTTAAGCTACCCTTGTATGTGTCACAAGCTAAAGGTTCGACCTAATTCTCTCTCATGATCCATCTTCGTGTTGTGGTAAGGTCATTGCAACCTACTTTTATAACACATTACAAGAGCTCCACAGTGTGAAAATAGGTAATCATTGTCTCTGAGTATCAAATTGGCCAATGTGTAGAATTTCTCCTGATTGCATCCCCTTTGCTTCTTTTCATTTTCCTTGATCTGCTTAACAGATGGCATGGACAAAAAGTAATAAAATTTGGGACACACTGTGTTCTATGAGCTTTTGATAAAGACCAACAGTGGATGAATTTATATGAACCAGTTATTGGTAAGAGCCTCCTTTCTGCCTGCAGACTATAGGGCTCATGTCTATCTCCCAATCCTCATCATTTTGCACATGTTGTTGAGGTCACTAATCAATTGACCTGAATATAGGGGAATTGTCCTGGGTTGCCTTTGTGGACTTCAGATAATCCCACAAGCCCTTAAAATCAGAGACAGAAGAGGAAGAAAGAGAAATGTGATAGGAGAAAATCAAAGCATGAGTAGGATTCTACATACCATCATCAGCTTCCAAGATGGTGGAAGATGGTCACAAGCTAAAGAAAGCAAAAGATGATGACCTGGCTGACAGCCAGCCAGGAAACAGTGACCTCTGTCCCACACTTACACAGAATTTAATTCTGATGACAACTTGAATGAGCCTATGAGCAGATTCTCCCCAAAAGCTCCAGGTAAGAGCCCAGACCACCTGACACCTTGATTTCAACTCGGTGGGACCCTGGAAAGAGAACTCACCTACCCAGGCCAGAATTCTGACCTCCAGAGCAATGAGATAGTTAATTTGTGTTGTGTTGCTTTGATTCACTATGGCAGCAATAGAAAACCAAGACAGTCATGTAATAAATAGAAGACATTATGCAATAAATTATATTTTTATAACACTAGTTCCAAATTTATAGGCAAAGGTATACGAAAAATACCTGATTAAAATGTAATAAGCAACAATGAAAAAGCTATTTCCTGAGATACCTAATTCTTTCCCAAGAGAGAAAAAGGGCAGCTTTTATTCTCTCTGGGAAAGGAGGGGAGAAAGGAAAAAGGAAAAGGGGTTTTCCTTGTCTCTAAGTTTATAGACTTACTTCACCAATACATTCTAATTGTACAATTTAAAAATTTTCATTGTTTTATGTATGTATAATTTTGTATTTGTTTGAATTTATATTGAACTTCACATTTATATTTAATATTCAATAACCTTTAAAAGACATGTTACCAATTTATAATTTTCCTTAAAACCTCCTCTCCAATTTGCCCCACCTCACTGCCTGCCTGTATTAATTTTTTGTCACTGCTGTAACAAATTGCCACAAAATGCATATTTATTTTCTGAGAATCCTGGATGTCAGCAGTCCTAAATTCAAGGTGTTGCTAGGGCCACATTCTTTTTGGACATATTAGGAGGATCCACATCTTTCCTTGCCTTTCCCAACTTCTACAGTCCAGCCATATTCATTGGCTCATGGTGGCCTCCTGCATCTTCAAAGCCAACAACTCTGCTTCTCCTTGACCATTCTCCCATAGTCAAATCTCCCCCTGACCACAGCCAGGAAAAGTTCTCTAACCTTAAGGACTTGTGATTCCATTGGACCCACCCAGATAGTCCAACAAAATCTCCCCATTTCAAGGTGCTTCACTAATCACACCTGTGAAGTCCCTCGAACAGGGATGGATTCATAGTCCTTGGAATTAAGGTGTAGAATTTTCTTGGGAGCCATTATTACCCATAATTGCATTATTTTGTTATTAAATACAGTATGAGGAAATAGGTAAATCAACTCAGAAGGTAGGGAAAATTCAACATTCACCGAAACGTTTTCCTGCTGGATGGTTTAGGAACAAGGTCACCTATGGTCAAGGCTGCAGGCAAGGCGCACAATAAAATGGCCTGATTGATTACGGAGCACAGAGAAACCTATAAAATCAACAACACTCAACTAGGTAACGCTTGAAGTGCTTCACAGCGCAGGATGATGGCGTCCACCTTCAGAAGGGAGCAGAGAATTTACTCGTGATTGGGTCACTGCCGCAGATAAAAATGAGCCCTCGTTTCCCCTCTTTTCCCTTTCTGCCCTACCTTAAAGATCTTGGTCTGTTAAGGTCTAATACTCTATGTATTTGGCTTTCATTCCTTTAAGGAATACAGCTAAGACATACATTTGGTCACCCAAGAGCATTTTTCTTCAAATGTAATACCCAATCAGAGACCAGAGTTCAGGAATGCAAGTTCATTTGCCCCAAGGTTGTGCAGAACTTAAAGCTGCTTGTTTTTAAGGACTGTCTTTATGGGTACATGTGATTCGAAATTAGAAGGGACAAGAAACTATTACTTATTGAAAAACTTTTATTGGTTAGGCCTGTCAGATAATACTATTTTATTCTTATGGGAACTGCTGAAAATACATGATAACCCCTGTTTTATAGGTGGGGAAATGTAAGCTCAGACAAATTATCTAGTTTGCCCAAGGTGAATGAATTAGTATCTTTTAGAGGCATGTTGACGAGACAACACAAGGCTCAATCTGTTTGTCTGATTGACTGTCTATTCATGCATATAACTATTCCTACCTACCTTTTCCCCATCTCCCTCTCTATCATCTATTCTATTATCTATTTCATCTATCTATATCATCATCATCTATCTATCTCTCCACCTACTTATCATCTATCAATATCTATCTATGCACCCATCTATCTAACCATTATCTGTCATCTGGGATCTCTCATCCATCTATCTATCTATCTGTCTATCTATCTATCTGTCTATCTATCTATCTATCTATCTATCTATCTATCTATCTATCTATCTATCTATCTATCTATCCATCCATCCATCTACCTATTTATCCATCCATCCATTCATCCACCTATCCATCAATCTACTTACCTACTTACATTATAATTATAAATATATGTGTATCTTAGAGACACACTTTCTTGGCTTTTTGTTTTTTAGTAGGTACTAGCGATTGAACCCAGGACCTCAGGACCTGGGAAGCAGGCACAACCACTGAGCTACATCAGTTTCCTGAGACATACTTTTAAAGCAAATTCTGCCTTGTGAAAATATGATTTTGCATTCGTTTCCCACCTAACTTCCCATTTATAACATTTTTACATGATTGTAGATAACCATTTTAGCATTTTGTTATCTAAATATAGGACTAATTCTTGATTAGCTGAGGTTAAATGCCTGAAAGGTATGTGTTTGTGTATGTATATGTGTGCGTGTTAAAGGTTACGGGATAACCCAAAATTATTCTGAAGCCATCCCTGACTCAGAGCTGGTTTCTCCCGAGGTGAGTTAAAGATAAAGAACCTGTAGTGTGCTCCTGTGCAGGGCCGACCTGCACGGCTGGCTCAGAATCTGGGCACCAGGTGAGATGCCAGCCAACTGAGGGGGAGAACTGTCCTCCAGGGACGACTTGAGTAGATTCCTTGCCTAGATAACCCAAGGGTAGCTCCTGGCTTCCTGGAACAACTCTTGGAGAAGGACTTGGTTCTCTTGCTGAATTGTCTTTGCTGCTAAAATTTCACGGCTCTGAAAGTGGCTTCAAATACATTGGTCCCCATCTCTCCATAATTAGTTCTCACTTTGCGATTCAGGAATTCCCAGCTCACCCATCCTCCTCCTTTCCCCCAAGTGGAGAAGTCTGAGACTGTTATGAATAAGACACGCTGGAGAATGGCAAGGAGACACCGTTCCACTCTGTCTTTGTCGCATCACCTGGGCATCCCAATGGCGTGTGGCATGCCTAAGGGCCATAGGGGACCCAACCTGCCCCTTGGGACGTGGCCACACGCCTGTTCTTTGCCCCTGCAAATTAGATGATGCTGTTTGAATTTCCTAGGTTTTCATTCCTGTACATCCTACAAAAGTTCACACATCTGTCAGATGGGAGAGTTGTGGGCTAGCCCCTGGTGGCCTCTTTAATTCGGTCCAGTTTGCTCAAAGCACAGCAGTAATCCCTTGAAGGGGCAGCATTTCCTGGCACCATTCAGTTAGGTGGAGCACCATGACTGCTTTCCTTCTCTCTCTTTGTTTTCTTTAGTATTCTTTGTCAGGGTTGTGTGTTTCATAAAACAAGAGCAGAAGAGTTACAGACCTGTTCTTGGGCTGTTATTTTCCCCAAATGTTTCGTTTTGTTTTGTTTTTTTTTAGCCCAATTTGACAGACTTTGTCTGTTTAGGTGAAGTTTAACCTTTTTATGTTTCAAGATAATAGCAGATGTGATTGGTTTCACTTGGGTCTCCTTGACTAATGGGTGTTTTTAAGGCTTCCTTGCTGTTTCCTGTGTTTTCCGTCTTTTGTCATATGATTATGTCTTGTTTGTTTATATCTTTTCCAAAGATTGGAAGGCAGATCCTGATTTAAATATGCCTGTAGTTCTCTTTTAGTTTTTCAAGAACATTTTTTGAATGCATTTTATAGCCATACATATGAAATGCTTAGAAGACTGCCTGGCACACAAAAATTATTCAGTAAATATTAATTAGTTTCATTTTTAGTGCTATGTAAATTGCTCAAAAACAAGAATAAAATGGTATCTTTTAATCCTGCTATGAACAAGGCGGGGGGTGGGGGGTGGTAACTTTTGTTAACTCATTTTCTTCAAGACCTTTTCTAATGAAATATGGGACTTTAAACCCAAATTATCTTGTTAAATTGTATTAAGATTAAAAACCCTCTTTTAATAATGTTTTGCATGAAATCATTTTGATAATCATATTTGATAATTTTTAGTAGGTAGCACTATACTTACTTGCTCTCAGTACTCATTTTCAGTCTTTTTATTCCATAATTTCTGCATTTTGAGTTCTTATTTGCATTTCACCTCTTGATGAGTTGAGATAGATTTTATTTTTTAGATGGGTGTGTGGGTTATAAAATTTTAGGATCCTTGAATATTCAAGAATGATTTACCTCTTCCTTATGCATGTGATATACATATTGATTAGATATAAAATTCTTTGGTCACAAGCTTTTCTATTTAAAATAAAAGGGATGTTTATTTTGAATTTAGGTTTCCATATGACCTCTGTGAATACCCCGTTATTGTTTTCGTTGTAACCTGTTTTTATTCTTTTTTTTTTCTTCTGCCTGAATGCTTGAAGGATGTTTTTCCTTTATTTTCATAGCTCAGCAAAAGAAAAATTCCCAATTCTATCTTAGGGCAAGTGGGTTCTCAACTTTTGGGTCGATGTTGCATTTCCCTT
Source organism: Dasypus novemcinctus (assembly GCF_030445035.2). Taxonomy (NCBI): domain Eukaryota; kingdom Metazoa; phylum Chordata; class Mammalia; order Cingulata; family Dasypodidae; genus Dasypus; species Dasypus novemcinctus. Next base: position 6,737,404 of record NC_092216.1, on the reverse strand, counting down.
GTTTCCTTTTGTAGACCCCTGTTGGTAGTCCTTTCTCGTCTTCAACTTTGAAGGAGGAGAGATTGCTCTAAGCCTTCATTGGGCTGATAGCCAGAGCGTGTGGCTTCTCCTTGGTACCCTTCCCTGGTGATGCGTTTACTTGGATGAACCCAAGCCTATTTCTAGGTCCTGGCCACTCCCTGGCAGTATCCCATACCCTGCTGCCATCCGCTGCAAAGTGCTTCTTGTCTCACTGCTGGGTTCCTCTTTGTCTTCACATTTTGAATTAGTGCAGTGAATCTCCCAGCCCACCAGGCACGCTGATGCTGAAGCTCCCTCCCTGACCCCACCGGCACCCCATTTCCTGGGCTCACCCCCTCAGGACCCTCTGGGCTTCTCACAGCCTCCCCCGGCTTCTCGCTCCCTTGTTTTCCCGAGAATTGTGTGCCCGGGGACTGATGGGCAGACGGAAGGACAGAGAGTCCGTCTTAAAAAGCAGCGATGCAAGTTGTTCATTTTCTGTCCCACACAAACCATGACGCAGAAGAAGAACTGCAGGTGGGAGGTGGGTCTGGTTTACTTTAGCTGGTGTATTAGTTCCATTTTCCATTGCAAAATAAGCTTTACTCAAGAAAGGGAGAGGGAAAGGCCTCTTCATAGGTAAATGTAAGAATGTGTTTATATAATGCAGTAGGCAGAGTCATAGCCCCAAAATTATCTCCATCCTCTACCTCCATCCCAAACCCTGTGACTATTAGGTGATATGGTGAGGGAGGATTAGGTCGTAGATGTAATTCCATCTGATTAGCGAACCTTAAAACAGGGAGATAATCCTGAGAATCCAGAGGGTTCTTGCAAATGGGGAAGAGGAGGCAGAAAAGTTCAGAGTCAGAGAGAGGAGCAACAGTGGCAGAAGGGTCAGAGCAAGATGGCACACTGTTGGCCTCGACGGTGGAAGTCACCTGCTCCAAAAAGCATGAATGGCCTCTACCAGCTGGAAAGGCAAGGAAATGGGCTCCCCCTGTTTTACTTTCCTGGGCTGCTCAAGCAAATACCAATGCACAGGTTTGACTTGCACAGTGGAGATTTATTTGCTTACCATTTTGGGGGCAAAAGAAAGTCCATGAAGAAGACATCTTTCTCCCCGAAGGCAGTGGCGTTCTGGGGCTGGCTGCTGGTGATCCTTGGTCCTTCACGTGACGTGTGGAAAGGCACATGGTGGCATCTGCTGATCTCTCCCTTCTCTCCTGGGTTCAGCTTCTTGCTTTCTCTTTGTCTGAATCTCATTCAACTCCAGTAATTGGATTAAGACCCATCTTGATTGAGGTGGGCTACACCTCAACAAAAAGGTCCTCCTTACAATGGGTGCACACCCACAGGGATGGATTAAGTTTCAAAAACATGCTATTCTGGGGGACCACAGCTCTAAACCACCCCATATACCTAGAGCCTCCAGAAAGGAACAGAACCCCGCCATTACCCGGACTTCAGCCCGGTCAGACCACACTGGTCTATCTTACAAAAGAAGTGTAAGATGATACACTAGTGTTGTGTCAAGCAGCTAAGTTTGCAGGACTGTTGGCCAGCAGCCATAGGAAAGTAATGCATCTATGTACAGATATTGAGAGAAAACCTTGCTAGGGGAGTTTCAGCTGCATGTTAAAGTACAGGGTCAATAGCAAAAGTGTTCTCACCCATGGTTTCAAATGGTGCCTGCATCCCTAAGCTACCACCCTGTGAAAATGCATGCATTACAGTTACAAGCAAGGAGCTTTGGCCGGGAAAGCCACTGCAAGCACACACCTTCCCGTGTGTGGTGCAGTGGATTATAGATTGCCACGTAGCCTCAAACGCAGGTTGCTGAACATATTGGATGTTTTTAGCGAGGCTGAGGAACTTGAGAGAATGGGGTGATTTCAGAAAGCACGGGCAGAAGCAGCGCTTCTTGGAGACTTATCCCTGCTGTCCCTTTGGAGCACACATTTGTCTGTGACCTTTCTGCAAAGGTGGAGATTTGCTCCAGCTTAGAAAGAAGTAGAATTCTCACGAGGTGCCTGCCCTTTCATAGAAGCAAGCTTACACGCTGATCCTGAAGAATCTGCCCTAACAAAAATTGAGGTTTATCTAAGGGAATAATAATACATTCCAAGATCCCTCAGTACTGAGCCAAATAACCTCAGGCAGGTCATTTTCTTGTTTTGGAGCAGAAGGCAAGGTCACTGTCCAAGGATTGCTAGAGAAGGGGTCACCTACCAGGCATAGTTTAGGGTACAGCTTCTGGGTGCTGGGTTCTGTACTAAGCTCCACCTTCCTTTAAGAAATGACAAAAGAAGAGCAGGTATCAGCCTGAAGGTGGAAAAAACATTTTAAACTATAGAACACTATTTCTGATGATCTCAAAGAATTTGTAACGGGTGTATTGAGTGTTTTGGGTTTGGAATGTATATTAGAAGAGAGACAATCTTGCAATGATGATGAGAGTTTGTCCTACAAGTGTTTTATAAATTCCAAGTATTAATTTAACTTTTTTCCCTAAGTAAGTGAAGTCGGTGAGCTATTTTGCTCATGTGCATTCCCAGTCCCCTGATCCTGAGCGGCTCTTGGGTATAAATGAACCAAGGAGACATGTGCCTTGCTTCTGGTACGTCAGCCTTGTGGGAAGGAAATGGGCATCATTAACATCATTAACACTGAAGCAGGGGTTGGGGCAAGGTGGGAGAGAGAGTGGGGGGTTCTGTGCCCTGATTGTGGGTGTGCTGCTGTCTTAGACACCCCAGACGCATCCTATTTAAATAATGCTGGGCACCCCTCTACCTCCAGCTGTCCCCTCTCCCTCACCATCCTCAACGTGCCAGGAGAATGCATAGCCTTTGCAATTGCCCCACCCAGGGACCCTTCCTTTTCTCTCCACTACATCCAAGAATTTCCTTCTTATATGCATGTTGGGCTGAGTGCTGAGTTCAAGCAGATCATGTGGGTGGGCAGGGAAAGCTTCCTGCAAAGCTATTTCTTTCTACCTTAATTCTCCCCATTCTTGATTCACACTTAATATTATTTGAGTGTTAAAACTTAGGGGATCTAAGTACATTTTATGAAATCTCTCCAGAAAGAGGGATATCTTTTGGGAAGGAATGTTTGAACAGTCAGGGGGAGGTAGCAAGAGGAAACAGAACTAGAACCTTTTGTGCCCCTGTTGTTCTTTGATTCATCCATCTTCCATGTCACTCCCATTATCGTCATTGTTATCATTGCTCACAGTTATAAATGGTGGGAAATTTGGCTAGAAAGGGCCAATGATTTGTACCCACTACTTAAGTGGCTTAATTAGGCTGTGAACCTAAATCTGTGCACCTCATATGGCTACTACCTAGAGCAGGTGAGTCAGACTAATTCAATAGAGGCCAAAAGAAGGAGGCACAGGTTTGGTTGATCCTACATGCTAGCTCTGTTCTGGGCTTGTTTCCAAGGTAATTCACTATAGTGACACCTAAGATAAGTCTTTAACTTTCATGCCTTTTTTTTTTTTTTTGGAAGCACTGGGGGTTGAACCCGGGACCTTGTACATGCAGAGCAGGTACTCAACCACTGAGCTGCACCCACTCCACAATCTTTAACTTTTAACAGTAAATATTCAATAAGAGTAAAATGATTAGTGGCTCCAGTTTGTAGGATTATTTGGGGAAGGGAAAAGTGACCTGATTTTCTGCCTTTTTCACAATGCATGTTAAAGCTGTACATTTTTAATACATAAAATTTCCTGTGGTGGAAATTGGAAGTCTGAAAGATTTGCTCTAGTTGCTCTATTCATTTTAGGAGCAGACATCTTATGAATTAATTCAGTTTAGGTGGAGAAGCTATGGCTGGCAGATAGACCGATGTATCGAACCTTAAATAAAATGTTTTGCTGTACTCTTACAATGGTAGTCTGTCTGTGACTCCAAACAGACCAAAGGGAAGTAAAAATAAAATCCTCTGGCTGATTCTAACCATCAGATAATCTTTACAGACCTTTCTCAGTTCTGCCGAGAGTCACTCAGCAGGTGCGTTTCAGACTGCTGCGATTTAGAATCGTTCAATATAAGCTAAAGGATGCTACTTGGGGTGTGTGCGTCGCATGACAGTTTCTATGTATGTCTCAGACTTCAAGGATATTGGAGAACAAAGGTGCCCCAGTGTGAGCAACGAGACTTCATGTATAATAAGGGTTTTGAGACATCAAGCAGAAGCTCGAAAGGAGGCAAGAGCTCCATTTGGACAGTGGGAGTCACAACACACATTCACACATATGGTCTCCCCTTCTGAATTGCTGCTTATGGGCTTATATGAAAAACAGCCTGACTTTTGGGGTTGAAATAAAATGTCCTAAAATGAAAAAGAAGAGCTCAGGCCAAAGAGGAGAGATCCTTCTTGTTTTCATTTTTGAATTACATGTTGGAAGAGCTCTGGCTCGAGGTCAGAGACCAAGCAAACACTGGTCTCAAGCATGCAGAAATGGTGTGTGGGTTTCATGAGAAATTAAGGAAAATGGATGTCTGGAGAAAGGACAGCTCAGAATCTCATGTAGCCTCAAGCATGGCTCCCAAGAGCCCCACCTCTTATGATGGCTCTCTGTGACCCCCTCCCCTAGGGGTGGGCTGGACATGGCCACTGCTTTCTAATGAATAGGATAAGGCAAAAAACCATAGGGTGTCATTTCCTAGATGAGATTTTAAAGGCTATGGCTTCTGTCTTGCTAGGAGAGTCTCTTCCCTCTAGCTTGCTGCTTGACAAGGCCAGTTGGCTTGCTGGGTAGCCCGTATGGCCAGGAACCGAGGCCAGCCTTCAGCCAACAGCCAGTTAGGAGCTGAGGCTCCCGGTCCAGCAAGTGAGGGGGAACCGAGTCCAATCAGCACCCATGGGAGTGAGCTTGGAAGGAGATCCTTTCCCAGGTGCTGTCTTGGCATGAGTTCACAGCCCTGGCTGAAAGTTTTATTGTAGCCTGTGACAGACCCTGCAGGAGAGGATTCAGCAAAACCAAGCCTAGAGGCTTCCGCTGCAGAAACTGTAATCAATGTTTAAAGTTGGAGATCATTTGAGATCTTTTATGCAGCCATAGAGAGTAGATTTGTTCTTATATTTAAAGGGGTCTAAATGATGGGAAATATTTATATTTGTTCTGTCGGTTCTCCAAGAGCAAATACATGTCAATGAATGAAGGTTTTAAGGGGGTGGATAGAGTTTACTTAAAAAGAACAAACACTTTCTCACCATTTGAGATTTCTGAAAATAAAATAAATTTCCATGAACAATGGTGCGTTTCTTATCAAAGGAATCCAAACATAGACTGGATGTCTCAAAAATGTCATAGACTTGTTGGTGGAGGTCCTGGATCCCTGGCTCTGAAACTTGCCTATCCATCAGAACTGCATAGAAAGATTGTAGATAATGCTGAGTTCTGGCCCTCACCACTGGGGATTCTGACTCTTCAAGTTACCAACAAGTCTCTGAATTGAATATTTTCCATAATTTCCCCATCTCTCTTTGACACATCAAGCCCAACAAATGATGTTGGGGACTCATCAGATTAGAAGACCTCCAATTCTGAACCCTCAGGGTTTTATGTTTCCAGTTTAAAGGACTGTCACTCACATGACTGAGACTCTGTTATTTCCAGTTTCTTTTCCTAGACTTAATTTTTCTAAAAAAAAGATGTCTTTCCCATTTAGAATAAAGTGGACAAGGAGAAATTTGGAATAAGAACCTCTTCCCACCAGACATATTCTGGGGCATGCTATTTTCATCACTTTAGCATATGGACATGCTGGAGTTCTTTCCATTTTCAGCAAACTATGGCTGAGATGTCTTTTCTGACAACGGATTTTCACCAAGCATTGATCAGTGCCCATTCACTTAATAAACACCCAAAAATGCTATTGGCCCTGGAAGAACCAAGAGCAAAGGAGAAAGTCTATCTGCATGGAATCTGGAGTCTAGAGGAGATGCAGAGAAGTTGTGAAGTAAAAGGGCAATTCCACGTTCTACAGAAACAGGCCAAGAGGGACCCAGACTGGACTTGCAGGGGAAGAGGAGATGGAAGCTTCCAGTAGACTCTTAGAGCCTTTTGACTTTGTGTTAAAGGATTTGGGGTAATAATGCTGAAGAGTCCTAAACAGGGAGAAACCCAATCATATTTTCAAAGACCAGGTGAGGTTTGGTACAGAAAAGATGAGAGAATGGGATGTTGCATTTAATTTTCTTTCAAGAATTACATGCAAATAATTTTAGAAAGTCAAATAAGGGTAAAAAGACTTTGAACAGGAAAATTGCCTCTTGTTCCCTTCATTCTTCTCCTCAATGCTTGCTGTTTTCCCAGAGGTCATTACTCTCAACATTTGCATTGTTTCATCTGGAATCTAGATTTTGTCTGTTTGTTGAGAAATGGCTCTTATCTATCACCTTTCAAGTAATTGAAAGGCAAACACAAAACTAAACAAAACCAACTGCACTATCTCCCATCTCAATATCTGATGATAATTGAACTGTAGGAGGGAGAGGTTGATCCTTGGATCAAGATCGGAGGTTCCAGAACAAATGAACTGATGAGCTCCAAGGTGATGGAGCTAATTCCTTCTATGGCAATGGAGATAATTCCTACCACACCAGCATTTGATGGCCCTGTGGCCCTGATAGATCCCTCCAGCCTCCTTTGTAAGCACTACAAAGTCTAGCATTTGGCTTTTGACTCATGTCTTTCACTTAGTCCCATTTTCAACATGACCCATCCAGTACTTGGCAACTGGAGGTCCCCTGACAATCTAGCCACCGACAGCACATCCTGAGCCAAATTTACTGGGCACCCATCAACAATTATACCCAAGCCCACTGGGTATCTGTGATCTACCCAAACTCAAGAACTATCATTGAATAAAGATGCTGTGAGGTGCTGGGCTGGCTCCTGGAGAAACAAGACGGGTGAAAATGAAAGCATCAGTGTCAAGTTTTGCCAGATTCCTTTCTCATTCTTTGCTATGTCCTACAGGGGAAAGAAGGAAATAAGATCATGTTGTCTTCTTCAGGTATTTTCTTAAGCTAACCCTGGCATAGTCTTAATGGGAGGGGGAAATTTAGTGTGAGAATAAGTGGACCCAAATTCCTTCTGTGCATTGATCGGAAGAGTTTAAGGTGGCATAGACATAACTCTAATGCCATGATTTAAAAGTCCAGGGTGAAGAATGCCATGCTCTGGGCTTTTCTCCTTGTTATTCCCATGCATTATTGGTGTTTATGTTTGAGTGTCTCACAAGGTTTTAAAAACCAAACTTTATTTAAAGACCACAAACAGTTCTTTACAGAAGGAAGTGGCTCAGTGCTTGTCTATTAAGCCATCCTTAAATTTGAAGTTGCTTAGTGTTGGTGGAGGGGAAAGCATAGGGTATTGTTTTGTTGATTGTCATGCAGAACTTGGGATCCTCACATAAAATATTTCTACCTACTAGTAATTTCTCATGTGTACGAAAAAGTCTAAATACATAAAATATTACATTCAAATCATTTCTTCAGGTAATGTCCTTCCCAATTTTCCTACCAAATATATCATAAAAATCTCTATACCCATCTGTATCCCTACTTCCTCAATGCCCAGAGAAGCTGCCCTAGAATCCTAGTAACATGAAATAGATCTTTTGGGGAAGGAAAATTTGCATGACAATAGAAACAATCCATTCCACTTTTTTTTTTTAAAGAAGTGATTACTGGAAATTTCATTTAAGACTTGAAGAATTTGATGGAATTGTCAAAGCTTCTATTCATCATCCTTGCCAGATAAGTTTTTCAAAGCTCTACACCTCCCATCATTCCCCATTTCTCCACAGCATTTTCTGAGATGTTTCACCCTCTGTGTGCTTTGAGTCTCAGAACCGGAGATTCAAGTCTGCCTGTGCATGCCTTCCTCATCCTAATTTGCAGCAGTGAGTCTCACTCTGAGATGCAAATCTTCCTCTTCAGATGGTGCCACAGCAAGTCACAGGACCACTGTGGAGTTTTGCTCCTGGCATCATTTCAACCTCAGGAGCACCCCAATGCCAATTCCACTTGCTCCGTTAGTCACTGCTCTCACTCCTCCTCCCAGGTTCTATTTTCTCCTTCCTAACTCCCTGGATGACCTCCTTTTTCTGGAGGCCCCTCCCTTCTTTTCCACTTCTGATCTGCATGGTATAGCAGTTTGGGGTATTTCGGGCCCTTTCGCCCTACACTTTTGCACTTAAAAAGTTGATGAATCCTCTTTCTTCTTGTAAGGATGAGCTGAAAGTAGAAACACATGAAAATGGCATGTGTGGATTGTGGCTCCCACGGGAGAACATACCTACTTGCACAGCTCTGCTTCTCTGCTCACACAGGCCCACCCCTTCTGCCCCAATGTTAATGACCTTAGAGAAATAAGGCCACTGTTAAGGGTTGAATTGTGCCCCCCAAAAAGATAGGCACATGTCCTCAGCCCTGGTCCTGTGAATGTAATTTAATTTGGAAATAGCATTTTTGAAGACACTGTTAAGATGAAGCCAAACTATGTTACGGTGGGTCCTAAGCCAACATGACAGGGTGCTTATAAGGAGAGGAAATTCGAATGCACAGAGAAGGCACATGGGATCTGATAGTGTTGAGAACCTCCGGGATACAAGAATGAGAGCAGAACCTCCTAGCCTGCATCCACAGATGATGTCCTGAAGCCATGTCAAGACCCTGTTGAACTGACTGGACAGAGGCTCCACCTTGGAAGGGGGAGGAGCATGGACCAGCGTTTTGGTCTCACTTGGCCCCGAATTTAGGGACCGCGTGCAAATCTTCAACACTCAGGTCTCTCCGTGTCCCAGCAAGTGCACGTCCACTCATCCTCCAGGGATTTGATGTCTTGCCACCATCTACTTCTTCCCACACTTTACTGCCATGGCTTCTTTCCAGGGAGGTCTCCCGGACATACCTGTATTCTCCTTGGAGATAGGAACTGTGTGCAGTTCCTGAGGTTCTCGCACGGATCACCACAAACGGGGTGGCTGAAAAGAACAGGAACGTGCTCGCCCCAGTTCTGGAGGCCAGAAGTCTGAAATCAGGGTGTTCAGAGGGATGTGCTTCCTTTGCACCTCCCAGCTCCCGGTGGTGGCCAGCCATCCTTGGCACCCCTTGGTTTGTATCCCCGTCCTTCCAATCTCCACTTCCATTGCCAGGTGACCCTCTTCCCACTTCATGTGTCTACAAATCTCTCCTTATAACGACTCCCATCACTGAGTATCAGGCCCCCACAACTGTGTTATGACCTCATTGCAATCTGATGACATCTACCGTGACCTTATTTCCACATAAGCTCACAGGCATCAGGGTTTAGACTTGGCATATCTTTTGGGGGACGCACTTGAACCCTCCGTCTTCGTGTCTTTGGAATTGAGAACTGAATCGTATACACCCACTGACTCTTAAATTGAAAATTTATCCTAAGGGAAGGGAAGGTTATATCTATATTGTTTGCATTTTTCTTTCAGCATGTGTTGATAAGTTTATTAATTTGGATTGTCAGCAGGATCACTGTCATGGTTAGTTAAAATAATCAACATAAATCTGCCTGGGATCCACTGTATTTATTATCATTCTTCTTTATTCTGGCAAATTTAGTTCAAGGAGAAGGGAGATGGGGAGGGAGTTCTGTCAAGCAAAGGGCAGCTTTATTTCCCCTATCCCAGCATCAAGATCAGACCATAAAGGTGATAAAGCTTTATGCACATCAAGGGTCATTTCCTGGAGGCGCACATCATAACCATGGAATAAAATTTACATTCCTGCTGGCTCTAATTTTGTATTTATGAAATCTTTATAGGTTTTCTAATAGGCCCTATGCCTAAAGTTTTGCCAAGGTATGAAAAATATTTTAAAGTCAATGGGTATATCTTCAGATATTCTAAAATGTGGGAGTAAAAATATAAATAGCTGAAACATTTTCTGATAGGAGACTAAAATATACTATCCATCAATCACATACTATGGATGCCTTTAGGCCTTTGGATATATATGGGGTAGAACTCGTGATTTTTTTAAATGAGGGGGCTGGGACCCAGACTTAGACTTTGATATTCATTTAGATAATGATAGCCTTCCTTTGTCTTTATATATATATATGTATTTATATTTATATATATCTTTATACATATATTTATATATATATCTTTACATATATCTTTATATATATTTTTATATATATCTTTATATTTTTTATATATATCTTTATATATAAATTTATATGCACACACACAGAATATATATATTTCCGACTTCCTTTTCCTAAATGGAACAGATACCATCAGTTTTGGCTATTCATTTCATGAACATCTTTTCCATAGTCAAATTTAGCCACTCTTACTTGTCTGTCCTCGTTAACAAATGCTTCTCAGTATCTATAATAGAGATGCATATATTTCCATGTATCTGCATATGGCAAATGGAAATTTCAGCCAATTGGAGTATCGCTTTGAATATTATCTGTCCTCATACATAGAGATGAGGGCGAGCGCTGTGCACAATCAGTGACAACCAGTCTCAGGGGACACCTTTGATCTTTGGGCCAGCAGCTGGTCTCTCCCAGCTTGAGTCTGACCTGTTCCAGGCATCCTAAAAAGAGATGTCGTATGTTGTCTTCTCCCCAAAGCAAGCCTAGTCCTTGTATATCACACATTCTCCACCAATATCACACGTATTAAAATTAACTCATGCCCAACATCCTCTGTTTCCATTTAAAAATGCGGAGAAACATGGAGCCCATTTCTCTTGCAAATGCAAGTGGAAAACTCTGAAACAGACCTTTAATGGTGAGATAGTGAAAACTAAGTTTTGACTCACAAATGATTTGGTTGGCAATTTAATTTAGATGGTTGTTTTGATTCTCAGGGAGAGGAGTAAAGCGTTGGCATGGATTAATCGTTCTATTATGCAGCGGTTGCCTAATGCCTGAGAAAGCAATTCCGAAGAACCACTGCAGGGTAACCCACCTGTGTCTGCACCAAGATATCAGATTACTCAGCCTGTTCACTGTCAAACATTTATTGAGGACAGCAGAAGAAATGAAAGCAAACCAGCAGCAGAGGAAACGCTGGTGATTTCCTCTAGGGCTCTTAAGTGAAGGTGTTGCCTTAACATCGCCATATCAAGGTTATCTACACTGATGAACCCAAAAACACTTGCAATTGGAGAATCAATATTTCATGAGCCCTTAAGTCCAAATGCCCCATTTTGCTGTCACCTCAGCAACATCCAGCATTGCAGAATGGCAATTCCCCGTGACACATTCCACCTCTTGGGACTCCTGTATCCCCTTGGCCTTTCAGATGGCTCCTTCTCAGCCTTCGTTGCCTGCTCTTCTTGGTCCACCTGTCGTATAACTGGTAGACCACCTCAGAACTCGGTCCTGACTCTGCGTCCTGACTTGGGTTCTGTGGCCTCGATACCCTCCGTGTGCTGATAGAACCCTCTATCTCTCTGCCTACTTCACCCTCTCTGGAGAACTCTAACGTTGCAAAGTCTACCGACTAGCTCATGTAGCCACTTGGATGCCGCCGAGGAATTTCAGTCTCGGCAAGCCCCAAACTTAATTCTTGAACTTCCCTCCCTAACTATTCTCTGCCTCCACGCTGCTCATCCTCTCAGTCAATGCACATCTGTCGATCCAATACGTGTGCTACTGGGGGCCCATCTTGATACCTTTTTCTCTCTCACTGCTCCCCTTCCAACTTAAAATCCCTTACAAAGTCCTGCCTAGTCTACACTCAAAATGTTCCCCCATTTTGGGGTGACCTTATGGCTGGAAAATGCTTGGGAAGGGAGACACACGTGAAGGAAAATAATCCCAAAGGAAATGTCATATTATAAATTGTGCTGAGTGTTGTGAAGAGCAAAGCTAGTGTGGCACCTGGGAGTGCAGAGAGAGCAGATAGGACCTTTGTGAGGAGCTGGCTATGCCTCCGGAGCTGTTACCAGGTGTCTCTCCATCCTCTTTCTCTAATGGTCCATTGTAGGACAAGCTCTAGCAAAGTGAGCTCTGCAGGGGGATTCCTGCTTCACACAACATCCCAAATGACCTCTTAAAAGGGTCAACTATTTATATTATGGAATTACCCAGCTCACACTTCGCCCCTGGTTCACCACTGTACTTAGAATGAAATACAATATTCATGACATGGTCTGACTCGCTTTGTAAAATTTCAACCCCGACTTGCTTCCTGCTTCATCCCGTGCTCTCCTCCCCGCCTCACCCTCTTTCATCCCATTACTACAGGTGCTTTTCTCTCTGTCCTCTGGGCTCTTCAACAAGCTGGTGCCCTGGCTGAAATCCCTTCCCCTCCTCCTTTCCAGGAACTTCTACTCATCCTTCAACAATCCATTGTCATTTCCTCAGAAAGCCTGTGCCTGGTTTCTCCATGATCCATTATGTGCCTCTCAAATTCTCCCCAGCCTCTCCTGCATGATAGACCTTATCATTGTTTGTAAGGAGAGAAACAAAGTTGTTTGCTTCAAGTCTGTCTGTTCAGCACTCAGCACTGACTAAGAAGTGGCGATGAAATAAACCAGAGATTCTCCATCAGGGCTGGTTGTGGCCCCTTAGAACATTTGGCAACATGTAGATATATTTTTGGTGTCCTGCTTGCATCTAGTGAGTGGAGGTCAGGAACGCTGTGCACAAGACACCCCCACAGTGCACTACTGGCCCCAAATGTCAACACTGTCAAGTCTAAGAAATTCAAGAGGTGAAGTATACCCAGACTGAGAGAAGCTTTGTGAGATTTTAGATCCTAAGCTACCATACAGAGATCGATTTGTGAATAGATCTTCATTTCTAGAATCCCTTCCCAACACAAGTCATGATTCTACTACTTAAGCCCAGCCAGAAAGTTTTGGAACATCATCTGAGTTCTTATTTCATAACGAGTGTGACCTTTAACCACAAAGCTGTAACAGAGCATCATGCCTGTACTGACTTTGTTCAGTCCCTTAGCATTTCCAGAGCTCTCTGACAGCCCTGAATCCTCCCAAAATTCCCACTGGGTAAGTGCAAGCCTCAACCCATTTTATAGGTAAAAGATGGGACAATGAGGGTGAATTACATGGCTTGTCAAGAATTCAGAGGCAAGAAGTGGTGAGCAAAGACTCAAGCTCTGATCTTTGATTCTGCTTATATCACCTGGTATCCAATTATTTAAAATGTTTTAAAGCACAGGAAGGGTTCTTTGAATATGTGCCTCAACTTTTAATCTATATATTCTTAAGCTAGCCTGGGACGTTGGGGTTATTTTTAACGGCCATACAGCTGGGCATGGAGCCTGCCTGGAAATCGATGCTCCTTTGTCTTCTCATTGAGTTGGTGTTGGTGGACAAGGTGTTGTTTCGGCCCTGATGTGAGTGCACAGCCTTGGCTTTTCATCAAGGAGTGGGTTGCATGGATTTTCACGAAGCGCCCCTCCCGCTGGCTTACAGTCTTGTGTATTGTACCTACTCATTAAGCAGGTACATTAATTTTTCATTGTCATTGATGCAGGCTCCTCACGGAGCAGTCTACATTCCCTTCTAGACGATTTGCTCTTTGACCCTCAGTTTCCACATCCTCCAAATGGGAATGGGGATGTACTTTCTTCCCAAGATCCCCGTGTGCCTGCGGTGAGTTCATTTAAAGGGAAGTGTTTTGTCAATTGCAACCTGTTAAGCTAAGACTAATTACCATTATTATCAAAGTAAATATTACTATGAAAGTAAATGCACACAAACACACCTCTGGAAAATCTTGATGGAGGAACTCGTTTTCCCTCACCAGAGTCTGGAGAAAATGGAACTCCTGTCTTGGTGATTTTCAGTGCTAACTTCACTCGCTGTAAAACTTTGCATTTACTCCTATTAGCTTTCCCTCCTTAATATCCTGCTGCCTGATAGATGGCCACCAAATCTTTTATCACTCACTTTGGAAACAAGTTCACCGCCAGAGAGCACACACCTCCACCTGCTAACAGGGCTTAAATAAGTATGGACGCGTGGAAAAGAGTCTCGGCGCTTTTAGCATTAATTATGACGGCAACGCTTTAGCCTGTACAGTGGGAGGTTATTCCCATTAGGGATTCTTCCTTTTAGAAAAGAGGCCCACGTGTGAGATTCCAAACGGTGACAGCCGGAGGGAAAGCGGCTAAGGCACAGCGAGCACATGGCCCATCAGAAGGTGTGACTGCACCTGCCCTGGCTGTGGAACGCCCGCCCTTCTTCTTGTCTGGCAAATGTGACTTCAGCAAACAACGATCTCTTCCACCTCGTGGCCACTGCCCTTATCTCCGTGCCTGAGACTCTTCGTGAGTCCAACAGACCAGTATTCGCTCTCTGGGCACTGTGTTTCATTGGCTCCTGACGGTGTTTCTTGCGTTCTTCCCCACACAGCAGTGCCAGGAGGGACCCCTTGGCCATCTTTTGGAAGAACATGCCCACTGTCTTTTAGACACACGCTTTTAAACCGTTGGTGGGGACGGTCGCTGGCCCCAAAGGTGCTGCGAGTCTGTCTCTGTGCAGAACGGCCATTGGGAAGGAAATAAAATGACTTTGGATATCCTTTTCTTTGTAAGTAACTGCAAAGCAGTATTAACTCCATTAGCTTCTCCTGGGGCCTCATCAAACAAAGCCTCATGGCTGGGATCAAACAACACATCTTTGCTGGCCCTGCCAGAGGCCCGACTTGTCCATCTATCACTCCAGCTCGCAAGGCAGGGCAGTGTCCGAGGTGGCGGCAGGAAGCCTGATCTCCCCTCTGGCAATTGCGATGCGGGCGAAAACAGAAAGAGAGAGAGGAGCTGTTTCTATGCAGCAGGGTGGGTTCCACTTGTGATTTTAGGTGAGTAGAAGTTGTTGACAAAATGGGACCCTCTTTCTCGCCCAGGAGCCAATGCAATTCACCCCTAGCGCCGCTCGAGTTGTGTGAATCGATCAGTGACCGTTAGAGGCAATCTTTGCCATCACTTGTCCTGGGAGGCCTAATTACAGAGGCTTGCTGGCTGAATTAGATGAAATTCTGTGTCTACCGAAATTAATGCGGTGTTGTCTGAGCATCCTTCACCTAATAGCGGAAAATCAAGTTGAAGTGGGAAGAGGGGAGTCCAATTGAGAGCTGAAACATTTTGGAGGAGAAAAGAAGTAGATTGTAAACGAGTTGGCAGGGGCAAGTCAGAAGTGCAAGTACCTTGGGCTTCTACTTACAGCTGATAGCCACTTTTGAAACAATAACAGTTCATCTGGAAGAACGAATAGGAAGAATTGTTTGTTGTGGTTGTTTTTCTTTTCCTTCTCATGAGAATTTTTTTCTCCCGTTAGATGACTCTCAAAGGGAATACACCTGGACCCCGATTTAGTAGCAGTAGGGAAATAACAATATCAGATTTAAAATTCATTTTCTAATACTTTGGAAGAATAGGAAGAACTTATCTAAGCCTCAGAAACAAGAAACAGAAACTGTTATTTCAGATGCTAGAGCTACTTTTGCACCTGTGATTTGTATAAAATTTCATCTTCCTATTATTGCATTTCAATTTATCACTGACGCAGGTTTGTGATTAAGCAGCGTCTCTCTAGTAGAAATTCAGTGACCTCTATGAAGTGAAGGGAACCCATTTTTTTCCACAAAGCTGTCTGCAAATAGGCATCCATTTTTATCTTTTTTAAGAAACCAATTAGGGAAGCAGAATTGGCCCAATGGATAGGGCGTCCGCCTACCACATGGGAGGTCTGCGGTTCAGACCCCGGGCCTCCTTGACCTGTGTGGAGCTGGCCCATGTGCAGTGCTGATGCGCGCAAGGAGTGCCCTGCCACGCAGGAGGTGTCCCCCGCGTAGGGGAGCCCCACGCGCAAGGAGTGCGCCCCGTAAGGAGAGCCGCCCAGCGTGAAAGAGAGTGCAGCCTGCCCAAGAATGGTGCTGCACACACAGAGAGCTGACACAACAAGATGATGCAACAAAAAGAAACACAGATTCCCATGCTGCTGACAACAACAGAAGCAGACAAAAACAAGAACACGCAGCAAATGGACACAGAGAACAGAAAACTGGGGGGAGGGGGGAAGGGGAGAGAAATAAATAAAAATAAATTCTTAAAAAAAAAAGAAACCAATTACAAGAAAACCAAGTTTTATGATATACTGATTACTAAAGTCATGTTTATGGCATGATTTAGAAGCAATTTGTGGATCATAGTTTTAAAGCCCAATACATTAAAATTTTGAACGTTGATGGAACAAGGATAATACTTTCTAACCAATTAATTTTCAACTACTATTTCTCTCTTCCCTTGAGGTCTGAAAAAAGAGAGTCTTGACTTGTTTTAGCACATGGCTGGCCAAATAGGTTATTTATGTTTTGGTATAGTCATGTTTTGAATATATAAAAATAGGTAAAGAGTTTAGCAATAAACTCTTCTGCATCAGTCTGTCAAAGGGGTGCTGATGCAAAGTATCTGAAATCTCTTGGCTTTTATAAAGGGTATTTATCTGGGGTAAAACCTTACAGTCCCAAGGTCATGGAAAGTAAAACTCGAGTACCAAAATAGGTACTCTGTCATCAAAGCCCGCTGCCACGAGTTGAAGCAAGATGGCGGGCAATCTCTGCAGGGGTTCAGCCTTCCCTTCTGGGCTTGCTCTCTCTCAACTGCAGGTGGGCATAGGGCTTCATTCTTTTTGGGCCTCCTATATCAGTCTCAGCTCTTCCCAATGGCAGGTGCAAACTATCAGGCGAATGGTTCCTCTCTCCCTGGGACCCTGGGATCAAAAATGACAGAGCACTCTCTCTTCCCGTGTGTCTTCTGGAGTTTGTGTCCATTTAAATCAGACCCAGGAGAGGAGGCAGGGACTGAACCTGAGTCATGCCCTCGACATAGTCAAATCTAAAAGCCTAATCTTAACAGGTAACCCACTCAAAGACATCCAATGCAATCAAAGGATATCACACCCAGAGGCATAGATCAGTTTACAAACAGGATCTTTTTCTTTTGGGGATTCATAAAATAATCTCAAACTGTCACATCTTTCAGCCATGTTTTAAGTCTCTAGATGTCACTAAATACTATTTTTTTTTTTTTTTATTTAGCTAAGCATGTTTCAAAATCTTCCTAAAATGGTTTGGAATATTTCAACCACTGAAAAGAGCCCCTCATGGGTGTACACTTCTTCTCAGTCCTTCAGGTGAATCAGAACCAAATGCCATTGAGAAGAAAAATTCTCACTAGATGGCTGTAATCTTAACCAGTTTTACAGGAGTAGAAGTAAAGTTTCCAAGTTCAGCACACATTGTATCTCTAAGTCATCTGTTTTGTGCATTATTTTAGCCATCTAAAGAGATCACTGGGACATTGCTCCATAATTATACTGAGATGCTTCATTCTTTTAAATTGTTGCACGGTAGTCTATTAAATAGATCTATCATGATTTATTTAACCATTGTTCTCTTTTTGGAAGTTAAACTTTTTTCCAAGTTTTTATTGCTATAAATAGTTCTACAATAAACCTTCTTGTCATATCCCAAGAGCCAGAACCAACTATTTTATTTACTGTAGCTTGAAAATATGATTTAGAGATTTAATGTTTATGAACATCACATTCTCTCTTCATTTCCTTGTTTTTCCCTGCACTTTACTGGCTCCTTTTGCATGTTTCTCTCGTCTGAACCTTGGAATCAGCTTATCTAGTTCAAACATAAATCTGGATCATTTTATGCTTTTCTCAAGTGTGAACATGAACATGTCAAGATGATGAAAACACTAACAATATTTTATGCTCTAACATTTTCATTATTAAAGATTCTGCATTGGCTTTAATATCTGGGAGAATGAGAATTATGCAAATGGAATTACCCACATAAGGTTGTTATTATAGTAATCTGACCCGTGGCATTGACAACAATAAGTTTGACAATGATGTCAAACAACGTCGAAGCCATAATCACAATGTTATCATTTTGCTCCCAAAGTGGATGATGGTGTTGATGATTGTATCAGTTATCTGATGCTGTGTAACAAATCCCCTCAAAATATAGTGGCTTCCAACAAACATTCATTAACTCCCACAGTTTCTGCGGCTCAGAAACCCAAAAGTGAATGAGCTGGTTATTTCTGGCTCAGGGTAGCTGAAGAGCTTGCATTCAAGATGTTGGCTGAGGCTGCAGTGCTCCAAAGTCCTAACAGGGGCTGCCAAACCCACTTCCAAGGTGCTTCCTCCCAGAGCTGTTAGTTGGAGGTTTCACTTCTCACCATCTGCCAAAGGAAAGCCTCAGCCCCTCTGCTTGAGTGTCCCTACAACCTGGAAGCCGACTTCCCTCCAAATTAGTGACCCAGGAGACAGAGAGAGATAGAAGCCATGACCTAACCTTTGGAACCACATACACCGGTAACTCATTCTATTGGTCAAGAAAACCAAACTTGATACAATGTATAAGACTGTATAGTATATCAGGTGTTGTATAAGACAGTGAATAGCCAGAGGCAGGGAACGTTGGGGTGGAAGTTAGAGGCAGTGACTACATTATTTAAGAACTGGCACCCTCAGTTCTCATTGTAGAAACAAGGACTAATCATTTTTATTCATATTTTCAGTTCTGTATGGTCCAGTGATTTCTGCTCAGTTTGGTACAATTACACATATATGCAGTTTAGTACCCAGCAATGATGGTAATTAAGATGTGGCTACTGAGATTAACCTCTAGGCTTACTCTAACTAGCACCTTATTTATCTTTAAGTCTTTTTTTTTTTTTAAATTTAGCAATTTCATTTTTTCTTCTCCATGCTAATTCTTCATTTAGGTTGAAAATCATTTTCCCAAACCAGCAGAGTTCAAATTGCTTCTGCCAAAGGCACCAGAGATTTTTACCATCTGCTACATAACCAACAGGGCTATGTGAAGAATATTTTCAGCAATCTAGAAAAAATACTCCTTTTTTTTTCTGTCTGGCCACCTCTTACCCATTTATAAGGTCTCTACTTTGTTTCTGAAAACTCCATTGACTTGAATAACCTGTAAGATACTGTTGAAGGGGAGCTCTTACTTTCTGCATGATTTTTCTATAACCTTACAACTTCTCCAAGAAATAAAAGAAAAAAACTGAAATGCTTTAGTAATACAGCCTCTTGTTACTGTTTTAGGTGAAGTCTCTCTATGTCTTTGTCTTACTCTGCTTTAGATTTCAAACATGTGGACATTTACACGTGTGCATGTGTTTGTGTAAACTAGAAAGAACTACATCCTCCAGTGATTCAGGCAGATATGAACTCCAAACTATAACATGGATAAAGCACAATTTTTATTCAAATTCTAAGTCTCCAAAGTAGGGAAACTGAGATAATAGATTAGTGGAAAATCATTTAATTTAAAACAACAGTTTGGTGGAGGAATCTATCTAGGGCATTTGTGTTTTAATTCACTGGCTAGGAAACTTTTGGTGTTTCCTTTTACCAACTCTATACTACCCATCATTTGATTCCTCTCAAGTAGTAAACTTATCAAAAAATCAGAAAAAATAAAGGGGCATGTTGATAAACACACATCAGTTGTTCATAAACACACACGCACTTATCAAACCTAATCAAAGAAGACAATATTAATTCCCACTCCCAGACATCTCAAATAATATAAAAAGTTTCTCATTTGAAAGGCAATAATTGCCTTCCATTCAGGACCTTCTTCTGCTTCCGAAAACTTGTGCTGACGCAACAAATAGAACATTGGTTTGGGATTGCAAATGATGTTGACTCACTGGACATCACTTCTTCTGGGGAAGGTTATGATACCAACTAACTTCACAATTTGGATGGTCAAGGTGGCTCACAACTGAAAGCCACATCAGTTGTCAGGTCAGTTTGCTTTGAGGATTTCTCTGGATGAAGCTCTAAGCCAGCCACAAAGTCTGCTGATTTGGCTTGTAGAAGTCTAATTTTGGGAAAGGAGATCGACCCCTGGGGAGTTTCTCACTCCATTTCCTGTGGGAACTGAGAATCATTATGCCAGAGCTTTAGACATATTCTAGTCTGCATAACACCTTTAAGACATTTTCTTATTCTTCAAGGAACCCAATCAAAAAGATACCAGGAGGGAATGCATGTGGCTCAGACCATTGAGAGCCTGCTTCCCACGTGGAAAAGTCCCAGGTTCAGTTCCCAGTGCCTCCTAAAAATAAAAAAATAAAACAAATGAAAAAACCAACTTAGAGGAGCCGATGTGGCTCAATGGTTGAGCACCAGTTTCCCACATACAAGATCCCAGATTCAATCCCCAGCCCTGGTACCTCAAAAAAAAAATGCAGGAAGCCCCTACTTCCTGGGTCTCCTGCATGTATCCCAGGCAGCCCTGGTGTCTGTCACCCTTCATCTTGGACTAGCTCTTCAAGGGTGTTTGCATAACCAAACAACTTGGAAGGTAGAGGTAATATCTTCTTCCACAGTGAGTAGCAGGCAGGCTCCTTCGCCAGTAAAATAAAGATAGTCGAGGGAAGGTCAGGCAGGTTCCCTGAGTACATCGTTCCTCTCCTATAATCCAGGAAACGCCTGGCCCTCTTCATGGCTCCCAGTGGGAACTGCAGTTTGAGAATCAACTCTGGTTACTGCCACTGCTCTCCTTGGTCTCTGATCCAGGGGTGCTGTGTCTTCTGTCAGCACCAGGAAGACTCAATTGTTATCCCAGATACATCAGTTCTTAGCAAAGGACTCTAACTGAAAAGCAAGGAGAAATAAAATTTTATTGATCCTATATAGGTATGTTTTATCACCCAGCTTCTATAGAGGAAGAACATTTCCTTTGATTGCAAGGAGTTTCGCTGCTTGTGGTTTACAACCCAATATTCCAGAGTCTTTTTGAATTGAATCCCCAAGTGTCTGGAAGAGGTGGTGGAGGGGTAGGGGCTGGTGACAGGGAGGGAGGGAGGCAGAGGTAGGTCAGGGGAAGGAGGTAAAGTTTCTATAGAGTGAGGTCATATTCTAGCAAACATGTTAAAGGTCCAGTCCACTCTAGATCCTTTCTAACTAGTTCTGAGGTTCATTGGGTTTAATCAACCACCTCCACTCCATCCTTCTCTTACCCAAAGCACTCTTCACTGTCCTGCCACATTCTGGACAGGCATTAGCCACGGGCAGTTGTAAGGGCAGGGGAGCCATCGAAGCAGAATGCCCCCTGGAGTGGATGTCCACCTCTTTTCTAGAGAATGGACCTCTATGACAATGACATTGAAGAGGAGAAAAGGGGAGGTGGCAGGAACATGAAAACACCAATTGCTTAGCTTCACTTGACCACGGTGGACAAGAGAAGCATGGTGTCAACAGGGTTCTGAATCTCTATTCAGGCACACTCTTCACTCATTTTATGTACACTTTAAATGCATTCCTCATGGCTTCATTCTTGTCCTTTGGCACACATCCCTCCTGATCTCCTTTCCAAGTTGCTCCCTCCAATAGCACTAACTCAACTGGTACACCTCTTTCTCTCTCTCTCTCTCTTTTTTTTTTTTTTTTTTGAGGTACTAGGAATTAAACCCAGTACCTTGTATATGGGAAGCAGGTGTTCAACCACTGAGCTACATCTGCTCCCCAATGAGTTGGCTTTTTTTTCTTTTTTTTTTTTTTAGGAGGTACTAGGGATTGAACCTGGGACCTTGTTCATGGGAAGCAGGCACTCAACCATTTGAGCTATATCCACTCCTTAAGAAGAAAGGCAAATAACATCTCACTCTAAAATCTATTTACTAAGGACTGAATGAGCATCTAAACAGGTCTCCCGGGTTCTCAAATATGGTCCTTCTAACTGCCAGTGGGAGCCCTGCCCTCTGATTTCTGAAGATGGCATTATGGTGCTCAGACTTACAGATCAAGGAAGCTATGGCTCCCAAGAAGAGCAAATGATGGAGCAGACCAGCTAAGGGGAAACCTAGTGATGAATAGGGAAAAAAAAGCGCCTCTTTTAGGGGTCTAAAACAATCCCTAGAAATGTAGCTGAGATGGAAAAAATGAAATTATCCAGGAACCCTTGATATAGGATTATATTTGTAAACTGGCTTGTTCTTCTGGGCATATTACTTGATTAAATTATGATTAGGGCTTTGATTGTGCCACATCAGTGGGACATTGAGTCCCCACCCCATTGGTGGGTGGGACCCCACAGTAAAAATGAGGAGTTAGAGATTTGATGCTAGAGTTTTGATCCTGGAGCCCAGGAAGTAAGCACACAGAGAAGCAGTGAGGAAAGAGAGAAGGCTCCATAGACATGGCAGGGGTCTGGGGAAGCAAGACGAGCCATTTGCCTGACAGTTTACAACTGGCCTTGTGGAGAGAGCAGAGCAGCTGAGCCGGGAGAGAAACAAGCCCCAGGAGAGAGATGAGACTTATCCCAGCCTACAGCTGATATTGGAAGAAGCTGGGGCTATGGAGCCTTAAGAGGAAGAGGAAGGCTGAACCTTCACAGACATCACCCGCCATCTTGCGTCAACACATGGCAACAGACTGTGAGTGGGAAAGTAGCTCTTATGGTACCTTGAGATGGACTCTTTAGGGCCTTGTGACTATAAGCTTCTACCCCATATAAATACCCCTTATAAAAGATTTCGGTATTTTGCATCAGCACCCCTTTGACTGACTAATGCAACCCTCTTGAGGAGGACTGATAATATTTGGAAGATACCATTTCATAATCCTACTGGGAAGGAGAGTTGCAAGCCCAAAGGGGCGGTCTTGAGAATAGAAGACCGTTACTCTGCCTTCTGAGGAGGAGATTGATTCACTGCCATATTTGTTTTTCTGAATGGCGTGTGCAAATTTGGGGTGCTTAGTCCCTCTTTGAAACACACCTTTGAGGAGGAGTCAATTTACTAGCCCAGCTGAAGCACCATCTTGTATCATGTCTGCCTGTTTCCATCTGGTCTAGAGCCAGGTGCTTCTCTTTCTACTGAAGTTGATCCAAAGTAGTTGTTCTGATGACCCAGCCTCTTCTTATTTATTAATTTTAAGAATTTATTTTTCACAATTTATAGTTAATTTCCCCAAAGTTTTAGAGAAATTTTACCGTGAACAGATGTGTATCCATCACACAGATTCCACCATTCCATTTTACCCTCTCCTTTCTGTAGAGAAAGTCATCTTTCTCTCTTTTTCTCTATGTCTCCGTCCATTTACCACTTACACCTTTTAACATACTTCAAAGGAAGTTGCAGCTATCTGTAAACTTCCCCCAAATTTCTCCAACAAAAATATCTTCAACTAGAATTTAATATTTTAAATTTTGTGTAGCATTTACATGTGGCAAAATGCACAAATCCCAAGTGTACATCTGCTAAATTCTGACAAGTATGACCCAGATCCATATCAAGATGTAGATTATGATCAATAACTCCGAATACTCCCTCATGCCTCCTCCTGGTCAAACATTGTGACTTTGAAGAGGCAACCACTGTTTTGTTAGTTTCCACCATAGAATTTCCTGTAGATGTTTATGAGGTGGCCAGATAAAATACAAGAAGAACAGTTAATTTTGAACTTCAGGTAAACAATAAATAATTTTTAGTGCGAGTATGACCTATGCAATATTTTTGTACATAAATACACTAAAAAAACCTATTAATTGTTTACCTAAAATTCAAATTTAACTGGGTCACCTGCTTTTTAATTTGCCAACTCTTGACAACACAATGTGTAAGGCTTCTTTCTCACTCAATCTGATATTTTTGCGATTCATGTATGTTGCTGGTTGTCTAGGTAGGGTTTTGGGTTTATTTGTTGGTTTGCTCAGGAGTATTCTGCTGCATAATCACACACCCTTGGTTTACTCATTCACTAGTTGAAAAGCACTTGAGCTGTTTGGGGTTATTATATATAAAGTGACTGTAAACATTTTTGTGGATACACATTTTCAATTCTAAATAATACCTGGGGGCAGAACTGCTGAGTCATCCTTAGAGTAGGTGTATAAGTTTTATATGGAACTTCCAGACCTATTTCCAAAGTTCTGTACATTTAAGACTCCCCCAACCTAGGATGAGAGTTCCAGGCACTCCCTCATTTGGAAGTAACTTCTTTGTTCTCCTCTGTGCTCTAACCATGTTAATGAAAGCGGAAGAAAGGACGTTTGTCCAGACCTTGCTAGACTGTGTTTGCTAGCTTGTATGCAGGAAGGACCCTTACAGATCTGTTCTTTATCCCAGCCTCCTCTCCTTGGGACTGGTGGGAAAGGTAGAAGAGAAGAGGGCCTGGGTGGTGGGCAATATCATATTTACCCTGATGTATCCAAGATTTCCTCCTTTCCCTCAAGTGATAGGATAGTGTGGTTAAGTATTGTCATGCATTCTTACTGTAAGACAAGTTGTTTTCAGGAGGTCCCTCTATCTCTTATGTCCATAGCCCCTACATCAGTCCTGCCACACCATACAGCATCTGACTTTGGTGCAAGTATTTTGTTTGGGACTCACCAGCCTCCCTTGCCCTTCTTCTTCCTCTCCAGGCATTTCCACTATCCCATCACCTCCACCACCACAGCTCTCCTAAACTCTACCTGAATAAAATTAGGTTTTTAAGTTATTGTCTAATACCTTCTGAGAACCACTGTTTAGTTGACACTTGGAATGTATTAAGTACAAGTGCCCCAAGCGTGGTAGACTTCTACGAGGAAAAACCCCAAGGAATCACTCATTTCAAAGACAAGAAATGAAAGCATCCATGGAACTTACATCATCGCTGCCTGCAGACCCAAGTGTGTGGACTTCCAGGTCAAAACATTTGCTATTACTCCATGGCATGGGTGTTGAAGGCTGTGATGTGCTGCAGCTCCCAAGGGCTCCCACATGCCCTGGCTGGTGGACCCAGACCCTCCTTCTCACTGGCCACTTCTTACTGAGAATTCTCAGGAGGGTTGACTGAGATAGTCCATTGAGATTGTATCACAACTCAATTTCTCTCTCTGCCAAATCCACCTTCCTCCTCGTTCTTGCCACAGTCATCGTTCCCAATAAACCTTCTGTATGTCAATCGCTATATCAATCTGCTTTCTGCATAGCCCAACGTGAGACACCGTGTTTTGTCCAATATTATTCACAGTGTAGTATGTCAGGCACAGTTGCAAAAATTTAATTCAAAGATATTGATTATTTACAAAATAAAACTGCCACCCATAGAATGTTAGGGCAATTGCATTTTTTTTTTTTTTTCCTGGAAGGCAGACCAAGTCACTGAAAGTCTTCTTCAGGACAGGTGAGTTTTTCTAAGTCTGTGAGGGATGGTTCTCACTTACCTGCTTCACAAGCCGGCTGGCGGTCTTCACTGGACAATGGAAAAGAGACTAGCAATAGGGTGAAGTCTGAATTCTCTTTCTTTCACTGAGCAATGACAAGACTTCTCGGTAGAGTTTGTTCTTTAGCTGAGGCCTACTTCTCTTGGACCAGGACAAAACTCTACAAAAATCAATAAGCCTCTGCAGTCACAAGTGAGGAAACCATTTACAATTTCTACCCACATATAAAAAAAAAAAAATTCTGGGTATCATCTATCTATGTTTGTCTATTTATCTACCTACCTAATTGATCTTATATATTTACTGTTCATCCATCACTATCTCTATCTCAAACTCTGTCTCTATCATCTAGCTATCCATCTGTCACCTACATATTATCTGTCTATCATCTATTATCTATCTATCCCATCATCTATCCATCTATCATCTATCTATCCATCAACTATCTATCCATCTATTATCTATCTGTCTGTCTAGCTAGTTAGCTAGCTCTATAATCATCTATCCATCATCTATCCATCTATCATCTATTAATCTTTTATCTATCTATCCATCTATCATGTATCTACCTATCCATCTATCATCTATCATCTATCTACCTATTTATCATTTATCCATCTGTCATCTATGTCTGTCATTATCTATCCATCCATCATCTATCTCTGTCATCATCATCTATCCATCTATCTATCTTCATGTATCTCTCTTTCTTTCTATCTATCCATCTATCATGTAACTTTCATCTATCTACCTATTTATCATCTATCCATCTATCATCTATATCTGTCATCATCTATCCATCTATCCATCAATCTATCCATCTATCCATCATCTATCTCTATCATCTATCTATCTATCTATCTATCTATCTATCTATCTATCTATCTATCATGTATCTCTCTTTCTATCTATCCATCTACCATGTATCTATCATCTATCTACCTGTTTATCATCTATCCATCTATCACCTATATCTATCATCATTTATCCATCTATCATCTCTCTCTCTCTCTGTCTACCTACATACCTACCTATCAATTGTCCATCTTAAACAAACAACCTAGGATCCATCCTCAGTCTTCCTCTTTCCCTCCTATCCCACATCCACTCTTCTATTACACCTTGCTTCCCTAGCTCTTTTCTCCCTATGGCCAGCCACTAAAGCCCAAGCAGCCATCAGCTCTTATTCCTAGATTACTGCACAGCTTGTCTCTGCCATTTTCACTTATGCCTCCTCTTTACAATCCATTTACCACACTGCAGACTGAGCCATTTGTTGGCAAATGTAAATCAGATCACGCCATGCCTCCTTAACACCCTATAAAGGCTTCCCATTGAACCCAGCTTTCTTCCAAAAGCTCTGAGGCACTGATGTGGCCAACTCCCAGCCTATTGCTTGGACCCGGTGTCTTTCTACACTTTCTTGATCATTGGTCTCTGGCTCCACCCACCATTCTGTCCCATCAACCAGTAGGTCCACCCTCCCCAGAATCCATGTTTGTCTGGCTCCTTCTTATCATCAAGGCAGCTTAAATATCACCCCTCCAGAAAAACGTGCCCTGATCAGTTGTCTGGAATATTCTCCCCACCCTTTTACTCCCAGTTGCTGTTGATCTCCTTAACCCAATGGGTTGCTCTTTACTTCATGTCTGTGTTTTCTTTTCTCTGTCACACTGAACAGCAAGGTAATTCACCCTTTCTCTTGTTTACATATCCTGCTGCATCCTTTTACTTGTTGACTGTCTTCTACTTCAGTGTGTAGGTTTCATGAGAAGAAATCTGTCTATCAGTTCAGTGCCCTCTCCCCAGCCTTCAGGACAGCCATGGACATTTAACTGAGGTCCACCAAATATTCATTGACTGGATGCTAAATGCTTTTTTAATGAAGTAGGATAACCTAAAAAATTGAGGTTATAAATAAATACGTTTCCCCCCCTCCAATAAACCTAGGCTTTAGGCACAAATACGTAGCAGCCTAAATGTAAAAATATAATATTGACCGATCTCAAAGATGCATAAATATTTCTTCTTTTAAGCTTTTAGCAGTGACTGCAAAGGCAATCCTTGAGGGCTTAAAAAAAGAGGAAAAAGATATCGAGAAGATATATAATGTTTGGGTAGCAAAGTTAATTTGTAATTAAATAATTAATGATCACATCATCCCATCCCCCCAAAATAAGGAATTATACTCCAAATTTTGGTCTCAGGTAATTGTGTTACAAACATCATGAAACTGTGGAAAAGAATTCCAGGGAAAAATAATTACCTATGTTTCATTAAGGAGAGCTTCATTGAATTCAGCATTAATGCCACAGAATTTAAAAATAGAACAGTAATGCTCTATAGCGCACAATCCAACACATCATATGACAGTAAGAGAGCTGAGCAAAGGGAAAATTGCTTTCGGTGATGAGGCAGGCTTTTTGTTTCCTCCTTGGGTGTCTACCTAAATAGCCTAGTGTGTGTTTCCTTTTTTTCCCGGTAATATGGGCGAATGCACAGAGCTGCAAACAGCAGACATATAGAAGTTCCAGCTTATATTTGGCAAGTCGCCCAGGATCTAAAGGATATGCATTCATTTGAGGCCAGGAGTGAGACATTTTATGTTTACATGTCATAATTTACATGGCATTTTATTTTCGGTTCTTTAAGGTTCTAAGCACTCAGTTGGTTCTTTAAGCCTTTGTACCAGTAGCTTTATGAGTGGCCGTCAAATCGCAGCTGAGCTCCATCAACTAAAACAAAGTTGCATGCAGTGGTAAACCATGAGGAATTTGATCAATTACATGCTGATGGGCCGTTGTTATAATCTTTCAATGTGAAACACACTTAACTGGGAGGAAATGCTCAAATTGGAATGGGGAATCTGCTGGAAATGCCTCCCAAGATAGTAAAGAGGAAGAAGTTAAGAAGAACATAGGTTTGAAAGGAAGATGAGTTTCTGATGACAAAATACAATTTAGGAGGTGGCGGTGGAACATTGTATCATATCCTGAAGAACAAGTCCCAGGGCTAAGATGGATGTAATTGAATGTAGGCGACAGAAAGAAGAGTTGGCCAAGGCCATGCAGATGGACTTACAAGGGATGTTTCAACTCTAAAGGATTGGATGCTTTAATCTATCATCTAAGAGCAGAGTGTTCACTCCTAACATAATAGGAAGTCTTGGACACAGAAGCTCAAGTTTGCAAAGAATGTCTTAAATATCTACAATCTGAGTTAACACTTACTCACCATAGGACGCCCAGAAGGACGGGAGCTATTGTAGAAAAAAGGATGAGATTTTCACAGGAAAGGGAATTATTCATCCAGAGGTTTCTTCTTTTGAGCACCTTGGAGGAGCTGTGATCTGTAGAAGACAGAACCCTGTCCTGAGTAAACTCTAATCTTGATGTGGAGCTCTTGATATGAATAAATAAATACCTTCTCTGTTTTTCTGTTTACTGTCTGATTTTAAGTTCCATGACCCAGACCTTGACCTTATCTCTTTTCCTGCTTTGTGCCTCATGCCAAGAATTTTGTGGGGCACATAATAGAGAAAAATAAATGCGATATTGAAAATGTCAATGGAAGTGAAATGGCATTCGGTTGTCTGTTGTATGGATCAACAAGTCATCGGCAGAGTAAATGTTATGGGGCTTTAGAAAGGGAGGGAGTATTTGTGAAGGAATCTGGATGAGACAATGATGGGAGAGACTTCTAAACAAAAGAGCTGAGTATTCTCAGTTGAAAATGAACAAGGCATGTTCTGGTCAAGTCTTACAGAAACTGAGCAGATGTGGGGTAAAAAGAGTTTCTCCTTAACTTGAAATAGAGAAGCACACATGGGCAGGAAACCAGAGCTCCACAAATGCCTTCCAGTAAAACTTCTATATCATTTAATAATTATTGCTGCCCAATTTGTCATGACATGTAAGATACCATTATTAAGATTTTTAAAGTCAGTGGGAGCAGATGTGGTTCAAACAGTTGGATGCCTGCCTCTCACATGGGAAGTCCTGGGTCTGCTTTCTGGTGCCTCCCAAAGAAGATGAGTAGATACAACAAGCAGGGAGCAGATGATGCTCAGGTGACTGGGCACCCGCCTCCCACATGGGAGGTCCCAGGTTCAGATCCTGGTATCCCCTAAAGAAGACAAGCAGAGACAATGAGTGGACACAAGGAGCAGAGACAACAAGCAGACACAATGAGCAGAGACAAAAAGCAGACAATGAGCAGACACAGCAAGCAGATAGATGAGGGAGCCATTTCAGGGTGGGGGGATGGTGGAAAAATAATTTGGTAATGGGACCAGTGGGGAAGGGGTAAGAGAAGCCCATTAAGAAACAAGTCTTATCCATATTGCTCATTTATTCGTCCAGGTTAACATGTTGAGGAGAAACTCAAGTGAAAAGCACAGCTTTATAACATTAAGGCATTAAAGTGATTTTTTTGACAGTAAAGTTACCTAATGATTATGGTTTAATGGGAAGAAATACCAAACCTACAAGATGTGTATAAGATTGGGACACCATCCGGGGAGGTAACACAATTAAGGTGCAAAAAGTGTCAATTTCTATGAAAATGAAAAACATTAAGAAAGGAAATATGATTTGAAGAGGAATGTTCAAATATTGAAATGGGAAATCTCTTGGAAATGGATCCCTGGGTAGTAAGGAAATTAGCTAATGAATTTTCTTACCCATATGTAAAGCATTAGCAGAGTACAGGAATCTTATGCAAAACAAAATAAAACCACATGCTTTGCAACCGAGTTTGATTTAGTAATTTAAGCACGTGCCTGTATAGAGAGGATGGCTTTTAAAACTAGCCAGTTGTCACTATAAAAAGAAAAAACACCTTTGAGTTATCATTGGCTGAATCAAACCAAACCCCAAATAATGAATTGCTCTTTGATAAAATGTTCAAATCAGTGGAAGAAGGAGGATAGGTAGTTGATAGAATCAAAGGCACCTCTGAGAGGGAATTAAACTTGGTTATCTGGGCAAGCACACAAAAAGCAACATGGTGGAGCCACTCACTTCTGGCGAGTCTTGTCTGAACACTCCGTGAAGCTGCCACTCAGGGTGACAATTAAAGCTCTGAGTTTTTCTGTAATTCTCTCCCTGAATCTGCCTCAGTTTTCCTTGCCCATCCCTGCCATTTAAAGAGCCATCTAATGTCTTCATGAAGAGACTCTTGGATATTGGTGCTATTGTTGGAAATGAAAGGCGTGCCCACACAAGCCGCACATTCGTTTTCTCTCTGCCTTCTGCAGAGGTGCAGCATGGACCTGACAAAAACATTGCTTCAAGGTGTCAAGGTAACCGAGACAATGCGTGGCTAGAAAACACAGCAGGGAGACTCAGGTGATCTGCGGGGAAGCAAGTCTGTGGTATTGTTGACTAAGAAAGAATCTTCTCAGGTCTAAGTCAGACCAAAGAAGAGGCTGCTCATGCGCATGGTCCATGACCTAGAACTTACAGGATGATGAAGATGGTGGGTCCTTCTGTCTCTTTTGGAGACGGATTAACCAGAGCAGTTTTCCCTTCTGTAGAATGTCTGTCTTCTTGGACTTAGGAAATCAGCATCCTGGAGTGTGCCACAAATGGAATCTAATTCCAGGAGATTGAGACTTCGCTGGTAGGAAACATGTTCTAGAGAATGAAGATGCCTCCAGTAACGTCTGTCTAAAGGATTCCGGTACTTATGACTTGGGGGTGAGCAGTGTGAAAGCTGGGGACACATGCATCTCTCCTAAATCTAATACATGAATAAGAGACTACAATTGGAATCAACTGAAGCACCCATTGTGCCATTGCCAGAAGATGATTTTGCAAATGAATTTGCGAAATCTGTGGCCTTGGGGCCTCAAGCTGTGGAAAACTTGAGTCGGTCCATTCCTAAATCCTAGCCAGAAAACTAATCTGCAGGCCTAACATTCCATAGATGAGGGACCCATCCATTGCTTCGCTGAAATGTCACCACCTATGTTCCTTGCCTGTTGAGTGCCGGTGCTCCTTCCTCGGTTTCCTGAAATCACCCTTCACTGAATCCTGTCCCCTCCCGTCTTGCTCAGTGATTGGGGCTAGGGGAGGAGGCTGCTGATGGGACCAGGACCTCAGTCCACATAGCTTTCCTGAAGATTCACATGTCCTTCACAGCAACCCTTGCAGTCCTTTCTCCATTTCTGCTCTTGGAATAACCCCTGCATGTGAGCATGTGTAAGTCTCCATTCCCAGGCACTGAACACCTGTGAGCTTTCTGGCAAGACCTGGTGAACATGGTAAAGGTTTCCACCGTAGAACTGGCCTTTATGCAGTACCAGGTCTTCTCAGATACAGCAGGCGGGTCAGCTTGGAAAGCGCCATTTGCCAGAACTCTAATATATTTTTTTTATGTTACGTGGAATGAGATTCGTCAGAATTTCCTAAGGGGAGATCGGGTCCATCAAGGATTGCCAGCAAACCACCGGAAGCTGGAAGAGTCACAAAAAGATCCTCCTTACAGACTTCAGTGGGAGCGCAGCCCTGCTCACCCCTTAAATTCAGCCCCCAGAAAGGTGAGACGATGAATCTCTGTTGTTTTAAGCCCCTTGGTTTGTAGTTCTTGGTTAGAGTAGCCTAGGAATCTAAGACACCTGCTCATGTTGCAATGCCTAATCCATAAATGCTGATGGATAAATACAGTTGTTCTCAACTGTTTGTGCCACGGTGTTCCTTTCCCTTCCAGTGGGATTCCTTCTTTTTTGTTTTCTTTAATAACATATTTTTTAAAAATTAAAGTTAATAGATCACATAGAACACTACATTAAAAAACATGAGGTTCCTATATACCCCACTCCCCACCCCCCCACTCCCATCATTTTTGTAAATTGTATTTTTTGAAGATACATACATCACAAAAAAGGTTACAGTATAAAAAACATGAGGTTCCCATATACCCCCACCCCCCACCCCACTCCTCCCACACCAACAACCTCCCCCATCACTGTAGCACACTCATCGCACTCGGCGAACACATTTTGGAGCACTACCGCGCCACATGGATTATACTTTACATTGTAGTTTACACTCTCCTCCAGTTCATTCATTGGGTTATGGCAGGATATATAATGTCCAGCATCTGTCCCCGCAATATCATTTAGGACAACTCCAAGTCCCCAAAGTTGACGTGTGTGTCAGGGCTGTGTATTCAGGTTGGCGATAGATAGTTCCCTCCTCTCTGGGTTTCCATTGTTTGTGTGCTTGTACGTTGGTGACTAGCTACTTCCCTGCTGGTTGGGTTCTTGTTGCTGACGGCGGGCGTGCATGCCTGCACTTGAGTGTGCACACGTTTGAGATGCCAGGGGCACCCGTTAACGGCGTTTGCCAAGTGGACCTGGCTGTTGGTCTTGCAAAGCGCTCTGGAGTTGCAAAGGAGCCCAAGTGCGAACTTGTTCGGCTGTGCTGAGGGATGGCCAGCCATCTCTCCCACGGATTTTCCCTCCGATCTCCAAACATGCCTTCTGAAATTGGCGAACATCCAGCCAGCCATTTTTCAGGGATAGTGTCCCGAAAGATTGAAAAGTTTCACTTATATTACTATCAACGAAGGATGCCATATTCTTTTCCAAATCGTCCTAATATTTCAGAGATTTTCAAGAGCCTGTATCTACTCCAGATCTGTCTCTTTTTCCCCCTGCCGTGATCAACACAAAGGCAAGCACAGGACACCCCAAGCTGTCTTCCCCTTCCCCTTGGAGCATCACCGAGGTGGAGCCTCACAAGCCCCAGCGCCTTCAGTTTGGGGCAGGCAGCCAACGAAATCCACAAGACAAGGGCAGTTCAAAAGTTTGGGATCTGAGCTTCACCTCCTGGCTGGACGTGCAGGGATACAGAGATGAACGAAAGCAAAAGGGAAAACCACAAAATTCCCCCAGCCAGCAGGCTCGCTCAGTGAAGTCCACTTAGAACGGGAGGCAGACGTCCCTCCCACCACCACGACTGCCCCCCGTGGACCCTCCTCATCACCGTTCAGCTATTTTGAGCTCACT
Source organism: Dasypus novemcinctus (assembly GCF_030445035.2). NCBI lineage: Eukaryota > Metazoa > Chordata > Mammalia > Cingulata > Dasypodidae > Dasypus > Dasypus novemcinctus. The sequence continues at coordinate 6,704,129 of NC_092216.1, read as the reverse complement.
GCCTCTTACATGCCTGATTCAACGACCCAGGCCAGGGCAACTTGTCCCAAGGAACCCTCTCTCTGCTATCCTGCCTTTGCCCGTGTGTCATCTCCTTCTGGCACAATGAGGCTTTGCCTTCACAGGGTTTCACTTTCCTTCTCTCTGCCCCGCACAGGTCTTCCTTTGTGGCATGCCTGGCATGGCTGGCATTCCCAACATTCATCAGGAGGATAAATAATAAATTATTGAGCGAAAAATATAGGCTGTCCCAGAGTCTGGGAAATGACCTGGGAGAGAGAGCTGCTAACCCAGGAGTCCTAAATGAACCCCTTGTTGGGTGCCCTCCCGGCTCTCCCAGATACTCCTTTCCAATGCCCTGCCTAAAAATAGGCGACAATTAGCAGGGGTCAGAGTGCACGCTCTCACGGGCTTGGCGGCTATTTGAATCCTGCTGCAGACAGCCTGCCACGCTCTGGTTCGAAAGGGTTTTCCAGTTTGGTATGCAGGGAGCTAATTCATTTCGTGGCTGGCGCTGCGGCAGTGCTGATCAGCTCTGACAAGGGACGCCGTCTGCATAACAAATGCGTCTTTCTCAGGCTGCAGCAAAGAGAAAGTGATTAACATGAAATGACGGTCCCCACCAGCCCCGGCTCTCCCTGCTTTTTAAACGGATACCCCTGTTTTTGTTCAACCCTGCCCTCTTCGGCTCTGTTGGCCACTGCCTCACCATTTCTTTCCCATTCCCAGACTAGCCCAGGGCAGGGACTCCGTACCACCTCCTGAGCACCTGCCACCCACCTGCTCTCTCCCGAGGGGGCATGCCTTTAGCACTCCGGATGCAAATGGCTATGCAAACTGTTCCCTGCCTCTGACATTTACTGAGGCTGAGGCATGGCAGGGGACTGAATCACACCTCCTGTCCCTTGCAGCAAGCCCGGTTTCCCCCAGGCTGGGGAGGGGGCAGGGTGGAGAGCCCTTGACATCCAGGAGAGGGCTGCAGCGGGCTGCAAGGGGGGCTTGCCTTGAGACTGGGTGAAGCTCAGAAATACCTGTCCAGCCCCCTTGCTGCTGGTGCTGCAGCCCATCACCCCGTTGGGAAACGTGAGTCCTTTGAGAGCTTGAGAATGTCTGCAGCTGGCCTCCCAAGGCTGTCCCCCTCGCCAGTCCAGCCTTCGAAACTTTGGGGGAGAGTGCGTGGCAGGGACCTGCGGAGAAGAGGGCTGCCACCCAGCACTGGGAGCTCCCTTCTGTTCTGGCTCTCAGTCTGCCCAGCAGCCCTCTTTTCTTCACAGCCCCTTTGCCATCTCATCGTGGCTCATTAAGACGAGCCGAAAGCATTGCTTATCTGCTTCAGAGCAGTTCTTTCCAAACGCATCTTAATTGGAAGAAATACTGTTCGGGGTTGGGGGAAGGAGCAGGGTTGTATTTTTAAATGCTATTTCAGTAGCACTATTGCGGTTTATTGCTCATTTGCATCTTTCAAGGTCTAGAAATTTCCCTAATTTAGACAGAGAGCCAAGCCTTTACAGGCAATCTGCAGGAATGGGCAATGTTACCTATTTTGGTTTGGTCTCGTTTCCATTTAAACATAGAATATAAGGTTTTGAAAGGAACACACAGTATCAAGTATATTCTACAGCATAGCACCGGATCTAATTGCTAATTTGTCTGTTGTCTCTTTCCAAAAAACAAGTTGAGAGACCCTCCATCATGATGAATACAGTGGAAATAAGCATGTCAAAGGCATAGAAAGTGGTGAAGTAAATATGCTAATCAAGAACGTTAAATTTTCTTCTCAACCTTCTGAATCAGGGGTGGAGAAAAAGAAGAGGGAAATTGTTCATTTCTCGTCAGGGAAGACACAGGAGAACTGTGAGTTAATTTTTATCCCTGGGGTGTTTTTAAATGTTAAGTGCATTGGGGACTTGATGGCTGGTTTCTTGATTTTTACTACCACAGATGTGGTGGGTTGTTTCATTTTAGGATATCTATATACTTTACGCCACCCCATCAAAAGAAGAAGAGCCTTACACATTTATGAAACTTGATACTGAGCTCCGTGACTCCCAAGTTGCTCACACATTAGACTCCCCCAACTTCGTAGGTCCTACTGTTCTGCTATCTTTCCCACATAATTTTTTTGTATTTGTGCTCAGGGATGATATAAAGCAACGAGCAGATCAAAATTACTATGTGAAAAATGAGACCGTAAGCAACTTAAATATTGTTTTGGATTCAATGTCAAACCCAGGTGTATCATGGTGATCCATTTCCTTATCCATGGCTTTTTTCTTTTTTAAAGAAATGGAAAAGCCAGCCAAACACATACTGTTTACAAATTCTATCAGAGGTGGACTGACACCCGGAAATGGAAGCAGTACATTCACACGGGCACAGATATATGCAAATGTAAACAGTAAAGCTTCCCTTGGCCCCTGAAGAATTCAGAGCAAATAAAACAGCTTAGGTCAGGCTTATGAAAATCTCAGCTCAGAGAAAATGAGAATATTTCCATTGAGGGAATCCTTAGGGAGTGAACTTTTCAAAGCACTAAACATAGTTATAAAAATACCTCACATGTTGTATTTGCTCTGCGACATCCAAAACGCATTCTGCACTCACTCGTGCGTTGGATGATTCTGAACAGCACTGAGAGGTACTCAGAATACTTTTACTCTTAAATTGCCATATAGAAAGCAGAGCAAGACTGGAAATCTAGAGGATTTGACTCCATATCCGTTTTCTCCAACGTGGAAGGAAGAGTAATGGAGAGTTGATGGTATATAATATTTATAACACATTCCAAACAACCAGGAATCATATGTTCTTCCTTGTTTGTAACGTAAGGAAGGTACTGACTTTTGAATCACAGAGAGAGCTCATACCCAATGAAGTAGCCAACACCGAACCAGGATAAGGCTGTCCAAACTCTATACGCTGGCCATTAGACTTCTAAATTTAACCAAAGCAATGCTCAGAGATGTGGGCAGATATGTATTCTCAAGAATACTCATTGAGCGCTATATATACTTGGAAAAATGGAATAAACACAATGTGTCCAAGTAAGTGAATGGGTAAGTGCTGCAGTAGATTGAATCCCATAACCCAAGAAGGGCCAGCACCTAATCTTCATCCCTCTTCCAATAGGACAATTTGGAGATGGATTATCAGTTAAGGTGTGGGCTCGTTTGTGAACAGGGTCATCCAAGCTCTCTTTTAATTGAGGTCAAACTGAATCAGACTTCATCAATATGACCGGAAGCATTAATAAGAGAGGAAATTCAAATGCAGTCAGAATAGATGCAAGGGGAAGAGATGGCCATGGAACGAGGGCAGAAGTGCACACCAAGGGACCCCAAGGATTGCGGCAAGCCTGCTCGTGAACGCTACACACTTTGGGGAGAAAGCATGGCCTTGCTGGCACTTTGATGTTGAACTTACTAGCCTTTCAAACCACCAGCCAATCCATTCGTCTTGTTAAGCTAATGCAGCGTGTGCCACTTGCCATGGCCATCTGGCAAACTAAGACACCTGCGTTGCTATGTTGTTTTGTATTAGACTATTATACAGGAATATTAAGTTATATTTCAAATAATAATTCATGATGTGGGAAAAGGCGCATGATATAAGGATAAGTGGAAATGTTACAGGAGACAAAACTGTGTACAGAGCAGAAGTACTCAAACATGAGAATTCCCTGGAGGGCTCCATAAAACAGGGGGCTACCCTTCCCTGACTCAGCATTTCTGGGTCAATAGATCCAAGGTGGGGACCAAAATTTGTGTTTCTGAGTTCCCAGGTGGTGCTGAGGCTACTGGTCCTGGGGCTCCAGTTTGAGCACCATGAATTAAACAAATAGGCATTAAACGTGTTAAAGATGGTGCTTTCCCACGGGACAGTGATTGTCAATATGGGGCAGCTGTTGGATGCAAGGAGGTGCCTTTAACAAAGATGCCAATGAACCTTGGAAATATGACGCTAACTCAAAGAAGCCAGGCTCAAAATCCCACATCCTATATGATCCCATTTATATGAAAGGTCCACAGGAGGCAAATCCGTAGAGAAGGAAAGCAGAGCCCCGATCCCAAGGGCTGGGGGAGAGAGCAGTGGGTGTGCTTGCTTAGTGGGTACCTGTTGTTCTTTTGGGCTGATGAAAATGTTCTGGAGCCCGATAGAGGTGGCGGTTGCATGACATTGTGAACGCCACTGAACCCGTACATTTGAAATGGTCAGTTTTACATTGTTAGTTTTATCCCAATCAAAAAAAAAAAATACAAAATAATGTCCCAGCCCCATACTAGATATTCTGATTTAATAGTCTGGGCGTTGCATCCGTCTTTTTAAAAAGTTTCCCTGATGCTTCTAATGTGCAACTAGGTTGGACTCAAAACCACTGACTGGGGAAGAATGAAATAACAGTAATGAAGGGCCAGGAATACAGAGTGCTGTGGGTAAAGTTCAGAGGAAGGTGATTGGAGCCACTGAAGATAGAGGAGCAATTTTAGGGGGTCAGCTCCATCCCTTTGTCACTCAGCGTCCATGCAGCAGCAGTAAAGCTCCACCAAGGACCCGAGCAGAAAAGTAGACTTGCCAGCCACATCCCAGACATCCTGAATCAGAATCTGGCTTTTTCCACGATCCGCATGTTTCACATGTGCATTGAAGTTTGAGTTCAGTTCTGTCTGCACAGCCTTTTTCCACACTGTGCTTCATGGAATGCTGGTTACCACTGCTTGTCCCAGACAAAGGGTTTCCATTGCCCAAGTAGCTTGGGGAATTCCCCCTGGGCAAAGGTTCCACATGGCCATATTTTTCAGCATCTTTGAGAAGCTTCTGGACCTGGGAGCTCTCCAAAAGCATTGTGGAGTTTGACAGGCATCATTGCCCAAACTGTCAGGAACAGAACTCTTTTTAAAGGAACTGGTAAAGGTTCTGAGGCTCACTACTGTTGCACAAATCACAGCCTGGGAAACAGAGCTACAGGACAGTGACGGGTCTCCTGGACCTGCTTAGCCCAAAGTGAACCTTCAGAAGCCTCCTTGAATCAACGGAGACTTCAAGAGTGACCCTGATTTTCTCACCTGAAGTGTTTGAGTGGGGAAATGTAGGTATCAGATAAGACGCAGTCTCCATCGAAATTTGAATCATAAAACAAGAGGAACTGCAGTCCTGTCACAATGCAGCTCTTTGTCATCCTAAATCAAAAACACCCTGAAGTTTTGACTTCAAAGTCAAGTAAACTGGAAAGCTAAGATGATGTATCCATACCAAACTTTTTCTTCAGAAATCCTCAACCTTCCACTCTTCTCCAAGCTCCATAAACTTTTCTATCGGAACTCTCTAGGTTACACTTGGCTCAACTTAAGTCTAAAGAAAGTTTAATGAGTGTTTTTCCAATCTCTCCTGGGATGATTCAATTCCTATAAATAACAAAACTACCAAGACAGGAAAGAAAGCTCATGACCTTGTGGAAAGAATGTCAAATACCCTCTGTGTCATATCAGTAAACAACTCAATGGGCTCTTTGTTTCTTTGTATTTCTCTGGAAGTCTGATAAACCATACTCAAATTTGTTTTGCTGGAAATATCAATGTACTTTGTAGCCTGAAGCAATATATTTGGGAAGTTGGATATATGGGCATCTTGATGGTCAAAAATGAATTGGTCCCAATATGGAGGTAATGCTAACTGATCTTCCTTGCTCTGTGTAATAATCTGTTAAGGTTAGTTTATAGATGTCTTGATGAGTATATTTGTAGTCCCTCAAACCTAAACTGCCCCTTAGCTTTCAAAACTGCCCAATATTCATGAATTGACCAAAAACAAACATTTTGGAAAAGTGAGGGAAAATTTACTGATTTAACAGAGTCAAAAGAATTCTCAATTCCAGCTTATATCTCTGGACCCATGTAAACTAATTTCTATAAAATTAACAGTCACATAAAATGAGTGATTCACAAACCCATATTACTAATAAGTACATGGGCCAAAGCAAAATGGATGGAAACAGAACGATGCTCAGTGCTGTTAGGAGGCAAGGTATTGCGCGAAATGTTTTTTTAAAAGGTCTTAATGGGAGAAAACAAACATCTGCAACCTTATTTCCTGTATAGAAAACCAATGTGAAGGTATCTTTCATTCAAGTATCATTTGGTTCTATGTCACAGGGATTGTGCAGGATTTCCCTGTTGAGTGTTATGCATGTATCTACAAATCCACGGGCCAAATGCGTACTGCCACACAGTTTGGTGAACAAAGCTTTATTGGAACAGAGCCATACTCATTTGTTTACATCTTGTCTCTGGATGCTTTCATGCCACAACAGCAGAGTTGAGTAGTGGTGAGAGACTCTGAGTCTAAAATATCTATGATCTGAAAAGTTTGCTAACACTTCCCAAGGCGCTGCTTTGTCTGTCCACACTTCTCTAGATGGGAAGCGGACCAGGGAGATGACTTTGCTGTCCAGAAAGGGGCAAAAGAACTCAGAGAGCAAGAGACAGTGAGAGAGAGAGACCACACAGAAATTCAGTTTCATCATAGGGAGTGTTTAAACCCCAATAAAGAATTCTATCATATGCACATGTGGTGCAAATGAAACATGAACAGATTGCAATTAATTTCCTTAACTTTCGTAGCCCAATTCCACCAAACATTATTGGAAGGCACGGTGAGGGTGGGGAACATGAGTGAAATAGTTCTGACATTTATGATGGCCTAATGGTTGAGGTGCAAATGCCTGTTCATGGAAGAGAAGTGTAAGACATGCCTTGGAAGAGAGAGTCACAGGATGTTATGTTGGGTGATGGATTAAGGGACAAATCAATAGCAGTCCAGGGGGTGCAGAAGGTTTCATAAGGGGGGTCATTTATTTAGTATTCTTCAAAAATAAAATGTTTGATAAGGAGCCACTCAAGAGTGCAAAAATGGGAAGTTGGTCAGTGCAGGGGGTGCTGAAATAGAACAGAGCACGACTGTGTGTGCCACGATTCAAAGGGTGTGCCCCTCATGCATTGCTGATGATCGTGCAATGTCTGGGGGTCCCTGAGCCTGGGGTGTTGTACGAGAGGGATGAGGAATAAAGCAGAGAGGGCTGTGCTCGTGTGCAGGCAGAGTTAGCACCTAACTCAGAGGAAGGCCACGGAAGAGTTTCAGACAGTGAAACAACAAAATATTTGGAATGACTTCATTGTTAACATTATGTGCAGGTGGATAGGCTAGATTAGGAGGGTGAGAGCCTACTCCTCTGTCGGGGAAATTTTACAGCTCTTGATGATTTTTGCCATGAGATGATAGGACATCATCTTCTCTTCCTCATTTGAGACTTTTGCTTTCAGGGATGGGTCTTCTGGAAAGCTCCCCAAACAGCTTGGCATTGCACTTCCGTTGGTTGCATTCTGGATGATTTAAGAGTTGGTGTTCTGTTCTCTGGACAGATGGGTACAGCGAGAATGAAGTGGTGCCCACCCCCCACCAAAAAAAGCCAGCAATCCCTCCACCTTTTCCTTTTCCCCTTGCCTATCACAGCACAAATGGTTGTTCTTATCTTTTAAGTTTTTATATTCAAGAACGTTTGCTGTGTGATGTGTATCAACCTTCAGTGGATGCCCAGAAGGTGATGTCATGGTCCTTCACCAAAGCCCTAAAAGCAGACCTAAGATAGACCCCATCTCCACCCCTGCTCCGTCATCCCTGCCTGTATGGTTAGGGTTAGGGTTAGGGTTAGGGTCTGCTTAGGCCACCCCACTGGCATGCCCTTTGGGCTTGTCACAGCCAAAGGCAGACTGAAGAGCTCTGCAGCTCGACTACAGAACAGATTGCATTTCCAATTTATCCTACTCATAGGTTGCTCAGCTCCAGGAGTGTGAATGGACTGACAAATGATTTTACCTCTCTGGACCCCCAATTTCTCAGTTCCAAATTAATGGGTTGGAGTAGATCAGAGACCAGTACACTTGTTCTCTGAAGGGTGAGATGGTAAATATTTTGGGGTTTGTAGCCCCAGAAGTCTTGGTCAACTCCCCCTTTGCATAACAAAATCAGCCAAAAGCAATAGGTCAATGGAAGGGCCTGGAGGCTTGGGCTTCAAGGTCAGACTTCGCCCAAGATCTACCATTCCACAAAGGCAAGGGTAGAAGGAGATTCGGAATTTGCTTGGAATCTTCCTCTCCTCTCGTGAAAGAGAGCTCCCTTTCGTCCAAGTAGATTCTCAATGGTCAACTATGCAAAACCAAAATGCCGCTTAAATTAAAAATTAAAACGATACGCATAGAGTGGGTCTGCTTAGGCCACCCCAGCGGCGCGCCCTTCGGGCTCATCACAGCCAAAGGCAGACTGAAGAGCTCTGCAGCTCGGCTACAGAACAGATTGCATTTCCAATTTATCCTAGCCGTAGGTTGCTCAGCTCCAGGAGTGTGAATGGACCCCAGCAAATGATTGGAAACTGTTTCTTCATAGGGCTGTTTTCTTCCCATCAAAATTGCCGTTTATTTAAGTACGACTGAGAGCCCAGCTGCCAGGCTCATGCACGATCCTGGACAACACGCCAAATGAGTTTGAGATTGTTCTATACAACCAGTCTCCAAGCAGCAGGAAGACACCGGGATGATAATAGGCCTTTGCAATTTTCTCTGATGTGCTATACCTCAGGCCTTCAGCATCCTGGAAGAGACAAACTCCAAACCCGAGCTAGCCAGAGGAAACCCCCGTGTCGACATAAACAAGAGGCAAATGATGAAGGGGAAGATCACCCTTATTTATTTTTGCTTTCTGAGCCAGGGAATTGGAAACGAGGCTCCTGATAGCCTGCCTTGATCCCCCGGTGTCTGGGAGATGAAGAGTCTCGAATTCCTCTCACCTGCTCCAATAGATTAATGAAGGGGAGGCGAGGGGCAGGAATTACAGCCCTGCCATGCCATGGAGTGGCCTCAGCTGCTAAGATAGTTCTGCCTTCCAGTGAAGGTGAGCATGGCAGTGGGCATGCAGCAGGCTGTGTTGCTTCCCCCACATCTTAATGAGAAAGATTGACCTGTTTGTTCACCAGCTGTCTTCTTTGTTTCTAATCCAAATAATTTCTGCAAAATCCTTCTCTTCATATTCGGCAGAAGCCCTGCATATACAACTTATCTTCATCAAACTACGAGGAGTGACATGGGAGTGAGACAGACATTAAATACGAGACGGAGAAACATTTACACCCAGTGTTCAAAACCCAGTCCTCGGAGCATGGACATCGTTTATGCGACATGGGCTCCTCTCAGCACACAAAAACCCTGGATTTGACCTTTCCCTGCATGGACAGTGGCCGGCGCTGATTTCAACAGCATGGCCATTTCTCTGGAACAAGAATAAACAAAACAAATAAAAGCCATTGGTTTCCTGCAATGAGCTAATTTTTCTGCCTATAAAACGTGAAATAATGTTCTGTCATCATGGACATGTTAAAAATCAATCACTTCAGTGGTACATGTGTATGTTGGTTAAAAGAGAAGGGCATCTATTGGGGACAAAAATAAAAATAAAACAGACAAAAAGGAAACCAAAGACTCAAACCAAGATGGGCACTTTGAATACACTTTCTATGCATTCAGGATCTTGGAATTTTTATCTGAAAAAAAATTCTGTGGTTATCTGATGTTAATAACTAACATCTACATGCCCAACATTATTCAAATGTATAATACATATTTACTTACTTAATCCTCTCCAAAACTCTGAGGCAGAAACCAACCCGACTACCATTTTAACTAATCTACCCAAGCACACCCAACAAGCAATGAAGCCACTGGATCCAGGTAGCTGAGTTCTGCGCCATGTTTTAATGTCTACATTATGTTGGGTAGAACCAGGGGTTCTCACACTCCAGATTCTTGACATTCTGGGTCAGATGGCTCTTGGTTTTGGGGGCCATCCTCTTCACTATAGGAGGATGAACAGCCTCCCTGCCTTCCACCCACTAGATGCCAGAGGCACCCCCCACCCCAGTTGTGAGAGGCAAAAATTGTCTCCAGATATTGTGTATGTCCCTGCAGGCGGTGGGGCACCCTGTCACTCCCCATTTGAGAATCACTGGGATGAGTCATATGAAATTGCCAACAACAGGTCATTACTTACTAGCAAAATTGTCAATGTACTTAACGTCCAAGAATTGTCCATGTAAAATGGTTAAAATTATTATGTTATGTCTATTATACCACAATTAAAGATAAATTAATTATTTTTTAAAATGTCAGTTTCCTACGGTTGAACATAACCCTCAGCAGTCTTCCTTCAAGCTTCTGAAATAGGCAAAATTTTCCAGGCCAGTTTTTCACATGGGGTCTGTTTTAGTTTCCTAGGCTGTTCAAACAAATACCATGAAATGGGTTTGGTTAAACAATAGGATTTTATTCACTCACAGGTTTGAGGCTGGGGAAATGTCTAAATCAAGGCAGCTTCAAGGTAATGCTTTCTCCCCAAAGATTGTGGTATTCCAGGGCTGCCGGTGATCCTTGGTTCCTCTATCACATGGCAAGGCACATGGCAGCGTCCCCTCCTCTTTTCCTTCTCTTCTGGGTCTGTTGACCTTGAGCTTCTGGCTGCTCTCTCTTGCTTTCTCTCTCTGTCTGGATCTCATTCTGCTCATAAAGGACTCCAGTAATAGGATTAAGACCCATCCTGGTGGAGGTGGGCCAGACTGTAACTGAAGTAGCCTCATCAAAAGTCCTACTTTCTATGGGTCCACCCCAACAATTTAAAGAACATTTTTTTTTCAGGGCACATTCAGCTCCAGACCATCAAAGGTCAGAGTGGGGGTGGGAGGAATGCACACGATGTAGATTCCTGGGGATCTTGTTCAAATCCAGAAGATCTGGTATGTGCAACAGAAAATCAAGTTACTCTTGAAGTTTGAAATTACAATGCTTCAGAACCTATATACAGACCAATTATTGACAAGGAAGGCCAAATATCAGCATGAAAAGATGGATAGAAGCTTAAAGGAGCCTTTCTTAAAGGCTCAAGCAATAGAACTTGATTCAACTTTCTCATTCCCGCATTCTAATAAAGAGCTACAGGTAAATTTGGATCCTTCTTAACATATCTCTTATGTCCTCCAGTCCTGCAGATCAGTCCTAAGAAACTGGTCATGAGTCCACTAGGACTTCATGCTAATTGTGAAGTGACCCACTGTCTGTAAATGATGCCTCCTACTAGGGTTGGCGAGGCATCATCCTAAGTCTTCATTAGGCGAAAGGTGAGCCCATTAAAATGTGTTATGATTTCTATTTGGCTGTGCATTCCACGTTTGCCACCAACTAATGAGAACCATAAAATTGAAAGCAGGCTTCCTCCTGTGAGGTCTTCACTTGGGAACATGCAAGGCCTTGTTAATGAACTAGTTCCACAATAGAAATATAGACAAAATGCAGGCTAATATAAATGTGCCCTTTCTGCGGCAGGTACTAGGAAAGCAGAAATGGCACTGCTTTTGAGTTTGTTAACAATGGATCTATTGTGTCAGTATTGAGCCTAGCTATGTATAATAACAATTCCATAACCTTACAATGCAGTGTCCATTCACTGCATTTGCATATAATTTTCCTAGTTATAAATGTAACATAATCAGATATGGAAAATAAAAGTAAAGTGAAAAAGGACCCAAATTCTTGATAAGATTTTGATATATTCTTATAGTTTTCAAAAAATGTAATGTAATATTTTGCTTAATATAATGTGAATTTTCCTCCACATCATAGAAAGCTCTCTTTTTGTTGCTGTTATTCATAATACCTTTAATCTTCTTAATTTTAATTAAATATTTAATTTTAGATAACTATATATTCACATGTATCTGCAAGAAATTACTAAGTGATCCTTTTACACAGTTTCCTCCTATAGTAACATTTTGCAAACTGTAGTACAACATCAAAACTAGAACATTCACATTGATAGTCAACATACTGAACATTTCCATTCCCACAAAGATCCCTCATGTGCCATTTTACAACCAAACCCTCTTCACTCCTGCCCCCAGCTCCTCCTTAACACCTGGTAACCACTAATCTGTTGTCCATTTCAATTATGTTATGTATATGTGCGGAATCACATAGGACAGAATCTTTTGAGATTTAGGATTGGCTTTTTAAATGAAGCATAATTTTCTAGAGATTCATCAGGTTGTTGCATGTATCTATAGCTAATTCCTTATTATTCTGAGTAGAATTCCATGCTATTGATGTACCACAATTTGTTTAACTGTTCACCCACTGAAGAAAATCTGGATTATTTTAAATTTTTTACTATTATGAATTAATATTCTATAAATATTTTTGTATAGATGTTTATGTGAACATAAGTTTTCATTTTTCTTGGATGGATGTCCAGAGTTCAACTGTTGTGTTTTATGGTGTTTACATGTTCAGTATTCTAAGAAACTGCCAACGTGTTTTCCAGAGTGGCTGTAACATTTTACTTTACCACCAGCAATGTATGAGTGATTCAGTTTCTGGGCATCCTTGTCAGCATTTGGGGTTTTCCCTATTTTTTCTTTAGCCATTCTGATAGGTGTACAATGATACCTTGTTGTGTTTTAATTTGCATCTCCATAATGGGGAACATTTGAATACTGAATACTCTCTTCACATGCTTATTTGTTATCTATATACCTTCTTCAGTGAACCCCCTCTTCATAATTTTGCCCATGTCCTAATTGAGTTGTTTGCTTTTTCACTGTTGAGTTTGAAAGTTCTTTATGTATACTACATACTAATGATATGTTGGCTATATGGTTTGCAAATATTTTCTCCCATTCTAGAGTTTGTCTTTTCATCCTCTTAATGAGGCCTTTTGCAGAGCAAAAGTTTTATATTTTGATGAAGACCAAAGGGTATCAATCCCTGCCTTTTAATTAGTTTACTTAGACCATTTATATTTAATGTAATTGTGATACATTGTGGCTTAATTGCCTTCTTAATTAATATTTGTTCTCTCTGCTTTTCATTCTCTCCACTCTTGTTCCATTCTAGCTTACTCGAACATTTTTTTTAGGTTTCTTATTTTTAATTTATCTGTAGTATTTTTGAGGGAATCAGTTTGTATAGCTTTTAGTGGTTTCTCTAGATACTGTATTATATATCTGCAACTTATCATAGTCTACCAATGTCATCATTTTACCAGTTTGATTGAAGTATAAGAAATGTACCTCCTTTTACCCTCTTCCATTTCTACTATAATTCTTAAATATCTCCTCTATAGGCACTTAAAACCATATTAGATAAGATTATAATTTTTGCTTCAACTATCAAAAATAATTTAGAAAACTCAGCGGGAGGTTAAAGTCTAGTTATTTACCCATAGTTTTGGTTACTGTGCTTTTTTTTATTCTTCCTATTGTTCTCAGATTTTTTCTTTCATCGTTTTTTTTTTAACTTTCAAAGACCTTCCTTTAGCAATTATTTTAGGGTAGGCTTGCTGAATGACACATTCTCTTATATTGACTTTATTTGACAATGTCTTAATTTCACCTACTTTCCTGAAGGTATATTTTCACTGGATATATGGTTGTGACTTGACAATTCTATAAACACCTTAAAAATGTTGTGAAACTTCCTTCTGGTCTCATTGGTTTCTGAGGAGAAATTCACTGTAATTTGAAATGGTTTTCCTTATAATTAAGTTGCTGTTTTTCTCTGATAACTTTTAAGATTTTTCCTTTGTCTATAGTTTTCATAATTTTAATTATGATGTGCCTTGATGTGAGTTTCTTTGCTTTATCCTGTTTGGATCTGTTCAGGTTCTTGAATCTATAGTCAAACTTGAAAAGTTTATGGCCATTTTCTCAGAACTTTTTCAGTCCTACCTTCTTTCTCCACTCCTTCAGGGACTCTGATGACACAAATGTTAGATCTCTTCCTATAGTCCCACTGGTTGATTAGATCTTGTTCATTTTTTTTCCAGTCTATTCTCTTTTGTTCTGATTGGGTACATTCTATTATTCTATATCCCAATTCACTGACTCTTTCCTCTATCCCCTCCATTCTGTTGTTGAGCCCACCCACTGAGATTTTTATTTCAGGTATTGTAAAGATTCAATTTTAAAATTTCCATTCAGTTCTTCTTTATATCTTCAATTTCTTTGCCACAGTTTTCTATTTTTGTATTTGTTTTAAGAGTTTTCATAATTGCTCACTGAAGCATTTTTTACCATGGATACTTTACAATCCTTCTTAGGTGATTCTGACATCCCTAGCATATCAGTGTCAACATTTATTCATTATCTTATTTCTTTCTGCTGGAGATCTCCTTGGTTCTTTGTATAATGAGTAATTTTTTACTTGAAACCTGAACATTTTTATATTATGTTTTCAGACTGGATTTTGAGGATAGAAGTTGAGGGTCCTCATTAACTCTGTGGCATCGTGTTTGGTTGGAGTAGAATGGTTATTATCTAAAGACTTTTTATCATGCTCGCTCGCCCCTTTCCTGGTTCTTTAGTTCAAGAGAGGAGGCTTTAAATGGGACTTTATTTTTGTCTGTACATATCGCCATTTCTGAGTTTACAGCTTCTTCTTCCAAGACTGGGATATATCAGGCAGAAATAAAACACAGAGAACTCACCACCATGTCATTCCTCAGGTGCCAAGGTCTCTAGCTAGTCTGCCTTCTTCTCTTGACCTTCTTCTCACTGTTCTGAGTTTCCACAAATTTTGTTGAATAAATGTTTCCCAATTTCATCAATATCCACAACTTTGAGTGCTTGTATTTTCTAATTTTAACCAGTTTAGTAGATGTCTCAGGGTTTAAGAGGTATCTTCCTTGAATGCCTCACACAGTCATTCCTGAAGCCTTGGTCCTCTGAAATATCTTTGTAAACATGCACTTAGAGTTTACATAGCAGTAATTTAGAGAAGTATTGCACCTGTATTAATCAATTTTATATTATAAATGTAGCATGTTTCTATCCAAAAATAAATAAATAAATACAGGATGTAAAGTAGAAAAAGAAAGAAATTGAGCCATAACTCATCAGTACCCTATTGTTGGATGTTTGATCATTTTCAATATATTTTCACAAATGAAATATGAGTGCTATTTTGGGGGTTTATTTCCATATCATTTACTGTATCATAGTCTTGAGCAATTTCCCTGTCAATACTTTCCAGACAAAGACCACCAGGAACACATCTGTATTTGAGAAAATTGAGATAACTCATTGTGGTATGACCTAAATAGATATTGGATTATGTTTGGAAGTTGGTTTGTTCCTCTGGGCATATTAGATTATGTTGGATTCAGAGGTTTCATTTTTACTTGATTAAAGAACGATTAAGACTTTGATTTGGCCACATAAGTAGGACATTGAGTATCTGCCACCCCCTTAGTGGGTGGGGACTCACAGAGAAACTGCACTGTAGAGAAGGGAGGTGGGAGTTTTAATCCTGGAGCCCAGGAAGTAAACACACAGAGATGCAGATATGTGAGGAAGGAGAGAAGTCTCCATTAGACATGGCAGAGATCCTGGGAAGAGAGATGAGTCACTGGCCTGATAGCCAAAGCTGGCCTTGTGGAGAGAGCAGAGCCCCTGAGCCCAGAAAGAAATAAGCCCCAGAAAGAGAGGAACCCAAGAAGTCTGAACCCTGGCAGATGTCAGCAACCATCTTGCTCCAACACCTGGCAACAGACTTTGGTGAGGGAAGTAACTTTTGCTAATGGCCTGGTAACTGTAAACTTCTACCCCAAATAAATACCCTTTATAAAAGCCAACAGATTTCCAGTATTTTGCATCAGCACCCTTTGGCTGACTATTACAGCTGTGTTGAGGATTGAATAATGTCCTCTGCAGAAAACATGCTCAAGTTTGACCCACACAGCTGTTGGTGGGAAGCCATTTGTAAAAAGAATCTTTGGAGATGCTATTATTAAGGTGTGGACTCATTTGTCAATCAGATCTTTGAAGGTCCTTGTAAGATTGAGGTTCATTTGCATCAGGTTAGGCCTTAATCCATATAGTCTAAGTCCTTATATAGAGAGAGAAATCTGTCCTAGCTGTGCTAGCAAACCAAGACAGGCTGATTGATTTGGGAGAAGGTTCATGCAAGCAGTGCTTTCTACTGAACTAGAGGTTGTTGAATGGTAGGGTTAATTCAATGATGGGAACAACGAGTTGTATCCATAGGGAGGGTGGGCTAAAGAAGGCTAAAGCTGAACAATCAGCAGGCACTTTAGTTGGACAACTGGTGTTTTAAACCTTGTGGCTTGAATGATGTTCCTGTTTTGTCTGTATTCAGTCATGGTTATGGAGGAGTCTTGTTTTTATCTGATTCCATCACAGTCGCAGAATGACTGATAGCAGAGTACCTTGCTTGCTCTTGACGTGCTATGAAATTGTTTGTGTTCAGCAGGAGAACATCTGCCTAGTTGTGAACATCTGGTCTGCCTAGGGGTGCTTTCCTCTTCCTCAGTTCCCTCTGCTTTGGTTAAGAGCACATGAAGCTAAGCCACAGGGCACCCATTCATGCTATCCACATGTTCACCAAGATTTTTGTTTAGAGATCATAGTCTGTAGTTGCACTAGGGTTAGTCTCTCCTACTTCTTTTGTTGAAGGATGAGTAGCTGGATTCTTTGATGTGATAATAGCTGCACAGTAGCATTTAAGACTCTGGACAAGATACACTAGTCAAGTGCAACATAAGTAGGTACCATACACAGTACAGCTTTCAGTCCTCGAAACAAGCCTGAAATCAAGGGCTTAGATTATAGAACTCAGATACGGAGCCCATCTGGACCTCTTTAAAAAAGCAGATGACCTTTGTTAAGGTCCCAGACAAGCTTTTGCCAGCTGTATTACCCATCCTTAGTTATTATATCTCACACAGTGTGCACAAAGATGGAGTCCACTGTCTCTTCTTGGCCAGGTCGCTGCAGAACTTCAATAGGTCTTCTATGTAAAATGTTTTGCTACCTCACTTTTCTCTCACTAATTTTTTAAGGCTTTCATGGATGTGATTGCTTGTTAATTATTCCAGATGAATTTTAGGAAAAATAACTTTACAAATCAAATCAGGATATTTATTATAATTGTATAAATCTGTAGAATATTTAGGAGAAAATAGACATTATTAAAATATTTATATTTTGAATTCTGACATATTCATATTTAGGGTTTTTCTATTAATACAAGTCAATTTTATATTGCTTAGTACAATCTTATCATTTTCCAGATAGGTTTCACACATTTTTCTAGACATTTTATATTTCAATTGCTATTAGAATGGTAAAATTTTATAACTAGTTGTTCATTGTGTAAAACTTCTCCTTTATTATATGTTTTGTATTTTACCATTTTGTGAGAACTTCTAGTTAATGCTAGTTGTTTTTAGTGGATTAAGTTTTTTTTTTTCATTATACTCTGCATAGATTTCTTACTTCCTGCATGGATGCCTGAATTTTAGCTACAAAACATGTTAAAGCAGATTCTGAAAGGTGCATGGCAATAAATAAATAAAAATAGCAAGACTCCCATGGTAAAAAGTTTTGGCAAATGCCACATTTGAATTCCCCTGCCTGTTGATCTAAAATCTACCTTTTTATATTAAAGACTCTGAGAAGTCCTACAACAA
The DNA here is from genome assembly GCF_030445035.2 of Dasypus novemcinctus. Classification (NCBI taxonomy): domain Eukaryota; kingdom Metazoa; phylum Chordata; class Mammalia; order Cingulata; family Dasypodidae; genus Dasypus; species Dasypus novemcinctus. The sequence goes on along the minus strand of NC_092216.1, from coordinate 6,686,552 downwards.
AAGTCTTGTTTAAACTTGTTTGAGGTGGTGTTTCCCATTTTCAAGGCACATACTTATTTGAACCTAAAATTACAACTATACTTATTAAATACATTCCCAGGGACTTAAATCTTTGGCGTGTTCATTTGCCAGTTGAGGCCTGAATCGCAATACTGAGTTGCAGCCAATACCTACTCTCTAGCTCTTCAGACTCTCCCAAGACAACAAACAAAATGATGATGATGGACAATCCTCATCCCAAAACACTGAAAGTATCTGCAACTGCAAGCAAGACAGTTCCATCCTTCTGTCCCATGGAATCTAAGCCCCCTTCTCAATCAGAAACAGAGTGGACATCACCATCCCCAAATCCTCAAAATTGAGGAATGGACAAACATAAGGGGAGAATACAACTATGGACTAAAGTAGACTTACGATTATTCTAGCAATGGAAGAACGTGTGTCGTTGATATAAAGATAGTGGTCACCAGAGGTTCTGAGGGGAGGGAGAGGGAAAGAGAAGTTGAACATGGAACTTTGGAATTGTCCTGCATCACATTGCAATGACGGATACGGGTCATTATATATTTTATCAAAAGCTATAAAAATGTGCACGACAAAGTGTCAACCATAATGTAAACTATAGACCATGGTTAGTAACAATGCTTCAATATGTGCTCATCGAGTGTAACAAATGTACCACACTAATGAAAGATGTTAATGGGGAAAGCAGGGAAGGGGGAAGGGGTGGGGTATATGGGAATCCCCTATAGTTCTGATGTAACATTTGTGTCATCTAAAACTTCTTTAAAAATAAAAATTTTCAAAGATCCATGGCAATGCCTAGAAATCCTATATAAATTGTACTTGTTAGACAAAGCATCTCTATTCCTAAAAAACAAAGAGTGCTTGCAAAATACTTAGAAAAAGATGAACTCCTCAGTAGAAAAATGGGCAACTAACAGAAGACATGCGAGTGAGCAAACCATCGATTTCACCCATCAAATTATAATAATAATCAAAACTATGATGATACCTAGCATTGCCTTCATTTCTGATTTGTTAGGATTTGCACACAGCTGCTTTGCAGCGAATGTGAATTCCTTCTCATTCCTTGAGATCACATCGGAGCAGCCCAGGATGGTGAGCCACAAGCCTTGCTTCTTGCTTTGTGAGTGCTTAATCCCATCAGTCTGTCCCCATCGTTGACCTAACAGGGGACTCTCTGCATTGCTGCTTTATTTTCTGCTGCCTGCCTGGTTTGACCGCTTTCCAAAGGTTACACAAACAAGAAGATTGTCTTAATGGTTAAAATCCCTGCTGGGTGTCGAGAGGAAAGTTTTGCTGTACTCTGGATGGAGAAGACAGCTGAAGTGGGTCGCATTCAACTTATCAATACCAAGAGGATCTAAAGACACCAGCCAATGATTTCCTAGGCGCGTGCTGGTTGAAAATGATAAACTGCCCTGTAGGAAAACACCAGGGAGCCGATTGAGACAGAACTCCCTGGAATGTTGCTTGTAAGCATCTTGGTGTTAAACATTCATGTGGGTATGCCAGCTGGGTCGAGAGCCTCAGCAGAGTTGTGACTCCTACTCTCTGGTTCGTTGAACTTACCCAGGTCAGCTAACAGGGAGGTGAAGATGGTCAACCACCACACCAGGGAACTGAGAGTGCCTGCAACTACCAGCAGGAGAATTGCATCCATCATCCACATGGAATCTAAGCCCCCTCTTGGTCTAGAGGTGGAGTGGACATCACCATCCCAGGGTCCACAGAATGGACAATAAAATATGGATTACAGTGAACTTACTGATATTCTACTAAAAACTATGTGACTAGTAATAGAAGAAATTGTAGCACTGAGGTGGAGAAAGTGGCCACAGTAGTTGCTGAGGGCAGGGAGAGGGAAGAAGATGTGATGTGGGGGCATTTTTGGAACTTGGAGTTGTCCTAAATGATATTGCAGGTACGGATGCTGGACTTTATATATCCTGCCATAACCCATGAATGAACTGGGGGAGAGTATAAACTACAAAGTAAACCACTATCCATGTGGTACCCCAAAATGTTTTCACCGAGTGCGATGAATGTGCCGCAGTGATGGGGGAGGTTTTTGGTGTGGGAGGAGAGGGGTGGGGGGTGGGGGGTATATGGGGACCTCTTACATTTTTTAATGTAACATTTTTTTGTGTGATGTATGTATCTTAAAAAAATACAATTTACAAAAGATGGAGGGTGGGGAGTGGGGTATATGGGAACCTCTTACGTTTTTATGTTTTTTATGTTTTTTAATGTAATGTTCTTTGTGATCTATTAACTTTAATAAAATAAGTGTAAAAAAAACAAAAAACACTCATGTGGTGCACCTTCTCTGCCTTTCTGGAGGACAATGCATCAAGATGTTTATGATTTTTGACCCATCATTAATTACTCAGAAAATATTCAGAGGTGTCAACAGCAATTTATGTTAAGATGAGCCACAATGATGTTGTCTAAAATAAGCAAGGAAAAATTGCATGATGCTCAAGAATAGGGAAACATTTCATTTACTTATGATACATACAGAGTTTGTGTTATTATGTAGCTCAAGGGTGGGCAAACTTTTTCTGGAAAGGGCAAGCTAGTAAATATTTTTGGCTTTGCCAGCCAAATAATGTCTGTCACAACTGAACTCTGCACTGGTAGCAGAAAAGCTGCCGTGGACAATACATATGGGTGGGGCTGTGTCCCAGTGAAATTTTATTTATGGACCCTGAAATTTGGATTTTATATAATTTTCATGTGCATAAATTATAGTCTTACTTGGATTCTTTTCAACCATTCAAAAAATTAAAAATTACTCATAGTTTGTGAGCTAGGCAAATAGGCAGTGGGCAGGATTTAGTTTGATGAACCCTCCTATAGCTAATAAAATAATGTTCTCAAACCCTTTTATATAGAGAAGTGCTCACAGCATAATATTAAATGAAAAAAGAGTAGGCTCTAAAACCAATTTTAGAATATGCCCCTGATTTTGTTAAAATATGTGAATATAAAATGGACTTGAAAGAAATATCCCAAATATTAAAATAATTTTCTCTGTAGGGCAGTCTTCAAATGATTCTTATTCCCTTTATGCATTTCTGTGTTGGCTAAATGCTTTACAATGAGTGAGTATTATTTTTATAATATAAAACATTACTTTGAAAAGCAGTTTTCTAAAAATTTATTCTCAAGCTGGTCCTTTCTTTGGCTATTTTAAGGATTCGTTTTCCATATTTTGAAATTTATTTCCTCCCTGTATTTGTTTCCTTCTTTCAAGGATGTTTGTCATCTATTTTCAGAATGTCCTTCACTCATTTCTTTAATTCATTCTTTTCCTTTCCCCCCTCTTTGTTCCCTCTCCCTTTCAATGATCTTTCTCATGTATGACATTTTTCAAAATTCTATTCTAAGCCAAAAGGGGAACACTTTAAACAGAATTCATTATATTGGAACAGGAAGTAGAAAGGCATACTTTGCTTTCAAATGCCACTGATTTAATTTTAAGGTTTTGGGGATCAAGCAATTCCTCAACATTGCGGCCAGGATGTTTCCAATGGAAAAATTAACCAAGCCAACAGTGATTAAAATGGAAGAACGCTTCCTCTTTAATGTGCTTTGAACCCACATTGGGTCCTGAGCTCCTTATCCTAGCTACAGGGAGGGAGGCTTTCAGCAGCTTCCCTCCCCTTTTCTTACCATTCTCATTTGACTCATCAGAGCACACCGGCACCATACATCTAAAATATTCTCTTTGGTGCAACCTTCACTGTCCTGCTGAGGTGCCCTTCTATGGGAAGGAAGAAACATTGGCCCCATGATGGAACCTCTTTTCTATCCCAAACCCAACATCATGTTCTTTCTGCTCCCCTGAGAGAAGCTGTTAGGCTATTTTTCACGTTCAACCAGGATACGGCATCCCGCATCACACAGCTTTACCTGGAGCATCCACATGCTGTCCAGTCCATTGGGATGTTCATTTGCTCATGCGCAGATGTTTGTTCAGTGTCAACCCTGCCTCAGGCACTGGCTTCAAAGCTAGGAATGCAACAATGAAGGCGACTACGCAAGCACACCCTCTAACGTGGCCCCAAACTGACTGTCATCAAGGAGGAAAGGTAAGGCTCAAAGCTAGAGAAACGATGGTACTGTCAACTTTAAGAGTTGAGGAGTGGCCATAAATGGAGGAACCAGGCCACACGTTGGTGACTGAACCAGAGAGTAGAGTGTCAGGACGTTGCAGGTGAAGAAAGAAGCTGGTAACCCATTCTTTGCAGGAGACTGAGGATGGCCGGATACTTGGTATAGCGCTGGTTCTGAAGACAATGGTTTATATGGCCTTAGAGAGTAACTAGACCTTCCTTTTAAGCCATCGTAGGGAGGGGTATGGAGGGGAAGGGAATAGGATCCTTTAGGAAAAATGGTAATTCCAATATAGCTAATCCCTATAGTCAGTCCATAGCTCCCTTAAGTACTCATTGAACCATCTATATATGTATCTGTATCTATACCTGCAGCTTTATCTATATCTGTATTTATATCTGTGTTTCTGTATCTCTATTATCTATCCATCTGACCTCTATCAATCTATCATCTCTGTATACCTATCTATCATCTATCTACCATCTATTTATCATCTATATACATATATCATCATCCTTCTCTTAGCTATCATCTATCTATCTATCTATCTATCTATCTATCTATCTATCTATCTATCTATCTATCTATCTATCTCTCATCTCTGTATATCTACCTACCTATCCATCTATCATCAGTACTGCCCTTATTCCCATCCTTGAAATGAGGAAATGGAGTGTTGGAAAGAAAACCCAACTTGCCCTTGGTCACACAGCTAATTAACAATAAAACTAAGACCTAGGTCTACTCTGGCTGTTCTCTTTCATGCAAAAGAAAGTATTTGAAAGTCCATGTCCTTGCAATGTCAGTCGACACTCTTTTCATTCCATTCACGAGGTACTTCTGCTACCTTCAAAGACATAAGAAGCAGTGACACTCCCTGGCTCGATTTCATCCTCTTTACAAATTCACACACAACAGTGGTAGAGGGCAAAATTACCACTGTCTCTATCCTTTCCTTTCTGGCATTATCTGAGAAAGAATGCTTGTGCACCATCCACTGCTTCTAGTGAAAGCTAGAGGGAGGCTCAAGGGGCCTTTTAGATCTGAAAGGGGCAAGTCGTCATGGCTTGGGCTTAGGATACCCTGATGAGAAAAGAGAAGAGGAAGGGAGGCCACATCTACACAAAGCCTCTCATCACTGCTGCTCCTTATTTTTACTGGTCTTGCATTGTCCTGTATTTATCAGTTTCTGTTGAACAGCTTTTTAAAAGTATTTGGGGAGTTTATCTTGCCATTTCCCCCTCCTGGTTCTCTGCACCCATCTGTCCCACTGCAGTTCCTTCTGTGTTCTGTGACTTTAAGACAAGTGGGTGCTGGGGGAGAAGAGGAGCCTTGAATTTTTTTTTTTTTCTCCTTAGCAGTAGGACTTGATATTTTCAATTTTGGAAGAATTAAAAGATAAATAAACTGTGTTTTTTTTTTTAAAACAAATAAACAAACAAAACATATATTTTATATATATATATTTAAATCTGATCTGCTAATGGTCCTAAACCATTACTGTAGGAGATGTGTCACGATGCTTGTTTTTTGATGCTAAAGCATTCTTTTTTAGAAGGAATGTCCCAGATGTGGAAGAGCCTCTAACTTAAAAATACCGGGGTAAGTAGAAAAGCAGAATGAGAATTCCATGTTGCCCACGAAGGATGCTTCTCTCCAGGGGAAATCCTTACGGGAGTTTGAAAATCGAGACTGCTTTTCAGCCTGAGACTTTCCTGTCTGTGTGTTCTTCGCCTTAGTGTACATTTTAATCGACATAGAAATCAACATGAACGCCAGGTTCACGTTAATGTCAAGCTCCCTCCCGGGTGTAGACCTCATGGAGTCCACACGGGCTGGAGTGTGTTCTCATGACTCCCACCCCCATAACAACAACCTCCTCCATCATCATGAGACATTCATTGCATTTGGTGAATACATCTCCGAGCACCGCTGCACATCATGGTCAATGGTCCACATCATAGCCCACATTCTCCCACAGTCCACCAGTGGGCCATGGGAGGACAATGTCCAGTAACTGTCCCCGCAGCACCACCCAGGACAACTCCAAGTCCCGAAAATACCCCCACATCACATCTCTTTCTCCCACTCCCTACCCCCAGCAGCCACCATGGCCACTTTCTCCACACCAATGCCATGTTTTCTTCGATTACTAATCACAATAGTTCATGAATAGAATATCAGTAAGTCCACTCTAATCCATACTGTATTCCTCCATCCTGTGGACCTTAGAATGGTTGTGTCCACTCCACGTCTATATCAAGAGGGGGTTAGATTCCACATGGATGCTGGATGCAATTCTGAGACAATCATATCTTGATACTCAACCCAGAGGCAGGCTGACAGATGGGAGTGGAAAATATTCACTCCCAGCTGGTATCGAGAAGGACAGCTGAGCATCTTTCAGCTCTCTTCCTTAATACATTTAAGTTAATTGACTGGGAATCTGCCTCAACTGTGCTGCTGGACACACTAGAAACGTTGCATCGACTCGTAGTTGGACCCGTCAACCTGCAGTAATTCACACAAAAAGCTAAATAAATAATACATCAATTAATAAAATTAGGTAACACGAAGGGAACAAGGAGAGGGGTCTTTGGTAAACACTGCAATGTGTTCTGAATTGACAACCAGGATGCTACAGGGGGCTTTCAAGGGCATGGAGAATGTCCAAGAGGAGAGCCCCTGGTTGTCATGGAAACCTGGAAGGGTCTATGATGCTGTTGCCAGCATGGCTGTAAACAAGCAAGTCGAGGCCAGTATATTCACCAACAGATTTCACAAGTGTGTGTTGCATATTGAGCCAAGGGGGTGTCCTAAAGGATAGAAAAGAAATGGATGGGGAAAAGATGAAAACAGAGAGAAATGCCTGGATTCAACTTAAGTGTTAAACGCTACACCAGTGGTGCTCAACTGGAAGCAATTTCATGCTCCCAGGGGACACTTGGCAATACCTGAGATATTTTTGGTTGTCACACTTGAGGGGACACGGCACTGACATCTACTAGATGCTGCTAAACACCCTACAATGCACAAGGCAGCCCCAGCCCCACAACAAAAAGTGACCCTTCCAAAGGTCAGCCTGCTGGGGCTGATAAACCCTGCTCAGTCTGGAGAAGAACTTTTCATGAGAACTGATGTCAAAAAGCCCGATCTTCTATATCTTCCCCGTGAATTTCTAGCACAAGAAATGGGGAAAAACAAAGCCTTTTGGCTGGAAAAAATGTTAACAAGAAAGCAAGTAAAAGAAAAACAAATAATAAGGCAAATGTCATGCTAACATCAACTCCCAGTAGAGTACATAAAGCCCCTGAAAGCTTTACTTGGGCTGATTGCACAGGAAGCTCCCCAAAACATGGAATCAAACTGATGATCCAGCACAAATGAGACCACCTGAATCTTTCAGCTCCAATTAAACGATAAAGTGCGTGTATCTCTAAGGTCACCTCGGTAGTCTGGGATGATGCATTTGTCAGAGCGTCTGTCTGCGTGCAGACACTCTCAGAGGAGACGTGGGCTGACTTTCCCTGTAACCTGTCCTCTGATTAGCAGTGAACACCTTTTGCAGAGCCGGTGACTATTTGTGCTTCCACCTCCCTGGTGTCCCTGGGTAATGCTTCTGTTTGAGCCAGCCTCTTGGCTGATGATCACAACCCCCCAGCACGGCTTGTCTGCAGCTATCTTCACTGTGTCCAAAGGCAGTGTCATCCAGCTGCATGCTCCATGTCATTATACCCTGATCATCCTTCCCTTCCAATTCACGGCCATTGTGTAGTCAACTCTCTGCCATTTCACCCCTCACCTGTCTGAGCCAGGTGGTGACTGAAGGTTCAGCTTTAATACAGGGAGATGAGTACTAGTCTAGAATATCCTTTCCTCTGCTAGGATCAAGTAGAAACACGGTAGAAAATTCACAAGGGGCGGGGACCAATCTCACAATCACATAGCACCTCATTTCATATCAACTTGGTTGAATTAAACATGCCTTGCTTCATCTCTGACTGAAGATGACTGTGGATGGCTGACCGTGTAGAGCAGAAGAGATGCTAAAGCACTAGCTAGGTGAAGACACGAGAGTCCACATTTGTTGATCTGTTTCATCTGTTCATGGGTTGTTGGGTTGTTTTCACTTTTTGACGCTTGTGAGTAGTGCTGCTAAGCTTATTCATGTATGCATTTTTGTGTAGACACAGGCTTTCATTTCTTTTCAGCACATACCTAGCAGCAGAATTGCTAGGTCATATGATCATTCTCTGCTTAACCATTTAGGGAACTCTTTTATGAAACTCCTTCCCCCACTCTGCTCCTCAGCATGCATTCTGCTTTAGCCTGGGGTCTGTTGACTGAGAAATAACAAACTAAACTGCAAGGCAATGAGGGCATATGTTTTGGATCTTAGAATTGCAATTTGGGAGCACAGATTCAGGTAGCACCCAAATTGTGTTCCTTGATCCTTCCAGGTAAAGGTATTTAAAGAAACAGAAGATTACACAAGATGTTTGTGCTTGGTATGTATTAGGTGGCTCCTCTTGTTCCTCAGGTGAGATAGTTTACTGAGTCCCTTGTCTTGCTGTTTGTTTCTGGTGTCCTGTGCCCTTAGCATTTTCAGAAACATTGCTTGAGGCTTTGTGTACTTTGGAAGTTTGTAATATCTGGCCGAGATTTGTGTAAGTGTAACCTCCAGTATGACTTCTGGCCTCCATTTTGAATCTCTTGCCAGAGAAGCTCTGTTTTGTTTCACTTTTTTTTACAAGCTTTACCTCATCATTGAAATCTATTAGGTCACCAGTAATGTCCATGTGGCTAAATCCCCCAGAGGATGTTCGCTTCCCTTACGTTGAACTTGGGGACGCTGATGGTGCTAACGTCTCCTAATAAAACACTCTGCCTCCCGTTGGTTTTCATCGGTTTTCCCATCGGTTTTCTTCTGGGACATCTCCTTGTCTCTACTCCTTAACATTCCTTCTGACCACTTTGATGCATTCTCTTCCTTGGTTCTTGTCATCATCTCGAGGGTCAACCCCATCTTCTCACTTGGTCCGCTCCCACAAATAGTTCATGCACTGAGGACTCCAGATTGGTCGCTTTAGCCCAAATCTCTCTTCTTCTTTGAGAGGAAGATCTCTACAGAGATGCCTGTCCACAGTTCAAACTCAAGGACTCAAACTGCCTCCAACCTCTTCTTCCTCTGACCCACCTCAGTTAGTGTGGTCCTCATCCCTCCAGTTCAATAAATCAGAATTTCACATGAGGACAGTTGTGCATACTCAAAGACTGAAAGATGTTATTGGTGGGAGTGTGCTTTAAATGGGAAGGGGGGAGGTTTTTAAAAGGTGGGAAGTCACTCACTAGATGATGGGTCCACCAAGAGTGGGAAACATGATTATTTTTTAGAATTTTACTTTCATAGCACTTACCAGAGTTTCTGGAATATTTAGGCATTATGTAACTGTATTATTATATAATAAATCCATTTTAATTATATGTTGTTGTATAATAATTATATATAAATTATTAATTTACATACACCAACACATAATTGTTGATTGGATTAATTTATATGCGATTTCTACATAAGTAAAATCTAGATCATAATTTACAATGCAAATATATAAAAATATAATCTAGATACTATGTTTTATAATATACACTTTCATATTGTTTATAATAATTTAGAATTTGTCATTTTAATATTTATAATATATTACAGGATATTTGCACATGATAAACATATAACAGTGAAAAATATATAATTTATCATTATATATAATGTGATTTATTATGTATAAGTTTTAATATGTAAATTAATTTAGATATTATCTATAATTACATATCAATTATAGATAATTAATATATAAATTATATATTAAAATTACTTATGTGAATTAATTCAACCCAATTGCACACACATATGTGTGTATATGTGTGTGCATATATATTTATATATGTATATATTCAGGAGATAGTAAAATACGTAGTCGTATATTAGGTGAAAAAATCACAAGGTTAGATCCCTTTAGGTTCCCTTGCTGACTCAATCTTACCTTCTCTCTCCTCTTCCTCGTTGCTCCTTACTTTCCCTATCAATTTCTCTTAGTTCCCTCAAATACTGTCAAATGTACCCTTGACCTCTTTTCAAATGTATATATGGACTTTTCCTTTCATTTAGCCTCAGGATGTTTGTTTACATGTGATTAAACAGAGGCGGGGTGACCACAAAACCTCAGTTCTCAGGACTTCAGTTTACAAATTCCCTTTTGCCTGTGAGCCCAAGCCCAGACCCCCACGCATCCATCCTCATTAAAGAAACTATCTGTGGTAAGTAGGGGAGGAATGACCATTGAGGTTTTGCGGTCATCCAGTCTCTGGCTCCTGGTCACGCCTCATTTCTTGCTGCAGGCAGATCCTTGTTAAAAAACCAAGGACCGATTTCAAAGCTCTGAGTTTGTGGGTTGGTTTGTTTACTTCCCACAACTGTCATCGATGACAAGCAGCAAATGAAGGCGTACCAGCCAAAAGATTGCCCGGAGAGACTCTGTAGCGTGAATATGGAAAAGAGCCAAACTTAGAACTTTGGTGGACTCTATTGGACGAGCAGAGGAAGGAGATACATTGAAGATGAGAGCAAAACGAGGCAATTCCAATTGCAGCAGGAGAAAGCACTGCCAGACGTGAAAGGAGAGAGCATTTTAAGTAATGAGATGTTTAAAAGGCTTCCAAACGAGGTCAGAGTGGATGAAGATGAACAAGAGTTCCCTGGGTAGAGCTCTTGGGAAATCCTTTAATGAAGCAGTTTGAGTGGAAAGAGAAACAGAGATGGAAGAAGGAAATTAGGAAATGGAAAAGCAAGTATAGTCATTCCACTTGGAATCCGGATGGGAAAGGAAGAAGCAGTTAGGAAGGGTGCTGGGCTGGGAGTGGGTAGAGGACGCACAGCTATTGCTCGGCTGTAATTCTTATTTTCAAACCTCCAGCGAGGCTGCACAAACACCAATCACTCTTCTGCTTAAGTGCTCAGCTAAATTCCTCCTGCTGTAAAAATATCGTGCGTAATTTATAGGTTTTCACACTTAAAATATCATTCATACCAATGCGGGGAATTCTGAGGTGAAAAGTGAAAAGAAACACCTAAGCGTGGCTGATAATGAGTTTTATATTTCTGACATATTTTCAAACGAAATCAGAGCTTGCATTTGGATCTTGGAAAATGACCACAAGGCCCTTGAAAGATACTCTCTTTCCCAGTTAGGATTTTGGCGACATGCTATTTTATTTCTTTTTCTTTTCTCTTTTTAAAGGAAGGGGTCAATGTTTGCATTGCTAAAGTATTGATCGGCAACCTGTTTACTAAATAAGCCCATAGAATGTAGAGCTGGAGGCAGTAATTATGAAAACATGAGTTGGTACCAAGGCGGACTTCGTCTCTAGCTACTGTGATTTCTTTATTGGAGACCAGAGAGTTTGCAAAGCCATCTGCTAAGTGAGTTACAGAAGGAAATACACTTGTAGAAGTGAAGAAGAATGCAAGAAAGGGTTTCTGTTCTTTCCCTTTCCTTTCAGGGTGCCAAAAACATAGAAAGGTTTTTGAGGTCTTAAGCTATTGTGGTGTGCTTAGCCCTGGGTTGCTAAACTAGACATGCCCTGGGTATTACTGAAGTCATGATGTTCAGACCTACCTTCTCATCCCCTTTTGGTCTTTCAATTGGCATACTTCCTGGGTTAATGACCAAACCACAATTAATTTAAATGAGCTTTCTATGAAGCCTAGGGCCCATCCTGTGGTTGGACTGAACTCTCCAATGATTTCCTTGAAAGGTTTTAATTACTTGTTTCTTTGAGGGGAACACAAAACCCTACTGATTTCAGAGAAGGCGCCAGCAGTCGAAGATTCATCAGAGAACACCAGCTGGCTGATGTCAGCCAGTCAGAACCACACACTGAGCCTCTATTGTGTGGAAAATATTAAGCAGTGGGGAAGCACGTGAGGGAAATGGCGGGGCCCTCAAGCATTCATTGTCTTGTTCAGGAGCAGGATGTGCACACACACACACAAGTCAGCCAAAACTCTTTCCCCAAAACTCCAAATCAGCAAGCACAAGTCAATGTAGTAAATGCAAAAGGCTTCTGTGTAAGGGGGTGGCCCAAGGCGGCCCAATGAGCCGCCATTTTGGAGCCAGTCTTAATCCGACAACATTTTTTACACATTTTACATTTATGAAGCTCAGACAGAGCCTCTTGAACATGAAATGTTTTGCACTCCAAAGCAACACCTGCAGTAATTCCCTGGCTGCAGTCTTGAACGTGTGGACTCTTGCAGGCTCATTCTCCCTTGATTCCAGAAGCCAAGTAGTAAACATTTAACAAGGACACCATCCGTCACTGATGAGTATTCTCAACTGCACCAAATACATTCAATTTAACATTACAGATTTTATATTTCTCTTAGGTGCCTGTCATCTGTCAGGGCTGTTAGTCAGTAACCATTTCATAATCAAATCTCATGCCTCGGAGCAAAAATCACTGCTGGGGGGAACAGAAAAATGAAACAAATGCCCTACATGTCTACGGTCTACAGCCAGATTTTAAGGACAGTTTTTATTTATTTATTTTTATTATTTTAGGCGGTAAGAGGGATCAAACCTGGGGCCTCCTATGTGGGAAGCAGGCACTCAACCATTTAAGTTGCACCTCTCCAGAGGACACACAAATGTAAGCGATAATGCCAGTGGTTCAGTGCAATCATTCCTTCAAGATGCTCATAACTGACTTTTAAGTGGCTTGATAGAAAAATGAGATGTGTGGTTGCAGAACTATTTCATCAGAATGATCATTTCCCATATAAACAAAAGTACCACGGAAGCTCAATATTTACCATGCACCGAACACACGGCAGTCCTATGAAACATGGCATGCCAAGGTTCAACTGGTAGTTCAGGAATTTCAGGAATGCCTCAATCACTGTCATTTATTAACTATCCACTGTGAACTAGTCACAATTCTTTCTCTCTGGAGAATTTTGCCCATTGGTCCTCTTTCTATACAACCTCAGTTACTGTCCTCTCCAGCCAAGAAGATACTGACTACCCTGTGGCCAACACACCCATCTCTCTTACCCCCTTGTTCTTTCATTAAACCAGCTTGGTCCCCACAATCCCTACTCTGTACCAGTCTAACTATATATCCCCTTTGCCCCTAACACTGGGCACAGCAGTCAGTGAAAATGGATGTCCCTGCCTCTTTCTGAGCACCAAAACTAACTGGTTTCCTGGACACTTCTGATGGTGCTGGATGATACATCCCTTATCCCCCTTCTCTTGGTTGCTTCCACCAGTTTTCACCAAGTCTGTTCAAGTCCTCTGATTCACCTCCTCACTATCTGCACATAATTTTTCTTTCTAATGCAGAGCAAAAATAGATATTATCAGAAATAACCTCCCTTTGTCTTTGATATCTCCTACAAAATGATCTATACCTGCATCCATTCTTCCCTTGGTTCTCTGGAGAACATAGAGCAGAGATAAGAATCGCCCTGTCTAGCCAATAGATCCATCACATCCCATGATGAGTCTTTATCATTCATCCCCTTTCTCTTCCTTATCGTCAGCCTTCTTAAGAATCTGTAAATGAATGGATTCTCTACACTTCTCAACATACTTTCCAGATGTCATCAATCCATGCTGTTGCAATTTTAGCACATACTTTACCCAGCAAGCATTGACAAAATTCTCTGCACTTACTGACACTATTTTTTCACCTTCTACTTATTCCTCAACCCATTAACATCTGCTTTCAGACTTGACTACATATCAGCTCCTGATCTCTTCTGAACACAACCTTAATAACATCTTTTAAATCATCTTGCTTGTTGGTCTCTGTTTTTAATTTTAATTAAGAACCATCTTTTGAACATTTTTTCTCCCTGGAATCTGTGACTTCACACATGTATGACTCTTTTCCTGATGCTTGGATGACTCCATCTCCAAATTCTTTATTAATTTCTCTTTCTCCACATTCCCTTTAACTGATGTGTCCTCCAATGTTTTGTCCTTGATCCTCTCATGTGTCTTTCTCTACCCATCTTCTTGGCAGGTGAATTCAAACATTGCCATGTACGCAATGCCTCTATGAGCACCTCACCCAGATCTCATCTCAAACTAAAATTTCTCCTAACTTCCTACTGTAGGAGCCCCCAGAATGGTCCTGAGATCACCTTTGACCATGTCACATAATGATTTTCTTATTTTTCAGGGAACAGGTGGGGTTTTCAAGATATTATTATAATCATGGTACATGTGTGCCATATGAATTGGTAATGAGATAGGGGAGTTATATGTATATATATATCTGGATTTTTCTTTGGGGACAATGCTTGTTTACTTATTTGAATAGATTAGGAGGAAATCTTCCTATGAATGTCTTAAATAAGATAGAAGTGTTGTGATTGAACTCAATGTCTTCTTTAATCAAGACTACAGAGAAAAGACAATACTTTAATCAACAGACTGTATTGGCAGTTCCCATCATTGGTCGCAAGTGAAATCACCTTGAGTCCCTGAGGCCTTTGGCATGGTCAAAACTCTGCTTTTAGGCAGAAGGACCAAACTCAGCACAGGAAATTCTGTAGAACAGGAAAGTGAAATCACACCTGGCTCCTCCACCCTTGGTATCTCTTTCATTGCAGATAAATTATTCTCCCAATTTGGGAGACCTCAAAAACAGTTCCAGAGTAGTACTTCAATGGCCTTGAAATGTTAAGAGACCCCTAAAGCATGTCAAAATATTTTTAAATGCTCCAAACCCCACCACCTTATCCTCCCCTCATTGATAATGGGAGCACCATTCGTATCCTCTGAGTTGAGTTACTATTGTGTAATTCCAGCTCTGCACAGTGCTTGCTATTTCTCCTTCTTTCCTTACTCCATGCTCTACCACAAGAGCTTGCCTGCATGGCTGACAATCCCTCTTTTTGGTCTCCTTGTGTATTAGTCAGCCAAAGAGGTGCTGATGCAAAGAACCAGAGCTCTGTTGGTTTTTATAAGGGGTATTTATTTAGGGTAGAAGCTTATAGTTACCAGGCCCCTAAGAGTCCAACTCAAGGTACCATAAGAGGTACTTTCTCACCCAAGTCTGTGGCCATATGATGGTGCATCATGGGCGATGTCTGTGAGGATTCAGCCTTCCTCTTTCCTCTTAAGTCTCCGTGGTCACAGCTTCTTCTTATCTCAGATGTAGGCTAGCATGAGGCTCATCTCTCTCCCCAGGGCTTGTTTCTTTCCGGGCTCAGCTGCTCTGTTGTCTTCTCAAGGTCAGCTGTAGACTACCAGGCTCATCTCTCTTCTTGGGGCTATGTCTATGGAGCACTCTATCTTTCTGTGTATCTGTTTCTGTATGATTACTTCTGTGTGAGAGTCTGTTTTATCAGCCCAAGGGGCTGGGACTTAATGCTGAATTGCAATCTCATGACATGGTGAAATCAAAGCCTTAATCTTAATAGAATTTAATGAGACATTTTAGCTGACTCTAATACAATCAAAGTGTATCACACCCAGAGAAACAGACTGGTCTACAAACATAATCAATATAGAGATTTTGGAATTCATAAGTATTATCAAACTGCCACACCCTCCCTCCTTTCTTCCACAAACAGTTAATGAGAATCCAGTGCCATCTTCCTAAAATACAGACCTGGTAATATCTCTTGCACTGAAATCATCAGTGGTTATCTGGAACTTTATTTTTTTTATTTTTTTATTTTTTTAAAGATTTATTTATTTATTTAATTTCCCCCCCTCCCCTGGTTGTCTGTTCTTGGTATCTATTTGCTGCGTCTTGTTTCTTTGTCCGCTTCTGTTGTCGTCAGCCGCACGGGAAGTGTGGGCGGCGCCATTCTTGGGCAGGCTGCACTTTCTTTTCACGCTGGGCGGCTTTCCTCACGGGTGCACTCCTTGCGCGTGGGGATCCCCCACGCGGGGGACACCCTTGCGTGGCGCGGCACTCCTTGCGCGCATCAGCACTGCGCATGGCCATCTCCACACGGGTCAAGGAGGCCCGGGGTTTGAACCGCGGACCTCCCATATGGTAGACGGACGCCCTAACCACTGGGCCAAAGTCCATTTCCCTGGAACTTTATTGATGAAGCTCACATTCCTTAGTCCAACATCTATGACTTTTCAGCCCCAGGCTCCAGCTTGCACATCTACCAAGGTCATCCACCTCATTCTTGTACAAACCCTGTATTTATCAGATGAGGAGCCAGTCTCAAATATACCTTGAGCTTTCCCACCCATTCAGCCAGCATCCTCCTTGAATGTCACCCCCA
The DNA here is from genome assembly GCF_030445035.2 of Dasypus novemcinctus. Lineage (NCBI taxonomy): Eukaryota > Metazoa > Chordata > Mammalia > Cingulata > Dasypodidae > Dasypus > Dasypus novemcinctus. The sequence continues at coordinate 6,670,087 of NC_092216.1, read as the reverse complement.
CCTAGATAATAACATACCCAGCATGTTGTGGATGAACCACAAAGATCAACAGCTGTCACTGCCTGTTCCCTACCAGTGCCTTTAATGCTCCAGGCAGGCTCTCATCAGCCTCATATCTGTAAGGCAGCTAGTCCTTTGCTGCCCTAGGAATTCCTCTCGGTCTCCACCCCATCTCACTCTGCCCCCCTCCCTTGGTAATTCTGCCAGCACTATATCCCTCCTGGCCTTTTAACCCATTCTTGTGCTTTTGAACATATTCATGGCTTTATTGAATTTATGCTGTACCTGAGAATCAGCTTCTGGTTTCTGAACTGAACCTCTTCGACTTGTGAACTTGAGCTCCATGTATGGATTTTGTGAATGTCCACTGGGAGATGAAACATGGCCAAACCATGGCTATACTTCTGGGCCACAGAACCTGCCTTCAATCAGTTCTGGTTTCTCAACTGATTGAGTATCAGGAAAGGTCTTGCAAATAGGTAATATCAGATGATAGAAATATAAGGAAACGTGGTTTCCAAAATCTATGAAATATTCAAAAAGTTTATTAATGATGACTGAGGATTTTATATCTACATGCTAATCTGAAAATTATAAATTGTTCACCAGAATCTCACATTTCTGTGTAAGGTTAAGTCTGTTGATAATGAAGACTTACACATACCTAAGATTATGCTGCTGTAATATGTCCTGCCACTATATCTCCATATATCTCCAGTATTTATACTATAAATCTTAATTAACAAGCAACTAAATTGTATTAATTTTCTACATTTGCTTTAAGGGAAAATACACAAATGTGAAGAAAACAGTTAGAAGGGTTATCTAAGACTCAATTCATCCTACTCTCTGCCTCTAAAGTGATCACATAAAATGCAGGCTAAATCTCATGTTTTGCCAGCACCACTCAGAAAAACCATTCCTCTGTGGATTCTAAGACATCACTTGGCCTGGCTCATACAGGCATTTCTGGCATTATCTATCACCCACCCCCCCACCTGATATTCATGATCCTGAAACAATGAGTAATATGTGCTTTGCCTGAATGCATTAATCCGATTCATAAACCCGTGACCTTGTCTATCATGACCCTTTGCTGGAAATGCCACTTTTTTTCTTCTAGCTCATCTCCTGGTTAATTCCTAATAACTTTTTGGAAAACAAGCCCTCTCCTTGCCTTCAATGCTCCAGAAAGAAACCCCTTCATGAATCCTTACCCATAGTCAGCAATTTTTCACAGAGAATGCTGCATTGTATGAAAATCATCCCAAATATAGTTACACTCTCCAGTTGATTCTGCTCTTTCAGGGAGAATCATCAGACACTGTTCCTCACAGGTCACTCTCCAAAGACCCCCATGAGAATAGTCTCAGGTGGAATGCATTGCAGTTATTCCAGAGCTTGTAACTGCCTGCATCCCTGCACAGTAACCTGGAGGCAAAGGAATTCAATATATGTCTTGTTCAAAAAAAGCGTTCCTGGAAAAATGATTGGCAAGCCAGAACGCTGGTTCTCAAACTTGGCTACCCCTTAGGATCTCCAGGACAGTTTTCCTGATGCTTGGGCTCAGAGATTCTAATACAGTTCCTTTGAGGTGTAGACTGGCCATCTGGTCTACCAGTCTCTCAGATTCTAATGGGCGTATGAACTGACTGGGATTTTATTGAAACGAAAAGCCTGATTCAGGAGCTGGGGTCCGAGACTCTGCATTTCTGACAAGCTCCATCACATGCTGATGCTGCTGGTCCACGGACCATACCTCAAGTAGTCCTGCTCTGGAATATAGCAACCACCTCCTCACTGTCTTCTCTCTCACCTTGCTCCACCACTTTTTTCACAATGACCAAACTGGGCCTATTAAAGGGCAAATCCCATCATATCCTGACCCTGCTTAATGCCTGCATAAAACTTCCAATCCATTTGAATTAAATCAGGATTCCATGCCCAGAACACTGGGCTTACTGTGATCTGAGCTAGGCGTCCCTCTCCCACCCACTGTACTCTGGCCCCCTCTTTTCCCAGCTTCTATGGGCCAGTCTTGTTTCTGCCCCAGAGACTTTGGACAAGTGTTTCTGTTTGCAGCTCTTTCCCCCAGAATTTCAGAAGGCTGGATCATTTCTCATCATCCAAGTCTCAACTCAAATGGTACTGGCTCAGAGGACCCAGTTCTGATGCCGTCTCTTTGCTTCCTTACTCTGTTTTATCGTCTTTATCTAACTCACCACTGACTGAAATGAACTCACTTAGTTATGGGTTGATCTGGATTTTTACTATCTTACCCAGGAGATTAGGAACCCAGCCTGTTTGAGTCCCACCATGTAGAATTCTGCCTAGTTCATAGTTGGTGCCCCATTGATGTGGATTGCTTGAATGGATACATAAATGAATCACATTCAGGATAATGTGACTGATTAGGGTCAGAAAGTTGTCAATTGTTTTTCTCTTTTAAATACAAAGCCTTATTTGTCCAAACAATTCTTTCCTATAATTTTTGAATTTATTCAAGCTTTGGCACTCTAAGAGAAACGGAATGAGTCTGTTCAGTTTTGCCTACCATAATCTTGTCTAGATTGTATACTCAGGAAGCGGATACATAGTATATGGCTGATTTGGGTGGGAGGAATTATTTCCTCAGCAATAAGACAAAACATAATCATGCAATGAGACTCTGTCTTTACCTTTATTGTTGAACATGAAAGAAGCATGCCAGAAATGCAGAAATTACTCAAAACCAGCATCTAAGGGTTCTACGTTTCACAAACGATTGAAAATGAACATGGATAATGTGGAGATCTGGGTTCCTTAATCAATACATACTTGCAGAGTTCATCCCAGATCACGACCCCTCAACTGGGCACGCAATAAAGATGACACAGTCCATGTAAGTCATTGATGTGAAGGCAGTGGCCGCTGGAGTTTCGGAGGTGAGGGAGAAGGAAGAATAAATGTAAAATGGGGGCCATTTGGGAACATTGGAATTGTCCTGCATAACGTTGCAATGATGGATAGAGGCCATTAAACATTTTGTCAAAACCTATAAAATTGTGTGGGACAAAGTGTAAACCATAATGTAAACTATAGATCATGGTAGTAGCAATGCTTCAGTATGTTTTTATCAATAGCAAAAAATGTGCCACATTCATGGAAGGTGTTGTTAATGTGGGAAAGTGTGGGAGGGGGAAGAGGAGGATATATAAAATCGCCTATATTTTTGATGTAACATTTATATAATATAAAGCTTCCTAAAAATAAAAAAATAAATAATTAAAAACAAATTTGAAAAGATGACACAGTGTCTGTCTGTCTGAATCCGACTATTAATGAGGATCCCAAGTGTCAGAAAGATAAATAATATCTAAAGATGACCAGTCATAAAATAGAGCAGAGAGGGTTATTTTTCCCCTGCAAGGTTTTTCTCTTCGTTTTTCAGTGTGGTGAAGGACATCTAATAACTTAGAATGATTTTCATAGACTCTCTTTACACAATTTTTTTCTCTTATGTTCTCCGCTGCTCATTCTGCAGACTTCAAGATGTGAGTCTAAAAATAAAGATGCATGAAGATTCAATCACTACTATTCTTTTATTTAAAGCTCTGGACAATTCCAGAGAAAAGAAAAACCTCTAGGGGATGAAAAATAGAGATTAGAAAAATTGAATAAGAAAGTCATTATGCACAATACATCATTTGGTATATGGTGCTTTGCAATTTTGAATTTTAATAATGAGTCAGAGAATAGTTAAGATTTTTACCAAGTATTATGATCCCATAAAATTATTCCCATTGGAGCATTTTCATGAGTATCTCAAAGATTAAATTGATATTTAAATATACCTTCCTAACGTGGATATTATATTCTGTTTTTCAAAAATGATTATGGCTGTATCCTTAACATTAGCCAATGACCAAGATACTCATAACTAATTGGAAAAATCTCTGAAATGATGTGTGAAGTTAATTCAGCAACAACAGAGTAATATCTCCATAATGAGACAAAATTTAAATATTGATACAGATATCCTGCAAATGTATGTACCTGGAAAGGTCAAGATAAGTAGTATCATGGCACCATACATCTTGAGAATAAGGTTGAAAACTCAGGTGTATCCACTTCTCTGAGATTTCTTGGTCAAGGTGAAAAACTCAGATACAGATATTGAATACAGGGAGAAATAGGATACTGACCCCACCTTAGGATCAGTATCTAAGTATGCACTGGTCATACTTAGTATGCACTGGTCAAGGCATTGTGCTAAATAAAATACAATCTTTGTAATATAATAAAAATAAATTCATAAAAGTAAAATATAGTCCTCAGTCTCAAGCCACTTATTATAGAGTGAATCCCTTAAGAGAGTTGCAAAGAGTTTTTTTGTATGCACGTGGGAAGCAATTTCGATTTGAAAGGGTGAGGGGGGTTCTGATTTGGAGAAGACTCTAGACGTGACCTTTTGAGTTGGGTTGGAAGAAAGTGTAGTTGCCAGAAAGTCAGAGGAGCCTGCCTGGTCATACATCCCATGGAATATGGGATGAGTGAGTATCAGCCCCTTTCCACAGAAAGGCTCTCAGGAGTCAACGTTGGAACAATAAAGAAGCCAAGAGCTGCCCCTCCCTACTTTCAAATATTCAGAATTCAGGATTGAACTTTTTGTCTAGGGTCAATGCTCTTTAGTTAGTTGTAGAGTTAAAACTATGGGAGCTTAACTCTGTTCCTTTGAGATCCTTGAGAGCATTTCAGAACCATTATGGTGGCGGAACTGATTCTTGAAGGATCTGTTAAGAGCCCTTCTGATGAATGAGGTTGGAAAGGTTCCTCCTGGCAAAAAGACCAGCAATACAAAGACCCGGAGTCTTGAGGCAGGACCTTGACGTCTTTAAGGATGGCTAGAACAAGGAGCAGCAAACTACAGGCTTTCTCTTGTTTTTGTATGGTCCTTGAACTACAAAAAGCTTCTACATTTTTACATGGTTGAAAAAAAATCAAAAGAAGAATAATATTTTGTGACACACAAAGAATATAGGAAATTCAAATTTCAGTGCCTGTAAATAAGGTTTTATTGGAACATACCCATGTCCATTTGTTTATGTATATTGGTTACATCTATGGCTACTCTCGTACCATGAGGCACAATTGATTTGTTGTGATAGGGAATATATGTTCCACAAAACCTAAACTATTTACTATCTAGTATCCAGAAAAAGTTTGTGACCCCTGGGCTGGACCATTGGAGACATACCTGCAAGTAGGGAGAGGTGAGCTAGAAAGGTGGGAAATAGACGATGGAGTGCCTTGCATACCATACCAAGATCATGGATTTTATTCTATCCCAATTGCAAGTCAGTGAAAGATTCTCCACAGGGAATTAGTACATTTTAGAAATTGTGCTTTTCTAAATGCATGTTTTAGGAAGGGTGCATTTGTGGCTATGGGAATGAAGAATTGAGGAGGGGACCTGGATGGAGTTAGGAAGTGGCTGCAGTGAAACCAATTAGAGAAAAAGAGGGTGAGAATGCAGGCCATGACTATGGAAGCAGAGGATGAGGAAGGAGAAAAGTCTAGAATAGGTCCAGAATAATTTCATATATTGGCACATGGCACCATCATCTTCCAATCATCCAGACCGCCTTGGCCACTGATGATTGCAGCTTTAAGGTGAGGCATCATCCTAATATGAATAAATTTGGATCTTGTAGTAGATGCTGTCGATGATTCACCCACGGCTCCTTGCCATTCACCTCTACATGCCAAAAGCTGTAGACCATGACTCTGCCTGAAGGTCACTTTCTTGCCATGGGAGCACATTTGGACCAAGTAAGTATAAGTCAAAAGTGCTAGAGTATTAACACCTCCACGAGTAACCCCCAGCCTGACAGATGGGCCATAGGCGAATAAAGAACCCATGTCTTCTCCTACCAGTGAAACAACACTGAACTATCTTTTATACTATCTCCAAGGTTCTCAAATAGGATCAAGTCTCCATTGTCCAGAGAGGTAAACTCTCTGATAATGCACAATGTATTGGCTTCCTTCCTGTGGCAGTTTGAGATTATTTATGAATCTCAAAAAGACAAAGATTATGTTTGTAAACTAATCTGTCCTCTGGGTGTGATATCCTTGGATTGTATTAAATTCAAAGGATTTACATTTACTTGATAAAATCAATTTAGGCCTTTTGATTCGACCCCAAAAGAATATACCTTGGCTTAAACTGAGGAGTCATGAAAGTAAAACTCATTGGAACTAGATTAAGCAATAAGGAAAACTAACAACCACTATCATAATAACAGTAAGGCATGACTCATGTTGAGTCCCCACCCTCTTGATGGGTTGATATAAACAGACACTCACTCGGAAGTCACACTGGGAAGACAGAGAGCTCCATAGACTCCAGAGGAGAACTATTGTGACAGAAAGGAGAAAGCTCAACAGCTAAATCCCTGGGAATAGAGATGAGGCATTTGGTTGATAGTTTGAAGCTGAAATAGGAAGTCCTGAGAGACAAGCCCTGAAGGAGAGAGAGGACTGGAAGCCTGGAGGAAAGGAGAGACCAGGTAAAGATGAGTGACCACCATGCTACAATATAGGACAACTGACTTTGATGAGAGAGCAACCTTGAGGTAGATTCTTGAGGGCCTGTGACTATGAGCTTTTACTCCAATTAAACACCCTTTATAAAAGCAACAGATTTCTGGTACTTTGCATCAGTACCCTTTTGGCAGACTAATACACTTCCCTTTCCCAGCTTACTTCCCCAATAAACTACTTGCAATTAACTTTTTGCAACCAAATTCTTATGTCAGAGTCTGCTTCTGGTAGAACCAAACCAGAAACTATAGTGAGTGTGTCTTTATTAATTGTGTACAATAAAATTGGAAAGAATTTCAACATGGTCATTTAAAGGTCAAAAAAAGTTTTGATTCTTCAGGATAAACACTTTTATCAACCTACACAAGATAAAGAAGTTGAGTTCATCATGCATTATGATTCTCCTTTCCTATACTCTGCCCACCACCTTCCCCAGCCCACAAATCCAACTTCTCTGCCCTGGTTTTAGGAGGAAATGATAAAATTAGAAACTGCTCCCTGCTTCCAAAATAACAGCCTTGAAGAAGATAGGCTAGTGGAGGGCTTGCTTTGATCTCATACACAACATTAGTGGGGATAATTGGGAATAGAAGAGGGTGGAGGTGAAGAATAATAAAATAACTGAGTTTTTTCAGCAGCCAGGTGTGATGGGCAAGTGTCTTTCCTGCTAATGTCCTCTCTTCTAGCACTCGCGCAGGGGTCTGTCTCATCCAAGTCAATGACAAGTCGATGACAGCTCCCTAACATAATATTTCCTGCCAAGCATAAGACCTGCCAAAGATGCCCAAGGCACACCAGTATCCTTTCCAGGACCAGGTATATGAGGATTCTGAGCAGACTTCTTTATCATGCCTTTCTTTCTCTAACATGTCTACTACATTGAATAGGAGTTCATCTTTTATTTTTCTTAACTGTTTGGTGTTGCTTGCTCATTCTGGGTGATTCAAGTGGATGGATTAAATAGGATTCAAATAGGCCATCTCTAAGCCATTCTGTCATATCAAGATATGGCAAAGAGTGCAAGGAGCAAAAGGCAAATGGTTTGCTCAGATTTGGCATGGAACATTTGAAGTGACGGAATGACATGGCACTAAACATTTCCATCATGCAGTTGGAAATATATCCCTTGTGTTGAAAAGAGAGACTGGAATTTCAGATATGGATCAGGAGCCTTCTTGATTCATACTCTAAGGACCTTTGAAGTCACATGTCCAATAAGCATTGTAAAATAGTGGAGATGCCCCAGCTCATGCTTTCAAAGACCTAAGGGTTCTTCTCACATTTATGCAACTAAACTCACCCATCAGACATGTGAGACTCAGTTGTCCATGAAGACTCAAAGCTCCTACCCACTGTTCTCTCTCCTCTAAGGAACACTGCAGTGGTTTAGAACAGTATGTATCTCAGATAAACATGTTCTTGGAGTTATTCCATTCCTGTGAGGGTGAACCTACTGATGAGGCTAATTCAATTAAGGTGTGACCCATCTCATTCAGGATGGGTCTTAATACTATTACTGGAGTTCTTTATAAATGGAACAAATGCAAAGAGAGAAAAAGTCATGGATGCAGGAAGCAGATATCAACAGAACCAGGAAGAGAAGAGAGAGACCAGGAGATGCTCCCATGTGCCTTGTCATGTGGCAGAGGAGCCAAGGATCTCCAGCAGCTCATCTTTGGCAAGAACGCATTGCCTTGATGATGACTTTGTTCGGACATTTTCTCAGCCTCAAAACTGTAAACTAATAAATTCCCATTGTTTCAGCCAACCCATTTCATGGTATTGGCTAGAGCATCCTAGGAACCTAAAACACTGTCCCAGGAGGCATTTTTTATAAAATGTTCCTCGAGAAGTTTGGCATTCTTCAGAATTCAGGCATAAGCTGATTTAATTAGCCAAATATGGCAATCATGGAAGAGAAGACAGACCCTGACATCCAGGAGCTAGTCTGGGACCCACAGCTGGGCTGTGGCGTTCTCCTGTTGGACATGAAAAACAAGGCCACTCTCTGTCATTGGTGGATCAAAACCAAACCAAGACTTCTCTGTAATCAAAACATGAACCCTGTCCAAGCCCCAAAATACCAAACTTTCCCCTCCCCTGGTGAATGTGAGTGAGTGTTGCTTCCTTACCAATTGGAATTTTCTCCTTGCTTTGGTCTACATCCCCTATAGATAAGACTCTTTGAGATTCCCAATCAGAAAATGTCCCTACTTTCAGACAGGACCCAATCCAGAAGGAACCCCCACTTCCTTGGTACCTCAAAATCACCCAACCACAACCAAATTCTGTAGTAAATCCTTTCTGATTGCCTTTTATTGAGTCTCCATTGAGTGTGTTCTTCTTCTTTGCAATAAGTAATAAACCCAACTTGTTCAACTACAGGTGTGTTCCTGGTGGTTTTTTGGACAGAGTATTAATAGGCATTGATAAGTGCACCTATCTGGGGACAGGTTGGTAGCTTGGCATGAAAACATGCTTCTGAAAAACACCCTATATTAAGTAGTAACAAACCAACCCAATTTAAGTCTTCTCTTGGAATGCTGCTTGGACCTTCCTAAGAAAAGGGTAATCACTTCTATCTACAGGATGTCTATGGTTGTTTGTCCTAGGCTTGTACATGATGGTACATAGAGCAGTTTATGTCAAAGAAACCAGCATTAAGACTCCACATTTCTTTTCATTCTCTCCCTGATACACTTAAAGAGTTGGACTAAATAACATTAAGTGGCATTTTATCACCACAGAAATTGTAAATCCAAAGAGTGTAAAATATCCAAGTAATAGGGATCATATTTCCATGTAAAGCCAGGTTTTCCACACTGCTAAAACAGAAAAACAGCATACAGGAAAAAGAGGCATGGAATGACCACAGGAAAAGAGACACTATTATAGTAACTCATCTTTGAGTTTTCTTCTTGGGAATAAAAGCTAAACAGCCTCGCCATTGAGAAGTTTTTATTGAGTTCAATTCCTAGAGACCCATTAAAGAAACTGACACCCAGGATACTGTTATACAACATTTCTTGAAAACACCCACTGGACATTTTCAGAAAGAGAATGCTCTGACTTCCATTGAAGTACAATACCTGTCTTGAAATGTACCTGGTGATGAGTTTGAGGAGTGAGACCTTCTTGATTGTTATCCTGAGCCTTCTCTTTGCACCTTTTTTTCATTTCTTTTAGGAGAGACTCTCACAGATCCATGCCTGAAGCTACTAAACAATGACCTCAAAGCAGAACCTTGGAGAAAGGCTATCGTAAAACAGGACCGTGGTTTCTAGAATGAAGACCCCACGTGCAAGGAAAGGGACTTCTAGTCATCAAATTCTTGGTAATCAGCAGAGAGAAGTGAAGCAACAATGTCAGAGAGAATTTTGTAAGTGCTCAGCTGCACAACAGCACTTTAATTCCACCCAAGTACAATCACATTTTTACTTATTGCTCCATGCAACTCATCCTCTTTACTGCTTATTAAAGCAGTCTTTGATATTGCAATCATCCTGTATGATTTTGAGAAGGATCATCCAAAAAAGGAAAAAGGAGAGGAAATGGTTGCTGTTTTGTGAAGCAGAAATAAATGACCAAGGGCTGACTTCATAGCTGCCACCTGCAGCAAAATGTCCTTTCTATTTTTTAGATTGTTGAGGCAAATCCAAGGCAACTAACACTATTCTCTTTTTAGTTTACTTTCTGCCCAAAGTAAACTAAACTTTTAGCATTATTTTCCATTTCAGATTTTTTTTGTTGTTGTTCTGGTTTCAATCTGGGCTTCAAAATTTCGTAGTAACCATGTGGTGTGATGGCATGCCTGAGGAAGCAGTATACAATAGAATTGCCCAAAAGGGCTTAAGGATGAGTACTTTGGAGAAGTCAAAGGGATTATTTCTGCTCACTAGGAGATACCCATGGGACTTTGTGCAGGCCTCATAACCCCTCTCTGCCTCGGTTTTCTCATCTGTACCACAAAGACTCAGTGCAATAGTCTTGTTTATAGACATTTAAATGAGGTAATGTGTTAAAGTACTTGAACCAAGATATGGGCCGCAGGACTATCAGAATTATAATGACTATTTTTTCTTGTTATTGTATACCCTTTCTCAACCTCATTCTAAATAGTTGCCTAAGGTTCTATAAGGGGATAAACCATCGTATGCGCAACCCTTCTATTTCCTTAATGTTTGATTGTGTCCAGTTGAATGCTACTGCACATTGTTCAGTTACAAACCTCTTTGTACATAAAGAACTTTGCACATTGAACATTCTTCTTCTAACATGGCATTTTGAGAGGTAGAATTACTAGTCAAGCATCTGACATTTTTCAGGTTCTTGCTATAGCTGGCCAATTTACCTTCTTTGAAATGATATAAAGTAGAGCTATTTGGGGGGCTTCCTATAATGAACAAAACAGCCCTCCCCTAGACCATGTATAGTAGTCATTCTTCCAGGAAGCATTTTTGTCCCACACCTTATTCCATTCCCCACAACCACCCAAGGGCCGAGGGTGGGGCAAGGCAACCTTTGCCCACTCGGTAGTAGATGAAAGATGTCCCCAAAAAAGGTGCACCACCTGGAAGGACCATTCCTCTGAAGCTTCTCTTCATGGAACACTGTGGTCTTTCCCACAGCCAGCCACTGATGGTCAACACATAGGGCTGGGAAAGGTAGGCTCAAGAATTGCTGTTATTCTACTTCATGTTGTCATGACTTTCCAGTTTGCAAAGGCGATGGAGTCGCATTTTAGAACTAAGGGGCCATCAGACTAACTGTGAATTGTGTTTGGATAGTTTAAGACACACAGCAAATGCATGGTGGGGCTAATGCCAAGAGTCAGACCTTCTACCGCAGACTCTTGTTCTGTCCATTACAGCGGCAAGCTGCTACTTATACTGACATTGAATGACATTAATTTGCATGCTGTTCTTGTTCTAAAGTGTATTAATAGGTCTTAAATATATGTATTTAATAGATTAAAATAAAGTAAATAAGATGTAGAAAAGGAAAGCAGTGTAAAACCTGGACGTGAACATCCAACGAGGCCAGTATGTAATTCGCAAGTCCTCATAAACATCCAGTGATGACAAACTTTGAAAAACCTTTCAAGTGCCTGACTCAGCAAAGGTAAATAAAGAACTCTATGTATATGTCAGCCTGTAGCAATAGGGTCGTAAAGGTCCCAAACCAACTGTGGAATTTTAATTGTAATGAAATCTGTTGACTGGTTGACAAGCCTACTATCAATATTCTACTTATATTGAAGCCAGGTGATAATACTGGAGATGGCAATTGCCCAAAGAGAGAGCACAATGGACTTGAGCTCACAGCTTATTTTTCACTTATTAGATTAAAATAAAGATAATGCCACAGAAAATTGTAAAAAAAAAATAATGCAGGGACGACCCATGTATTCTTCACCCAGTTTCCCCCCATGGAGACACCTTGTATAATGACAATACAATACTGAAACCAGGTAGCTAATATTTTTCAAAACAAATAGCCGTGGGAAGCTAAAAGGGTGACTCTTTGTTTTCTCAAGTTTTGAATCCAGTAAATGTGACTTTGCAGCCTGAGTAGAAGCTGTACATGTCCGGTTCCCCAAACCATTTATTCTTAAAAATGATTGAACTTGCATCTCTTTAGTCTAATTCAGAAATTGGCAAACTTTTTCTGAAAAGGGCCAGACACTCAGGATTTTTGTCTTTGTGAAGCCTACAGCCTGTGATGCAGGTACTCAGTTCTGCTCTTGTAGCATGAAAGAAGCCACTAAAGGACAAGCAAATGGATGGGTGTGGCTGGGTGCCAAAAACTTTATTCACAAAAACAAGCAGCCTGCTGGGTTTGGGTGATTGTTGGTTGACCCTTGATCTAACTTAACCTACCCAATATCTGAACATAGAAGTGATTTGAGAGTTAATTCAGTAAACCCAATATGTTGTCCCATTATATATGCAGACTCTTCCAAGCATGAACATTAAAAATAATCATATCTTTCATAACCATGTGGCATTCTGCTTTGAAAAAATAAAAATAAGGCATGGAAACAAGTTGATATCAGAAAATTAGGATTCTAGCTATCTACTTATCTACCTCTGTATCTATCTATCCTCATACATCTATGTGTATTTTAACCATCTATATATGGACATATATAGACATATATATATACGTACATGTGTGTCTGTATGTATGTGGGTGCATATATGTGCGTATACACATGCATGTATGTATATATACATACGATATATATTGAATCTTATTGAATTCAAATATACACATTTACATTACATATGTAACCATTTCCATATATATGCATAGGTGAATACATTTTGGGTAGTAGTGTAACACTTTTGATGCCACCTAGATAATTATCCGAAGATGTGTTGGAGTTGGTTAGCTTTAACCATCTTGGAACTGTAGAGACAAATGGAGACCTAGAACAAGAACAACTTAGCTTTCTGAGAAAGGAACGCTGCTGAGTTTTTAATTAAAGTGGCAATGCCTCTGTGGTAGGCTGAATCATGTTCTTCGTGTTTTTTGTTTTTTAAGATTTATTTTTTATTTCTCTCCCCTTCTTCCCCCAGTTGTCTCCTCTCTGTGTCCATTCACTGTGTGTTCTTCTGTGTCCACCTGTATTCTTGTCAGCGGCACCGGGAATCTGTGTCACTTTTTCTTGTGTCATCTCGCTGCGTCAGCGCTCCGTGTATGTGGCACCTCTCCTGGGCAGGTTGTGCTTTTCTTGGGCAGGGCAGCTCTGCTTATGGGGTGAGCTCCTTACATGTGGGCTCCCCTATGTGGGGGACACCCCTGCATGACACAACACTCCTTGCACACATCAGCACTGTGCATGGGCCAGCTCACCACATGGGTCAGGAGTCCCTGGGTTTGAACCCTGGATCTCCCATGTGGTAAGTGGATGCTCTATCCATTGAGCCAAACCTGCTTCCCTGTTCTTCATGTTAACCAACATTGTGGGGTGTAAACCCATTGCAAATAGGACCTTTGAATATGTTAGGGTGAGCCAGGGCAAGGACTCATTTGTGAATACAACCTTTGAAGGTCCTGTTCAGGTGTGACCAACTGAATGAGGGTCCTCCTTAAGCCAGATCACTGGAGCTCCTTAGAAAGAGAACCTGGAAGCCAGAAGGAGAGGACATTACCATGTGATGGGAGGCAGGGATGCAAGTCAGGGAACCCCAGGGATTGCCCATGGCCAGCACCAGAGATTACAGAGTCCAGGACAAAGCATGCTTGCTGATACTTATTTTTTAATTTCTCCTAGTCTTAAAACTGAGTCAATAAATTCCCACTGTTCAAACCAAACTGTATTGGTCAGCAAAAGGGGCGCTGATGCAAAATACCAGAAAGGTGTTGACTTTTATAAAGGGTATTTATTTGGGGAAGAAGCTTACTATTATCAGGCCATAAAGCATAAGTTACTTCCCTCACCAAAGTCTGTTGCCCATGTGTTGGAGCAAGATGGCTCCTGATGTCTGCGTCTGCAAGGGTTCAGGCTTCCGCTTACTTTTAAGGCTCCATGGTCCCAGCTTCTTCCAATATCACCTGTAGCCTGGGGTAAGTCTCATCTCTCTCCTGGGGCTTGGTTCTCTCCAGGCTCAGCTGTACTGCTCTCTCCACAAGGCCAGCTGTAGACTATCAGGCAAATGGCTCATCTCTCTTTCTTGGGGCCTCTACTGTGTCTAACAGAACCTTCTCTCCTTTCTCACATATTTGCTTCTCTGTGTGTTTACTTCCCAGGGCTCCAATACCAAAACTCTAACGAACTCTTGTCCCTTGGTGGGCAGGGACTCAACACCCTAATGATGTGGCCCAATCAAAACCCTAATCATAATTTAATCAAGTAAAAGTGAAACCTCTAACAGACCAGTTTACAAACATAATCCAATATCTATTTTGGAATTCAGAAATAATACCAAATTGCTACACAACTCATGGTGTGGTGTTTGTCACAGCAGCTCTGGCAAACTAAGACACCCTCTATCAAGTGCATAAGAACATTGTATTAGAGTGCCTTGATAGGAAGTTTTCAAAGAGCAATTGGCATGCTTAGCCTGATCATTATCAGCCTCCATGGTATAGTTAGGATGGCATTTCACTGAATGGATCATTTGGAGTCAATCTCCATAGTAGAGCCAGGATGACATTTCACTGAATGGACTCATTTGGGGCCAACCTCCATGATAGAGCCAGGATGACATTTCACTGAATGGACTCATTTGGGGCCAACATGAGGACTGGTGGATTATTCAGGCATCTCCAAAGAGATAAGTGTTATGCTATTATTTAAATGCAGTACATGACCTTACATTTAAGACGGAAAGAGCAAATTATGATACTAACAGATAAACAAAAGAGAGTCTTCAAATGGTCAAAAATTCTATCCTTGGAACATCCCTGGTGGTCCTTGAGCTTTCTAAAATTTGATGAAACTAAAATTTAATCTTGGAATAAAAAGGCTGATATACTCTCAAGTCAATCCTCTTAAATAATATCTGTAATTGTTAAAGATACAACCTTTTCTCTTTTCAGTAAAAAGGCCAACTGTGTATATAAAGAAGAGTGTATTCCATGACAAGAGATGTTTAGTAATTTATTTTCCAGATGGGATAATGTTAATTACTGGATTATACTTTGGGAGGACATTTAAATGCAACATTTTCCAAAAATGTTACTTGGAAAACTGCTTTTGTGACCAGCCATTCCATTTGCCAGGGTCTGGGGGTGGGGTCCCAAGGTATAATATATTCCCTGCTAAAACCAGGAGAGTTTGGGACAAACCTGGACGAATTGCTCACCCTAATGGAATGGGGATGTCTTACTTGGCCAGGGCTCCTATAATAAAACATCGCTGACTGACCGGCTTAAATAACAAGAACTATTACCTTCTAGTTTTGGAAACTAGAAGTCCAAAATCAAGGTACACCCTCTCTGAAGTCTGCAGTGTTGTGAGGGGGGCTTGTGGGCAATCACTTGCTGCCTCTGTCCCATGGGGATATCTCTTTCTCTCCTCTAGCTTTTCCTTTTCCTGCTCACCTGTCTGTGTTTCTGTTACATTTTCTTGGTTTTCAAGGTCTTCAGTCATGTGGATTAAGACCCAACCTGATTGTACTTGGCCTCATCTAAATAGGTTCTTCAAAGACCCTATTTACATGTGAATTCACATCTTAACTAATAATGGCATGAGTCCAAACCCACAGGTCTGGGGGTTGGGGCTTGAACCAAGTCTTTGTGAGAAAATGATTTAATCCACCACAGGGGAGGAGTAGAAATTACCCAGCTTAAATGTTCCATGGTCCAAAAAAGAGAAGTTCTGGTAATTCAAGTTCAACCTTCCTCTAATTGTGAATCATTTAAGGCTGAGATCAGTAGTCATTTTTCCCATAAAGCCTTTTACTGGTATCTTCAAGAAGATGCAGATCCCCTGCATAAAGGAGGTTGAAAGACACTTGGTCACATTTTCATCCTGTTTTCTAATTGCCAAAAGAACAAGATGAACATTCATCGGTCACTCGCTACTACCAGAAATTGTATGTGTTTTATGTAATCCTCTTCTTTGAGCTAGACATGAGCTACATTTTACATGAGAGGGAATTGTAGCCCAGAAAGACTGTATCATACATGATGTGCTCAAGGCAACCAACTGGCAAGGGAATGCTAGGTTTGGAAGACTCCTTGGGCCCCAAAACCTGATGTTACACCAACCACATATGGCTCACCCTCATCACATGGACTCACTTTCATCACATAGCCCATCCTTACCACATGGCCCACCCTCATCTCATGGCCTCACCTTCATCACATGACCCACCCTCATCTCATGGCCTCATCCTCATCACATGGCCCACCCTCATCTGATGACCTACCCTCATCATGTGGCCCACCTTCATCTCATGGCCCACCCTCATCACATGGCCTCACCATTCATGATATGGCCTCACCTTCATCACATGGCCCACCCTCATCACATGGCCAACCCTCATCTCATGGCCTCACCTTCATCACATGACCCACCCTCATCTCATGGCCTCATCCTCATCACATGGCCCACCCTCATCTGATGACCTACCCTCATCATGTGGCCCACCTTCATCTCATGGCCCACCCTCATCACATGGCCTCACCATTCATGATATGGCCTCACCTTCATCACATGGCCCACCCTCATCACATGGCCCACCCTCATCTCATGGCCCACCCTCATCACTTGGCCTCACCTTCATCACATGGCCCACCTTATCACATGACCCACCTCGTCTCATGGCCTTACCTTCATCACATGGTCCACCCTCATTTCATGGCCTCACCTTTATCACATGGCTCATCCTCATTACATGGCCCACCCTCATCTCATGGCCTCATCCTCATCTCATGGCCTTACCTTCATTACATGGCCCACCTTCATCACATAGCCCACCCTCATCTCATGGCCCACCCTCATCACATGGCCTTACCCACCCTAATCCCACCTGCTGAGCCTGGGTCCTAGATCAAGTAGCTTTCACATCAAAACTTGCAAAGATGAAAATGTTTGACATCTTTGAATAGAAGTTAAAGTACTAGTCAGAGTATGGCTGGCATTAAATTCCAGTCCAGATTCTATGTTTCCTGGGATATGGAGACTGGTTTGACAAGGGGGTAGTGAAACCCCCTTGAAGATCATGATTTTAAAGACCACACTTGAAAGAATAAGTAATGGAGAAGAAAAGAAGGAATATCAATAGTTATAAATAAATCACACAGTGCAGATTATTCATAAGGCCATCAATCTCTTTCTTTATCGTACTCTTTCCAGAGATTCTCAACCTTGGCACCACTGACATTTTGGTCAATTCTTTGTCGTGAGGGCTGTCCTGTCCATTGTGGAATGCCTAGCAACAGCACTGGCCTCATCCCTCTAGATGCCAACAGCTCTAACCCTCCCAGTTGTGACAGCCATAAGTGTCCCCTAGCATCCACTAAGGGGGATAGTCTCCCCTCTTGGAAACTTGTTCCTGGTTGTCTGAAACATAGAGTCTCTACAAACAGAAAGGCCAAGTCAGGAAGTGATTCAGAAGTTCATATCCGTATCTGGATTTTGTCCTTGATTTCCATCCAGGTATCTGCTGCTTCGTGAAGGATGAAATGTGATGGGTGAATGTGGCAATGTTTCCCCATCCTTTTGCTGGGTTTCAATGAAGAGCAGGCGCTGCAGCAGCAGCAACGCACCATTTTACAACCTTGAAGAAACAAAAGAGATTCGAGCTGGACCCCAACACCTGGCGTGCCTGTAAGAGCCCGTCAGATAATTAACTCGACTCTTCTAAACACAATTCAGGAAGGAAAAGAACATGCAAATAGTCGTTCTTATTGCTCTCAAAAATTACTAGTTGTCCTCCTGACTAGCTTCTAGAGGCACTTAGGTGTGCGGGCGATGGTGAGTCAACCCAGGTGCTTCCACTTTGGGTCTCTTTCCCCGCTTCCCCTTTGTATTCCTACGACCTTCAATTTGTCAATGAAAATCAAAAGCAGCAAAAAATATGCAGAAATTTAAGAAAGTCTGGCAGTGACTGACGGACAGTAATAAATTATCCTGACTTGGGGGAACAGTTTCTCAGTCTTGGAACTATTGACACAGGGGCAGGATGAGACTTTGCTGGATGGGCTTTCCTGTGCATTGTTAAATGTTGAGCAGCATCCTTGGCCACAACCCATTAGATGCCTGTAGCAGCCCAGGCTTCAGCTGTGACACTAATATATCTCCAGACATTGCCTAATGTCCCCAAATCTCCCCAGTTGAGTGGCACTGCTTTAGGGATAAAGATGAACAGAAAACTAAAGGTAAAAAATTTAGGCAAGGATCTAAGAGGAACTCACAAAAGTACTGATGTGTGGGCCCCACTCCTCAAAGATTTGGGCTAATTGGGCTGGGGTTGTGAAGTGAATACGAGACGTTCTAAAAACTCTCCTGGTGATTCTAATGTGCAGACAGGGTTCAGTGCTTTTGATCTAGAGAAAGAAAATGAACCCAGGAGTTCCAATGAAGTTTCACGCAATTTCTCAGAAACCAGTACCTAGGGCACCTGTTAAACCACTAACAACTCTCGAGGATAGTCTGGTGACCTATAAAATCATTATCATGGAGACAAATGTCAATTCTAGAAATCTTGCACGTTTCTAAACATCTAAGGATTGTTTGCATGTGCTGTAGGAGAGGAGGTTGGTTTGGAGATCAGAAGGCACGATACATCAGCCACCCTCTGCAGATACATTTCCCAGTTTTGTAATGGTTTCTGTGGTGTCATGGTGGAATCTTCACTTTCTCTCCCATGTCATGTCCAATCCATCAAAAATCCTGACCATATATCTTTGAACATATATATTCAGAGTATGAACTTTTCTCATTTCTGTCCTCCCTGCCCTTCCATCATGCCTCTTTCCATGATAACTGCTTTCCCTGTGTGTACCCTTGCCTCCCCACCCAACTCCCCAAGGCTTTTCAAGACAAAGCCAGCAGATCAATCCTTCTGAAAGAGAAGACAGGCTATGTCAGCCCTCCAGTGGAGTCTTCTTTCACTCAGGGTGAAATCGAAAGACTTTAAGGATGTACAAAGCTTCACCTCATGGGTGCCTGCTGTCAGCTGTCTGGCCTTCTCTCCTACTGCTCTGTGCCAGGCACACTTCTGGAATTTTCTGAAACATTCCAGGCATGCCCCTGCCTCAGGGTCCTAACGCACACTGCTTACTTTTCTCTGCCAAGTTCTGCCAAGCTGTCTGCATCGTTCTCCCCCTCCTCTCCTCAACATCTTCCCTTACCATCTTATTTAAAACTGTAATCCACAAGCAGTCCATATTTCCCTTCCAGCTTCAGTGTTTTTCATAATATTTATTGGCCCCTGTGTTCATTTCCTATGGCTTTACCAAGTCGCCACCAACCCATTGGCTTAAACCAACTGAAATTTATTCTCTCATAGTTCTGGAGGCCAAAAGTCAGAAATCAGTATCACTGGGCCAAAACCAAGGGGTCGGCAGGCTGTGCTCCCTCCAGGGCATGGGGGAGAATCTGCCCCTCACCTTGTCCAGCTTCTGGTGGCCGCTGGCACTACTGGCTTGTGGCTGCACTGCATCGATCTTCAAGGCCACCACCCTCAACCCTCTCTGCTCCGTCTTCTGTGTGTTATCAAATTCCCTTCTGCCTCCATCTTATGAGGAGACACATGCTTACATTTAGGGCCCACCTGGGTAATGCAGGCTACTCTCCACATCTCAAAATCCTTCCCTGCAAGGAGTTTATTTCCATAGAAGGTAGCATCCACGAGTTCCAGGAATTAGGACCTGACAGCTTTGGGGGAGGGGAGGGAGGGCTCTTTATCACCCTCCCACACCAAATATTTATTTTTCTTATGTATTTGCCCATGATATCTTTCCTCACTATATTATAAACTCCATTAGGGCAAGGGATTCTTTTAATATTTTATTCCATTGCTGTATTCCTCAGCTAGACTAGAGAAGAACTCAATTATTCTTTTTTTAATTTATTGAAGCATATCGCTCATACATAAACATACACAAACTGTAAGTGTGTAGTAACAGTTGTGAACTTACAAAGCAAACATATATAACACCATGCAAGGTTCCCATACCTCACCCCATCACCAATATCTTGCATTGTTGTGAAACCTTTTTGAACTGATGATGAAAGAGTATCCTCAAAATATTACTAACCAAAGTATCTTACATTTGGTGTATTTTCCCCCCAGTCCACCCTATTATTATTATTTTTAAAATATCATTTATACATGAACATACGTAAACAATAAGCATATAGTAAAAGTTGTGAGCTTACAAAACAAACATGTATAGCTTCATGCAGGGGTCCCATGCATCACCCACCACCAACACCTTGCACTGTTGTGAGACACTTGTTACAAATTATGAAAGAATGTCATCAAAATCTTACCGCTCCCATAATCCTCAGGATGGGGGAATGAACTATGGACTAGACTTATGGTACTCTACATAGACTTATGATTCTAGCAATGGAAGAAATTTTATCACTGATGTGGAGGCAGCAGCCATTGAAAAATCTGAGGGCAGGGAGAGGGAAAAACAGGTATAATACGGGGGCATTTTGGGGACTTGGGAATTGTTCTGAATGACATTGCAATGACAGATGCGGGCCATTATATATCTTGCCATAACCTACAGAACTGGGTGGAAAAGAGTGTAAACTACTATGTAAACTTTAATCCACACTTAGTGACAATGCTCCAAAATGTGTTCAGCAACTGCAATGAATACACCACATTAATGAGTGATGTTGTTGATGTGAGAAAGTGTGGGAGATGTGTGGCCAGCAGGGCACATGGGAATCCTCTATATTTTTATGTAACACTCATGTAATCTAAGTATCTTTTTAAAAACTAAAATAAAAAAAAATCATACTACTAACTATAGTCCATATATTACATTTGGTGTATTTTCCCCCCAATCTACCCTATTATTATTTTTTTAATATATTTTTATTACAGAAGTTGTGAACTTACAAAACAATCATGCAAATGTGCAGAAATCCCATACAACACACCCCTCTATCAACACATCACACTGTGGTATAACATTTGTTACAGATTGTGAAATAATATCATCAGACTATTACCACTAAACATTGTCCATACAGTACATTTGTCACTTTTCCATACTTCCCCATTATCAACACAGTACATCTTTGGTATAGATGCATAAATATTACAGTATTGCTGTTAACCACAGTCCATTGATCACTTCAGCAGTACTTTTCCCATGCTTCTCCACATTCCCACCATCCTCTAATAGTGACGTGTATCTGTTCTAGTTCACAAAGGACATTCTTGCATCCGTACCGTCAACCACAATTCTCATCCACCTGGGTTTACTGTGTTAATCCGTCCCTGGATTATTCTCTAGCTCTTTTTCAATTGACATTTACATCCTTAGACTACACTTTCCAGCCACATTCCCATTTATAAACTGGCTGTTACTATAAAGTGTTACCATCAACTCTATACATTTCCACACTTTCACAGTAAAGCTAGTTAAACTTCTGCATACATTAAGCATTAGTACTCTATCTCAGTCCTTCTCTTACCTCCTTTAAGAATCCACCACCTACCACCAGGTCTTGAAGATGTTTTCTTACATTTTCTTCTAGAAGCTTTATGGTTCTTACTTTTGTATTTAGGTTTTTGATCCATTTTAAGTTAATTTTTGTATGAGGTATGAGATAGGGGTCTTCTTTCTTTCTTTTGGTTATGGATATTCTGTTCTCCCAGCACCATTTGTTGAATGGATTGTTATGCCTGAGCTGGGTGGCTTTGACAGCCTTGTAAAAAATCAATTGATCATAGATGTGTGGGTCTATTTCTGAACCATCAGTTCCATTCCATTGGTCTATGTGTCTGTCTTTATGCCAGTACCATGCTGTTTTTCCACTGTAACTAGGTAATATGATTTAAAGCTCAGAATATCTTTTTAAGATATTTCTGCCTTTTGGGACCCTTTACCTTTCCAAATAATATTAATAATTGTGTTTTCCACTTATTTAAAAATATGTGGTAGAATTTTTATTGGCATTGCATTGAATCTGTGTATCAATTTGGTTAGAATTGACATCTTAATGATATTTAATCTTCTTATCCATGATCATGGAACATTCTTCCAATTATTTGGGTCTTTTTTTATTTAATAATGCATTGTAGTTTTCTGAACACAACTGCTTTACATCCTTGGTTAAGTTTATTCCTAAATATTTAATTATTTTAGTCACTATTGTAAATGGAATTTTTTTTCCTGACTTCCTCCTCCAATTGTGCATAACTAGTGTCATTTTAAGGTCTATTTCATCTAAGTATAGCACTTGGGATTTTTTGTTGTTGTTGTTACTGCATGCACAGAATATCTTTTCCAGCCTTTCATTTTCAATCTATTGGTATCCTTGAGTCTAAGGTGAGTCTCAAGCAGATAGCATACAGATGACTCATATTTTCTTATCCATTTCACCAGTCTGTGTCTTTTGATTGAGGAGTTTAACCCATTAGCATTCAATGTTATTATTGTTAAGGCACTTCTTATTTCACCAATTCACCTGTGGGATTTATCCATCATATTTTATTTTCACGACTCTTTTGAGACTTTTAGTTAGTTTTACTGATATAATATTAATTTCTAGACTCTCTTCCAATCCTCTCTCTCCTGTCTTTTCTCTCCAGACTACAGGGCACCCTTTAGTATGTCCTGCAAGGCCAGTTCTTTTTTGTAAACTCTCAGGTTCTGTTTATCTGTGAATATTCTAAACTTACCCTTATTTTTGAAAAACGTCTTGCTGAATATAAGATTCTTGGCTGGAAGTTTTTCTCCTGCAGTATTTTAAATATATCATACTACTGTTTTCTTGCCTCCATGGTTTCTGATGAGAAATCAACTCTTAATCTTATTGGGTATCCCTTATATGTTATGCATTTCATTTCTCTTGCTGCTCTCAGAATTCTCTCTGTCTTTGGCATTTGACATCCTGATTAGTATGTGTCTTGGAGTTGGTCTATTTGTATTTATTCAGGTGGGAGTACATTGTGCTTCTTGGACATGGATATCTATGTCCTTCAGTAGGGTTGGAAATTTTTCTACCATTATTTCTTCAAACATTCCTTCTGCCCCTTTTCTCTACTCTTCTAGGACCCTGATAACTCATATGTTTGCATCTCTCTTGCTGTCATTTAGTTCCCTGAAAACTGGTTCAATTGTTTTCCTCCTCAAATCTGCAGTTATATGATTCCACTTTATTTTTAATTTCATTTATTGTGACTTTCATTCCTATAAGATCTGCTATTTTGCTATGTATAGCTTTCAAATTCTTCTTTGTGCTCATCCAGTGTCTTTTAATATCCTTAATCTCTTTAGCCATCTCATTGAATTTATTAAGGAGATTTGTTTGAATATCTATGATTAGTTGTCTCTTTTATGTCATCTGAATACTTACCTTGTTCCTTTAATTGGGCCATATCTTCCTCTTTCTTGGTATGGATTACAGTTTTTGTTGGTGTCTTGGCATCTGGCTTGCTACACGTATTTATTCTGGGTGCAGTTTTTCTCTTTAGTTTAGGGCTTCCTGCCCTTTCTCCTTTGCTGGTTGTGTAGTAGGAGCCGAGGATATAGTTGGTGCTGTAAGCTGTGGAGGCTCAATCTGCCCTCATTTCCTCAGGGACTAATAAAGCTTCTCCCACTTTTCTCCTTTGCCAGAGGTAGGAACAGAGCCACAAGTGTGTGGAATAATTGAAGTCATGTGTGTCTAGACTATAGTTGCCCAGAGAGACTGATGAAGCTTCACATTCCTTCCTCCCCTGCCCAGGGCAGAACATCAAAGACCAAGAGATCCCTGATGGAAAGAAAAGAAATGGACTGTGTAATTCCCAACCATTTGAGGGAAACTCAGGTTTAATAAATCTCAAGCTATCCAAAAGAGCAAATATGGAAGTTAAAAAAAAAAAAAGAGTTATTTATAATCCCAAATTTAAAAAAAATATAAAGAATTTTGGTGAGAATGTGAAATGTGAGGGACCCAGATGCATTTGGTGGGAGTTTTAATTGCTACAAACATTGAAAAGCAATTAAGATAGCTAATATAGTTGAGAATATGACTATCCTTTCACCCAGCAGTTTTATTTATCAAATAATTGCATAATGATATGTGTACAAGAATGTTTCCTGAGAAATTATATGACAAAAACAAAAAAAAATTTGAAGTAAAACATTCAATCTGAAAATGGGCAAATAAATAGTTGAGGGGTCATGGTGAAAATTACAAGGAAACGAACAAGTACTAAACTGTCAACACAAATGGGCATGACAAACAATGAAAGGTCAACCACTTAGCAGAGATGGAACATAATACAGATCATATGAAGGACATGCAAGAGATTATGTATACATGGGTATATATATGCAGGTTATGTATGTCATGTGCATAAATGGAGTATGAAAGAAAGATGTATAGTAAATATACAAAAATGCACAGAGCATAGTAAAAAACTAATTCAAGGGAAGGGTTAGTTACTACGATGTGGGTATAGATTGGCGACTATGAGAAGAATGCACATTGGTGAAGACATACCAGCAGCCTTCCACTCTCATAGTAATAGTTTATTTCTGAACTTAAGGGAATAAATCATTAGATCAAGCATCAGACTTTTATGTCTGGTTACATTCACATGCAAAATGCAAAATCTGTGTTAAGAAAATGCAAAAAGAAGACAGGAAGTTATGAGAAACTAAATATGTTTTGTTTATGTGGAGGCTTTATTGTTTCTCCTTTTCAACATTTTTAATGAACCCATATATATATACATTTAATCTGAAGCAAAATCTTTCCTTTCACTTTGTGAAGTCTAGGTGGTTGGTGAGTGACCAGCTGGAGAGCAGGGAGGTAAGGATAAGACCTCTGTCCTACCGTGGACAATCTCAACCTGAGGCTGCCTGAACAGTAAAGATACTGTTTTATTCTTCTTAACAGAGTGTAACCTTAAGTTGACTGAAAAGAAAACCGCCTGCTCTGAGTATAACTGACGTTCTTGGAGCCATCAGCTGCAGTCAGGAGCACACAGAAAGCCATGAACCCAGCTGTGAAGACATGACACTCACATGCAAGAGCTTAAAAAACATTCTTTTGATGTAGAACAGTTTATGGTTGGGAGTGCTTTAAGGTTATTTTTCAAACTTGCCCCACTAGGCCTTCTGTATTAATATGATTAATTCATTCGTAATTAATTTATAAGGCACGCTTCAGTTTTGTCTTTATAAACTCACAGCTTTGAGTCCTCTGTTTGTATTTCCTTCGTTCGTCTTGTTCTCGTAAACCCAGAGGAAGCCCTGGAGCTCTGGAGAAGCCCTGAAGCACGTGGCATTTTCTAACACCTGGCTACTGCCAAATTCTTGAGGCAAGATTCTCAGCTGAGTTTCTCAGGGATGGAAGCAGGCTCAGTTATAGTGAAGGGAGAAATAGCTTCAAGAGAGATGTTGGGGGAAGGTGGGCTGTATTGGGAAAGCCACTTCCTAACACTTTGAAAAAAGACATTCTCAGTAGAGAGAAAAGCACAAGGACTTTGCAGTAGATCAGAACCACCTTTAATCATGGTTCAACAACTTGACTACATGACCTGGGGCTGATGCATCGCCTCTCCGAATCCTTTCTCTTTTTCTTTCTTTCTCTCTTTCTCTTTCTTTCTTTCTTACTTTGTTTCCCTCCCTCTTTCCTTCCCTCCCTCCCTCCTTTCCTTCCTTCCTTTTACTCTCTCTCTTCCTTCCCTACCCCCCCCCTTCTTTCTTTCTATTACTTCATGTATGGTACTAAATTTGTTTGTAGGCTTAAAAGATAATGGAAATCTGATGAGTTTTTTAAACAGAAGCCTTTCGGTGAAGTTTTGATTTTTTATAAGGAATATGTACATACACTTAACAGTTTTTCATGGGAAAAAAAAATGGTTTTCCTATAGTCCTAAATCTATAGATACTGGTGGCATTCCTTAATGAGCCCCACCCTGTGGTAGTTTGAGACTTCTGTGGACCCATGAAAATTATGTTTTTAAATTAATCCATTTCTGTGTCATGATGATGGGAACGAGTGTTGCTGGGGGGGGGGAGAGGTGGGGGGGTGGGGTTGAATGGGACCTCACATATATATTTTTAATGTAATATTATCACAAAATCAATAAAAAGAAAAAAGAAAAAAAATTAATCCATTTCTGTGGGTGGGAATCTATTGTAGGTAGTACCTTTTGATTAGATTCATTTAAAGCCAATCTGATTAGATTACTTCAGTGAGGAATAAGCCAGGTTGGGTCTTTTTTTTTTTCTTAAAGATTTATTTTTTACTTATTTCTTTCTTCTTCCCCAGCCCACCCCTCCCCCAAGTTGTCTGCTCTGTGTCCATTCGCTGTGTGTTCTTCTGTGACCGCTTCTATCCTCATCAGCGACACCGGGAATCTGTGTTTCTTTTTGTTGCGTCAGCTCTCCGTGTGTGCGGCGCCATTCCTGGACAGGCTGAACTTTTTTTCGCGCTAGGCAGCTCTCCTTACGTGGCGCACTCCTTGCGCATGGGGCTCCCCTATGCAGGGGACACCCCTGCGTGGCACAGCACTCCTTACATGCATCAGCACTGCGCATGGGCCAGCTGCATATGGGTCAAGGAGGCCCAGGGTTTGAACCGCGGACCTCCCATGTGGTAGGCACATGCCCTATCCATTGGGCCAAGTCTGCTTCCCAGGTTGGGTCTAAATCCACTTACTGGAGTCCTTTATAAACAGGATGAATACAGAGAGACAGAGAGAAACCTCCAGAAGCAGAGAGAGACTGTCCCATAAGCCAGAAGCTGAAAGGAACAGAAACCAGGAGAGAGAAAGCCACAGGAGCAGAGAGAAAGCTGAAGGAAGCTAGAAGTTGAAAGCAACAGACGAGAGGAGTAGGGCAAGAAAGCATACAGCCATCGTGCCCTGTCATGTGACTGGAGTCCAGGATCGCCAGGAGCTCTGACTTTGGGGAGAGAGCTTCCTCTGATGCCTTGATTCGGACATTTTTCTCAGTCTTTGAACTGTAACCTTATAAATTAATAAATCCCCATTGTAAAAGCCAACCCGTTTCTGGTATATTGCCTTGACAGTTGTTGGCAAACTAAACCCCAAACACAGGACTCTAAGATGCCAGCCAGAGAAGGCAAATCATTGAGAATCCAGAATAATTGCATCTAAGTTGACAGTCTTCTGAAGCACCTGTGACCTATTGATGGAAAACACCCAAAGGAAAGGGGTACACAAACAGCCTTCTGTAATTCTCCATAAACATTACATTTGTAAACTGATAAAAAGAGTTTTAAATCAAAGAGCATATTCCTATGAACAATCTAAACACTTCAGAAGAATACAAAGAAATTAACCTACCCCCACAACACTCTCCACATATACCACTTTTAATAATAAATTGTGCCTCTTTCCAGAAAAGTTCTGTGCTTTTGCAAACACATTTACCTAATATTGTTATATAAAACATGGTGTAACACAAGCGGGACCTTTGTAGGCTTGTTCCTTTGCAACTTCTTCACTTAATATCTTTCATAATTTCTGGTATCATCTCACCAAGGTGTACAGCAACGCACAGCATGAAGCACCCATGTACATTCCTATTAATGGACATTTGTTTCCATTTTTTGCTACTGGAAACCAGGAAGCCCTGAAAAATAATGGCGTAAACTTATTTGCACATTTAGGTGAGCGCATCTGTAGCCTATTTCCTAGCTTATTCTACAAAATGATATTATTACTTCAAAGGTCATATGCATTTATGAAGGTTGATATATTTATTTCCAAATTGCTCTCCCAGACACTCAGGCACAAGGAAGAGTGATAGTCTCCTTCACAAAGGTTATTTTCAAATTTACTCATCTTTGCCAAATTGGTATCCCATTATTTTAGTTAGTATTTCACCACTTTGTGTCAACTGAGAGTTTTGGTAAGACAGACATGTAGTTCGAGATTATGTTCCTTGACAAGGGTCTGAAATGAAGATATTCTATGGCTGACTATGGCATGAATTTAGAAATCAGATAAATATTCTAATAAAATGATCTTCTCTAGTTAAAATTAAGGGGCAAACTTTGGGCTCTCATACCTCAACAGCATCCCAGAGGTTTCAAAATCAAGTTCAGATCTTGAGGTTGGCATTGCAAAGCTCCTCATAAGGTGGTTTGCAAATTTCTCTTTGACGCTATCACTTGGCAGAGCACTTTTCCACTGTGCTCCAGGAATATTAGACTCAGGAGTCTTCTTAACCTTAGTGGCAGTGATTTTTGGTTTGCAGTGATTTTTCATCATGCTGTATAACTCCTAATCATTTTGCAAGGCTCCACAGAAGGGTCACCCCTTCTAGCATATTGTTTCTGAACTCTTAGCAGCTGGATGCATCTCTCCTCTTCCCACTTCTGCCCAGATCCCATTCATTGGTAGGTCTTCCCCTTGTTATTAGGGTTTGCCACATGGAGTCTGTGCTCCTAAGCATTGCACAAAACCACATATGGGATGATGGGAAGGCAGTGATAGAACTTAATTTGTTTCTCATCCTTTCGTGGTTTCCAGTTTAGCCTATGTGTAGTGACAAAGAACACGTATTTTTGCTTATAAATCGATGCTCTACTCCCCCTTTGGGCTACACTTAGTGACTTGTTTCCATTGAGTAGAATGTACAATTGCAGGGGTGGGGAGGGGAGGAGAAGGAGTACTTTGATAGAGAAGAATCCTGACAAACATAACCTCAGCCAGGTCATTCAAGTCTGCCTCATCAGTGATGAGTCAAGTGGATAGCACTTGTTATGGTTTGAAACTGTAGGTTCCCCAGAAAATCATGTTGTTAAAACTCATCCGTTCCTGTGGGTATAAACTTATTGTCAATAGGATTTTTTGATTAGGTGACTTCAGTTAAGGCATGGCCCAGGATGGGGCTTAATCCTTTTTTTGTAAATTTTATTTTTTAATTTTTACTTATTTCTCCCCCCACCCCAGGTTGTCTACTCTCTGTGTCCATTCGCTGTGTGTTCCTCTGTGTCTTCTTGCATTCTTGGCAGCAGCACTGGGAATCTGTGTCTCCTTTTGTTTTGTGTCATCTTGCTGCATCAGCTCTCCATGTGTGTGGCACCATTCCTGGGCAGGCTGCACTTTTTTCCCACTGGGTGGCTCTCCTTGTGGGGTACACTCCTTGTGCATGGGGCTCCCCTACGCAGGGGACACCCTTGTGTGGCAGGGCACTCCTTGTGCGCATCAGCACTGTGCATGGGCCAGCTCCACACAGGTCAAGGAGGCCCTGGGTTTGTACCCTGGATGTCCCATGTGGTAGGCAGACACTCCATCTATTGAGCCAAATCCACTTCCCTGGAGTCTTTTATAAGAGGATAAAATTCAGGCAGATATAAAACCATGGAAGCAAGAAGCTGAAAGCAACTAAACTCAGAAGAGAGGGGAGAAACTACCAGATGGCTGCCATGGACTTTGCCATGTGATGGAGAAGTCCAGGCTTACCAGCAGTTGGTCTTTGGGAAGAAAGCATCACCTGATGATGGCTTGAGTTGGACATTTTTCTCAACCTCGAAGCTGTAAGCTTCTGAGCTAATAAATCCTCACCATTAAAAGCCAATACATTTTATGGAAGCTGCTTTCAGCAGCTTAGCAAACGAAAGCCAGACATCCTTGATATGAAGTGGTGGGAAGGGCACTTCATCACGCTCACCTTCCTCTCTAAAACCCATAACGCCAGGCTAATCATGAGAAAACATCAGATGATCCCAAATGAAGGGGCATTCTAGAAAATGCATAACAGCCCTCCCCAAAACTGTCAGGGCCATGAAAAGGAAAGTCTAAGAAACTTATCACAGCTGAAAGGGGTCTGAGGAGCCAAGACAACTGAATGCAACATGGTGTCCTGGATGGGATGTTGGAGGAGAAGAAGGGCACAAGGAAAAAGACTAGTGAGGCTTGGCCCAGTGGTTAGGGCATCCGTCTACCACATGGGAGGTCCGCGGTTCAAACCCCGGGGCCTCCTTGACCCGTGTGGAACTGGCCCATGCGCAGTGCTGATGCGCGCGAGGAGTGCCAAGCCATACAGGGGTGTCCCCCGTGTAGGGGAGCCCCACCCACAAGGAGTGCGCCCCGTAAGGAGAGCCGCCCACTGAGAAAGAAAGTGCAGTCTGCCCAGGAATGGTGCCGCACACACAGAGAGCTGACACAAGATGACGCAACCAAAAGAAACACAGGTTCCCGTGCCGCTGACAACAACAGAAGCGGACAAAGAGAAAAGAAATTGGACACAGAGAACAGACAACCGGGGTGGGGGGAAGGGGAGAGAAATAAATAAATAAATAAATCTTAAAAAAAAAAAAGACTAGTGAAATTCAAATACAGTCTGAAGGTGTTCCTACTAATGTGCCGGCGTAGGTGTCTTGGTTGTGATAAACGCACTGTGGTAATAGAAGACGTTCACGTTGGAGGAAAGTGGGTATGGGATGTACAGAACTCTCTGTACCAAGATTTTGTGCAATTTCAGGGAATTGAAATGCATTCTAAAACAAAAAGTTCAAGCTCTACGTCTCACTAGCTAAGTGACTTTGAATACGTTACATAACCTGTCTGTGCCTAAAATGTTCTTATCTGAACACAGGAGTCATTAAGAGGTCATTAAGAGCGTTTAAAATGGTTTCTGTCAAACTTTTCAAGAAGATAAAATAAATAACCATAAATGTATTGTTGCATGATGAGATGATTTTCGGCGTGAGGAGTGTGCAATTCTAGTGCACAAACATGTTTTTAATGGCAACCTCATTAGATACTAACACACAACCATATGTAGTAAGGCCTTAGTGATGTCTATTGAATAATTAATTTAGTAATCATCATCAAACTCTTCAGGGATGAAGACTGCAAGAATGTTAGCGGTTTTATCACAAATATGCCCCCACTAGCTCTTTAAAGAAAACAAAAACAACAAAACATTCATTTTGCTCCCAAATTTCTGCATTGTAGAGCACGGCCAAGATAATTTGGAAAACCTTTATGGCAGGGATTAGGAGTTACCAACATAGCTCTAAAAGAAATCTCAATATTGCTCTTAGTAAAGCATGATTTTCAGGCAGTAAATTTTCTATCTAAACTTTCCAGAATAAATAATTGGCTCAGTGTAGTCCTTGGCAAGCAAATGAATTAGCCTCCTGTCAGAGGTTATGAAAAATGAGCCAATTAAATTTTTCATGACAACTGCCCAAAATAATGACATTTATTAACAACTATTTGCTAATAAGCCTTCTTTTCCCCCCCGACTTCTGTCAGACAATTATCTATAGAGGGAACACCTCCTTTGTGGCAATCAGACCATGGCATTTGTGTATGTTTCCTGCTTCTGGGAGATCACAAAACAGGAACACATCCTTAAACCAGAAAGGGGGAAAGGAAGAGTTCTAGAAATTCTGATTCTTATTCGGCTGATTATATAATTATTTCTTCTTCCCCTCAACATTTTCCTTGTGCCCATCGCCATGAAACCATACATTAGTTAGTTTGAGTCTCCAATATTTTCTGTTGCTTAATATTTTATCTATTGTATACTCTGCCTTCCACTTTTTTCCCCAGACCCCACTATTTCATTCTTTCTCTCTTTTCTTTGGATCCTTTCCAAATGTTTTTCAATTCAAAATCATGTTTTTTTTTGTTTTGGTGCTTTCATTGCCTTACTTCCAGTAATGCAATTTAATGCATTTATGATGATGATGATGATTTTTTTTTAGCTTAAGTTTCTTTCATTATTCTCACCCAAGGGCTAATTTTCTATGCAGTTAATAAAGCTTCAGCTTCAAGGAGTCTCACTTGACTTCTTCCCTTCCAGGACCCAGGAAGAGCGCTCGGAAATATTCTTGTGGTCATGTGACTTTGTAAACTTTGCACATGTAAAGTATTTTTACCCCAATTGTTAAGGAGCACTGCCTCTTTCCTCTCTGAGGTCCACTCCTTCACACGTTCCGCATGACTGGAAACTTTTGAAAGCTCACAGGCATTTTTGGGATGCAGCCAGGAAGTTGAGCGGAGGACATACTTAGCTGGAGTTTACATGGTTTGCTACTATTCTGCTTATAGGCAAATTATTGCTAACTGTGCTGATGCAAGGATGGCTCCCCTGAATACTCCTTTTGTGCCCAGTATCAGCTCATCCTCTGTCATGACCCACAGATGCAGAACTAATGATCATATGGCATTATGAACATACCTTAAGCAATCAGCATTGAAATTCAGCAAAATGCATGAACACTTAAGAACAGACATTAGAAATTAAAGATTTGGAAGCTAGTCTGTCAAACACTCCTCCACTTAGGACAAGTCGTCCCAGTTATCAGTGCCACATGACAAATCTCCCCAAAGCTCAGTGTCTTCAAACAACAATACTCGTTGCCTTGATTCCTTGGGTCAGGAACTGGGCCATCGTTCCGCTAAAACAGATTCTCACGTATCAGCAGTATACTCTATAATGCAGTGTATACATCTACAAGTCCATCATTTTTTTTTTCTGATGGAAATTGAGCAAAATGGAATTTATTAGAAATCCTGTGATTTTAGGACACAAACCTGCAGCAGTTTCATAAGCAGTGATTACACCTGTGTGTGAAGTCCCCTATTTTATAGCACCAACTACAAAAGCGGGTGTAGCTCAGTGGTTGAGCACCTGCTTCTCACGTACGAGGTACTGGGTTCAATCCCCGGTACCTCCTTAAAAAAAAAAAAAAAAGAAAGAAAACAAAAGCTGCTGTCATACAGAGAGGTAATCAAAGAGTAAGTGAGCAGATGGAAAATGAAAAAAGCATTGTAGCATTTTGTCGTGTAGTTGAATTTTTAAAAAATTTATTAGATTTTGTGATTCTGTGAGTAGTTTTCATGTTTTTGCTGTGATTGGTTTTCTCACTCTGAAGCACTGACGTTTGAACTCGTGTTGGTAATTTGGTTCTATTTTCCTTAAAGTCAAGTCCTCTGCACCCTGGACTGCTGCCCCACACCCATGGGTTCTCGGTGCTCTGGATGTATGCTTTTGATCCTGCAGGTTTCTGAATTCCCTAAATGAGCTAGAACTTCCTGTCTTCCTGTGTCCGTTTTATGTACCTTCTGCACTTCCACATGTTGGCAGGATTCCTCCAGCAGAAGGAAAATAGGCAGGTGCTGCTGACTGGCATTTGCACCGACGAGCCAGCGGCCAAGCAGGTGACAAGTGTTTCCCCTCTCCCAGGAACAAGGCAACTCTGGAAAATAGGGAAGACAGGGTCTCTGCAGAAACAGCGTAAAGAAAGAAAGAGAAACAGGTAATTCACAGAAGGGACCTGAAGTCTAGTTTCCTTAAAACATGCTACAATTCTTTCCTGAGGATTAGTCTTCTGAGGTTCTCTACATCTTCTTGAGCTAATAAATGAATTTACATTTTAAGCATTTATTTCATGCAGATTCTTTACCTTAATAAGATCGTGTTCTACTAGGGACTTTTAAATTTTGTTATTTCATCATTATCTGTGATTATAATCTATTTCGTCTAAAGTTTTGTAATTTTGTTCCCTCCACCCTTTGGATGGATGGATAGCTAGTTAGGTGCTAGATTTTGATAGGTAGGTAGGTAGATATGTGGATAGATGATAGGTAGGTAGGTAGATAGATAGATGCAAATATAGAGATAAATAGGTATATGGAGATAAAGATTGATTAGATGGATGGGTGGGTGGGTAGTTGATAGATGGATGGGTAGAATAATAGATGATAGGTAGATAGATAGATAGATAGATAGATAGATAGATAGATAGATAGATAGAGTAGATACATTTCTCTTGAACATATTTTTCAGAGCTTTAGATATTTAATTCATCAGTTCAACTGTTTTTCCATTTGTAATTTGTCAAATTTTATCTATGTGTTAACATATTTCTTCTGCTTTCCAAAGGATTATTTTCCTACCTTTTATGAGATATATCATCATCATAATTTAGCATATTAGAAATTCTTTCAAGGATGTTAACATTTACATTCTGCTTTGCAATGACGTTTATCACATTTATTTAGACGTAATTCTACAGGTAGACGGATCCCCATTTGCCACCTCTCCGATCATGCCTGGCTTTCCCGAATCAAAAAGTTTTTATTTTGATTGATCTCTTATTTCATTGGGTTACATCTCTAAGTGGTTGTTTTTTTTTTTCCAGGAAGACTTCATGATTGATGTATTTCCCATGTCCTTGCACATTTTTAAAAGTCTCTCTTGGTTGGTTTCGTATGTGCATGACATTTCCTAAATCATGTGTTTTATGACCATCTCAACTTGAGAAGAAGGAGTTGTAAATCACATTAGGATTTGCTTTAGAATGTGTCTATTTTAACATATGTGTCAGAGATAATAACTCATGGCAATAAACAACTTAATTCCCAAGTGTTAAAACTCTCCATCTCAAGCACGACCAAGAAGAAGGGTTAATGGTGTTGAAACTTCCTGCTACCTGGGGGGCTCTTGGGGGAGACAAACCTTCATCTGCAATGTGAGAGCCTTGAGGGACTCTAACGTGCAGAAACTGCTGTGTTGGGTTTGTTTGGAAGCAGGGGGTGGAGTATAAAGCATTCAGGCTTCATCCTAACTTTGGGAGTAGCAGGTTGGTGCCCCATGCACAGCCCCATCTCTCAGCTCTCTCCCATGGACACCTTGATGACAACACACACCTGTGCTGGGGTCCGGAAGACACCGTGACCAGTACTTGGTGCCAGCCACACTGGACCCAAGAGGAAGCATTTGCAGACCATGGCGGTGCAATGGAAATCACTTCTTCTGTTGCCCTTTATCTTCCTTCAAGTACCTGACATGAAGAGTGCTCCACCAGTTGGGTTTGGGTCTATTAAAATAGACTTTTTGGGAAGTAGTTGTGGCTCAACTGACCTCCATATAGGAGGTCCAGGGTTCGGTACCCAGGGTCTCCTAACCCATGTGGTGAGCTGGCCCACACACAGTGCTGCCACATACAAGGAGTGCTGTGCCATGCAAGGGTGTCCCCTGCATAGCGGTGCCCCACGCTCAAGGAGTGCACCCCACAAAGAGAGCCGCCCTGCATGAGAAAGTGCATCCTGCCCAGGAGTGTGCCACACACATGGAGAGCTGATACAGCAAGATGACGCAATAAAAAAAGAGACACAGTTTCCCGGTGTCGCAAGACAAGAATGCAAGCGGACACAGAAGAACACACAGCGAATGGACACGGAGAGCAGACAACAGGAGGAAGGGGAGAGAAATAAAAATAAACAAACAAACAAACAAATAAAATAAAATAAAATAAAATAAAATAAAATAAAATAAAATAGACTTCTTGAAGTTCCTCTGACAGTTGTTACTCATGGGTGGGTGGCAGAGGCGATCCTCCACATCGATATTTCCCCAAGATTTAACCTAGTCAATCTGCAAACCATCTGCCTAAGCAATGCCACATTTTAGGTTGTTTTTATATTAATTGGGAGCATTGCTTAATTTACCAGGTGTTAAAATATAAAAACCAGAAGATGAAATTAAGTTCGTTTGGATTGTCCTAAAATCACGTATTCTCATCACCCTGCAAGGAATGCATTCTGGGCATTGGTTCTGTTTTTGTTTTTTTGTGGCTTTTTTTCCAAAAAAAAGTGCTTTTTATGCATGTTTTTGTGTTTTTCTTTTCAAGTATCATGAAAATGTCATGAAAAATAGAAGAAGGAGGTGAAAACTATAGAGCATACGTTAGCAAACAGCTGCTATGAGTAAGTTTTATACAGCATAAGTTTGCTCATTTTAGTCAATGCATAATGAGATGGTTTTATTATTCCTTGACCTTTCAAGCTTTGACTTCATCCACTTTGTTCTCTAAAATATTGTGACTCAGGAAATGTCCTTTTGGAGAGAATGCTAAAATGGTGCTTTTTTTAGGCTTCTCCATGGGGTATGAGACTTTTGACATTATTGCATATTAAATTACATTTTACGTGGAGTTGTTTTTATTTGGGCCTGTTGTCTTTTAGATGGTGTGGTTTAATGGCAGTAAAAATGTAACAGAAAAAGATTAAACTAAAAGAAGGAATAAGATAATTCGGGAAAAATAAATTTCTTCCTAGCTTTTAACTTAAATTGTCATCAACGTATTTGCTAAACCCAATCAACCTAGTCTCTTAATTTAAAATAAAAGGGAACCATTTCATAATCAAAAATATGTGGAGAATAATATGGGGAAACAGAAACCCAAAGTCATATTCAACAAATACTACCATTTTACCAAATTTATCTAAGATCCGGATTTTTCAGGACATCAAACACATATAGTTTAACCAACTATTTGTAGGCTAACCAAGAGTATGAAAAATTCCATTTTCTTGCTTTTTCTTTCTCCCTGAAAATAACCATTATCCTCAAGTAATTGAGAACACTACCTTCCCAGGCATGTTTTTATGTGACATGACACACCTACAGAAAACAATTTGTGCTATGGCTCTCTCCCTCTTTTTTAATTTGCATGCACAATATCAAACTTTATCTTTACCACATGGCCACATGCTATTTCCTCAGAGATATTTTTGCAATGTATCCCAGCTTTTATTTGCAGAGCCAGTTCATTTATTTTTAACTGTTTTATAATACTACATTGAATGTATATCCCTGACATTTAGGTTATTGTGATTTTTTTCAATGTTTTGTATCTCCTCGAGCATGTGTGAGTGTGTGTGCATTGTTTCTGTTTCTGTGAAATGACTAGGTCATAAGTTTGCAAGGAAGTGTGCTTTCAACTTTGCTAGGTATTTCCAAAATAATTGAACAGATTTGTAGTCTAACCAACAGAGTATGAAAACTTCCATTTTCCACAACCAAAGGAAACACTTGGTACCGTCAAATCTTGCAAATAAAAAAAATCTAAATGATATCAAAAAAGGAGCTCCCCATTATTTAAAAGTATAATTTCTTAACTTTTAGGGTTTGAACAAATTTTTGTAATGCTTTGAACTGTTTAGTCTTCTTTAATATAAAATGTCTTTTTTATATCATTTGCTTATTTTCTTCAGTGTTCCTTTTCCTTATCACTTTGTTAAGACTTCCTTATGGTGGGGACCAAATCCATTTTGGGTTTTAGCCCTTGTACATATTTCCCAGTCTGTGGCTTTAAAATTGGTTAACAGTGCCTTCTGTTATGCAGAAGCTTTTGCTTTTAATGCAATTTGGTATGCCAATATTTTCCTTCCGGGTGTCTTACTAAAACTTTCCCTAGTCAAAAGCCACAAAACATTTCTCATACACTTTCTTTTAAACGTGTGAACATTTCCTTGTTAAATTTAGGTATTTAATCCACCTAACTTATTTTTTTATGTTGTGATGAACAGTCTATCATCCCCTCCATTAGTGTGGCATAGACAATTGCTTCAGCACTGTTTTTCTGGAGACCCACTCTCTCCACCCTGCTTTACAATGAATTTCTGTGTTATCTACTATGAGTTTCCTTTCATGCCTTCATCTATTTCTAGTCTGTTTTAGTCCTTTGGTCTCTTTGTCTACCCAGGGCCACACTGTTGTAATTACTATAGGCTTTCTAAGGTCTTGCTATTTTTAAAGAGTATTTCCCCATCTTTATTATTCTCCTTCCAAATTTTCTTGACAAGTCTTGGCCATTTACCTTCCATGTCAATTGAGAACCATCTTGTCCAGTTTAATGAAATACTCAATTGTGATGTGATAGGCAGCAGTGCATTGAATTTTTATGTATTTCAGGAGAGTAAATATCTGTACAGCCATCAAATCTTCCCTTTAATCATCAAAGTATATCTATCTGCTTATGTGTTACATCTTCATTTATGTTTATTTCTCTCCATAATGGGCTTTCATGATAGGTATATTTTAGGCACTTTATCCTTGTTGGGTTTTTTTAATTTTTATTTTTAATATAAAGCTTGTTAAATGATGTTTCCTAATAATTTGTTTTACATCTAGAGGGACCCAAATTGCTTTTTGCAGATTCCTCTTACATTCATCAGCTTTATGAAACTCCTTTATTAACAGAGTCCCTGAAGATTTCCTTGTATTCTCAGTAGAAAAAAAATGATACGCTTCTTTCCAAACAGTTTTTCCATCCCTCTGTACATTTTTTGTCTCATTGCCTTACTAGCACATCCAGTATAATTTTGAGTGGGTAGTATATGTTTGCCAGGGCTGCTATGACAAATACCACACGCTGGTATTTGGTTTCAACAACAGGAATTTATTGGCTCACGATTTGCAGACTTAGAGGCCGACATCAGTGTAACAGCAGGCCATCCTTCTCCAAAGTCTGTGCCCTGCTGGTGGCAGCTGGCCGACAGCCAGTCTGCCTCCGTCACATGGCCACCTGTCGCTCCTGTGTGTTCCTGTGTTTTCAACTCCCTCATCCAAATTTCCTCCGCTTCGGAGGACTCTGGTCACATGGGAGTAACATCTCCCTCTTGCCCAGTTTGGATTCATCTTAATAGGATCTTCAAACATCCCATTTACCAAGGAGCCCACACCCCCAGGGCCAGGGCTTAGGACCCAGACACATTTTCGTTTGGGACATGATTCTATCTCCACGGTGTGCATTGTTTTTTTATTTTTTTGTTTGCTTTTAAAGATCTATTTTTATTTTTTCTCACCCCCTCCCATTCTCCCCGTTTCTGCTCTCTGTGTCCATTCACTGTGTGTTCTTCTGTGTCTGCTTGTATTCTCATTAGGTGGTTCTGGGCAGGGATCCTAGGACGTTCTGGAGTGGCAGAGAGGCTATCACTCTCTTGCACCACCTCAGTTTCCCTGTTCTGCTATGTCTTCTTCTCTCCTCTCCTCTGTGTCTCCTGTTGCATCATCTTGCTGTGCCAGCTTTCTGCAACGGCCGGCACTCCCGCTCGGGGCCGCATTCCCACATGGGCCAGCTCTCTGCGTGGGCCACCTCACCAAGTGGGTCAGCTTGCCCTCACCGGGAGGCCCTGGGCATCAAACCCTGGACCTCCTTTATGGTAGACGGGAGCCAATTGGTTGAGCCACATCCGTTTCCCTGCATTGTTTTTTATCAAAAGGTTTTACATATTTAATATGCCTCATGGTTGAAGTTTTAATGTACTACAATTCTTTAAATTGCTAGAGGCTAATCACATGGATACATTTAAATTCCTACTTGGCTAATCACATGGATACATTTAACTGCAAGCTACAATGTTAAGACAGGACATGGGTGTGCCTCTGAATCTCCATCTCGCCCTGGAGAGAAAGCCCTTCTCTCCACTCTAATAAGCTCAGGGCACAGGGTGGCAATTCCCAGGGGGGTTCTGCCTCAGCTACCACCTGGGAAATGGCTCCTGGTTGCACAGTCCATCAGCCCTGCCCCACCTGCCCCGTGTCCTTCCTGCTATCGACCACCTTCTCTCAACACCTTTCTTTTAAGCATTCATGGGGCTGCCTGCTTGCCATCTGCTTTCTCCTCCAGAACTCAAATTCCATGCTTGGAGGGACCTTGTCCCTCCCTTCCTTGCTGAACCCCTCGTCCTGAGATTAATGCCTACGACACACAGTAAACACTGACAAACAACTTTCATGAATAAACAAATTGGGTCCAGGTGTATGAGGTGCCTGCCAAGTCCAAAGGTGAACGTTTTCTCCAGCTATAACATTTTTTAAAAAGATAAATATTGAAGTGGATGTTGCAGAACCCAAGAGCCTTCAACGGAATAATACGATTATCCTTCTGCCCTTTCGATTCAGAACCACGTCACACAACATTTAGACATTCCCGAGCTAGATTTTAGCCCTCAGTTTTTAGGAGATGTTTTCTTTTTCATTTGTCTGGAAATCCGGACATTGGGAGGGTCACACTTTGAGGTCGGCAGGGACCTTTCTTGACCTTTCCTGGGGCAGAAAGAATTGGCAGGGACATTCACCAACCCAAACGCTGTCCCTCACTACCTTTCTGTTGCTGCACGACAAATTACTGCGAACTTAGCAACTTAACACACCATTTATTATCTTACAGTGTCTGTGTGTCAGGGAATTAAAGCACAGCTGAGCCAGGCCCCCTAACCCACTGTGTCACACGGCTGCAATCCAGCTGTCAGCCAGGGCTGTGGTCTCCTTGGGGACTGGGGAAACATCCACCTCTGTGTGCCTTCAGGCTGTTGGCAGAATTCATCTCCTTGTGGTTATTGGACCAAAGCCTCCATTTCCTGAAAGGCTGTCAGCTGAGGGTCCCTCTCAGCGATACGGGCCACCCACATTTACATGCCCCACGAAACTCTCCTTAGCCCCTCTCGCAAAAAGGCAGCTGAGCTCTTCTAATCCAGAAATCAAGAAAGGATGCCTTTGAGTTTCACCTGATTGAGTCAGGCCCATCCACAACAAACTCCCTTATCATTAACTAAAAATCACCTGATTCAGATCCTAACTCCATTTGCAAAGCCCCTTCCCCTTTGCTATATTTTCTTGACTAGAAGCAAGTCACCCTCAAGGGGAAGGAACTTTCCAGCTTGTGAAAGAATGGGCCCACCTGAGGGTTGTCTGCCTCAGTGTGCTCTCAGGAGAGTGGGAGGATGTGGAGGAGAAAGTACATAAGAAGGCAGACACTATGACAAGGTGCAAGGTGAGGCACCACCAAGAGCAGGTGTGAGTCTGCCTCTGTCAATTAAGCCTCAGACTTATCCCAGCTGGAGGCCAGAGAGCTATCCTGGATTACCCTGCACCTGTGAGCCATTGGTGACTCTGCACCTGTGAGCCATGGGTGACCCTGCACCTGTGATCCATTGGTGATTCTGCACCTGCCAGCCATTGGTGACTCTGCACATGTGAGCCATTGGTGACCCAGTACCTGCGAGCCATTGGCCACTCTGCACCTGTGAGCCATTGGCACAGGAAAAGGGAATGCAAACTCAAAGCACATCCAGCTGTCTGAGCACATGGGCACAGCATCTCCAGCAGCCCAAGAGGTCCTTCTGTAGATGTGCCTTAACACAGGTGCAAACTCAATGAAGTGAAGATGGGCTCTCCAAAGATGGTGGAAACACCCCAGAAATGGTGGGAAAATGCCCCGAGGCAGGGCACCCACACTGTCTTCTAGAGAAGGTGGATCTGAATCAATCTTCTTCCTCTTCTGAAATAGCATGCATGTTGCCTGATTCTAACATCAAATGTAGGAAAAGGAAAAGCCAACTCAGAAACTCGCCCATGCATGAAGGACTTAAATCACGTGTGATATCATCTGGTTGCATTCAGTTCCTGCACAACCAGATTTTGTCCTCTGCCCACACACACGTGGCTTTTAAAGTGTCTAGTTAACGATGTGGACCTCAATTACATCTCCTCTCAGGTCCTTCTAGGTGGCCGTGGGAGCCACCAGTTTTTGCCTCTGCATGCTGCTGCCTGCCATATATTATTTTCAGGGGATTCATTTCACTTTTTATCAGCATGAAAATACATGAGACTGAGGGAAGCAGACTTGGGTCAATGGATAGAGCATCTGCCTACCACATGGGAGGTCCATGGTTCAAACCCAGGGCCTCCTGACCCATGTGGAGCTGGCCCACGTGCAGTGCTGATGTGTGCAAGGAGTGCTGTGCCATGCAGGGGTGTCCCCCACATAGGGGAGTCCCACATTCAAGGAGTGCATCCCGTAAGGAGAGCCACTCAGCATGAAAGAAAGTTCAGCCTGTCCAGGAGTGGCACCACACACACGGAGAGCTGATGCAGCAGGATGATGCGACAAAGGGAGATACAGATTCCTGGTGCCACTGACAAGAATGGAAGTGGACGCAGAAGAATACATAGCGAATGGACACAGAGAAGAGACAACTGGGGTGGGGGAGAGGGGAAGAGAAGAGGAATAAATAAAGGTAAATCTTTTTTTAAAAAAAGAGGCTGAAATACAAATGCTGCTGACATGTCTTCGTGAGACAATGATTTACTTTTCTGTATAAGTTCAGTAGTGAGCCATCCCACCATCTTATAGGTGATCATTCTCCCCAAAAAAATCAGTACTTAGAAATGATGAGGACACCTGCTCAACAGAACAAGAATCATTTGGATAAATCAGCAATGTGTATATGCTAACTTAGTGATTGAGACTAATTGGTCCATATTTATTATGGTGGAAGAGCATATTAGCATTCATTTCACTTTGGCCATCTGTGGATGTTAGACAGGTCGATGTGGAAATATGATCTGCTTTGGGTGTGCACACATCTCCACTCCTTGGATTTCTGTGAGGTCCCCAACCTGAAGTCCCAACCTCCTGGCCTCTTGCCCAGGTCCCCTGCCTTAGGAAGCTTGGCTTGGCTTCTTTAATGTGTTGCTTTGGGCATCTGCTCTTAGCCATGGGGTGATGTCAGTTGCCAGAAGGAAGATCACAACTCTGAGCTCAGCAACACATGGGTGGGCTGCTGAGGTCCTCAGTGTAGCTCCTTCCCTAAACCACGACCTCAGATACTACGTCTGCCAACAGGATACCCAACACCTGGAACCCTTCTGTCCTGACTCCTCTGATACCTCCACTGGTTCATAACTAAGTTGGGAAAGAGAGCCATTCATCTGCTCTCCTCCCCCATAAGTGTTTTCACGTTTAGGATCTTTTA
Organism: Dasypus novemcinctus; assembly: GCF_030445035.2. Classification (NCBI taxonomy): domain Eukaryota; kingdom Metazoa; phylum Chordata; class Mammalia; order Cingulata; family Dasypodidae; genus Dasypus; species Dasypus novemcinctus. The sequence continues at coordinate 6,627,317 of NC_092216.1, read as the reverse complement.
GTCTGTGTATCCACAATTGCATCCTTTCATTGGTTAAGCCGTCACTGATTGAACACATTCCATGAGCAAGACAGCATACAGGAACACATCACCAACCATGACTCAAAAATGCATGGCAGAGTCTTGCAATTCTTCCATTTATCTATTTCTCTATAATAGAGAAAATTTTTATATGTTACTTAAAATCATTTTGGGGGTGAGGTCATTTTCAACCTTTCATTAGACTAAGGTCACTTAGCAAAATTGAGACATATCTAGCATACGAATGGTTAAATGAATAAAAATATAGCCACACAATGGAATGTGACATGATCCATTAAAATGAGGTACAAGAGTTTACTGAGAAAAGGATGTGATTATTATCTATTGCTAAATGGAAAAAAGAGATCCATGTGATCTTTCTGATAAATATGTGTTATTTTTCTCCTTGGATGGATTAGGCAGGTAGATAGATAGATAGATAGATAGATAGATAGATAGATAGATAGATAGATAGATAGATAGATAGATAACTATACATAATAGATGATAGATGGACAGATAAAGATGATAGATAGAGATGATAGAGGATAGATAGAAGTATAGATAGATGATGGATAGATGATAGTGGATAGATAATAGATGGATAGATGGATAGGCAGACAGAGAGATAGATAGATAGATAGATAGATAGATAGATAGATAGATAGATAGATAGATAGATAGATAGATAGATGATAGAAAGATAGATAATGTTGCCTGATTTTAGAATCAGGCAACAGATAGATAATGGATAGATAATGGATAGATAGATAGATGATAAATTAGATAGATGTTAGATAGATGGATGGATAGATAGATAAGCAGATAGATAAAATTATACATATCACCCTAAATTTTGCCATGGCTGGCTATAAATGGCTGAGCTACTGCTTCTCTAGATCTTTGCACTTTGGAGTCTGAGTCATTAGCATTATTCACTGGAAAGGGTGACTTGTTCCCAGCACGGCAAGTTCTTCCCTCAACTACCGAGGAGGCTCCTTTAGAACACATTTCCCTCAATCTGATTCCCCGCCAGTCCCTACACCACTGGCTGCTGGAACACAGCCTGCTCCCTTGCCTGGCTGTGCCAGCAGGGAGCAGAGAAGCACACTGGTCAGGACCAGCTTATTTGCTGCCTCCTGGGACACCTAATTAAATGCATGTGTTTTGAAACGGTATCGCGATTCCAGACACTGTGCGTCCAGTGGAAACAACAAAGCTAAACAAGTAATAATCCTTTTTTTTCTTAAGTTGTGAATTTCGACAGTCCCGGCACTGCACTAACTGCTGAGGACAAAAAGATGAGAAGACACGATTCCTGTTTCAGAGCTGCTTCCAGTCTCATGAAGATGGGTTTGCTTAGGTTCCTAAACAGGATTGCAATGACCTGGGAAGCCTCGCCAGTTTGGGGCACTGGACCCTTTTTGAGGGTCTCCAACCCTCTGGATTCTTCAGACTCATTCGAGTTCTGTGGTGGAGATGCAGGTCCCTAATTCCTCTCACTAAGACCTCTCCTCTCCACCCCATGCCTGTCGCAGAGACAGTCGGATGCCACATCGCCGTTCAGACTGAAAACACGGTGGTTTATATACCAAGCACCATTTCCAGTAGTGCCCCTACGTTTTGGCTCATAGTGAGATCCTACAGCATCCCAAGGTCGGCTGCACACGTCACACCTACAGGTGGCATGTGGTGGTTTTGTGAGTCTGCAGGGCAGTTTAGAGATGAGCCCACTCTAGCTAGAGATGCAGTGAAGATTCAGGGCAAGCTTCTAGGGCTGCCTCCATGGTCGCTGAAGTCTGGGAGCTGTGACGATGATATCAGGTAGGAAAGCAGAGCAGCTGCTCAGAGTCCCCAGGTCCCACAGGCAGGGCACACTTTGGAGAAGTATTTCCCAGTCCTGGGAGCACAGCAGGGCAGTGCTCATAAGCTGCCTTAAATTGGACAGAAGGAATAAGTGTCCAATCCCAAATGGACCCAGCATTGAACTTACAGAAAAACCCTAAATCTGTAGCTTAGTCCTCTAAGAAGGGATATTAAAAATAATGTGTTCATTTGATCAGTTCAGTCTCACACATGGGCTACACTTTTTCTCAAAGGGACTCAGTCTGTGGTTGCCAAGGTGTGTGCTTCAACAGGATTTACAGCGATGTGGTTTTGAATCTGCCAGCGACACACAATGTGGCCCTCCATCAATGGGGAAAATACTGGAGCACTCACCATGATCACTTCTTGACCTGAGATGGTTAAAAATCACAGATGAAACAAAGAAACCAAGACGTGGTGTCAACAGTCCTACATTCCCACTGCTAGCTTGGGTGAGCAGAAGATGCATTTTATGCCACTGAGCCCATATTAAAGAGCTCCTGTATTCTTCGGAACTGCACATCTGACATCTACCACAATGAACAGATGGCATTCATAGTTCATTTTGTTGCACTTAATAATAATGTCATCTCCCAAGTGCTCCCCTATAAACATTTGACACTGGCAGATTCTCCTGGGTCTAGACTAATGGGGACAGACGGCCAGTTTAGGGCAGGTAAGAAAGAGCTGAGGGCCAAGAGTGGAGCATTCATGGAAGAATGAATGAGCCTTCCTTTGAAGCCTCAGATTTTATTCTGGAGGGTCCTCAATTTGTCTCTAGTTTCACACCGTTTGCAATGCATGTATGAGCAGTGGTTTAGTAGGCCAGTCAAAGTCAACTACTCTTGGTTCAGGGTTTTATTTGCTTCCAGCTAGTGCCAAGTTAATCCAAAGGCATCAGATGTATGCTCAAGGGCAGACTTGCTTAGCCAATTTTGTGCGTGCCAGGGTCTCAAAATCAGCTATAAATATTCCATTTCCCTGGATGTGCCATATGTTTGAGGAAAGAAGAGACCCTTACCAATGGAATGTAACTAAGCCCATGCTGTAAAAGCTGGTTGTCCAGCAGATAATGGGAAGGCATTGCCTTACATCATCTTAAGGTCCCCAATCAGAGATGGACATCTCAACTCAGGCAGCACTTATTAAATGCATTTTACAAGGAAGGCACTGTGCTGCGCCCAGAGAAGGGGGTTGGCAATTCAGAAATGAATGACCTCTGGCTAATGTCGCTTAGAGGTGAGACAATGCAGAAAACTTTTCTATTAAGTCCAGGAATAAAAGCATCAAGACAAGGTCCCAATGATGTTCCTTACAGCACAGTTGGGGAGCGCATCCCTTTGGTCTGAGGGATCAAGAAAGACATTGCAAAGGAGATACTTCTAGGCTCCTAGAACATCCTGGAAGGACGTTTGAAATAGCAGCAAGAATTCCCCCCAACGTGGGACATGACACCCAGGGATGAGCCTCCCTGGCACCGAGGGATCACTACCACATACCAGCTGAAGATGCAACTAGAAAATGACCTTGAATTAAAGGTTCAATACGGATCAGCAGAATATCCCTGTCTACATATAATAACATGACTTCAAAGTGCTGTTTGACCTAATGTAAGGGGGAAATGGAAAGGAGAAATGAGTTTATAAGGCTATGAGTCTCTAAAAAAGAGTCTGGAGGTTGTCAGAAGGAATGCCCTTATGCACAACTGAGCAGAGTCTAAGAGACGGATAAAGTAGATACAACCCCAGGTATTGGTTCTTTTGAGGGATAAAGAGACCCACGGGTTCTATGGTCATGGCAGGTGGGGTTCACTGCCATGGCAGATGGCCCTTCTTTGGAGCTGGTGTTTCTACATGATGGAATTGGACTCAGAGGGGATCTCTTCCCACAAGACTTGCATGCTACTTTATTGGAATTGTAGTTGGTGCTGGGGTTTAAGATATATTTACGGGATTTGAATTTCTGGACTGATAATAAGACACCCAGGCCCAGAGCCTCAACAGACTTCAGCTCCTACACTTTGATTTATTGGACTGACCCCACTCAGCTAACATGGAGTTGAAGAAGGTCAACCACCACACCATGGAGCCTAGAGTGTCTACAACTGAAAGCAGGAGGAGTGCATCCAGTATCCAAGTGGAATCTAAGCCCCTACTTGACATAGATGTGCAATGGACACAACCAATCCAATGTCCACAGAGAAAATGTGGAATGGGTGTGGGAAGGGTAGCCATGGTGGCTGCTGGGTTTGGGGAATGGGAGGAAGAGATGAGACGTGGAGGCGTTTTCGGGACGTGGAGTTGTCCTGGGTGGTGCTACACGGACAATTACAGGACATTGTAGATCCCCCCAGGGCCCACTGGATGGAACGTGGGAGAGTGTGGGCTATGATGTGGACCATTGACTATGGGGTGCAGTGATGCTCAGAGATGTACTTACTGGGTGCAATGGATGTGTCACGATGATGGGAGAGAGTGTTGCTGTGGGGGGAGTGGGGGGTGGGGGCGGTGGGGTTGATTAGGACCTCGTATTTTTTGAATGTAATTTGTAAAAATAAATAATTTTAATGAAAATAAAAAAAGAAATAGCAGCAAGAGCATGACATCTGAAAGCTTATGGTGTATCAGGGGAAGGACGTGTGACCGTGGTATATAGCATAAGGCAGGGAAGTGTGTTGGAGACCAGTACCTAGAAAATGCTGCTCCGTTATGTTATATAACTCGGGTTTTATGTCATAGGCAATGCAGTGATGAGGCATTCCCTAATCCTCCAATTTCATGAGGGTAACTCTAGCAGTCTTTGCATGGAGCTTTGGAGAGATGAGCTCCTTTCCAGATTTTTGGAGCCCTTGAGCCACACTATTCCTTCAGTGGTTTGAAGGAAGCTCGGCTCTGTTCAGAGCCGTGCCTACAAAGAGCAGTCCTTCTTATGTACATGATCCCTGTACAGGACAGAGGGTTGGCAGATTTGGGACAGCAGTTTCTTCTAGGTCTCTGCTGCAATATGGAGGATGTGGCAGGGTGAAAGCATTGGGCAGACAACATCCGCCGGCAGGTGGGGTTTACTGAGGGGAAATCAGGCTGCTTGGGACCCATGCCCCAGCCTGCTCCTTGGTTTGTGTGGGACTCCTGGTTGTGGAGAAGCTGGCTCAAAACCTTGATGAAAATCATGATGATGAATTGCTACCCACAGGAGCTGAAAACCTACCTACATGCAAAAAACTGCACATGAACATTTAGAGCACTTTTATATCATTGCCAACAATTGAAGGCAACCAAGACCTCCTTCCATTGATGAATGATAAACTGTGGTACATCCATGCAATGGAATATTATTCATTGATTAAAGAATTGAGCTATCTCAAGCCATGAAAAGACATGCATTTTAGTTTGCTAAACGTTGCCAAAAGCAATATAGCAGAAATGGGTTAGCTTTTACAATGGTGATTTATTTGCTTGCAAGCTTACAGCTCTGAGGCCATGAAAGTGTCCCAATCGAGGCATCATCAGATGATGCTTACTCCCAGAATATTGGCACATGGATCTGCTGATCTCCCCCTCCTCTTCCCGTTTTCTTTGCTTCAGCTCTGACTTCCTCTCTCTCATGTTCTGTTGATTTTCGCTCTTTGCTGTCTCTGCTCCTGTAGCATTTTCTAGTGTTCCTGGGGCTTTGCTCTCTGTCTCTCTCTCCGTATTCATACCACTTATAAAGAACTCCAGTAAGAGGATTAAGATCCACCCTGGGTCACATCTTACTAAACTAATCTAATCTAAAGTTCCCACCTACCGGTAGGCTCAAATGTACCAGGATGGATTAGCACTGAGGACAGGATTTTCTGGAGTCCTAAAAAGCCTCAAACAGCCACATGGAAGCACATTAAATGCATATTGCTAAGTGAAAGAAGTCCATCTAAAATGGCTTGCATACTGTATGATTCCAACCATATGACATTCTGGTAAAGGCAAAACTATAGGGTCAATAAAAAGAAGAGTGGGCACCAGGGATTTAGGGCGAGGAGGAAATGAATGTAGAGGTGGAGCATGGGGGGTTTTTAGGGCAGTAAAACTTTTCTGTTTGAAACTGTATCAGTAGATACTTGACACGCATTTGCCAAAATCCATGGAAATGCTCAATATAAAGGGTGAATCATAATACAAAATATAGTCTTTATTTTTAAAGATGTATCAATTTGGTTTATCAGTTGTAATAAATGGACCACACTAATGCAAAATGTTAATAACGGGGTACTGTATGCCTGTGGGGGGTGTATATGGGAACTCTGTACTGTCTGTGCTCTAAAAATACAGTTTATTATTTTTTTAATGATGACTGAAGAACTGATAACTTATTTCCAAAGATTGCTTGATGAAATGGTAAAGAACCATGAGAAGAACTTATTATCTGCTACCATTAAGTAATCAAATTGACATGAACATAAGTACCTTTAGGTTGATGTGAAAATACAGTTCATTAAAGTACACAGGACATTTTCTGAAAGCCCCAAAAGATTCCACAGATTTAATCTCATTAATCTCCCCAGCATGTGTTAGAGCTGCTTGACAGCTGTGGGCCATGGTTTATAGATTACAGAAACCAGGGGGAGACACAAAATGTCCTACCTCAGGCCACAGAATTGATTTCTTCCCTGGCAGAGGGACAAGTCTTATTTTGGAAAATTCTCTGAACATAGCCGTGCTCACCCAGCTCAGAGGATTGTTGCTCGCCAAATGCTACCGTAGGCCATTGGCATTTAGCAAGAATTCTTTCCACGAGAGGGACAAAGAAAGACAACTCAATTCAGGAATGTAGAAACAGACAGGGCATTCTTTCCTTGGGGCATTTTGCCATGACTGGCAATTCTTTTAGTTACTGAACTATTTTAGGAATTCAGTTTGTTTGGGGGAAGGAAAAGCACATTTTCTGGGTAATCTAGCCATTCATTATGGGGAGAAATCCCATTCAAGTTTCTTGCTTTAAAGGAGACAGTCAAAAATGAACAACAAAATAGTGAAGTTGGTTACAAACATTGAAGGTAGGATAGTTTATGAAAAGGATGGTAAATGTTTTGCCAGACCTGCTATAAGGTGATGAAGTACCTACTTCATAGTCTCACATCAAATTGTTTTTCTACTGGTATTTTTTTGTAACTCAATTGCAATCCATTCCCTAGCTGAGGAAGGCACAACAAGCCGAGGTTCTAGAACATGCTTTAGCAGGTACCTGTAGAACCCATCCACTCTCCTTTGCCATACTTAGGTCATTTTTATCTGCTTATTGAACTCCAACCCTTCCTTTAAGAACTCATCACCTACTATTACTGATGTTTATTTAAGTAATCTTGCATGGTTTTTAACAAAACTTTCTGCGATGACAAATAAGTAATGGATTTGCAAAAATCACACACTCTATGTCTGGAGATAGAGTTAGCCTAGATATAGCACATAATTGGTGATTTCTAATTTAAATATTTCTTTGTTTCCCTTACAGAGACAGAGTTTTATTTAACTTAATTGAAGGAAAAAAACACTAACGTCCATCCATCTTTACCTTCAGAATACTATACCTCAGTTGTTGAATGTGCTTCTGGTTTGAAAATAGTTGAGTCCTCTGAAGCTAGCGTAAGCACAGAGTGGTTTAAGGTTAAATTTCTCTCTCCTGGGTCAAATCCTTTCCCCTTTGAAAGGTGTGGCGACAGCCTCTGAGGATCAGTGTGTTTTTTGTCAATAATTTCCCAATAGGTCAGCACGCATTGCCTAATGACGTATCCTCCAGAAAATGAAGCAGAAACTTAAGTTACTAGATGGTTAGTTAAATTTAAGAGCAGTTTCTTTATTGCTTAAGGATAAGAATCCAGAAAAACTAAGGAGAGGAATGGCTCTGCTGAAAAGTAAAAGCAGATGGAGCCAATGCAGAGATCTTTTCAGGTCATGACCAGGGAAATTTAAAATTGAAAACAAATTTCCCATAAAGCAACGTCACTACAATATTTGGAAACGGCTAGAATGGCTCTGGCCATTTTTAAAAAAGCTCATCAGGTGATTCCAATGTGCCTGTGGTTAAGAGCCACTGAGTAAATAGAGGGTATAGATGCAGGTGTTCTGAGTTCTAATTGTAGAAAAGCCAAAAAATTGTTTAATCACTCTCCACAAAGAGATAGAAGAACACTATATTAATCAATGGAAACCTAGTAAATCCAAGTGAAATATGGAATACATTTGCAAATGTGGCAAATTCTTAAGCGCTGTTATCACAAACTTCTTCACTGCTGTGGGACTGAGATGCAAAGGATCAGTTTTATAAAATAATTGCTAAAGGGAAAAAAAGAGCAGGAAAGATAGTTTTCTCCTCTCGGTCTGAATCAATCTATCCATGATGCAATTGGCTTCATTCTAGCATCCTTGCTCCAGAAATGCTCTCGAGCTTAATTTGTGGTAAAATTGTATTTATCAATAAAAATGGCATGCCTCGTCTGGCTGATAATATGATATTCAGCTATATGGAATTTGGAAAATCTATAGAACTGAAGCAATCAATTTGTTTGCAATGAGTATCACAAGACACTTCTCTATTGAAAGTTTTTGATATGTGCATGATTTTAGACAATGTCTAAGAAACTGGCAAGGTGAAAAATAAACAGAATAAAAAGGGAATTATTTAACTATAATTTATTTTCAGTTATAATAGAGAGGCACAGAAACAATGATTCTGTAAAGAAATAGACAAATAAAAAATGACTAAGATCCATGAACCTGGCATGATATTTCCATGGTTAATTCTGTTTTGCCAGTAAAATATAATTGTATTCACTACCTACGTTTTAAATATTTGGTGATGCCAGCTTATAATTTGGAGGAAGCTATTTCAAAAGCTATATAAGCCTCCTCTATAAATAAATCAAATGGCCCATCTTTGTTTAAAGTCCCTAATTTAATTGCCAGATAATCCTGCAATACATGTGTTTCTATGTAAATATCAACAAATGTAAACATGTACAACAGTATATTTATATAAATATGTATACAGCAAGTTCATATCTCTGTACAAAATATATGCATTAAAAAAGATGAGATCATTTCATGCTTATTTTAATTTGTGTTTATTTCATAAACAATATTATGCTGGTACTATATGTTAATGCTTTCTGATCTCTTTCTGTGGTGGGTGCAGCTTGAGCTAAACATACAAATGAAAACCAAGAAAATTCTTTCAAAGGAGATACTTGGAAAATTATCCTGGGTAATTAAAAATTAACTCTATTGGTCATTGTATGAGTCAGGGTTCTCTAGGAAACAGAATCAACAGGAGAGATCTGTAAATAGTATGAGATTTTATAAGAGTCCACCACATGACCATGGGATGCACAAACCAGGGGTTCTGATGAAAATCTTTCACATGACCACAGGTGACTGCAAACCAGGAGCTCTGATGAAAGTCCAGTGAAGGTCCTTGATGAGTTTCTGGGACACGTTGGCTGTCCAAAGATGAGCTGGAAAATTCTCTCTGAATGCTGAAATCACTCCCCCTTTTAAGGCCTTCAACTGATTGGATAAAATGTCACTCATTGCTGATGGCAATCTCCCTGGTTGATAGTAGATATCATCAGCCATCTATGCAGTAAATTCACTGATGACTAAAGCCCATAAATGTCCTTGTATAACAGTTAGCCCAGTGCTTGCTTGACCAAACAACTGGACACAATTACCTGGCTGAGTTGACACATTAACCTAACCATCACAGTCATAAAGTCCATGTGAAATGAAGGAAAAAAATAGATGCAGGACCTTTTGCTCCTTCACACTGCTTGTTACAGCATCGGCTTCTTCACAGCCTCAAGACATTTGTCAACAATGGAGTTTCCTTATCTACATCTTGATGGAGAAAGTGATGGAGCTCTGTTTTCCAGGAACCCTATCCAGGAAATCTCTTTTTTGACCACTTGTTATGGGTGTACCAGTTGCTGGAGCGATCCCTGGCAAGTGAGATGGAATGACCTTTGTTGTTCTGCTCTGATCCTCTGGGATGGGCAAGAGGAGCCAACCACAGGAGGGCAGCAGTTGATACTCCCATGCTGACTCTGATCTCTCTTTCTTGTAGAAGATCATAGCTTTCTATAATTTAACCTCATTTCATCCATGACTTCACAACTGGGAAGGAGGTGTAAATGTGACCAGATTTGTTGCAGAGATGCAGAGATTTTTCCCAAAGTAACCCAAAGTGGACCTGAAGCAGAAGTAGAACCCAGGTACTTAGAAAGCCTGATTCAAGGATTTATCCTTGGAAAACGGACTTGGCCCACTGGTTAGGGCATCTGTCTACCACATGGAAGGTCTGCAGTTCAAACCCTGGGCCTCCTTGACCTGTGTGGAGCTGGCCCATGCGCAGTGCTGATGCACGCAAGGAGTGCCGTGCCACGCAGGGGTGTCCCTCGCGTAGGGGAGCCCCACATGCAAGGAGTGTGCCCTGTAAGGAGAGCTGCCCAGTGTGAAAGAAAGTGCAGCCTGTCTAAGAATGGCGCCACCCGCACAGAGAGCTGACACAAGATGACACAACAAAAAGAGACACAGAGTCCCGTACCTCTGACAACAACAGAAGTGGACAAAGAAGAAGACGCAGCAAATAGATACAGAGAACAGACAACCAGGGTGGGGGGTGGGGGGAGAGAAATAAATAAATAAATAAATCTTAAAAAAAAAAAAAAAAGCATTTATCCTTGTTGGATTTTGGTTTGTTGATAGCCACCACTGTAGATATATGATTCTAGTGCCTGGGTTCACCTCAACAGCTTTTGCAGCAAGGATTCCTGGGAGCGCCAAGTTAATGACCTGAGGGTATTCCTAAAGGTGACAGCCATTGGAATCTAAACTGTGTAGGAAGCAGAATGGGTGGAAGGTCCAAAAGGGAACCTTGCTTTATAATAGTGAAGAGAAATTTGAAGTGTTTCCTCCATTGTTGGATTTCTAGCTGAATTTTAAAATCTTTTGAATTTATTTCACAAACCTCTCTGCTTAAAAAAACAAATCCTTCAAGAGGGGACTTCCAGAGAAGATGACAGCGTAGGGAATTCAAGGACTCAGTGCTTGCACCAAAAAAAAAAAAAGCTATTCAACAAGTAGGAACTGTCTGGAACAACAGGGGTTCTGCAGGCCAGAAGAACACTGCTCAGCATCCAGGGAAGAGTGGGAGGAAGAGGCCATTCATCTACAGTAAACAATAGTGAATTGCTTTCTCCATGCAGTGGCTGCTGGTGCCCATACCTCATTCTCACAAGATGTCACCTTGGGGTACAATCCCTGGTTAGCTTGCTCTAAACAAAAAGACATAAAAATCCTCTTCCCCAAGAACACAGATCTTGATTAACAAACTAGAGTCACTGGGTCCTGACTAGGAGTTATTGTTTCAACCCACCCTGGACAAAGAGGTGGCAGCCACTGTTTAAACCCCACCCTGGACAGGGCTGCAAGCACTGGAGATTTCAAGATGAAGTCTTCGTCAGGGCTGCAGGGGTAAGTTAGTTTAAGGGCTGCATTTGCTGGGCAAATCAGGAAAGCATAGCCTTAGGGATGAAAAAGGATTTGGGTGTCCTTCCTTCTCCCTTCCTCAGGGCACTTTGGAGGCAGTCTGCATCCCTTTATGGGTCTCTGGCCCTATTTGGCTGGGAAATGCTGACTTGGGAAAGCAGCCTCTGGAATGACTCTTCTCCCAGAATTTTCCCTCTAGGCAAAAGCAGCTAGAGACCAGGGAAGGAGTATAAAAAACTATTGAGGCAAACAAAAACAAATGAACAGATCAAGATTCTCAGAGAAGGGAGAGAGGAAAGGAGCTTTTCTCCTGGAGGTGAAAGAGTGGCATGAAAAGTTTAATCTTAAAATGTGTGCTGCATATCCAGGGCAAGAGTTAGATGAAGAGCTGAAAAACTGATCAGTTAAACATGGGCTATTCTGAAAGTCTAACATATGGCAAAATAAGCATCAAACAAGAGCCTTAACAAAAGCCAATCAACAATAAACCCTAGGCAAGAGAGAGAAACTGAACTTTGAGTAAGCTCATCAAGATAACCAGATGGCTAGACATCAGCAAAAAATTACAAGCCATGCTAAGAAGCAGGAAGATATGGCCAGACAAGGGAACAAATTAAAACTTCAGAGGAGAAACAGAATTTCAAACATCTAATCAAAGATATTCAAACAAATCTCCTAAATCAATTCAAGGAGATGAAGGAAACTATGACTAAAGAGATAAAGGATATTAAGAAGACAAAGTGTGAACATAAAGAGAATTTGGAAGTATAAAAGAAACATCACAGAAATTATAGGGGTGAAAGGGACAATAGAAGAGATTTGATACACTAACGGTATAAAACAGAAGATCTGAACAGGCAGAAGAAAGAATCAGCAAACTAAAAGAGAAGACAATTGAAAACTTATAGACAGAAGAATGGATAGAGAAAAGAATGGAAAAAAATTGAGCAGGGTCTCAGGGGACTGAATGACCACATGAAGTGCACACACATATGCACCATGGGAGTACCAGAGGAAAAGAGAATAGAAAAAAGCTAAAAAGAATATTTGAGGAAATAATAGTTGAAAATTTCCCAACTCTTAGGAAAGACATAAATATACATTCAAGAAGTACAATATACTCCAAACAGAATACATTCTAATAGAACTACTCTGAGACACAATACTAATCAGAATGTCAGACACCAAAGATAAAGAGAGAATTTTCAAAGCAGCAAGAGAAAAGCAATTCATCACATACAAGGAATCTGCAATAAGACTAAGTGCCGATTTCGCATCATAAACCAAGGAGGTGAGTAGGCAATGGTATGATATATTTAAGGTACTGAAAGAGAAAAACTGAAAGCCAAAAATTCCTTATCCATCAGAACTATCCCTTAAAAATGAGGAAGAGGTTAAAATATTAACAAATAAACAGAAACAGAGGGTTTGTCAACAAGAAACTTATGCTACAAGAAATACTAATGGGAGTTCTACAGGCTGAAAGGAAAAGACAGAAGGGAGTAGCTTGGGGTAGTGTGAAGAAATGAAGATTATCCATAAGCATAGCTAACATGATAAAAAGAGAGCAAAAAAAAAATGACCTATAAAAACCAAAAGATAAAATGGTTGAAGTAAATACTACCTTTACAGTAATAACATTAAATCTTAATGGGTTATACACACCATTCAAAAGACACTGATCGGCAAAATGAATATAAAAGCACTATCCAACTGTGTGCTGTTTATGAGAGACTCACCTTAGACTCAAAGGCACAAATAGGTTGAAAATGAAAGCTCAGAAAGTGATATTTCATGCAAATAGTAACCAGAAAAAGAGCTAGGGTATCTATGTTAATATTGGGCGAAATAGACTTTAAATGCAAACCTATTATAAGAGATAAAAAAGGACATCATATATTAATAAAAGGCGGTCAACCCACCAAGAAGAAATAACAATCATAAATATTTATGCCTCTAACCAGGGTGTGTCTAAATACATATGGCAAACATTGGCAACACTGAAGGGAGAAACAGACATCTCTGCAATAATAATTTTGGACTTCAATATACCACTCTCATCAATAGATAGACCATCTAGACAGAGGATCAAAAGGAAACAGATAACTTGAGTAATATGATAAATGAACAGACTGTTCATAACCGTCTGTTATACAGATCTAACAGACATATACAGAGCATTGCAACCCAAAACAATAGGATATACATTCTTCTCAAGAGCACATGGATCATTCTCCAAGATAGAAGACATGTTGGGTCACAAAACAAGTCTCAATAAGTTTAAAAAGATTGAAATTATAGAAAGCACTTTCTCTGACAATAATGGAATGAAGCTAGAAATCAATAGCAAGAAGAAAACTGGAAAATTCACAAATATGTGGAAGTTAAACACTTTTAAGCAATCAGTGGGTCAAAGATGAAATTGCAAGGGAAATCAGTAAATATCTCAAGATGAATAAAAAGGAGAACTATCTATATCAGATGTATGGGATGCAGCAAAGGCAATGCTGAGAGGGAAATTTGTACCCTAAATGCTTATATTACAAAATAGAAAAGAGCTAAAATCAAAGACCTAATTGCATTCCTGGAGGAACTAGAAAAAGAACAGCAAATTATTCCCAAACCAAGCAAAAGGAAAGAAAGAAGACTAGAGAAGATACAAATGAAACTGAGAATAAAAAAAAACAACAGAATTAACAAAACCAAAAACTGATTCATGGAGAAGATCAATAAAATTGACAAACCCTTTGTTAGACTGACGAAGAAAAAAGAAGAGAGAAGATGCAAATAAACAAAATCAGGAATGAGAGGGGGGATGTTATTACTGATGCCACAGAAATAAGAAGGATCATAAAAGGATACTATGAACAGCTGTATGACAACCAATTAAACAATCTAGATGAAATAATGGATAATAAAAAGAACTATTTTAATAATCTTTCATCAATTGTAGCAAAGAGAACTACAGTTTACAAAACAGAACATTATAAAAAGTGCTATCATCAATTGTAACAAATACAAGGTGTTGGTCTTGGGGTGGTGTGTGCGAATCCTGTATTTTATGCATGATTATTTTGTAAACTCACAACTTCTCTAAAAAAAAATAAAAATTAAACCAATTAAATTGAAAAAAATCTTCCAACAAGTGAAGATCATTCAGAAATAACATATACCACAATGGGACTAAAATTTATTCGGCAATAATAGTAAATGTTGTTACAGATTATCTTATTTCTGAAAATAACACTGTGCAGAAGACAGAGTGTAGACTCTTTATACTTATTGGCTGACTGTCCATCCAACCATTCATCATTCATGTACCTCATCAATCTCTTTTACTTACCTATATACTACCTATCTACATATCCATCCATCCATCCATCCATCCATCCATCCATCTTATTCATCTATTGATTGATCTATCAGCCTATCAATCTTTTGATCTATCATTTATCTATTTTTCTATCATCTTATTCCAAATCTTGGGCTCCACACGATGTACTTTTACTCTGAAAATGGTATTATCAAAGTGCTTGCGGTATGATTCTCAATAGGTTTAGTAGAACTTATTACCTCAGGAGTGTCAGAAAGTGAAGAACTTATCCAAAGCTTCATAACTAATAGTTAAAAGAACCAGAAGAGCTTTTTTTTTGTTCGTTGTCTGCTCATTGTTTTTTTAGTCATCTACTGCATTCAGCTCACAATAGGTTGGCTCGAAGGGAAAGCAATGCAGAAATAAAGGTAGAGACACAAGAGGGGAGACAAACCTGGGACCAGGGGACTCACAGCTTCTAGAACTGAGAGCCTCAACTCTAGTTTTCCCCTGGCATTTATTGGGAAACTACCAAGCAGTTGTTTGTTATCTGAACTTTAATATCATTTACAATAACAGGGAACAACTGCAACATCTAACAACTGCTACATTTTACAGGTGTAACATTTACAATAACAAACAGGTAAGCCAGTTTCCCACAACAGTCATCTGCTCATTGTCTTTGCTCAATGTCTGCTCATCTGCTCATTCTTTGTTTGTCTTCTTTAAGAGACACCAAGACCCAAACCTGCGACCTCTCATGTGGGAGGTGGGCTCTCAACTGCTAGAACTACATCCACTCCCCCCAGAAGAGCTTTTGTTTTCTAATTTCCAATACAGTGTATTTTCAATATACCATTTTTCTTTATCAATTTGAATTTTTTAGAGTTAAGAAAGTAGTTTTCTTTTTTGATCTTCAGTAAAAAGCAAAGAATCAACTTAGAGTTCTCATCTTAATTCGTTCCCAGGCCAGAATCTCCCCTATTCGAAAGAGAAAGAAAACAGAGTCAGAGAAAGAGAAAAAACTTGCACCACTTATACATATGTAAAACACCATTTGTTCTGTAACTCTGTGAAGCAAGGAAATCACAGAATTTCTATACCATGCACTTAAGAAATAGTACATAGTTCAAAGAAGACCTGTGAGTACCAATATGTTTAAAGCTCTCATTCTCCTAAGCCTGATCTTACAAACTTTTTCTCCACCCACTTTCTCTAACTCCTGTAGAGCTTTCTTTCTGATAGATTATGTAAGTCAAGAGGGCTCAATGGCTCATTGTGCCAACTTTTTCTTCTCAGTGTCACTTATATTGACCCTTCCTTTCCTACTGAAGTTGAAAATAGCTAAGCCTTTTTGATGCAGAAGAAAGATATTTTAAGTAGTTCAGAGAAGTGGAACATGCTTATGCAATAAATGGAATGGATTTTTTTTCTCTGCCAGACCTACAATGCAGTACTTGGTGATAAAAGTGAAATAACTTCATATTTTACATCTATAGATATAACTACTCTGCAAAAGGGAATTGTAATGCTTCTTTTATGGTGTGAATGACTTGCTAACATCCTAAAACAAAAATAATAATCACTCTTCACTGATAAACCTGTAGTTTTTTTTTTGTTGTTGTTGTTTTGTTTTTCCCTGAGAGAGACTTTATCTGTAAACTCATATTCTTGATTTTGAATTAACAAGCCAGCATCATCATGATGCTGATGATGCATGATGCATGATGTTGATAACATTAATTTATTAGACTTATCCATGGAGGAAAAAATGTGACTGGACTTATGGGGAAAGAAAATCATCTAAGGCATCTGGATACTATTTAAAAGCATAAAACTAAAGTTAGGAGGTGGAGTAATTCTTGTCTTGTCCCTTACCTAATTTGTATAGTGTTAATTTTATGTACCTATTTAATCTGTTGCTAGGTGAGATTTTTTTTAAAGGAGAATAAGAGAAATAATATCTGTCTTATTGATTTCACAATGATGCTTTGAGTTTGAAATGAATGACTATGAAAGTACTTTGCAAAAATTCCAAGCTATCTTCATACATTTTATTCCCCTCTGAAAACCTAGGTGTTTTTGCTGCAATGGACACTTTGATCCTAGGCCATTTGAAAGCACTCAAGGCTCCTGGTATTTGTGCACGTCCCTGTAGATGCCATCATTTAGGCTGATTCAGGACACTCTACTTCTCAAAATGTGGTGCAATGACCAGCAGTACTGGCACTCCCTGAGAGCCTTAGAAATGCAGACTCCCAGGTTGACCAGAGATAGCCCAGATCATGTGCCAGCTGGGTCCTGAGCCTCAGCAGAGTGGTGGGTCCTCTCTAGTTCATTGGACTTACCCAGACAGGGAGGTGAAGAAGGTCATCCACCACACCGGGGAACCAAGAATGCCTACAACTGCAAGCAGGAGAATTGCATCCATCATCCATGTGAAATCTAAGCCCCCTCTCGATATACAGGTGGAGTGGACATCACCATCCCAGGGTCCACAGGATGGAGGAATAGAGTAAGGATTACAGTGAACTTACTGATATTCTACTATAAAACTATTGTGACTAGTAATAGAAGACGTTGTAGCATTGAGGTGGAGAAAGTGGCCACAGTAGTTGCTAAGGGCAGGGAGAGGGAAGAAGAGATGTGATGAGGGGGCATTTTTGGGACTTTGGAGTTGTTCTGAATGATATTGCAGAGTCAGATGCTGGACACTATATATCCTGCCATAATCCACTGAATATACTGGGGAGAGTGTGAACTACAAAGTACACTAAAATCCACGTGGTGCAGCAGTGCTTCAAAATGTGTCCACCAAGTGTGATTGAGTGTGCCACAATGATGGGGAAGGTTGCTGGTGTGGGAGGAGTGGAGTGGGTAGTGGGGGGTATATGGGAATCTCTTATATTTTTTAATGTAACATTTTTTTGTGATGTATATATCTTCAAAAAGCTACAATTTACAAAAATGATGTGGGGGGAGTGGGGTATATGGGAACCTCTTTTTTATGTTTTTTAATGTAATTTTCTTTGTGATCTATTAAATTTAACTTTAAAAAGTATAAATAAAAATAAAACTTCTTTGAAGACAAAAAAAAAATAATAATAATCTGCTGTGCAACAAAATCTCCAGGCAATTCAATGGTCATTATAGTTTGAGACGCACTAACTGTAATGCCACTGTTTAATGAATGTATCCATTTCCTTTCTAGTGTAATGACCTCGGGAATATTTCATTTTTAACCCTTTCATGATCCTCCATAGTCACCTGGCGTGTTTGGGAGCAGAGCTCAGAGGGACATGTTCCATTCTTACCTGGGTAATGTCCAACCGTACTCCATGTCCAACCTGGGATTTCCAGATTGTTCAGCCCCGTCTCAACAGGAGACCATCACAACTGGCATTAACAGGCACTGACCCACATGTTATCAGAGGGGAAAATGGTAAGGTGTCAGCTGCAATCTTTCTGCATTGGACTCCTCTGCAAACTCCCCAGAATCAAGAAACTGAGGGTTTTCTAAAATTTATAGGTATCTTTGATATTTAGCAAGAGTAGATTCCTTCTTCTTGACACATCTTTATTTATTTTTTCAAATGTTACATTAAAAAAATATAAGGTCCCCATAAACCCCCCATCTCCCTCACCCCACTCCACCCATAAAAACAACCTACTCCATCATCATGGGACATTCATTGCATTTGTTGAATACATCTCTGAGCACTGCTGCACCACATGGTCAATGGTCCACATTATAGTTTACACTCTCCCCCAGTCCACCCAGTGGGCCATGGCAGGACATACAATGTCTAGCATCTGTCCCTGCAGCACCACCCAGGACAACTCCAAGTCCTGAAAATGCCCCCACATCATATCTCTTCTTCCCAGTTCCTACCCTCAGCAGCTACCATGGCCATTTTCTCCACGTCATTGCTACATTTTCTTCGATTACTAATCACAACAGTTCATGAATAGAATATTAGTAAATCCACTATAATCCGTAATCTATTCCTCCATCCTGTGGACCCTGGAATGGTTATATCCACTCCACATCTATATCAAGAGGGGACTTAGATCTTGACACATCTTTAAAGCCAATTACTAAGACACTGGGGTTTCAAAGAAAGAAAGGATTTATTTGGTTGCGCAAACAATGGAGCACAGTGGCCTCGTGGCCCAAAACTGCCTCCCTGATGTACAGAAATTCTAATATTTTGTAACATCAGGGTGCTGATAAGCAACTGGGGTGGAGCTAACACAAGTTCCTTCATTAAAAAACATTAACGGGTCAAACAGGACAGACGGGTTGGGGTAGCAAACCAGGATTATGAACAAAGATTTGGCACAGGGGTCCACAGAACAAAGGTCAGTTCCAAGGTCTTTCATTTGGATATTAAACAAAGGTGGGTGGGGTGGTTGTCATCCCAATAGTAAGCATACACAAGGGTGAGTTCAATCTAGAATTACCATCACTATAATGAGCATACGCAAGGGTGAGATTAAGTCTAGAGTAACCATAAACACTCTAGCTACCTTCAGTAATTTCAGGCAGTTACCTTTTGCTATTTTATAGTATAAAGGCATCTATAAAATGACTTAAATATCACGACTCTGTTAATTCTTAACCCTCCGTTACATCTTCCCTCCACTGTTCCTTTGGATGAAGTTTAAACCAGACCATAAGGAATAGAGCCAAGTCCAATAAAAAATGGCTCCTGCATTTGATTTGAGGAAACAGCGAGATAGAGATGTCCTTGGGGCAGTGACGTTTTAGGCACTGGCAGTAGGCAGAGAATGATCGTGACTTTTGACTCTCAGATGCAGGGGAGGTAGGGGGCACACGTCTGGGATTTGCATGAATTCAAATTTCTCAAGTAATGACACCCAGGAGAACAGCAAGATGGCAATGGAGGCTATCAGCTGTTTTAAAGTGTTTCTTTTCAAGGGCACGGCAGTTAGATGCAGCACACGCTGATAAAGGAATGGGATGATAACAACACTGTCCCTATCTCCTGGAGTCCCATGAGGACAAATGTACTGATATCCGTAAGATGTTCTCAGCAGTGTCTTTCAAAGAGTGTGCAGAAACAAACAAGTGAGAACTGGAGACTTTCCTCCTAACTTATCTAAAATTGCACATACAAGCATCCCTTCTTAACCTAACATGCTACGTGTTTCATTTGTTGTCTTCTTTTTTTGTTTGTTTGTTTACATTCTCTTCCCCCAAACTAAAATGCAAACTCCTTTCAGGCTTAGATTTTTGTTTTCTCACCAACTGTGTTTCAAATGAGTTAAAGTAGACTTTAAATTTGGATCCTGGTGGAGGTCAGGTGTGACATAGTTGGAAACTGAGGCATCGTGCCTGGGAAAAAAAATACCTTGTCACGCACAGGTCCCAGAGGCAGTGCCACGAGAGGTTGATGGGATGTTTGACCGGCTCAGGGGGAGCATGGCTGGGGGAGCACACAGGCAGAGCAGAGGGGCTGTGGGTTTTGCCTTTACAGTGGTCCAGGAGTGGGAGCCAGTACGTTTGGGAGTCCGTATTGGTTAGTCTAAAGCAAACACATCTGAAGAGAGAAAGGGACTGTGGGTCCAAGGGAGGTGGGGTGGTGAGCTTATCACGTGGGGCCAGCTGTCGATTTCGTGGTGTCAGTGATGGCTGCAGAGGGAGGTGATACCCCAGAGCTGGAAGCTGCTTATGAATCAACACTTTTCCAGTGTTGAGGCAAGTGGCTTAGCCAATGTGAGATAGAAGCCGAGGAAGCACCCAAAAGATTTTGACAGTTATCAGAAGCTGCACATCTAAGGTCCCAAAGACTTAGGCAAATTAGCTGTTCAATTTGCTCAGTTTTCTAAATGACTGGCTACGGAGTGACCCATCAGATGCAGGAATGAATCCACGAACAAGAAAACGGAGGCGAAGGCGCTGAGGGCTAAACTTCTCTTGCCAACTAATTGAGGAAGAATATAGCTCTGGTTTTGAAGAAAGATTTTTATTGTATTGGGGCAAAGCATTGAGAAATATTGCACGTGTGACAGAAGGTAGGGGAAAAACACATTTTGCATGATCTTTTTAGATGCATATATGTGATTTTCAACCAATCGTCAGGTCATTATGATTGCGATATTTTCCAAATCCTGTTCATTCTTAGGACATTTTTGTAATACCTATAGGAATTTAGCATACAACTCTGGTTTTGAAACTTCCCTTCCTGGTTATATTTTCAGACTACTCCATGAAATATTGAGTTCTATATGTCGTTATATGTTTGTTGTCATTTTGACCCAAATATGTGCCTGTGTTTCTGTTATAAGGAGCCCTGAAGATTCTGGGGGTGCAAATTTAATGAGAGACAGATTAACCAAATATCCATATATATCATTTTGACAGCATCCCAAGGACTGTTCTGGCATCAATCTTGAAACACCTGTTAATGTTAGAATTCAGGTTAAGAAAAAGGGTTAATAAGCTATGTGGTCCCCTCCCACCTTTTTTTTTTTTTTAAATCAAGGCTAAATAAGAAATCTGAAGTTTTCAGTTCCATGAGTTTTGAAAATTGTAACCCTGTGTAAGCACAACCCACATTAAGATATAGAATATATCTTATATATATATCCTTTGTAACGGTTCTCAGCCAGTCCTCACCCCTTGTAAACAATCACAGCTCTGATTGATGAATTGTACCCTTTTTGAATTTAATATAAATGGAATCCTATAGTGTACTCATCTGTGTGTATTTTTGTTTCTTTAAAATAATGATTTTGAGAATCATCCATGTGGTTTCTGTTCTGTTAAGTGAATACAACAAATTCTGTTTATGCGTTCTCCTTTTGGTGGACATTCCCATTATTTCTTGTTATGATTTATTATGAATAGAGCTGCTAAGGATAATCCTTCACAGCTATTTTTATGGGCATGTGTTTTTCATTTTTCTTGCAGGTGAATTCCTGGGCCATAATGTAGGCGTATCAATGTAGAAATTTTTAGAAATTGCCATACAATTCCCCAAAGGTGTTTTAGCATTTCACACTTTGGTCAGTCATGTATAAGATTTCCACATCCTTGCCAAGAATTGCAATGTTATCAGTTTCATTTTTTTAAAAAAGTAGATACATTTGAATGATTATGGCATAGCATCTCATTGTGGTTTTAGCTTGCATTTCTCGGATGAATAATAATGTTGAGCATTTTTTCATATTTCTTTGGCCATTTATATATCATCTTTTCTACATACACATTTTTGCTTTTTATATCCTTATGATCAATTGACCCTTTTATAATTATGGACTGTCCTTCTTTGATGTTGGTAATATTCTTTGTCATAAACTCTTCTTTGTTTGATGTCATTTGTTTACGTTCGCTAAAGGCTGCAAAGAAGAATGCCCAAACGGAGGCAACAGGTGCAGCTCTGTTCCTGAAGACACAGCTGGACTCCTCTACGTCTTGCCCTCTCTTAGGAAGTCCATTGCTTTCAGCCTCTGCTCCATCTGTGGCTTTGTCTCTCAGCTTCTGCAGGTTTTTCCCTGTTCCAGTGTCTTTTTCCCTCTCTGTCTTTATCCCATTTATAAAGGATTCCAGTAAGAAGATTAAGACCCACCCTGGGTCACAATTTACCAATGTGATGTAATCAAAGGCCTTTAACTGCAGTGATTTAATCAAAATAACGTCCCACCTTCGATAGTCCACAGCAACAGGCATGGACTAATTTAAGAACATAATTTTCTGGAGTCCACAAAATCCTCCAACTTCCACACCATCAGAACCATATCATCTTTCTCACGCTTGCTGTTTTAAGGAATATATTTTGTATCAGTATGTGTTTAAGGTGAAAAGGTGATTTCTTTTTACCCAGCTTCTGTTTGGTTTTTGTTTTTTATTTTCTTAATCCTTTCTAACACTCTCTGCTATTTATCTTACTGTTTAGTTCATTTGCCTTTTTATGGTATAGCTGGGAACTGGACTGATATTTTAAAATATCATAGTGCATCCATTCAATGGGAAACAAGCAATAATAATAATGTGGAAGAATGACCGATGACATGGAGGACCTCTATAGGATATTGTTAAGTGGAAGCAACAAGGACGGCGACAACAAACCTAAGACACATAACTGTATAGACGTTACGATTCCCTATTTTAAAATTTCACATTATGGGGAGTGGGTGTGGCTCACTAATTGAGCGCCTTTTTCCCCCATGGGAGGGCCTGGGTTCAGTCCTCGGTGCTTCCTAAAAATAAAAATAAAAAAACAACAAGCAAACAAATGAAAAAACCAACACAGGAGCTGACGTGACTTAATGGTTGCACGCCAGCATCCCACATATGAGGGATGGGGTTCAATCCCTGGCCCCAATACCTAAAAAAAAAATTGCATTATGTACACATAAAAATACTGTGAAGATGGCATTGAAATATACTGTTTTTTCTGATTGTGGAATGGTGAGTGATTTTATTTTCTATCTTTATAGATTTCAGCGTAATATTTTTTTAACAAATCAATTTTGTTGATACATATTAATAAAACTTAAACCCATCCAAAGTGTACAATCAATGGAATTTGGTATAATCACATATTTGTGCATTCATCACTTCAATCATTCTTAGAGCACTTTCATTTTTCCAATAATAATAATAATAAATGAAAAACATACAAAACTCACCTTTCAATCTCTCTGTGCTTCGCCTGTCATACTTAGTTGCTATTCTTTTTCCTTCTCTCTAATAGACTCGTATTTATATAGTTTTCTTCCCTGAGATGGCACTCTTGTCTCTCTGCTGTGTCTGCCTGTTGTCTCTGCTCATTGCATCTGCTCATTGTGTCCGCTCATTGTGTCTGCTCACCTTTCTTAGGAGGCACTGGGAACGGAACCTGGGACATCCCATGTGGAACGCAGGTGCCCAATTGCTTGAGCCACATCTGCTCCCTTATTTATATTTTGTAAAAACAGTCACATATGCAATAATCACCCATATTCCTGTTTTACATGAAGTTTTACTATCTTTTACAGTCCCGTGTTATAACTTTTAGCTTTCCTTCTAGAAATATACATGACCTTAAATTTTCCCTTTCAACCACTGTTATACCCATATAATAGCTCTGCTAGTTACAAATACTATGATATGCCTTCACCATTTCTATTCATTTCCAAAAATTTACAACCAGTCCATCTGCATTTAATGTAAATGTTGAAATGGTTGAGTTTGTATCTACCATTTTGCTATTTTCTATTTGTCTCATCTTTTGTTGTTATTGTAATATTCCTCATTTCCTGACTTCTTTTGGATTGGTAAATACATTTTTGGAACAGTATTTTTTTTATTTTTTGTTTAGCTATTTGTCATTTATATAAACACATGCTTCTTATAAAATTTAATAACTATGGGATGATGCAATTCCATTTGTTATTTCCCCATTCTTCCTGTTAATTTCTCATAATTTTTACATTTACAAATGTTATAATTTGTATCATTTGTATAACAGAACATTGCAACTTTACATTAGTCAGTTGTAGTTTAAATTGACTAAGAAAAAAAGGGCAATCTTTCCTATCTATTTACCATTTCCAGGGTTCTTCATTCATTTCCTTAGATCCAATTTCCATCTGATATCATTTCTCTTTGACCTAAAGAATATTCATTAGCTTTGTTTATTCAGTTGAAAGTCTGCTGGTGAAAACTTTTCTCTTCTTTCCTTTATTTTAAAATCTCTTTCACTTTCAATTTTGAAGGATATTTTTTTTTCTAGATATAGAATTATGATTGGCAGGGCTGTTTTCTTCAACACTTTAAAGATGCTGCATTGCTTTCCACCCTGCATTTTTGCTGTCGAGAACTCAATAGACATTCTTATCTTCGTATTTCAATACGTAAACTATTTTACTTTTGCTGCTTTCAAGATTTTCTCATTTTCTTTGGTTTTCGTTGTTTTGACTCTGATATGTCTAGGTTTAGTTCTCTTTGTATTTATCCACTAAGGCTAGGTTTAAGAACTCTAGGCAGAATAAATGGAAAGACAACTATATTCAACTCTAACACCATAAATTTTATATTTAAAAAATATGTAAGTTTTAACCATAGTTTCTTCAATATTTTTAATGCCCCATTATTCTCTCTTTTCTTTCTGTGATTGCAAATACACATATATTGGACTGCTTTCTCTCAGGTCAGTGAGGTGACGCTTTTTGTCCATTATTCACATTCCTTTCGCTTTTTTCTCCCTGTTCTTCAGATGTGTTTCCATTGATGTCTCTTGAAATTCATCTGACACATTCTTTTGCCATATTCAATCTGCTATTAAGACCAGCCATGGAAATTCATTTTTTTTAACTCTACGTGATAGTTCTTAAATTTCTAGTAGGTTTTTTTAAAGCTCTAATTTCTCCAATGGAAATTCACAATGGTTTACTTTTTATAAATCCTTTAAGATATTTATATGACCTGCTTTAAAATCCTGGTAATTGTCTAATAATTTCAATAATTCCAATAATTCAGTGCCTGTTTCTATTGGCTGCCTTTTTTTTTTCGTTATTATGAACCATATTTCCCTATTTCTTCACACAGCTGGTGATTTTTTATTGTACATGAGACATTATGGATGGTACTTTGTAGATTGCTTGGGTTCTGTGTTTTTCCTTTGAAGAGTGTTGATTTGTGTAGAAGCAGGCAGTTAAGTGATAGATAAAATTATCATAGTTATTTATATTTTAATTGTTATAAAATATTACTAAGTGCAATGTATATTTATTTGTGCAAGACATTTTGTAAATGCCCATGTGCAGTTAAAACAGGCTATATTCTCAAGTTGGTTTAATTGTAGTATGAGATAGAGATCTAATACTAATTTTTCAAATAGTTACCTCTTTCAGTATAGTTTATTGAAAGCTCTATCCTCCCATGAATTTCAAGAGCCAACACTTTAAGTAAGAAATGTCATGTACCGAATGCTAGAGTCTGTTTCTCCACTCTCAATTCCCTTTCAATGATATATCTGTCCTTGAGTCAGTAATGTATTGCCTCAATGGCCACAAGTTTATAAAGAGGTTTCAATTTCCTATACAGTGATTTCCTCACAATTACTCATAACTTTATGAAGAAAATGTGTGTCAACTTATTCTTCCATATAAACTTGGAATCATTCTTCCAAATATCTATCAACTGGGAATTTTTCATTAAAATTGAATTAAATTCAAAAGTTTATTTGAGAAGGACATGATATATTTGAGTCATTCATTTACTAGTCTTTTACATTGTTCAGAAAGATTTTATATGTATTCAATTTTAATTATATATAATAATAGTCTGCTGAGTGTACTTTGAAACACCTTCTGTTTTTTTCTGCCATAGGTAATACAATATTCTTTTCATTATATTTCAGATATTTTATTTCTGGTTCCTAGAAAAGCCTTTAAAATATTTATCTTCTGATTTACTAGTTTATTTAACATTTTTTCTATTGTTAATATTTTTGTCTTGCATTTTCTAAGTGGGTAATCATATATTTATACATAACACCAATTAATCTCATGTCTGATAATAATATGTATTACTTCCTTTCCTTCTTTCATTGTTTTTGCTGGAATGTCCGAAATGATATCAAACAATAGTGGTAACGATGAATATCTTGTTCTTGATTTTTCAGCCCTTTAATTACCTAAGAAATTTTGGCATGGATTATAATTAGATCTTGTGCCTTATTCTTAAAATAGAGTGTTAAAATTTTGAATGATCGAATTAGTTTTCCATGACTTTGAGGAATAACGTAATGTTATTAGTGTCTAAATGTATTTAAATTCACATTCTGTGAAATGACACATTGTAAGGTTTTGACGTGACGAGTGATGACAAATGTATCTATCCACTCATGTCACCAACATCCCAACCAAGGTGAAGAACACTTTCATGACTCTAACAATTTCCTGGTGCTCACTTCCAATCCATCCTCACCACCCATACTGGCCAGCGCTTTTCTCATTTACGTCATCACCGATTAGCTTTGACTGTCCTTGAACTTTATATACATGGAATGATACTGTTCACATTGTTTCATCCATCAGTGGTTTCACTCTTTTACGAAGCTGAGTCATACCCCATTACATGAATAGACCTCAATTTGTCCAGGCTCCTACTGATAAGCACTTGGAGTATTTACAGTTCTTGGTTATTTTAAATAAAGTTTCTATGAATAGTTTTGTCCAAGTTTTGTTATGGACATTTGAAAAAAGATGACTTCTCTTGGGTAAATACTAGGCATTAATCACAGAGTCAGTATGTTTTACTTCTAAGACATTGCTCCCTTCCCAAGATGAATGGAACTTGTGCACTCCCAACACCAGTTTATGAAAGTTTCAATACACATCAGTGTCGTTCTTTTTCATTTTACTTCTTCCAGTTGGTGGGAGGCACAATCTTTTTGGGGTTTCAATTTCCTTTCCCTGATAGCTGAGGATGGGGATCGCCTTTTCATACACATATTGTTCATTTGTATATTTCTTTTCTGAAGTGTCTGAGCCTTCTGCCCACTTTTTAATGGGTTGTTCGTCTTTTTATTATTGATTTCCAGTTTTTTAAAAAACATATCTTGGATACAAGTCATACATCATGTATAAGCACTGCAAATATTTTCTTCCCTGTCCTTGCTTTGCTTTTATAGTTTATTAATGGTGAACTTTGATAAGCAGAGATATTAATTTAAATGGAGTTCATTTTGTCAAAATTTTCTTTTACATGTAATTCTTTTTGTGTCCTTTCGAAAATACCTTTGCTTGGGAGAGCAATTTTAACGTCTTACTACATAGAATACTAATTGAACAATTTTTTTTTTCTTTTTTTTTTTTTTTAATTTTTTTATTTTTTATTGACTTTGTAATAATATTACATTAAAAATATATGTGTGAGGTCCCATTCAACCCCACCCCCCCACCCCCCCTCTCCCCCCCCCAACAACACTCGTTCCCATCATCATGACACATCCATTGGATTTGGTAAGTACATCTTTGGGCACCTCTGCACCTCATATACATTGGTTCACATCATGGCCCATACTCTCCTCTATTCCATCAAGTGGGCCCTGTGAGGATTTACAATGTCCGGTGATTACCTCTGAAGCACCATCCAGGGCAGCTCCATGTCCCGAAGATGCCTCCACCTCTCATCTCTTCCTGCCTTTCCCCATACCCTTTGTCCATTATGTCCACTTTTCCCAATCCAATGCCACCTCTTCTATGTGGACATTGGATTGGTTGTGTCCATTGCACCTCTATGTCAAGAGGAGGGTCAGATTCCACCTGGATGCTGGATGCAATCCTCCCATTTTCAGTTGTAATCACTCTAGGCTCCATGGTGTGGTGGTTGTCCTTCTTCAACTCCATCTTAGCTGAGTGTGGTAAGTCCAATAAATCAGATTGTAGGTGCTGGAGTCTGTTGAGGCTCAGGATCTGGCTATCACATTGTCAGTCCAGAGATTCAAATCCCCTAAATATATCTTAAACCCCAACATTAACTGCACCTCCAGCACATTAGCATGAAAGTCTTATGAAGGGAGATCCCATCTGAGTCCAGATTCATCACACATAAACACCATTTCCAAAGAGGGGCCATCTGCCCTGGTAGTTAACCCCATCGGCCATGACCATAACTCCCATGGGTCTCTTTAGCCCTCAAAGGAACCAATATCTGGGGGTTGTATCTGCTTTATCTGTCTCTCTGACTCTGCTCAGTTGTGCATGAGCACAACTGCCATTGAGTCTGCCAGCCTCCAGACTCTTTTTTAGAAACTCGTAGCCATATAAACTCATTTCTCCTTTCCATTTCCCCCTTACTTTAGGTCAAACAGCATTTTAAAGTCATGGTATTTTATGTAGACATGGATATTCTGCTGATCCACATTGAACCTTCCGTATAAGGTCATTTTCCAGTTGCATCATCAGTTGGTAGTTGATAGTGGTCCCTCGTTGCCAGGGAGGCTCATCCCCGGGTGTCATGTCCCGCGCTGGGGGGAAGGCATTGCATTTACATGCTGAGTTTGGCTTCGAGACTGGCCACATTTGAGTAACATGAAGGCTGACAGAAGGAAATTCCCAGGCACAAAGTTGCTCTAGGCCTTGTTCTTATTTTGGGTTTATCAGCTCACAAGCATAGTCATTAGCATCTGGGGCTCACTGTTGAACCCTCACTCCCTCCCGGTCCCCACCACTGTACCTGGGAGACTGTCGCTGCTCCCCTAGGGACCACGACAGAGCACCACTGGCCAGGAACCCAGTACCCCCCCTACTGTGGTTTTTAATTGTTGCCACTATGAGTATATCCAAACATTACCATGCACCCTGGACATATGTTCTGTACAGCTCCCTGTCAGTCATATATCACCTGTCATTGGTATCCCATACCAGTATCCCTCCATTGCCATTGTTGAAACACTCTGTGATCCAGAACTCCCCGAAATTTGAAGCCCAATATAATGTCATGGTCCCTTACTAGGGAATGGCATATAGCGATGAGTTTAAAGGATAGATAAAGAACTTGGATAAAGTTAGATAAAGAACTTAGATAAAGAATGTTGACTTGAAAAAATTCCACATCCTATTTTTTTCTTTTTTCCCCCCCCCCCCCCTAATTATTCAGCTTTTCTTCACAGGAGTCCTAGACCACAGCAATGTATATATATAATATACAGCACTCCCACACATCCACCAGAAAACCTTTTCCCTTCCACAGTGATACTCTTACGCCCTATTCATATCATATTTACTTAAAGTGATGTACAGAGTCTGAGACATTAGCTTTCTAACAAGGTGACATCTGTGCTTACATTATGGTGCATACTTTAGGATACACAGTTCTTTACATTTTTAGTTATCCTATGTTTTACATTATGGTTTACATTATCAGTCTGTCATCTCCTATATGTTATGGTGTAATATTACATGTTTTATATCCATCTTTGTGTACTCTCAAGAAACTCCTCTCTTACCCCCCATTTACTTTGGTTCCACACATTTAACGTCCATTTTCCCTTCCACCTTGGTGCCCTCAGTGATAGCCAACCTCCGTTTCCTGAGGAGCCACTTCCAGAGATAGATGGAATAGTGTTCAGGGCCTAACTTGCTCAACTGCCCCAATGCCCTGGGAGCCACCCTTTCTCTCGAGGGATACAGTTCCCTCTATTGGATGGCATTAGTCCTCCCCAGGATGTGGGTCCACCCCCACTCTCACTACTTGGGTTTCTACCCCATGGTGTCACCCACTCTGGCAGAATGAGCATTTAGACATTCCCCAGGAGCCCGTCCTGCATCAGACCCTCCCCTCCGAGCATTCTAAACAGGTAACCCTCTTTATTATATTTTGATATGATTTTCTCGGCATTTTACTCTCCACCAACACCTGACCCTCTCCTGGTTCGTATGCTACCCCTCCCTCCCCCCACTTTTGGGCAACGTTACCCATCCGTCCCTCCCCAGCCACCCTCAAACCCGCATAGCCCCAAGCAAAGGCAACCCCTTGCCCCCCTTTTATCTCTTCTTTGTGTTCATACTTACCACCATCTCGTCTTAAATTCCACCCCTGCAGACATCGGCTCATATCCTTCCTCCACCCTCCGATTTCCTGCAAGCCTATCTTTCAGTCTCTTGCTATCTAGGGCAGCTTGTTTATTTCATATCATTGAGGTCATGTAGTATTTGTCCTTCAATGTCTGGGTTGCTTCACTCAACATAAGGTTCTCAAGATTCATCCATGTTATCACATGTGTTTGTAGTGTGTTTGTTCTTACAGCCGAGTAGTATTCCATTGTGTGTATATACCACATTTTATTGATCCACTCGTCTGTTGATGGGCATTTGGGTTGATTCCAACTTTTGGCAATAGTGAACAATGCTGCTATGAACATTGGTGTACATATATTGGTTTGTGTTCTTGTTTTCAGTTCTGCTGGGTATATTCCCAGCAGTGGTATTGCTGGGTCATATGGCAAATCTATGGCTAGTTTTTTGAGAAACCGCCATACTGTTCTCCAGAATGGTTGGATCCTTCTGCATTCCCACCAGCAGTGGATGAGTGTTCCCCTTCCTTCACATCCTCTCCAGCACTTGTATTCTTCTGTTTTTTTCATAGCTGCCAATCTTATGGGTGTAAGATGGTATCTCAGTGTGGTTTTGATTTGCATTTCCCTGATAGCTAGAGATTTGGAACATTTTTTCATGTGCTTTCTTGCCATTTGTATTTCTTCTTCAGAGAAGTGTCTGTTTAAGTCTTTTTCCCATTTTTTAAATGGGTTGTTTATCTTTTTATTTTCAAGATATAGGAGTTCTTTATATATGCAAGTTATAAGTTTCTTATCAGTTATATGATTGCCAAATATTTTCTCCCACTGTGTGGGCTCCCTTTTTACTTTCTTGACAAACTCCTTTGAGGTGCAGAAGGCTTTAATTTTGAGGAAGTCCCATTTATCTATTAGTTCTTTTGCTGCTCGTGCTTTTGGTGAGATATTCATAAATCCATTACCTATTACAAGGTCCTGTAGATGTTTCCCTACACTGCTTTCTAAGGTTTTTATGGTCTTGGCTCTTATATTTAGGTCTTTGATCCATCTTGAGTTAATCTTTGTATAAGGTGTGAGATGGTAATCCTCTTTCATTCTTCTACATATGGCTATCCAGTTCTCCAGACACCATTTGTTGAATAGGCCACTCTCTCCTAGTTGAGAGGGTTTGGTGGCTTTATCGAATATTATGTGGTTGTATATGTGAGGTTCTATATCAGAGCTTTCAATTCGATTCCATTGGTCTATGTGTCTCTCCTTATGCCAATACCATGCTGTTTTCACCACCGTAGCTTTATAGTATGTTTTGAAGTCAGGTAGTGTGATTCCTCCAATTTCGTTTTTCTTTTTCAGTATGTCTTTGGCTATTCGGGGTCTCTTTCCTTTCCAAATAAATTTCATAGTTAGTTTTTCTAGTTCCTTAAAGAAGGCTGCATTGATTTTTATTGGGATTGCATTGAATGTGTAGATCAATTTTGGTAGGATAGACATCTTAATAATGTTCAGTCTTCCTATCCATGAACAAGGAATAGTCTTCCATTTATTTAGGTCTTCTTTGATTTCCTTGAACAATCTTGTATAGTTCTCAGTGTATAAGTTCTTTACCTCTTTAGTTAAATTTATTCCTAAGTATTTGATTTTTTTATTTACTATTGTGAATGGTATTTGTTTCTTGATTTCCTCCTGATCTTGCTCATTATTGGTGTACAGAAATGCTACTGATTTTTGCACATTGATCTTATAACCTGCGACTTTACTAAACTCATTTATGAGTTCTAGAATCTTCGTTGTAGATCTCTCAGGGTTTTCTATGTATAGGATCATGTCATCTGCAAATAATGAAATTTTGACTTCTTCCTTTCCAATTTGAATGCCTTTTATTTCTGGTTCTTGCCTCAGTGCTCGAGCAAGTACTTCTAAGACAATGTTAAATAGGAGCGGCGACAGTGGGCATCCTTGTCTTGTTCCTGAGTTTAGAGGGAAGGAGTCTAGGATTTCTCCATTGTAAACAATATTGGCTTTAGGTTTTTCATATATACTCTTTATCATGTTCAAAAAATTTCCTTGTATTCCAATCATTTGGAGTGTTTTTATCAAGAAAGGGTGCTGTATTTTGTCAAATGCTTTTTCTGCATCAATAGATATAATCATGTGATTTTTTTCCTTCAATCTGTTTATATGGTGTATTACGTTGATTGATTTTCTTATGTTGAACCATCCTTGCATATCTGGGATGAATCCCACTTGCTCGTGGTGTATAATTCGTTTAATGTGTTGTTGAATACGATTAGCAAGTATTTTGTTAAGTATTTTTGCGTCTAGGTTCATTAGAGAAATTGGTCTGTAATTTTCCTTTCTTGTGATGTCTTTGTTTGGCTTTGGTACTAGGGTAATGTTGGCATCATAGAAGGAGTTGGGTAATGTTCTTTCTGTTTCGATGGTTTGGAATAGTTTCAGCAGGATTGGTGTCAGTTCTTTCCGGAATGTTTTGTAGAATTCACCTGTGAAGCCATCTGGCCCTGGGCTCTTCTTAGTTGGGAGATTTTTAATAACTGATTCTATCTCTCTGCTTGTGATTGGTTTGTTAAGATCATCAATTTCTTCTTTTGTCAATATGGGCTGTTTATGTGTTTCTAGGAATTTGTCCATTTCCTCTAGATTGTCATTTTTGTTGGAATATAGTTTTTCAAAATATCCTCTTATGATAGTCTTTATTTCTGTGGGGTCAGTGGTGATATCGCCTTTCTCATTTCTTATTTTGTGTATTTGCATCTTCTCTCTTTTTTTCTTTGTTAGTGTTGCTAAAGGTTTGTCAATTTTGTTAATCTTCTCAAAAAACCAGCTCTTGGTCTTGTTTATCTGTTCAAGTGCTTTCTTATTTTCTATTTCGTTTAGTTCTGCTCTTATCTTTGTTATTTCCTTCCTTCTTCTTCCTGTTGGGTTACTTTGTTGTTGTTTTTCTAATTCCTTCAAATGTGCAGTTAGTTCTTCAATTTTTGCTCTTTCTTCTTTTTTGATATATGAATTTATGGCTATAAACTTCCCTCTCAGTACTGCTTTTGCTGCATCCCATAAATTTTGGTATGTTGTGTTATCATTATCATTTGTTTCAAGGTAGTCATTGATTTCTTTTGAGATTTCCTCTTTGACCCACTGTTTTTCTAAGAGTGTGTTGTTTAATTTCCAAATCGTGGTGTGAAATCTGGGCTTCTTTCCCTTGCAAATCTCCAGCTTGACTCCACTGTGGTCAGAGATAATGTTTTGTATGATTTCAATCTTTCTGAATTCATTCAGCCTTTCTTTGTGGCCTAGCATATGATCTATCTTGGAGAATGATCCATGTGCGCTTGAGAAAAATGTATATCCTGCTGTGTTTGGGTGTAGCGATCTATATATGTCTATTAGATCGAGCTCCTCTAATATACTATTCAGATGTTTTGTTTCTTTGGTGATTCTCTTTTGAGATGTTCTGTCCAGAGTTGATAGTGGTGTATTAAAATCCCCCACTATAATTGTAGATGTATCTATTCTTTCACTTAGTTTTTCCAGCGTTTGCCTGACGTATTTAGAGGCACCCTTGTTAGGGGCATAGATATTTATGATTGTTCGATCTTCTTGACAGATTTTCCCTTGGACTAAAATGTAGTATCCTTCTTTGTCTCTCACAATTGTTTCACATTTAAAGTCTATTTTGTCTGATATTAATATAGCTACTCCTGCCTTTTTTTGGTTATTGTTAGCTTGTATGATTGTTTTCCAGCCTTTCACTTTCAATCTCCATGCGTCTCTGGGTCTAAGATGTGTCTCTTGTAGACAGCATATGGATGGGTCATATTTTCTTATCCAATGTCCCAGTCTGAATCTTTTGATAGGTGAGTTTAATCCATTGACATTCAGTGTTATTACTATCAAGGAATTATTTGTGTTAGCCATACTTTGATTGGATTTGTGTTTGTCATATATTGTTTGTATATTTTTTTTTGTCTTTTTTGTTGTTGTTGTTGGTCTTATACTCTCCTCCAACTTTGCCTTTCCTGTTTTTTCCTTTCTTCCTGCAGCACTCCCTTTAGAATTTCTTGAAGGGGAGGTTTCTTGTTGGTATACTCTTTCAGTTTCTGTTTGTCTGCAAATATTTTGAACTCTCCATCATATTTGAATGCTAGTTTAGCTGGATAAAGTATTCTTGGTTGGAAATTTCTTTCCCTTAGTACCTTGACTATATCATACCACTGTTTTCTTGCCTCCATGGTTTCAGAAGAGAAATCAGCACTTAATCTAATTGAGCTTCCCTTGTATGTGATGGTTTTCTTTTCTCTTGTTGCTTTTAGGATTTTCTCTTTGTCTTGAGCATTGGATAATTTGACAAGTATATGTCTTGGGGTGGGCCTGTTGGGGTTTATGACTTGTGGAGTGCGCTGTGCTTCTTGGATATGTACATCTGTCTCTTTCAGTAGATTTGGGAAGTTTTCAGCCATTATTTCCTGCAACACTCTTTCTGACCCCTTTCCCTTCTCTTCACCTTCTGGAATGCCTATAATACGTATGTTTGAGCGTTTTGCATTGTCATTCAGGTCCCTAAATCCTAATTGGATTTTTTCTATCTTCTTATTGACCCCTTCTACTATCTGTTTGATTTCTGATGTACTGTCTTCCACATCACTAATTCTCTGCTCTGTCTCTTCTAGTCTGCTGATATTTGCTGCAAGTGTATTTTTGATTTCTTGAACTGTGGTGTTCATTCCCATCATATCTGTTATGTTTTTGCGTATGTCTGCAATTTCCCCTCCAAGTGATGTCTTCATGTTGTTAACCTCTTTCATTACTGCATCAAATTTGTCGGTGATAAATGTTCTGAGATCTTTCATTGCTTGTGCCAAGTTTTGCTCCCCTTCGTGATTATTGGTTTGTTGATTGGATTCAGCCATGTTTTCCTGATTATTGGTTTGGTTCGTAGATTTTTGTTGCTTTCTGGTCATCTCTTTATTTTGACGAATTTAATCAGTTCCTTAGCTTCTTTGTCTGCTCTTGGAGGTTAATTAGTTGTTATTTTTGCACAGGTGTTATATCTTCTCTTTGTCACTTTTTTCTTCTTATTCTAGTTACTTGTTGTTGGTTAAGTTCACTTTAGAGGAAAGTATTAGTGTTGGGGAAAGGCAATT
The DNA here is from genome assembly GCF_030445035.2 of Dasypus novemcinctus. Classification (NCBI taxonomy): domain Eukaryota; kingdom Metazoa; phylum Chordata; class Mammalia; order Cingulata; family Dasypodidae; genus Dasypus; species Dasypus novemcinctus. The sequence continues at coordinate 6,591,907 of NC_092216.1, read as the reverse complement.
GTGTAAGCAAGGGAAAAGTGTAAAGTTGTATTGGTGATGTATGTTAATAAAGCAAGAATATGAGATCTGGAAGGATGGAGGTTAGATTCATGTAGATTGTATAGAGTTATAGCTGTAGGTAGAGTACCTTTTATGAAGTAGATGACTGAATTTGGGAGGAATATGGTATGAACTACACAGCTATTGTTTTCATGAGAGAGGGAAAAAGAAAAGAAAGGTAATAGTTTCAAGAGTGGATAATAGACAGAAAACAGAACAAAGGTATTAGAAATTAAGAGTTAGACACTTTGTGGATCAAAGAACGGGAGGTGGGGGGTGGAATATAGGAGAGACAGTAGATGATAGTGGATATCAAGATGCAGGGGAAGGGGGATAGTGTAGGTAGCCTAAATCAGTTCACACAGAAATGAGGCAGTGGAGGATCGGAAAACCCAGCAAATGTGAGGTGTTCCCTGTAGCACCTATTGTATACTTGAATTAAAGTAAAAATAAGTGGAAGATGAGGGACAAGAGGGAAAGAGAAAACTGAAAAAAAAAACTAATTATAATAAAGAAAAAAGAAAGGCAAGAAGAAAGGAAGAAAGAAAAAGAGGATGGGCAAATGGTGGGGAACGGATAGGGAGAAGAGAGATACAGGTACACACGTGTCACAATTGCAACACTATCTAAAACAACAACTTCCCCCCGCTTTGCCCTAAAAACCCCGTCTGTCTGCCCAAATGGGTCTGCAAGCACCTCCCTTCCCACAAACCCCCAATAGGCCGCCCAGGGCCCACGAACTCCCCAGTACTGCAGATGCTCAAAAAAAAAAAAAAAAAAAAATTAAGTAAAATAAATTTAAAAAAAAACAAAACAAAAAACAGAAACCCCTCCGCAGGCCCGGCTCCGCCCGCCGCGGAGGCTTGGACCGGCTCTGCCCGGCTCCTCACGCTGCCTTGGCCTGGCCTGGCTCCGCCCAGCTCCGCTCGCTACAGCGGCCCAGCCGGCTCCGGCATCCACCTCCCGCCACCGCGGCCTGGACCGGCCCTGCCCGGCTCCGTACCCGCCGCGGCCTGACCCGGCCCCGCCCGGCTCCAAACGCTACCGCGGCCCGCAGCCGGGGCCTCAACCGGCCCCGCCCGGCTCCAAACGCTACCGCGGCCCGCAGCCGGGGCCTCAACCGGCCCCGCCCGGCTCCAAACGCTACCGCAGCCCGCAGCCGGGGCCTGGCTCGGCCCCGCCCGGCCCCGCTCGCCGCCGGCGCAGCCCGGCCCGGCTCCGGCGTCGGCCCGGCCTGGCTCAGCCCCACCGAGCGGGGCTAGATGCCTCGTCTCCGCCTACCCAAGGAGGGAATCCTCTACAGGTAGCTGGGATCTCCGTGTATATTTCACAGACGAATCCTCTCTGTTACCTTCCCTCCAAATCGATGTCCAGACACCTCCGGACCAGCAAAAATCCTGAAACAATCCGGTCCCAAAGAGTCTCCAACGCCGCCCAGCCGATTCCCTGCAGAAGACCCTAACAGGGATGTTCACTCAGCCGCCATCTTGCCCCCCTCCCTCTGAACAATTTATAATTAAGGGATAAAGAAAGGTTTTTATTCTAGTTAAGGTAATCATAGAATAAGCAAGTTTAGCTATTATAAAAACACATGTAACCCAACAATATAACCTCAAAATACAGAGAGAAATTACTATAAAGCAATCATAGTAGGAATTTTTTATTAATTTTTTGATTTAAGAAATTGTAGGCTTATAGAAATATCATGCATAAAATGTATAAAATGCAGAGTTCCCATGTACCACCCTATTATTAACACCTTGCATTAGTAAGGTACATTTGTTATAATTCATGAAATAATATTTTATAATTGTCCTATTAACTATAGTTCATCATGTACAAAGGGTTTATTTTGTTGTACAGTTCTATGTTTTTCCTTTTATATTTTTATTCTAGTAATACATACCTGATCTAAAAATCCCCCACCTTTTTTATTTTACCACATTCACATATGTAATTCAATGCTGTTAATTACATTCACAAAGTTGTACCACCATCCATTACCAAAATTTCTAACATATCTTTCTCAGAAATTATAGAGATAAAACTTCCAAATAATAATGACAAAGAAATAGAGAGTTTAACCAGTACAGTTAACAAGAGTGCATTATAAAAGCTACACTAAATTATCTACCCTCTCAACCAAAAAAGGTGTATATATTTTTTTGAACAGAGGAGGCACTTAAAAAAATTCACCATATCAGGGCTAGAAAGGAAAATTGCCAACATTTTTTGAAAGTCCCGTCATTCAACCTCTGTTTTCTGGTCATAACATGGGGAACGTTAAAATTAAATTAGTTTAGAAGTAATAAACTCAGCCAAAGTACTGGCTTTGTTCTTGTTCCCAGCGCCAAATAACTAAGGTGATAATTTTCCCACTGAATTGAACGTTGCGGTTGGTTTCATGTAATTCTTACCCAGACTCGCATCTCTGGATTAGCATATAGTGTGTTGACACAATAATTCATGGACGATGTGCAAGCATGCCACAAACACTGAAATTTGTAGCACATGTTTACATGCACCAAGAGAGAAAAATATACCATTTGCTGTAAAAGACTTTGGGCTTATAATGCATTAAAATGTCTTTTTTTTTTTTTAGCCACAGTTTAGCTGAAAGCATAGTTATTTTCAGCATTCTTATCTGAGTTTGAGCAAAAGTTTAAACTTTTCAAAAGATTGTGGTTTGTCTCCTAAAAATGTAGCATCATTATATATCACTTAGACATTGTGAACTCAATGAAGTGTGTTTTTCTCCACTTTAAACTATTTGAGTTTCAAAAATCCTTGTTTTCACCACTTCTAAGCAGGACTTTCCCTATGAAAAGTACATTTGCAATAATTTTTTGCTGCACCTAACTACCTCTCCCAGTCTAAAGACTGAGAAAATTTATACTTTCCCTACAGAGACAAACAAAAAGGCCTCTGAAAATTGGATTAAGAAGAAATTCCATGTACATCACTGGGAAGTCCTGTGGACAGAAGTTCTTAATTGAGCAAACAGCCAAAGCCTAATCATATCCTTCTCAAAGCTCAGCCCACCCTTCCCTTTCTTTTAAATGTTAACTCTGTCAGTTGCATTCACCTCCCTTTTCATCCGCTCAAAGCAGTTTCCTGCTTGCTCTCTTAACAGACAAACCTGACAGACTGGACGGGAAATTCACAGAGCAACATGCCAGGATTCCTGGAAAAATTTCCCACTTCTTTTGAACTGCTGCCTCAGGAAAGAAACGGAGCTCCCACAGCTCCGTGAGCACTTCCACTGAAAAATTGCTGGAAAAGAAGATGAAACATCTTGTACAAATTAAAACGTTCATGCCAAAACAGGGACCGAAATTATATTGGAGAATATACAAGCTTTCATTCAAATCTTCCATTTTCTTGCAGAGGACGATCAGCTTGAAGATTCCAGATGTTGAGATAAATGATTTTCTCCTTTTGTTTCTAACCAGTGACATGTTTTCAGGGTGAAGTGGTTTCAAGCAAGTTTGGCTTTTTTGGTTGCCCTTTACAGCTGCGTCACGTTTAGTTATACCTTGGATGTTGAAGATCACAATTGAGCATAAGCATTTATGGATGGCATCCCCTACTAAATACTAGAGTATGGGAAGATGACCACGCCCTGTCCCAGTGTCTATGTGACCATGTGGAAAAACAGCTTTTAAGGATGACAGAGAAATATCATACAGGTGTAGTATACAGATGACACACACACTGTGAGATCATAAAGAGGAAAAATACAACTTTCAGTGATTTACTGAGTATCTCTCAATATAGAGTAAATTCTAGGAATCACGGTTTACAGGCTTTCTATGTATCCTGATAGGAATGTTTTATATACTCTCAAATACAATGTGACAATTTATTGACTATCTCTGAATATAGAGTAAACGCAAGGAATTCTGTTTTCCAGAGTGTGTATGAATCCTGGTAGAAATGCTGTGTGCACATATGAGTGTATGTGCATATGTATAAATACATAAAAACAAAATGGCATGTACTGGTGCACATTTATAACCTTGTGTGAATTAAAATGATTGTTAGTTATGCTGATTTTTCTATAAATACAAAATATGATTTTATTTGCCCGATTTCTACTACCGCCCCTTTCTCAGCATTGTGGAAACTAATGAGTCTCGGGAATGATTTTGACATCTAACCTTTGAACCATCTTCAGTGGCAATTCAAAACTGTATGGCCAGTCTTCACCATAAACAGCAATTCTGATTCTTCTATTCAAAATGTAGCTTGTTCGTTGAAGAACCAAATCAGAGATATTTCAAACAAATATTTCCTGTTGAGGAACAGAGAATCAAGACTGATTGGTATGCAATTATGCGTCAGAGAATAAAATATATTATGACAGATTTGCAAAGGAAAGCAGTTTTTAGCAAAGTTATTGTTGCATTTTAAGAAACCATGGGACTCTAAGTCCTAAAAAATTTATAAAATTCTATCTTTATTTCCAGTAAATAATCTACCGTTGTATATTTTATTGAATATATGTAAGAGGAAGGAGGCAAAATTTTCATATTTGGATGTATGAAATATTTCTTTTGCTCTGTGCTCGAGAAGTGAGAGATAAAGTATATATGGAAAAGACCACACCATTTTAGGGTCAAATAGGAAAGGCATTAAATTCTGTCTTTCCTACTTGTTCGCTGTGTTACTCTTGGGCAATTTTCTTAGCCTTTGCAATTCACTTCTTTTACCTAGAAAACACAAGGAGCAATGTCTACCTCCCTGACCAGTGTCTAAATAAACCAATGAGATTACACATATGCATCTTTGTATGGGGGGAGTGGGCAGTGAACTAAGAATGCTTTTACAGTTTTAATGGAGAAAAAAAACAAAAGAATAATATATTTTGTAACACAAGAACATTATATGAAATTCAAAATTGCATCCGTCAATAAAGTTTTATTGGAACACTGTGATGCACCTTCACTGACATATTGTCCAGGATACTTTCATCCCAGAACTACTGCTGCACTGAGGGGTCGTAAGAGACTGTATGGCCTAAACAGCTTAAAATATTTAATATCTGGCCCTTTATAGGAAGTTAAAAAAATATGTAGACTGACTGTCCGTGTAATTTAATCTCATGTTTATGACAACAAGGAATTAGGGAGAAGGTCACTGAGTGTTTATTTAGTGAGTTCAGTGGCTTATATGTCTGCATATCCATTCAAGTCAGATAAGTAAAAAGATCTTCGGCTTTTGAATGAGGAGATGGATCGAGCTCAGGCTCTCTACCCTTTCCCCAGAAATGAAACACATTCAGTTGCCTCCCATTTGGGTTTCTCTTCTGTAAAACATGAAGAGTAAGTCATATGATGCAGGATTATTTTAGAGAATAAACCAATGAGTGAAATCATGTGGAAAAGCACATAAAAAAATTTGCTGACACATAGTTGGGTTTAGATACAGAGTTATCATTTGAGCTCTCAAAGATTATTTTCACCAGTAAGACCATCTAAGAGAACATAAGATGCTAGGAACTGAACAATTATAACAGAGTCTAGACCTGGAAAAAAATATTCATGACAGTGTTATATATTTAGAAAAGTGTCAGGACATAGAGAAAAACACTCTATTCCCTTTTAAAATACCAACATTATTTTTTCTTTAAAGTTCTTGTAACAGAACTCAAGGGAAATTTAGATTTTGGAGACTTGGTGGTAGATTGAGTTATGTACCCCAGACAAAAAACATGTTCTCAATATTTATCCTCACTCCTGTGGGTGTAAATCCATGATAAAAAAGGTCTCTTGAAGATAGTATTTTTGGTAAGATGTGATCCATTTAATGAGATTGGGTTTATTGTTGTTGTTTTAATAGATGATTTATTTTTAAAAGTCATTTAGATCATTCAAAATGTTACATTAAAAAAAAATAAGGGTTTCCTACACGCCTTACTGCCCATACCCCTCACTTTTCCCACATCAACAACTTCTTTCATTAGTGTGGTATATTCACTGCAACTGATGAATACATTTTGGAGCACCGCTACACAGCACGGAGTATAGTTTACATTGTAGTTTACACTCTCTCCCACCCAATTCTGTAGGTTACAGAAGGATATATAATGGCCTGTATCTGTCATTGCAATATCATTCCAGACAATTCCAACTCCCGAAAATACCCCCATATTACACCTCTTTTTCCCTCTCCCTGACTTCACCACCTCCAGGGGCCACCGTCTCCACATTAATAATATAATTTCTTCCATTGCTAGAATCCCAATAAGTCTATAGTGGAATACCAGCAAGTTCATTCTAGTCCATATTTTATTCCCCAACCCTGAGGATTCTGGGATGGTGATGCCCACTCCACCTCTAATTGAGAGGGGAACTTCAGTCCCATATGGCTGGTGGATGGGACTCTCTTGCTTGCAGTTGTAGACTCTCTCGGTTCCTTGGTGGTGTGGTTGACCATCCTCCATCCTCACATCCTTGTTAGCTTCCCTGGATGAGTCCAATGAACTGGAGAGCTGGTGTTGCAACTCTGCTCAGGCTCAGGGCCCAGCTGGCACATGGACAGCCCAGAGATTCAAGTCTCCTGGACGTATACCTGCCAACCCCAGCGCCAGCCAGAGGTTCAATAAAAGGGACAGAAGAAGTATTGTAGAGAAGTCACATCTGAGTCCAACTCCATCACACTTGGGGGCACAAACTCCAAAGTAGGGCCCACTGGCAAGGCACTGAACTCCAGAGCCGTGGAGATTGGATTTTAATTCATACATCCACATTAAGGAGGTCTTTTCGAGGAGGCTGGACATCACAGAAGCGAGAAAGAGAGGGCATCGCTGTGTGATGGGAAACAGAGATGACACCCAGGGGACCCCAAAACTTGGGCAAGCCAGCAGTAGAGCTCTGGTAACCCTGACAGCAAGCAAGCCTTCTGGCCTCTGAAACCTTGGGACAATAATCTCCCATTGCTTAAGCCAACCCCTTGTGTCCTAGCAGCCTGGCAAACCAAGACAGACACCTAGGTTGTAGGTGACCTTACAGAAACCCTCGTGGACATTTGTTCCAGCACAGCCCATGTTCCACAGCAAGCGCTTGATACTACCTTATTGGATGAGCACTGTGCTTGAATATGTCCGTTTTCCTGCTGCTTCTCTGTTGTTCTGTCTTCATACGACAAGATCTTTCCTGTTTTATGACCAGTGATTCTTCTCTCTCAACCTTTAGTCCTGACCAAGTCCAGCCTACTTGGTTGGCTGCAGATGAAAAAGCTCTAGTAGCTTTTATTCACATAATGAGCTCAACTCATAGAGAGTCGAATCACTCACCATACCTCCCGGCCCCTCCAAAAGGCTAATTTTTTAGTCTTCCCTTAACAACACAGCAAGACTCTGCTGGTTCCACCTGCCTTCTTGTCCAGATATAGACCCTCCCACTTGGACACTGCTCTTTGCCTCGTTCCTATTTACCTTTACGGATAAATTACAAACACTTTTATTCATTTCTGCCTTTGGCTTCCTTCCCTTGTTCTCTCCCATGCCTGCTTCTTTCTTTCTCTACTTATTTCCAATTTTATGTCTTAAAATACCCATTGCGTTAGAAATTCCTGCAGTAAAAAAAATAAAACTGGTGTATCTAGAAGGTTCAGAGAGAAGACTCTGTAAGTTGGGGATTACTGAATCACCAACTGAGCAAGAAATACTAAATTCCAAATATTTTTATTTTCTCCTTTAGATTAATGGAAAATTCTAACCCATTGCTTGGAAAACTGCCCCAGGCTCCCAGCTCCCTAGCAAGTGATTTTGAATTGGCCAAAGGCACAATTCCTTTGAAATTTAAGTCTGTAAGATTCCTTAAGAGCGCAACATATTGATGACAAAGGAATTTCTCCAAAGTAGGATATAACAGATAAAAAAAGCTCTTGTATTTTTTTCTCACACAGCTCACATAAGTTCTTTTCTGTTCCTTTAAAATCTACTCTGTCACTGAAATTAATCTCTTTTACTTCTCCTATTCCAATCTAACACTATCCCTTCTTCTAGAACGGTCACTGTGAGGTTGACAGTACAGTTCATTTTAGGCTTACTAAAAAGAATAGATGAAATCTCTGCATGAAATGCAAGCATTAAATGGAAAACTGTTGACAGACATGTATAATTCAAATACGGCCTAACATGTTTATACGTAACACTAATGGGCTTTATTTGACTGTCAAATAAAGGGTAGGTTTGAAGAGAGATGAAAGAAGAAAAATCTCTTACCTCATTTCTGTATTCATCTGATGTAATAGTTAACACAAATCATCTTTTAGACTTGCTATAGGTTTTATTATTTATAAGAATAAAAGCTGATTTTTAACGGACCTAAAAAGTATTTCAAACCCTTAAGGATTTTTTGCAGAACAATTGAAAAAAATTGAGACACTTTGTACTTTAAGAAATCGAGCCCAAGACTAGTTTTGAAAATTAGGTGTGATCTTGAGATAATAATTTTTCTTTCTTTACCTAGGTTTCTTAATTTTGATGAGATAAAGGACACAGTACTTCCATTCTTGCTTCCTTCACCAGAGAACTGTGTTTTATTGCATAAAATATCTATGAAGGGAAGCAGACTTGGCCCAGTGGTTGGGGCGTCAGTCTACCACATGGGAGGTCCGCGGTTCCAACCCCGGGCCTCCTTGACCCGTGTGGAGCTGGCCCATGCGCAGTGCTGATGCGCGCAAGGAGTGCCCTGCCACGCAGGGGTGTCCCCCGCATAGGGGAGCCCCACACGCAAGGAGTGCGCCCCGTAAGGAGAGCCGCCCAGCATGAAAGAACGTGCAGCCTGCCCAGGAGTGGCACCGCACACACAGAGAGTTGATGCAGCAAGATGACGCAACAAAAAGAAACACAGATTCCAGGTGCCGCGAATAGGGAAAAAGCGGTCACAGAAGAGCATGCAGCAAATGGACACAGAGAGCAGACAACTGGAGGGGAAGGGGGAAGGGGAGAGAAATTTTTTAAAAAATCTATGAAAATAATTGGGCTAAGAAAAAGGTGGCATAATAGACATACAAACCAACTATTTCCTGCAAATTTACATGCAGTCATGCTTCATTTTCCATAAGCATCATGGAAATCAGTGAAGAAAAATTTAGGAGAATAAATACAGCTAAGTACTATTATATATCGCCCTTTATAAAGCCATTCCTATTTTAAAGATTTAAAGATTATTTGTCTCAAACAATTTTTAAGATTTCTGTTCATCTATGGAAGCTGTGTTGCTAGCTAGTAGTCAGGTGAATTCGGAAGGCAATGAGTAAACTCATCTGCCAGTAATGAACAATTAACAGTGCTCATTGATGCTGCTGTATTCATTATTCCAATAGCCTTAGTCATATTCTTCCGTGTACTGTAAAATGAATGGTTTACTCATTTTTATCTAGCAGTATAGTGTAAGAGTTATCAATTTGTCCATTATTGAAGTAGGCTAAAATTATCTTTTATTTTCCCCCACTTCCTCTTTTAGTCCCCTTTCCTTCTCTTAATAGGTACACAGTATATTTTTGTTGCATAGTGTTTATGTCCCTCCCTCTTCTGGCTCATCAGATGATTTTTTATTGAAATGGCATTTTCCCCACAAGCCTCCCAATGTCTTTATTTCTTGCCAGCTAATTATTAGAATCAGTCCTAATTTTCACAATGGGCTGGAGACCACAAAGAATGAGAGAAAGACTTTGAAAAAACAGTATTTCCATATGGTATGATTCCATTTCTATAAAATGCAAATGCAAATAAATCTGTAGACACAGTTTAGATTAGTGGCCATATAGGGCTGGGGAAAGATAGAGGGATTGAGAGATGATTGCTAAGAGGTGTGAGGTTTTTCCTTTTGGTGAAATGAAATTGTCTTAAAATTGATTGTGGTGATGAACGCACAATTCTGATTATACTAAAAGCCTTTGGTTGTTAAAAAAAATAGTATGAATTGGTTCATTTTTAAGAAAGACTAAAAACCAATATATTAACTCTCTCCAGTTTTCTATAATTTGAATTCTGTCCCAGCATTTCTCTTGATTTATTCAAGCCTCTAAAATGACATGCATGGTGCCATTTTTCAGTACGAAGATCAATATTGCGCATTTATAGTTTCCACCACTCTGGTAAGAAGATATTAGAAACAATTTTGTAAAAGATACTGAGGGATCACCTCTGTAGGAACAATTTGATTAAATCAAGGATTTATGAGATAGAGGTTTTTCTTACCCTGCCATTGTGAGGAATATTCAAATACATTGTTGCTGTAGGAGACAATGGCTGTTCCATGAAGGCAAAGCTTTGGATAATTTTCACAAAGCTTTGGATAATGTCTCACCAGTTAAGGGAGCATTAAATCCAAGGGCTAACAATCATTTCATTTAAAAAGGTTAACATTTTAAACGAGGAAAACTCAGTTATTTGTAGAAAATCACAGCTCCTACAAATGCCTTAGCTTACCAAAAAAGCATGAGATTGTGTGTCATGGAGAAAGCTACATATCCTATTGAGCTCTGGACTCCTTATCTCCAAATAGAGGTTATAATTCTTATAGGCATAAGAGTGCAGGGAAAAGTAATTGATACAGGTTAACCAAATCATCATGGTCTGCACTCTACTAGATTGCCTTCTCCAACGGTTAGGGCCAGAAAAGGATTCTCTTACATGCACCATGGCCGTGCCCACTCTACAATGACTCTGACATACCTCACTCACCCCTTGCTTTGCTACGGATCATTACCTAAAGCTCCTGGTCCCTGGAACTCCTGGAAAGGAGAGAATGATAATTGTGGGTAGCACCATGTATCTGTGCAAATCATTTAATCTTCTGCCAGCATTGGACAAAAAAGCGATTATTGAATTGTTGCCATACTTATTATGGTATTGGTTCTTATTCATGGCATTTGGTAGGCTGCTACGTAAGTCATGGTTATCTATAGGGAATTACTGGAAGACAGTATTGTTAAGATGATAGGCTTCCTTTTATTGTCCTTAGGTTCTAAGGAAAAAGGCATTAGTCCCTAGTATTTCTCCTATGTTCAGATTCAGGTCTCTCTGGTGACCATTTCCTTTTTCAGTGCTTCACATGGAAATCCTACAACTCAAAGCAGTGGTTCTAGCTCTGTGGTCATAACTGTCCCTTTGTCCCTCCTCCAGAATTGTATTCCCCAGGAACCATGAAGGGGGAGGTAGTTTGGTTAGGAGACCCTGTCTCCCTGGTTGTAGACAATGATGACCTTATTCATCTGAACTGTCAAATGGATGACCATGAATCCCCAGAGATGGCGCATTCTTGTGATGATTAGGTTTATGTGTCAACTTGGCTGGGGCATGGTGTCCAGCTGTTTGGTCAATCAAGCCTGAAAGTCACCGTGAGGGTATTTTGTAGGGGATTATCATGGGTAGTCAACTGAATTGCATCCACATCTGATTGCATCTACAATCAACAAAGGTCATTGCCTTCAGCAATGAAGAGTGTCTCCTCATCCGATCAGTGGAAAGTCTTAAAAGCTAGAACCCAGGATTTAAGAATCCAGAAAGAATTTCTGCTTCTACATTCTTTCCTTCTGTTTGTGAATTCAACTTCACCTTCATCAGATTTTCCAGACTGAGGCCTGCCCTTCAGAATCCAGATGTGTCTGATTTCAGAGTCATCTTTATTGGAGTTTCTCGCTTGTGCTCTGCCTGTGGAATTCAGACTTTGTTAATCCCCATGGCCATGTGAGTCAATTCCTATTATAAATCTCTTTATATATATATTTATATTTATATATATATATATATTATTTGTATACATATATATATATGTATCTTTTCATTTCTCTTTCTCTGGAGAACCCTGATAAACCCATACTGAGAGAGAAGAGAAAGACAGAAAGACGGAGAAACCATGGATCTTGGTTGAGGATTTTCCAGTAGACTGTTGCTTCCATCGAAACACACCTCTGCTCTTCTGCTCTAAACAGGAAGCCTACAGAGAATGCTAATTGTGTGTCTCCTGGTGTAGCTGTGTGAGCAGTTTACCCAACACAACAAGGCGACATCTTCAGTAAACACTCCTCTACGGCATGACAGTTTGGGAAAGCGCTGAAGTGAGCAGATATGAGTGGCAATGCAAACAGCACTCCAGGCTGGATGTGATACGTGCGTTATATCAAGGGATTTGTAAGAGGAGTAGGCGGCTGATGTTGGGACTAGAGTCACAGGGATAAAGCAGAGATGTTAAGAGTGCCAAAGGGGAATGTTTAGGGAGTGAAAATTAAGGTGTGGAGCTTAGGGACCTGCACCGAAGAAGAAGAGCCTCATTTTTGAAAGCCAAGGCTTGCTACCCATGAAAATAAGAAGAGGAGGTTGAAACTGTGTATTGTGCTATCATTTAGAAATCCCCTTGGGAGGATTGCATCCAGCATCCAGGTGGAATCTGAGCCTCCTCTTGACATAAAGGTGCAATGGACACAACCAATCCAGTGTCCACATAGAAGAGGTGGCATTGGATTGGGAAAAGTGGACATAATGGACAAAGGGTATGGGGAAAGGCAGGAAGAGATGAGAGGTGGAGGCGTCTTCGGGACATGGAGCTGCCCTGGATGGTGCTTCAGAGGTAATCACCGGACATTGTAAATCCTCACAGGGCCTACTTGATGGAATAGAGGAGAGTATGGGCCATGATGTGAACCAATGTATATGAGGTGCAGAGGTGCCCAAAGATGTACTTACCAAATCCAATGGATGTGTCATGATGATGGGAACGAGTGTTGTTGGGGGGGGGGAGAGGGGGGGTGGGGGGTGGGGTTGAATGGGACCTCACATATATATTTTTAATGTAATATTATTACAAAGTCAATAAAAAATAAAAAAATTTAAAAAAAAAAAAAAAAAAAAAAAAAAGAAATCCCCTTGGGACTGCCTCTCACAGTAACAGGTCTGTTTTCTTTCTTTCCATAAATACACACAGGTGAGAGGAGAAAATGTAGCTCAAGTGGTTGAGCCCCTTCTTCCCATGTATAAGGTCCTGGGTTCAATCCCCGGTACCGCCTAAAAACAAACAAACCAGCCAACTCTCATTGGGAGGCAGATATAGCTCAGTGGCTGAGCACCTGCTTCCCATGTATGAGGTCCTGGGTTCAATCCCCAGTACCTCCTAAAATAAAACAAAAAACAAAAACAAAAAAATATGCAAAGGTGAGTTGAGAGGCCACCTCCCATTTACCACACTCAAGTCCTAAAGCAAACATTGTTTGACACCGATGGAAAATCATTTCCAATCTCATGCAGTCATCCCCTGCTGGCCACTTTCTTCATTAATTTACTTGGCAGGGCAGTCTGCTTGCTTTGTGGACACATTCCCCCCGTCAGTGGATAGATTTGCAGTTGGGTTTCCATGCAGATAAACTGTTGCCATTAGCCAGATGTCTTAATAAGATTCTGTTTACTCTATCAGAAAGTAAAGGTACTGATTCAAGGGAGAGAGTCAAGGGAGTGGAAGGGATTGTGGTGTCCCAGCTGGAGAGTTATGCAGAGGGCGAGTTTGCTAAAATGCAGTGACTGAGCAGATCATGAAGGCTTGATTTGTTTTGGGGATTGTTCCTTGTCCTTGTTATTTCTCCCCAAAGCTCTACTGTAATGCCCTGGGGTTGCCTCCCCCACTGCCTTGCCCTTGGTACTTTCCTTTCTCTGTCCTTTTTGCAATTAAAAACAAAACCAAATTGCACAACCCTCCTCCTGATGGCTGTAGCTGATATGTAAATATCCACTTAACTGTATTGTGTTGAGGGTAGGTCCATTGGATTAATCTCATCCTGGCCCCTTAAAGAGCCAGTTTGTGTGCAGAGGTGGGGAAAGAGCTACAGAACATTTGTTACCCGTGAGAGATGTCCCAGGCCCCGTGGCTTTGATAAGTTTCCCTTGCTAAGTGTTCACCCAGCACTCAATATTTTCCCTTTAGCAAGGCTCATCAGACTTAAAATTATTTGCACAACCCATGTTTTTATTCTCCATTCCCTAAGAGTGAGAATCTCATCTGTCCCGCCGGCTATCCTCTCTCCAGTACTTGGCGCGTGGTAGATGCTAGACAGATGTTTTTGGTTTCAAATGAGAAACCAAGGCGAACAGAGAAACTGCTTTAATTGTATCAGTCGCTTATGTGAGAGCCCATCATCGAATTAGGAGCAAGAGGCTATACCCCCTACTCTACAAAAGGTGCTGAGTCATCCTACGTGAGGAAACTTCTTGGACTGCTGTAGGGTACACACGTTCGTTGGCTTCCAAACACGCTGATGCCTACTCTCACAATGCCAGGTCACCTTTGGGTCCTAACCTCTACTGAGAACCCAGAAGCTATGGGTTCTCTATGCTCTCTCGGTAATCTCAGGGAGGCACCGGTTCCTGTGGGGTGGGGGCATAGGTAGGTAACAAAAAGTGTCCTTGCAGATCTGTTACAGGTGGAAGGGGTTCTTCCATCTCTGGTAGGAAATGGCATGCTCATTCATTACTCTCTCCATGGAGAGAAAGGGCAAGAAGCCACTTTGGGGTCAGATGTTCAGGTTGCACATTTCTTGCTCAAGCAGAGCTGAACTCTCAGGACCACCTGAAGCTCATCAATTATGATTCACACCTTGGAGAGCAGGTGTTTGACCTTCTAGGTCCAAAGGTATTAAAGGAAGTTGTTCATGCACTACGTAGATAAAAAAGAAAGTATTCTTGGCAGTATATCTTAACTTCCTCTTTCCAACGGGAATTCAACGGCCAGACTGTTACCCATGTAGCTCCTTCGTTTTGTGGGCAGGAAGATTAGAGAGTGAATTTCCACTGGAAAAAAGTGTGTTTGCTGGAATTTTAAAGATGAGCAAGAGAGGCATTTCTGAAAGTTTTGCTTCAGGGCCCAGGACTCAAACATATGTCTCTGCAAATGGTCCATATGTTAGGGTCGTTTCAGAGGAAAATTCCCTGGGAATCATGGGGTTTCCCTAAGTAAAGATTAAAGTTCAGCAACTGCTCTCAAAGCTGCTTGCTGACTTCTGCAGCTGGCCACCCCTTGAGTAAATCAAGCAATTAGCTTCAAATAAACGTAATAAGCTCCATTTCTCCTCTCTGTTGCCTACTGGGTTTTTGTGGGGGTCTACACATGTGGGATAGCTGTTAGGATATTTGGTACACACATGCTCCTTGCTCAGAGAGAGGAGAATAAAAGGCATGGCTATCTGGTTCACAACACCCACAATTTCCTCCTCATTTTCTGGTCATGGAGTTTTCCAGGAAATGGGCATCACAGTAACAACAGTGAATTAAACAAGGAAAGACACAGTTTGGCTGCTCTGGAAGGCAATATAATGCCCTCCTGCCTCCCAATTGTGTTCATACCCTAATCTTCAGAACCTGGAATATGTTATCTGACATGGCAATAGGGACTTTGAGATAGGGGGTTTACCCAGGTTATCCAAGTGAGCTGTGTGTAGACCAGTGGGTCCTTGTAAGAAGGAGGCAGAAGGTTGTGGTTGGAGAGCATTTAGGAGATGCTATGGTGCTGGCTACCTTTAGGTAGCTTTGAAGCTGGAATGCCGGTGGCGTTGAGAAGCTGGAAGAGGCCAGGGTCTCTCTGAGAGCCTCCAGAAGGGGCCCAGACCTGTTGATACCACGATTTTAGCCCAGCTGAACCCATTTTGTACTTCTGACCTCAGAAGTATAAGAGGATACATTTGTGTTGTTTTGAAATTGTGGTATTTTGTTACAGCAGCAATAGGAAACTCATACAGCTGGGGAAATCTTGGGTGATTTTTTTTTGATACATGGTGTCCACATACAATGGGGATTTAGTAATGTCCTTCTTGAGAAAGAACATTTCAGAAATTTTAAGGGAGACAAACAACCTCGAGTTTCCACTGCCTTTATCTCCCATCCCTCTGCCCTTCCCATAGCAAGCCACACAACTGGTACAGGAGAAGTCTTTCATCTTCTATTGGCTCAGAACTCTGCTTTCTTTGCTGTTTCAATGGTTGAGACATTTCTAATAAGCTTAGTGCTGAGCTCTGAAAAGCAAGCGGAAAGTGAGCTACACCTGTCTTCAGAGCTTTCTGCTGTCATGGGGAGGCTGGAAATAGTGCTGGCATTTCAGAGCAATTATTTGCGGGGGGGGGGGGGGGGGAAGTGGGGGTTGGAGAATGAAGATAAGTCAAACGAATATAAGGTCATTTCTCCTACTTTGAGTATCTTGGGTGGGCAATAGAGGGGGACAGTCACGCTTGCCTACTTTATTAGAACTCCTCATAATTAGTTTTTATATTAGCCCATTAACAGATTAATAATACTTCTCAAACAAAGATTGGCACAAGTGCCCCTGCCTCTAATGAATATATTTTATATTTATTTTATAGACACAAATAAGACACCTGATTGTTTTAAGAAGGTTGGGGTGAAAAGTGAATGAAAGCTCATTCATTATGAATTCTAAACACCTAGGATCAAGTCTCAGCTTTGTTACACAAATTTGAGCGAACCACTCAACCTGACCCTCTGGACCTCAATTTCCATATCTCTAAATTGGTTATAATAATTCCTGGTTTACCTTCCAGGCTCTTTTTCTGGATCAATGGAGATAAATAGATCAAAGTGCTTTACGGAATCACAGAACACTGTACAACTGTAGGTCACTTTTGCTTTACTGACCTCTGAGATTTTCTGCACAAATATTTCCCATGACTAAAACAGCTCTTCATGTTTGGCGTTTAAATTTCCTTTGATCCTAATTACAATTAATTTTGAATTGCTTTGCTCCAAATGGTAAATTCCACAACAGTGGGAGCAAGCCCAGTTCTCCCCAATCCTTTACAACTCTGGAATTTATACAGACGTTTCCAAGAATGGGGGATAAAGGGGTATCAACAAATGGGGGCATTGTGTGCAGAAAGAGGGAGCCCTATTAATAATTCTGATGGGACAACAGAAGACTTTTCCAGGCAAACAGGACACACTGGCACCTTACCAATAAGGGTAGAACTTGAAGACCGACACTACGGTGATGATTGCCCTGGGGAACATTGGACCCCTACTATCCTCTCAGCTCTATTCTCTGCCTGGGTTTTTAACTCCATCCCACCTTGTATCAGCTTGATGATTTTAAGGAAGACACCAAACCCCTCTGTACCTCTGTTTTCCTAACTGTAAACTGAGAATCGCAAAAACACCTACCGATTAGTATTGTTAGGATAAAAGGATGCAATACAAAGGAGACACACACACACACACACATATATATATATATAATAGGAGCTAAAGAAATGCTAACTTCTCTTCTGATTGTGTGCAGAGTGCCATGTCTAACATTGGGGAAACCAAGATAAATAAAGAAGAGGCCCACTCTTTACAAAAGGAGACAGAAAGAACACAATGGGTGGGGATTGTGTTATAATAGGGTCGAAGTTCCTGATGATTTGGGCATAGGAAAAAAAAGGGTGCCTAAATTCAGGAGAGAGGGAAAGGAAGGTATGAGAGAGCAAGTTTTTCAGAGAAAGGACCCTTGAAAGATGAGAGATGGTTTGAAAGCTGAGTAATGAGGTAATGTCGAAAGAGATGAAGAGGAGAAATGGTGTAGTAGAACACAGTGGTTACTCAAAATATTTGCTGAAATAGGTATATATTCCTTCATTTGTTCGTCCATCCATCTATCCATCCATCAATTCATCTATCCACCTACCTGTTCACACACCCAACCACCTGCTCATCCTTCCAACTACCCTTCACCTCTCCATCCACCCATCCCCCATCCATGCATCCACTCCATCCATCCATCCATCAATCCATTCATCCATCTATCCATTCATCCATCTATCCATCATCCATCCATCCATCCATCATCCATCAATTCATCTTTCTATCCATCCACCCATCCATCCATTCACATTTGACCCACCAACCATATATACACTCTTTGTCTTTTCCCAAAAATAATCACATAAAGTATAGAAGATGAAAAAATAAAGAAGCTCACAGAATAATGAACCAACCAAACACAGAAGTTAGGTGAAAATGAAAAGGAGAGGCTTAGAATGGGGACATAAAATTGAAGCAAAAATTATTTCCAAGCTTGTATGAATATGTAGGTGCCATGGAAGAGTCATAAATTTGGTATGCTAAATTATTGAGTTGCTTATGCTCCCAAGATTTTACTTGGAAATTTCTACTGCTTAAAGGCTAAACGGGGCATCCCCTAAGTAATTTACTATACTGTGTATCAAATACTTGATGGTATTTGAATAGAGACTGACAAATGCCATCCATCTTCCAATTTCCCCTCCATCAGCATCTAAAGTGAGGTGAGAAGCACAGATGAGATGCAGCTGATTAAAGTCAAGTCGTGTTCCCAATACATTCTCCTGAAAATCCATTTTACTCCTTCGCTGTTAGCAGCATTTACTATAGGAAAATGTATACTTAACATTTAGCCAAAAATAAAAACTGCTGCAAAAGACCTAAATATAGATTGCTTCATTACCTTCAAATCAGCCTGAAAAGAGTGCAGAAGCTGGCACTCAGAACGAACCAAGTGGCTGTAGAACTGCAGTGCAGTCTGCAATCAGAAGGAATTATGATTACGGCACTGAGCGCTAATCCTGGAAAATCAAAATACAGTTAGGCAGCCACTAAATCCAATTATAAAACATAATAATCATTATGAGGTCTTTTTTTCCCCCAGAAAATGAAGAGTTGGAGACTTTATGCTATTGCTTAACCATTTAACATAGCAGGGTCATTATTCTTTATGGCACTACTAAATATACTCATCATTTTACAAATCCCAAGTTCACCTTCCAAATGCATGATTTCGTCCTTCCGTGTAAAGTTAATCAAAGTTGTAAAAGTGCTTTATTCCATGTCTTTATTTGTCCCCACTGGATGGGACAGTAAAAATGTGATGCACTGGAGTAGAATCCCAGAATCAAGGCAGAAACCTTGAGATGTCTTTGTCTCCAGCCAGTACTCAAAGAACCTACCCAAACATTAACCCTCTCCTGGACCATGAGCATTTTATGTGTTTTCTTACAGCAGCAAGCTTTATTGTAACATTCTAATAAGGAAGGACAGCATAAATGATTTCTAGGGTGAACCATATAAAACTGCCATTTTTTGTGGGTCAAAATAGGTTAATATTTGCATCCTTCTGTTGATATTTAGTATTTTTTTCTTTTCTGTAGGAACATCAGGATAAATGGTTTAAAATGACTTAGGGATATGTAAATAGCATCTCACCTTGGGAAACAGCTAAATGAAGATCAGAAAAAAAAGGTTAAAATAATCCATTTGGGAATGCACTCTTTCAGTTAAAGGGTAAAACTTAGGTCATCGGTAGATACTCCTTGCAGTGTTTACCCAGCATGAGATGAGGTATTTGCGCTGATAAAGCAGTGGGTCCCCTCTTCTGATGTCTTAGACTCAATAGCTAATGAGCTGGGTAAGAATGAGTGCCAGCTTGGACAGAGAAGCCTGAAAGAAATGAATCTCTAGGAAGAGTGGAAGTGAAATACTGGCCAACGTGTAGCCCTGTTGAGTTTTCTCAGCGTGTTCCAATGCTTTGAGACCCTGGCTTCAGGTGAACAAAATACTGAGCACTCAGATTCAGCCTTGGTTAAACCAAGAGACAAGAGGAATCTGCGCTAGGCTGACAAACAACTCCTCAATGATGTCCCCCTCCCTTTCAGCTTTGCACCTGCTTAAACAAAGGCCATATAATGGGTTTCCTTAGACAGTGGGAATTTGCTGGCGCACAGACTTGAGGTGAAGAGAAGCTCAAAATGGAGGTGCCAGCAGTCTTCCTGAAGACTGGCATTCTGGGGCTGGCTGGTGACAATCCTTTGTCCTTGGCGTTTCTGTCACATGGCAATGCACATGGCAGCCTCTCCTGGCTTCTCTGTCCATCTGACTGTCACTCTGCTTTTAAAGGGCTCCAGTAGTCTGGATTAAATCCCAATCTGGGGAAGCAGCTGTGGCTCAATCAGTTGGGCTCCCGTCTACCATATGGGAGGCCCTGGGTTCATGTCCCGGCGCCGCCTTGTGAAGGCAGGTCACCCACATGCCACGGAGCACCACCTGGCCCATAAGTGCCACAGAGACCTGACTCAGTAAGGTGACACAACAAAAAAGAAGGGAGAAGAGCAAAAACACAGAAAAGCAAGCAACGAATGGACACAGAGGACAGACAGCTAGCAAGCTGCAAGGGGGGAGGAGAAATAAAATAAATACAGACACAGAAGAATGCATGGCGAATGGACAGAGAGAGCAGACAGCACACAAAAAGCCACAAATGGGGAGGGGTTAAAAAAAAAAACCAATCTGATTCAGTAGGACCCCATCCTGACTGAAGTAGCATCTACAGAGATCCTATTTGCCATGGGCCCACATACACCAGAATGTAGACTGAGAACAAGAACTTGTCCAACCTGGGATCCACAATCCATTCTACCACAAAATCCTAATCCCCAGAACATGTGAGCATGGCACCTTATATGACCAAGGGGACTTTACATGGGCGATTAAATTAAAAACCTTGAGATTATCTTGGATTACCCAATGTAATCACAAAGGCCCTTATAAGAGGGATGTGGGAGGATCAGTTTGAAAGAAGATGTGATGACAGAAGCAGAGGGTCAGATTCAGAAAGAGATTTGAAGACCCTATGCCAATGTCTTTGAATATGGAGGAAGGGGCCATGTGCCAAGATATGGAGGTAGCTGCTTTCCGAGGAAAAACCAAGGCATAGCCATGCCTCACCCTTGATTTTAGCCCATTCCAAAAGTCTAACTAAAGTATTTCTTTAAGAAATACCTTAAGATAAAAAATGATTATCTAATTTGTGTTAATTTGTTACAGCAGCAGTTGGAAACTCACACAACACCTTCCTCATAGTCTCCATCTCCAGGCACATCCACCTTTGGAGAGGACAACTAGACAATGGGATGTTTTAGCTTCAGAGCTAAAAATGAAAGTCAGGAAGATGGAGGCCTCCTGATTTATTGGATAAAAACACACTCACTACAAATGCACTTTTCAATACCTTTGACTTGACTTCCATCTGTGAGTGATGCCTGGATGCTCTATTCTCTCTTCCACTTGTTCTCTAAATGGCTGATAACTGTTCTCAAACAAGGGAAGTGGTGAGGTAAGGTAGCAACATGTAAGCGGGAGGTTTGTTTAGTTAGAGAAAGCAGATGGCTTGCTGCCATAGAGGGGCAAAGCAAGTAAAAGAAGGGGTGAAGCTAAATAGGACCAACAAACAAGGAAGAATGAACAATAAGGAACAGGAAAGAGATAAGCGCATAATCTTTCCAAAATGGGCAATAAGCCGTCCCAGTCTGTTCAAAGCTGGCTCTTTCCCTGGATGTGGGAATGCCTATGCCAAAACCTGGGAAGTCTTTGTCAAAGTCAGATGAGCATAAATTCTCATCCCAAATGAAGATACACTTATTCATGGAAGAAGGTGAAAAGATCAAACCTCAAAACTAGCAGG
The DNA here is from genome assembly GCF_030445035.2 of Dasypus novemcinctus. Lineage (NCBI taxonomy): Eukaryota > Metazoa > Chordata > Mammalia > Cingulata > Dasypodidae > Dasypus > Dasypus novemcinctus. Next base: position 6,570,389 of record NC_092216.1, on the reverse strand, counting down.
GCTATTAAAAACTTCATTCAACAAATTGTATTGAAGACCTACAAGTTTAAAAACCTGTGGTAGGGGCTTAGGTTAAAAATAAAATATGATATACACTCTACCCTCAAAAAACTTCTCTCAGAAATTATCTATTTCTACATATTTATTTACATATAATATAGGTATATATGTGTGTACCCATATATGTTTATAATCTGTGATAAATTTTAAGCAAGAAAATGTATTAAAATGCTAAAATATAGGCTAGGAAGTTCTGTTTTTTTAATGCAGGTTATTTGGGTAACATTTTTATTTGGCTTCGATAGCTTAGTGGACTCCTGTGACACAATGAGGATACTACTAAAATAGATCAAAAGTAGAAAATTGAAACAGATGTGCTACCACACTTAAGTAGGACATTTTGCTCTAGTAACTTATTGGGTTCATTCAGGGGGAAAAATCCACAGCAGGGCACTGGAAAATGGCAAAATACTGCATTTTGCTGAATGAGAAATATAGCTTGTGTGACCTTTAAGTATGAGGTCCAGTTTCCAGAGGATTAAATTAGGTTAAAAAAGAGCATTTTCAGTTTCTTTCTCTTTGGTCATTTTTCACCCCTGTCATTTTAGGAGAGGGAGCCAGTCTGAAGGAATTTTGTCTTTTGGGGGAAATTAAGGGTGAGGGGTGGTTTGCCTCATCATCAGGTCTATCACTTCTTTCAGTTTGCCTTTCTCATGAAAGAAGTCCCATTGCTTTCTACAATTGTCCCTGTTTAAAGGTAGCCTTTATATCTACAGACTAGTAAGATTTGCTATGATTTGAAATTTCTAAACTGCTATTGACCTAATTAACTTGAAGTCGCTCACCTGTTGATCTTCCGCAAGTAAATATATTTATCAAAGTCTATGGTAAGTGTATAGGGCCCATTTTAATGTGTGATAATAATGAGTTTAAGAGTAACCCAGAAAATGTCAATGATTCCTTCCATAAAGGACAACCGGTGAGTGACCACGGCGCAAAACTGCCAATTACGCACTCCCCGTCGCTAATCTCAATACCGTGGCCAACTTGAGATATTAGGAAAGCTAATTAACCTCTGTGTAACTCAATTTTCCAATCAGGGAAAGCTGCGAAATTAGATCGTTCTCTACACTGGGCCTCTCCATCTCGCAAGGACACTTTTGAAAACAAAGCACATTTAAAAACATTTGCAACAAAGCATAAGGGGCGAAGCATTTAGGTTAAGAGAGAAAACACGGCCAAGACCACACGTTTGCCAGGTGAGGAAGAGCTGAACTTTGGACTTTTTCCAAAGGGCTGACCTTCAGGGCCCGTTCCTCCGAGCCCTCGCTCCTTGTGGGCTCTCCCTACGTCCGTGCTTGTAGGAGCATCTGAAAGAGATGGAAGGAGAAATGGGAAATAACATTTATCAGAAGCCAGAATGCGAAGGAAGATCCCTAACCTTTGGGGAGGCAATATGGTGCAAAAGACAAAGGAGAGTCAGAAGCTGGAAGAGCTCGCCTTCGCATCCCGAGGTGGCCTTTTGTAAGCTCTGTGCAAAGAGCAACTTGCTCAGCATCGCTCAGTTCGCTTTCTGCTTTGGTAGAATGGGCATAAAGGATGTCTTTCCCACAGCATTTGGGGGAAAGGCATGTATGGCTTACCTGCCGAGGGCTGCCATAACCACAGGCCACCAACTGGGTGGCTGGAAACACCGCAGGTTTGTTCTCTCCCTCTGGAGGCCAGAGATCTGAAATGAAGGAGCCTGCCAAGTCGTGCTCCCTCTGAAGTCCTCTCCCCTTCCTACAAGGTACGGTCACAGGTTTATGAATCCCCCTACTCCAGGATGACGTCATTTTAACTTAATTCCATTTGCAGTGTCCCGATTTCTAAATGAAATAGGTATGAGATTTTAGGACTCCAACATAACTTTTTGGGAGGACTTGAGTCAACCCCTATCAGTGCATACCATTGGTGCTTAATGGTTACCTACTGCAGACACCCGGGAGCAGTTTAGCCCCATAGATTGAGTGGCAAGGAGGACACTGGCTAGAAAACACCAGGTCGTGGATATCGGGAAGAACTGAAAGCAGAAAGCATGACCCAAGGTGCCCTGCTACCCTTTAGGCTCTCCAAGTGGGATCCCCTTGTAAACCCATCAGCATCTCCTGGGGACCTGTTAGAAATACAAATTCTCAACCCCACCCCAGGAAAGCTGCTGGTGGGAGCAAACAATCAGAGCTTTAACAAGCCCTCCAGGGGATTCGGATGCTTGCTCAAGTCTGAGACCCATTGCTTTAGAACAGAGTTCTTAACCTTTTTCCTTCCACAGACCCCTTTGCCAGTCATGTGAAAGCCACGGACCCCTTACTAAGTCCACACTCTACTGTGTATTATTTAGTAAACCTATCACACACTCGCCAACACATCCCCACAAGAATAAGGTTTTGTTTTTTTTAAATTTTAATTCAAGCTCACACACCCTGCTTAAGAATCCTGCTTGAGAAGAAGGACTTCTCTAGGTAAAAGCAGCAAGAACGAAGCAAATCTTCGGTCTTGGGAAAATTGAGAATTACGGCAGGTTTGCGAGGAAACATTTCAGGCATGAGGAAAAGGCAGGGCTTTGTTTTTAACATGGCATATGAAGTGGCAAGGTTCCAGACAGGAAATTAGTCTCACACACAAGGCAGAATTCCATGACTGGTGCAGAAACACGAGTCTAGGTGTTGGTTGACCTGAGCTGAACCCAGGTGAAGAGCTGGATGTACCCAGAACTGTCACTGTGGGACTCAACTTTTCGCAAAGGAGGGAAACCTGGGGTCCCAGTTGCTGGGCAGGTCATCGCAATATTTATCTTCATTTTCCATTTTCGTAGACCGTAGAGATCCAACCCTTTTTAGTTTATCCTGTAATACCTTCCTTCAACCTTAGCCCTCCAGATGTTGATTATTCTACCTACATCTTCTTCAGAAGTTTGCTTCTTGATTTGGGGTTGGGTTATGTCTTTCCTGATGTTTAGAGGTTAGCACCTTATCTAGAGAATTCCAAAAACAAGCATACTATAGCTACACTTTGATAAAGGATTGGATTATGTTTTTGCTTTAGTTCCCAGCAACAATGCTTAGTGCTCTCTGGCTCTCTGTGTATTGGATCAACATCCATAAGCAACAGAGTGGGGTTAAAGGGCCTGGGGATTGAGGTCTTGGCTCTTGTTCTCTCCCCATACAGACTCTTTCTGTGACCTCTGGGAAGACCGTTAGACTTTAGCTTTATCGTCTTAGAATAAAGGCATTGGTGTAGAAATGCATGGTCCTTTCCATATCTCAAATTCTTCAATTCATGTTATCCATTCCCATTCCCGGATCATATCTAATATCTGAGAGAATCACTCAACATCTGAAAAGAGTTGGGAGTAAATGTGAACACTACTTGATGTTTTTCTTAAGGAAGTTCATGAGAAGAGACCCCTCAAGAGATGTCACCCACCCCTTGCAGGTGTCGGGTTCTCCAGCAGAAGCGTAGCTCACCCAGGCTCTGAGGCAGATGTTTTACTCACACAGAGAAGAGACAGCAAGGTCAGCTTTGCTCATGGGCTCCCCACAGCCAGCAAGTCTCAATCGGAGACCAAATTAGGGAGATGTTTTACACACAGCATCCCTGTCTTGTGTGCATGTGCCGCCACAGTGGAGGAACCCCATCCCTCCCTGCCAGGTATAGATGTATCACCAGAGTAAGAGGTGGAAGTCCTAAAACATGCTCACCAGAGTCAGACTCTCTCCTATGAATGTTTGCATACATTTGGGACAATAGGAAGGAATGTGTCACAGTGCCCTAAACTCCTAGGGGTTTGTTTTTTAACCCACCAGGTTGATATATCTGATCCTGAACATGGGATGTTTTTGTGCATCCCAGGGAAAGAGGGCAGCCCATGCTAGCACTAACTCCAATCTCATTGTAGTTTATTATTTTGGACAACTACAGTATCCCGTCCCCACATGTTAGGAGGTAACTCTTTCCTGAATATGAATGACTGAATTAACTCTCTTGAGGCTAAAGCAAATCTGCTAGCAGAAGTGTTACCAGGAGGCTCTGGTTTCTGGCATTCTATGTTCTTGGCTTCTGTCTCATAAGAGAATTTAAGGACGTGCCATAGGGTAGACATGGGAGTATAGAGTTTATTAAGAAACAAGAAAGTGAGAAAAATACACAATCTGAGATATGGACCGCAGACATACTGCAGGGTGAGTTGCATGGGTGGAGCCCCAGGGCTAGAATTTTAACAACCTGTTTGCTGTTCTGATTGGTTGCCCACCTATCATTTCTCAGGGGTCCAAAGGTGAGGCCTTTTGAGGGTATCCGGGGCTTTCCCTTGATTCTGAAAGGGGTTCCCATTCCAAATGAGATTCTCATTCCAGGGTCTCACAGGATCCCTCAAGAGGTTTCTGGGCAGGACCTCACACCCATGTTGTTTGCCAGTAATGTTGTCTGTCCGCCATGTTGCTTGCTGGCCATGTTGTCTGTTGGCCATGTTGTCTGTTCTCCATGTTGTCCATTGGCCATGTTGCCTGTTGCCCATGTTGTCTATCAGCCACATTGTCTGCTTGGTCTTCGGCTGTGACCCAAGTCTTCCCTTTTCCTATACTAACCTGCCTCAGAAGTTTTGAAAATGTAACCTGAGAAACAGTTCTTCCATGAGCCTTACTTCCCAAACACTAGGAAAATCTCTCATTGAAGGCTTTCCATTTTTGTTAGTGGAGGCCAAAAGGAAGATGACTTTTCAAGTCAAATTGACGTTGCTCAAATCATAGGTGAAACGGACTTGCCTAATCATGTTGTCTTGTGGTTCAGAATGCATAAGGGATTATCTGATTTTATTGTAAGTGAGGGTGGCAGAATTATAAAATAGCACCCACAATTCTTGTCCTCTGGTCCCACGCCTATGTAATACATCCCCTTGCATGTGGATGGAACCTTTGAATCTGATAGTTGTCATGCCCATCGTTCATGTTATACAGCAAAGGTGATGAGATTTTTGTAGATGTAATTAAGGGTCCTAATCAGCTGGTTTTACATTAATCAGAAAGTAGATGTGGTAGATGGATTATGTACCTCAATTTAGACATGTTCTTTATCCGCATTCCTGTGCATATGAACCCACAGGATCTCTTGAAGATTTTCTTATTTTTTTTTCAGTTAAGGTGTGGCCCAATTGAATGAACGTGGGTCTTAATCTGGATCAATGAAAACATTATAAGAAGAAAGAAAACAGAAGCCAAAATGAGAGAAAAACCCACAGGGAAGGGTTAGAAGCCGGAAGTCAGAGAACCTATAAGAGAAAGGAGAGGACATCGTCATGTGACACAAGACAGGGATACAAGGTAAGGAACCCTGAGCATAGCCGGCGGCCAGCACCAAAAGATTACAGACCTTGAGGACAGAGCAGTGCCTTGCTGAGGCCTCGATTTTGGACTTCTCTGCCTCTAAACTGTGAGTGAATTAGTTCCCACTATTTAAGCCAATTTGTCCTAGCAGCTCAGAAAAACTAAGACAGGAGATGTCCTTGGATAGGTCAAACCAATGCAAGTGATTCCTTTAAAAAACAGCAAAGACCCTCTTTCTTGCTGGCCTTGAAGAAGCAAGTCACAAGCAAATGAATTCTGCCAACAACCTGTGAGCTTCGAAGAGGATTGCAAGCTGTAGGTGAGACTCAATGGATACCTTGACTGCAGTCTTGTGAGACCAGAAAAAGACCCTCCTGAGATGAGTCTGTGCTCCTGAGCCACAGAAGCTCTGAGATAATAAGCACATGTGGTTTGAAGTTGCTAAGTTTATAATAACTCATCATGCAGTGTATTAGCTGCCTGGCTGCTTAAACAAATATCATACAGAGGTTTGGCTTAACAGGAATTTATTGGCTTACAGTTTCAGAGGCTCTAAGGCTTCTTTCTGCAAAGGATCAGCTTCTTCTGGTTGGCTGGTGATCTTTGGGATTCCTTGGCTTTTCCATCATATGACAATGCACATGGCAGGATCTTTTCTTTCTCTTCTGGGTTCCATTGATTTCCAGCTTCTGGCTGCTCCTTGTGTCTTCTCTCTCTGTGTCAAATTTCCTTTGTTATCTGGACTCCAACCCTACTGAATTAAGACCGACCCTCATTCAGTTTGGGCACTTTATTAACATCTTCAAAGGTCCTATTTGCAAATGTGTTCCCACCCAAAGCACAAAGGGTTGGGGGCTGAACGTGCCTTTTATGACAGACATGAGTCAACCTCCAAAATGCAACATTAGATAACAAACAGTCTGTTTATGATACATACTAAGTAAAAGGACAAGTTAGAGTACTAAGAAGAAGTATACAAACATACCATTGTGCAGTCTTTAGAAAAGAAAGATGTTGATGAATACCATTATTTTTAAAATATGGTATGTAGTATTCTGTTGTAAATCTGGTAATAATAATCATTATGAATGGGTTGATATTAAAAGATAGTATTTAAGAAACAGTTTCACCAACAGGAGTTAGAGTAAATATTGCAGAGTAAGAAGGAGGGGTGGAAGGGGTGGAGAAAAAGAGGGTGCTGTTGGTCCAGTCAAGTTTACAATTCCAGCTATAACGGCTCCTAATGTTAATCAACAGGCAGGTCCCACCTGCTGAGATGTCCTCACCTGTTTCCATGCCTCCTTCAGATCAATTTCCAATTTGCTCTCAAGGAAAGGCCAATGTCTCCATTTGCAAACCCTTTTCCATGTTGCATCTGACCAACCATTGGCAAATATCTTACTGGTCTTTTCAGGGAAAAGTGGGAGAAAGTCCAGATGGCTAGAGGTCTAGTTTCTTCAAGGATTCTTGTTGGAGAGAGGCAGCTTTAAGAGTCAAAACAATATAAAAACTGATATGCCAGCAAGCATTATCAATTTTTAAAAGCTTTGTAACAAGCTGACATTCAAGCTTCATTTTGAGTTGCAATGGAAGGAAACAAAAAAGGTCAGGAAGCTGACACACTTCTGGCAAAACAACTCTGGGACAACATAAAATAGAGTTACCTTGTAATTGTTTGCTCAGTGGAAATTTGAAATACATCTCTAGGGGGAACTATGTAGGTGTAAGTTTTCCAATAATTTTTCCTTGAAAACTTTATCTCCCTGAAAATAAGTTATTCCTATGAAAAATGTCTTTCAAAGGATAATTTTCAAAGAAAAGGTGAAATCATGATGCTCAAGCAGGTAGAAAAGTGTAAAGATATTCTTTAACTCATGAAGAATGCATGAACTGGTAAGTTGTTGTGATTCTTTCAAAAAACAATCCTAAAAACAGTCATATTTATAGATCAAGAATATTGGAGAGACGGTAATATCTGAGGCAAACTAGACTCTCATTTTGAAACCGAGGGCAATCAATTGAACAGCCACTGGATGAAATTTGTGTATCTATAGGCAAGAATGATTTCACATTGCCATCAGTTATTTGCAACTTAGCGAGGAAGTCGACTCAAAATCTCCCAAGAAGCAGAATCTGTTTACCTGACTGGGTGTGAGCTAACCAGTGAAGTACAAATTCCCACCTACACATGCTTTCTTTTATACATTATAATGATTGCACTTGGTGCGTGAGTTTTCATTTCCTTTATTGGTGATCATTTTTATTGACCTCCAGGTGTTTGTTTGCTGGTTTTTGTGAATAATGGTTCAAAAATCTGGGAGTCAGTCTAGACTAGCCAGATAAATCTAGAGCTCAGATTTGAGAGAGCATCCAAATCTCCTGGAGAGCTTACTGGGACACAAATCACTGCTCCCATCCTAAAGTTTCTGACTCGATGGATCTAGTGCAGACCCAAGAATTTGCATTTCCAGCAACCGCCAAGGTGCTGCAGATGTGTTGGTCAAGGGGCCATGCTTTGAGAGCCACTACTATAAATTACAAGTTCTTTTACAGTGACACTAGAGAAAACATCTTTGTCTTTCCTTTTCTGTCTTTATCCCCTTTTAATTCTGTATTTTTCATGGCAGAACAGTTCAGACTGCCTAGCAGGGGTTGGCAAACTTTTTTTCAAGGGTCAGAGAGTGTTTTAGGCTCTGGGGACCGAGGTGCCAAAGTGAACACATTGTGCAGGTATTTGAAAATATGGTCACAGGACCTACAAAAACAGGAAGGAGGCTGGATTTGCCCCATGGGCTGTGGTTTATCCATCCCTTCAGTCTTAAAAAAGTCCCTCAAAAAATCCAAACATTCACACAATCTATTGATAACATCAAACTGCTTCAAATCATATTTTGTGTAAATAATCAGCGGTTGGCGGGTTCTTTGCGGTAAGCGGTTTCCCAGAACACAAAGGGTGGGAGGATTTCTTACCCTTGCTTTTTTCCAGATTCAGATAAATCTAGTTTATCTAGATATATTCTGATAAACTTCAACATTGTTAACTCAAACTCAAATAGATAGTAGACGAGAATGCAAAAGGTGAGGGTGGGTTCCTCCTAGCCTGGGTTCCCCTGAAATAAGTTTAGGGGCGAGTGCTTCCCTTAGCGCGCAATCCCAGGGAGTGCAGTGGACACGATAGATGTGTTCTTGGTCTTGATCCACCTCTGCACGTGAGGTCCTTGTGAACAGGACCTCTTGAAGATGTTACTTTAGTTATGGCATGGCCCAAGCAAACAAGGCTGGGTTTAAGCTGGATCACTGGCATCCTTTAAAAGAAAAGAAACTCAGACATAGAGAAAGTCACAGAGAGGAGCCAGAAGCAGAAGTCAATGGAACTCCGAAGAGAAAGGAGTGGACGTCACCACATGATGAGAAAGCCAAGGAAAGCAAGCATCGCCCAGCAGCCAGAGCACTCCTGACCTGGTGGAAACCAGCCTTCAGCCTCTACCACAAGCCAATAAATTCCCATTGTTTAAGCCAACCTGTTGAATGGTTTTGTCATAGTATCCAGGAAACTGAGACACAGAGGAAGACAGGGAAGGAGACAGAGCCAGTGCAAAGAAGCATTGGCCACCTGCTGCCCTGGCAGCATCTGAAACGCCACATGAAAGGCATCTCAGGACCATCTGTCCAGGAGAAGAAGAGGAAAGAGAAGGGGACAGTGTTTACCAACCTGCTCCTGTGTCTCCTTGGTCAGAGGCCCTATCCATAATAATCCCATTGCCCATGAGTGAGCATCGAGACATGCCCTGAGTCGGCCATGGAGAAACCACAGCTTGAGATGCAAGAGGACTGAGATGCAGAGCTGGTGAGGCACTGCCAGGTTGCATCCATGTGCAGCTCATTGGGGTTTTGCAAGGAATAGCTGCTGAAGCTGTAGAAAGAATAAGAGGCTGGCATAAGAGAGGACCTGATGGGAGGCATCCCAGACAAAGTCTTATGAACAAATAATAAGTGCTTTCCAATTGGGTAGTGTAGCAGTTTGATATAGTTATGAATTCCAAAAACAGGTATTGGATTATGATTGCAATCTAATCCGTACATGGGCCTGATTGAGTTATGATTAGGGCTTTAATTGGGCCATGTTGTTAGGGCATTGAGTCCCCTCCCCTTGGTGGGTGGGGACTCACAGATAAAAGGCATGGCAAAGGACAGAGTTGAGGGTTTTTGATGTTGGAGTTTGATGCTGAAGACTTAAGCTGGAGCCCCAGGAAGTCAGCACACAGAGGAAAGAGAAGCCAGCCCCAGGAAGAAAGGAACATTGGACACAGAGAAAAGCAAGCTCCAGGAACGTAGGAACCCAGGAAGCCTGAACCCTGGTAGACGTCGGCAGCCATCTTGCTCCAAATAGACTTTGCTGAGGGAAGTAACTTGTGCTTTATGGCCTGGTCTCTGTAAGCTCCTACCCCAAATAAATACCATTTATGAAAACCAACCAACTTCTAGTCTTTTGCATCAGCACCCCTTTGGCTGACTAATACAGGTGGCAACCCCAGATCCCTGGAGGAGGCATTTACTCATCTCAGTCATGGAGAATCCTGGCTCGTGGTACCAATAAGTTTGCGACTCACTGTGGCATCTGCTTCAGCTGCCCTAGCAATGGCCAAGAGCTTTTAGGAGGCAACTGTATTAGTTTGCAATTGCTGCTTTAACAAATAACCACAAACACAGGGGTTTAGAACAATATGCATTTATTGTTTTGCAGGTCTCTCAGTGAGAAGTCTGGAGGGCTCGGCTGAGTCCTCTGCTTAGGATCTCAGAAGGCTGAAAGCAAACTGTCTCCTGCTAACTAGTTAGAGGTTCTGGGAAGAATCTGCTTCCAAGCTCATTCAGGCTGTTGGACCAATTCCCTTCCTGTTTCCTTGCTGATTGTCAACCCAGATCAGTCTTTCCCATGTCCCTTCTCAAGCTTTCCATGTGCCTCTCCAGCCATGGCAGGTCCAGTCCCCCTGAAGAGGCAAATCCTTTTGATGCCCCACTATGATGCATCTCTTCCACTTCCTATTCCTATTTAAGGGATCCTTAAAATAATCCAGGATGATTTCCCTATTGTCAAGTCATTCGCTTTAATCAGGTCTGCAAAGTCCCTCTAGCCATGTAAAGTGATGCCTTCACAGGTTCCAAGGGCTGAGAGACTGGGCATCCCTGGGGACAACCACAGAGGCCAATAACTACTCTAGGAAGTGTTTTAACACAGGCTTTCTTTTTTTTTTTTTTCAGGTGGTACAAGGGATTGAACCTGGGACCTTGTTCATGGGACACAGGTGCGCAAGCACTGAGTCACATCCACTCCCCCAATGAAAGCTGGTTCTTTCATTTGTTTGTTTTGTTTTTAGGAGGCACTGGGACCTTGCACCCGGGACCTTGTACATGGGAAGCAGGCACTCAACCACTGGAGCTACATCTGTTCCCTAAGACAGACTTTTAAAAGCTCTCTTTCCAGGTGAGACCAAGGGAGGTTATAAAGTAAGGAGAACTCTTTCCCCTCCACCCCATCCTATCACCACCAGAATGCCTGAACGAATGCAATTAAAGGAAATTTGTGTTTTGAAGTAGTCAACTTAGGCTGCGCCTTCTCAATATTGGGACTATTGACTTTTGGGACAGATAATCCTCTGTCGTGCTGGCTGTCCTGTCCATGTTAGGATGTGTCTCAGCTTCCCTGGCTTCTATTCTTGAGATACCGATAGCACCCCTACCCCATAATTGGGACACCCATAATTGGAACAAACAACAATGTTTCCAAACATTGCCACATGTCCCTGGGGGGGAGGGGCACAATCATCTTTTGGAACCATTGCATTATGAATTTGAACAATTTAAGGGAACAGCTATATGGCCATTTATTAGTTCATTTCTGGAAATCCCCCTTTGGATACTTATTTATAAACCACAGAAGAAAATCAGCCCCGATGCTTCCTAGACTCTCCTTACATTTAAATCAGAATAACATTACTCAGCATCGTTTCCCTCTTTATTCTCCAAACTTACCCCGAAATCAAGGGTCCACGAGCTTGAATCGAAAGTCAAAAAAAAAAAAACAAAAACCAACCATTTATTCTTGTGGGGACATGCTGTGGGTGTGTTCTGTTCATTAAATAACATACATTGGCATGTGGACTTAGTAAGGGGTCCATGGTTTTCACCTCCCTGGCAGAGGGACCCATGGAACAAAAAGAGTTAAGAAGCCCTGCAGTAGAGAAAGGGTCTTAGGAGCACTCATTTCGTACAAAAATATAATACTCATTGGGATGGCAGAAAAAGGTTAAGAACCCCTGCCCTAAATGGCTTTAGGCTGACCAGAAAACAACTTAGGGCATAAAGGAAATAAAATTTGCCACCGAGATAATCCAAAGTAACTTTTTATTTAATTTCCTCCTCTCAAATTAATTTTTTTAATTAGAGATGTTCTGGGTGTACAGAACAATCGTGCACAAAATAGAGGTTCCCATATACTGCCCTGTTATGAACAATTTACATTGGTGTGGTACACTTGTTACAATTAATGAAATCACATTTTTGTAACTGTGCTCTTAACTCTAGTTCATGGTTTAACTTAGGGCTCACTGTTTGTATAGTACAGTTTCATGGATTTTTGAAAAAATTTCTTTTCTATTACCATATATACAACCTAACATTTCCCCTTTTAACAACGTTCAGATACATAGTTCAGTGCTGTTAACTACGTTCACAATGTTGTGCTACCATCACCACCATCTATTACCAAAGCTCTTCCATAGTGCCAAAGCCTTCAATTCCTATTTCTTATTCCTACTGCTCCTGGTAACTTCTATTCCAGATTCTGACTCTATGGGTTTGCTTATTCTAATTACTTCATATCAGTGAGGTCATATGATATTTGTCCTTCTTAAAGAAATTATTAGAGAAGTGTGGTCATGCATAAAATACAGAATTCCCACAAACCACCCAACCACCAACACCTTTCATTGGTGTGAAACATTTGTTACAATTGATGACAGCACTTTTTTATAACTGAACTATTAATTTTTAGCAGTAGTTATCCTTGTTGCAATTGATGAAAGATTATTAAAATAGTACTATTATCTAACATCCACAGTTTACATTAGGGGCGTTTTTTCACTTGTACCACTCTATTATTAACACCTTGGATTAGTGTTATACATTTGTTATAATTCATGAAAGGACATTCTTATACTTGTAGTATTAGCTATAATGTATCAACTACAATAAGTTTCCACTGTGCTATACAGTCCTATGTTTTATCTTTTAATTCTTATTCTAGTAACCACCTCAGCTCCCCTTTTAACCATATTCACTGTATTTGTCAGGGAACTGTAGGGAAACAACCTACAGGAGAGATCTGTAATTATTATGAGATAAATTTGTCTCATGCAAGTGTGGGGGTGCGCACGTCCAATTCCATAGGGCAGGCTGCAAGCCAGGAGCTCCAAGGATGATTCTTGAAGAGTTCCGTGGGAGAGGCTGGCTGGCAGAAGTAGAACTGAAAAATTCTCCCTTCTGGTTGCTGAAATCATTTCTCCTTTTAAGTCCTTCAACTGATTGGATGAGAGGTCTCTCGTTGCTGACGGCAATCTCCTCAATTGATTGTAGATGTCATCAGGCATAGATGCAATCAACTTACTGAAGACTGAAGTCCATGAAGTGTCATCACAGTAACAAGGGAGCCAGTGCTTGCTGGACCCTACAACTGAGCACCATTCCCTGGCCAAGTTGACACATGAGCCCAACCATCACATTCAGGTATAAAATTCACTGCTACTAATTATACTCACTAACGTAATACTAACACTATCCATCTCCAAACCTTTACAATGAACCTAAAGAGAAATTCCATACACATTAAACGTAACTCTCCATTCTCAAACCACAATCGATCCCCTGGAAACCTATATTCTGAATTCTAACTTCACTAGTTGGCTTATAATTAGTTCTTATCAGTGAGATCATGTAATGTTTGTCCTTTTGTATCTCACTTATTTCACTCAACATGATGTCATCAAGATTCATCCATGTTGCCACACTTATCAGGACTTTATTCCTTTTTAATGCTCAGTAATACTCTCTTGTATCTATATACCACATTTTGTTTACCATTCATCAATTGATAGACACTTGGGTTGCTACCATCTTTTGGTAATTGTGAATAGTAGGGCTATGAACACAGGTGTACAAATATCTGTTTGAGTCCTTGCTTTCAATTCTTTGGAGGGTATAACTAGAAATGGGATTGCCAAGACATAGATTCATTCTATTCTTAACTTTCTGAGGAACCACCAAACTGTCTTCCACCATAGCTGCACCATTTTAGATTGCCACGAGCAATGAATGGGTGTTCCTATTTCTCCACACCTTCTCTCCACACCTTCTCTCCAACACCTGTAATTTTCTGTTGTTATCTTTTTTGAATAGTAGCCATTCTCGTGAGTATGAAATGGTATTTCATTTTGGTTTTGATTTGCAATTCTCTTATGGCTAATGATGGTGAGCATCGTTTTATGTGCTTTCTAGCCAGTTGTATATCTTCTTTGCAGAAATATTTATTCAAGCCTTTTGCCCATTTTTAAATTTTTAAGTTGACAGAGTTCTTTACAGATACTGGATATTAAACCTTTATTGGATACATAGTTTCCAAATATTTTCTCTTATTGTGTCGGTTGTCATTTTACTTTCGTGTTAAAGTCCTTTGATGCTCAAGTTTTTAATTTTGATGAGGTCCCATGTACCTATTTTTTCTTTTTGTTGCTTGTGCTTTGGGTAGAAAGTCTAAGAAAGCTTGACTAACACAAAGTCTTGATGATGCTTCCATGTTTTCTTCTAGGCATTTGCACATAGCTCTGACTCTTATATTTAGGTCTTTGATACATTTTGAGTTGATTTTTGCATAAGCTGCGAGATTGGGATCCTCCTTCATTCTTTTGCAAATGGAGATCCAGTTTTACCAGCACCATTTTTGAAGAGATTATTCTTTGCCAAGTGGACTTTGCCAACTTGCCAAAAATGACTTGGCCATAAATATGAGGGTTGATTTCTGAGCTTTTAGTTTTTTATTCCATTTACCTATATGCCTTTCCTCGTACCAATACCATATTGCTTTGATTACTATGGCTTTGTAATAAGTTTTAAGATTGGGAAGTATGAGTCCTCCAACTTCATTATTTTTCAAAATTACTTTAGCTATTCAGGGCCCCTTATCCTTCCATATAAATCTGATGATTGGCTTTTCCATTTCTGCAAAGAAGTTTCTTGGCATTTTGATTGGCATTGCAGTGAATCTGTAAATTGATTTGGGTAGATTGACATCTTAATAATATTTAATCTTCCAATCCATCAACATAGAATTTACTTCCGTTTATTGAGGACTCCTTTGATTTCTTTTAGCAATGTTTTGCTGACATCCTTGGATAAATTTATTCCTAGATATCTGATCTTTGTAGTTACTATTGTAAATGGAATTTTTTTCTTGACTTCTTCCAATTGTTCATTGAGATGATTATGTATTTTTTCCCCTTCATTCTGTTAATGTGATACATTACATTAATTTATTTTCTTGTGTTGAACCACCCTTGCATACTTGATCATGGTGTATAATTCTTTTAATGTGTTGTTGGATTTGGTTTGCTAGCATTTTCTTGAAGATTTTTGCATTTATATTCATAAGAAATATTGGTCTGTAATTTTTTTTCCTGTGGTATCTTTATCTGTCTTTGGTATATGGGTAATGTTGGCCTGGTGGAATGAAAAAGGGAGTGTTCCCTCCTCTTCAATTTTTTGGAAGAGTTTGAGCAGAATTGAAGTTAAGTCTTCTTGGAATGTTTGGTAAAATTCCCCTGTGAATCCATGTAATTCTGTACTTTTCTTTTTTGAGAGGTTTTTGATTACTGATTCAATCTCTTTACTAGCAATGGGTTTATTGAGATCTATTTCTTCTTGAGTCAGTGGAGGTCATTTGTATGTTTCCAAGAATTAATCCATTTCATCTAGATTATCTAATTTATTGGCATATCATTTTTAATATTATCTTCTTATAATCCTAACATTTCAGCAGGGTCAGTAGTAATGTGCCCCTTTTCATTTCTGATTTTTGTTACTTCTATCTTCTCTCCTCTTTTCTTTGCTTGTCTAAATAAAGGTTTGTCAGTTTTACTGATATTTTCATAGAACAAACTTTTGGTTTTGCTCATTTTCTCTCTTATTTTTTTCTTGCTTTTGCTCTCTATTTCAGATCTCTCCACTCTAACCTTTGTTATTTCCTTCCTTCTGCTTGCTTTGGGTTTAGTTTGCTCTTGTTTTTCTGGTTCTTCCAGTTTTGAGGTTGAGTCTCTGATTTGACATCTTTCTTCTTTTTTAACGTAAACAATTAGAGCTATAAATTTCTTTTTAAACACAACCTTTGCTTCATTCCTTAAGTTTTAGTATGTTGTATTTTCATTTTCATTTGCCTCAAGATATTTCCTAATTTCCTCTGTGATTTCCTCTTTAACCCATTAGTTGTTCAAGAGTCTATTGTTTAATTGCCAAATATTTGTGAATTTTCCATTTCTCCCTCTGTTCTTGATTTCTAGCTTCATTCCATTGTGGCTGAAGAGGATACATTGTATGATTGCAATATTTTAAAAATTATTTAGGCTTGTTTTGTGACCTAAGATATGGTCTATGTTCAAGAATGAGCCATGAGTGTTTGAGAAGAATGTGTATACTATCATCATTGGGTGAAGTGATCTATAGCTGTCTGCTAGGTCTAGTTGGTTTAGCGTATGGGTCAAGTCTTGTAATTCCTTACTAATATTTTGAGTAGATATTCTATCCATTACTGAAAGTGGTATATTAAAGTCTCCTACTATTAATGTAGTATGGTCAATTTCTCCCTTTAAATCTGTCAGTATTTGCTCTGCTTCATAATTTTTGGGCTCTGCTGTTAGGTACATATACATTTATAATTGTTACATCTTCTTGTGTTGAATTTTCCTTTCATCATTATATAACGGCCCTTTTTGTCCCTCATACCTGTTTTGACTTGAAGTCTATTTTATCTGATATTAGTAAAGCTACCCTACCACAACACTCTTTTGGTTACTACTTGCGTGATATATATTTTTCTATCCTTTCACTTTCAACCTACTGATATCTTTGAATTTAAGGTAAGTCTTTTGCATTGCAACAACATATAGCTGGGTCATGTTTTTTTTTTGTTGTTGTTGTTTTTCCCATTCTGTCAATCTATGCCTTTTTACTGGAGAGATTAATCTATTTCCATTTAAAGTCAGTACTTCCAATGCAGGACTTTTCTTCTCCCATTTTGCTATTTAGTTTTTGTTATTTAGACATACCTTTTTTGTCCCTCAATTCTTCCATTAATGCCTACATTTATTTTTATTCATTTTTTTGTGTTGTATCATATTAAGTGGCTTGTCTTTCCTATCCGGATATATTTTTCATGTATTTTGCTTGTGGTTAACATGGGGTTAAAATTTAACATCTTAAATATAACAATCATATTTTTGACACACCTTGATTTCAATAGCGTACACATATACTTTTCATATACCCCTCGGTTCCCCCACCTTCTTTTGTACTTGTTACCAATTGTATCTTTGTACATTGCAAGTCCAAAACCGTAGATTTATCTTTACTTTTATGCATTGGTATTTTAGCACCTGTAGAAATTAAGACGTGGAGTTACATACCAAACAATACAATGCAATAATACTCTCGTGATAATTACCCAAATGATTACCTTTACCAGGGTCCATTTTTTAATGCTGCTCTGAATTATTGTGTAGTGTCCTTTCCTTTCAGTCTGAAGAACTCACTTTGGCATTGCTTGTAGGAAAGGTCTACTGGTTATGAAATTCTTCAGCTTTTATTTATCTGAGAATGTCTTAATATCTCCCTCATTTTTGAAAGAAATATAAAATTCTTGGCTGGCAGTTGTTTTCCTTCAGCACTTCACATTTTTCAACCCATTTCTTTCTTGCTTCCATAGTTTCTGTTGAGAAATTGACATTCAATCTTATTGGGACTCACTTGTAAGTAACCTGTTGCTTTTCTCTTGAAGCTTTCAGAACCCTCTTCTTGTCCTTTGCATTCAAGAATGTGATCAACATATGACAGGGTGTGTTTTTCTTCATGTTTATCCTATTTGGTGTTCTCTGGGCTCCTTGGATATGCATATCCATGTCTCCTGCTAAGTTTGGGAAGTTCTCTGTCATTATTTTTTTTGGAATGTTCTTCTGTCCCTTTCTCTCTTTCTTCTCCTTCTGGGACTCCCATAACTTGTATATTGATGCACTTGATGGTATCCCAGTGGTCTCTTTGGCTAATTTTGTTTCTTATAATTCTCTTTTTCCTGCTCCTCTGCCTGACGCATTTCAATTATTTTGTCTTTGAGTTTTCTGATTCTTTCTTCTTCCAGCACCAGGCTGCTGTTGAAACCCTCCTGGGAATTTTTCAATTCAGTTATTGTGGCCTGGGGCAGGTTCAAGCAATGGTCCCAGCCATCCAAAGTTACTAATCAAAACACATGATCTATGTATCTTTGAAAAAAAAAGACAATTAAAAATTTTTTAAAATAAACAAACAAAAAGACATGATCAGCTGTGCCCACCCCTGTTCTTGGATAAGGGACTTTTATGCCCCATTCTGTCACCAGCAAGCTAGCCAGGGACCCCAAGGCCTGCCTCAAGAGTGGGGGGTGGGCCGGTAGTCGCTACATGGGGGGAATTTACAGTTCATTATGGGAGTTTATCAGACTCTTCCTCCAGCTCTTCCCTGGATGCTGTGCAGTGTCTTCTGGTCTCCAGAGTTTCAAAATAGTTGTTTCAAATAGTTCCTGCCTGTTTAATAGTTGTCCCAGTGGAAGGACTCAGTCCTGGGGTCCTACTCCATCATATTCACACAGTGCTCTCTCTTTCTCTCTCTCCCCCCCTCCTTCCTTTCCTCTCTTCCTCTCTTTGCCCTCCCTTCCTCTCACCCTCCCACCCTCCCTCCCTTCCTTCCTTCCTTCTTTCCTTTCTTCCCTCCTTCTTCTCTTTCTTGTACAGGGGCAACACACATAGAGCCAGTTTCAGGCACTGAAATGACTAACCCTTGGATGCATCTAGATACAGATAAGAATCTTGGGAGAGAGAAGAGTGCTTCCCCTCCATTTATTTCCCCAGCACTTTATAAACAGAAAGAAATCTCAGTACTGGTTAGTTATTTTTGCAGACCAAGCTCCTAGAAACCCTGCAAATTCTGTGTTTACAGTATCTTCTGTGTCTTCATTTCCATACATTTTTCATTCGAACAGTGTTTCTACCTAATGATTTTTGTTGGCTTGTAATTCTATTATTTTGCATGAAAAATGGTGCATTGGGTTATTTGTTATGTTGTTTACAGTAATGTACCTGAGAAGGTATCTGTGGTCCTTTAACACTCATTTAAAACCAGCCGTTATTTTCCAAGGAGGTCTGGGGAAAACGCAACAGAATGATCTAGTGTGTTAATTAATTAAAGCTGTCAAGGCTGGAAATAGTAGTCCAAAGAACTGAGGCAGGATTCACTGCAATTCCAAAGGGGCAGGACCATAAGGGGGGGAGTAGTCATTTGATGAAGGCGGGGTAGCCATTTGTATGGAGCTTAGGAGGAACCAGACACCTGATTCTTTGACTAGACAAGAAGAGTAGGAGTAACAGTCGGAGATGCCTCTTCCCCTGCAGCTGTTTTCTCAGCCAGGGCAACACTAGGCAGGGCCATTTGTTTCTCTCTCTTGCAAATCTGGTTAAATTGCAGTCTTATTAAATCCAGCCAAATGGCAATAATGGAGAGGGGGGAAACAGTCCTTCAAGAGGGCTGGAGACTGATGAGAAGATATTGACATTCATTCTTCGCAGATCTTCCTAAAACACAGCCAACCCGTTATCCTCAAGAGACGGAGAATTAAGAGTTCCTAGTCAAAGAGGGGACTCTAACATTCCTGACCGAGATGCCAACTGGATGACTTATCACTATGAAGCCAACAGAATACATCTTTTTGCATAAAATGATTAAAACATGCTAATCAGGAGAATATTTATTGAAGCATTGCTATGGAAGAGCATTCTACGTTGGTTGGAAGGGAGAATTTTGAGATAGAAAATGCAGATGCTAAGAGTTACTACATATCCTTGGGAGCTTTCTTTATTGCGAGGTTAATAAAGTGTGTTGAGTGTTTGTGTCTGTACATTTTAGGCATCAGTCTAAGGTGGTTCTCAACCAAGGTCACTTCTGCCCCTGAGGGGCATGTGCAATGTCTGCAGACCTTTTTGGTGGTCACAAGTTGGGGTTGTGGTTGTGCTCCTGGTATCTTGTGGGTGGAGGCCAGGGATACCCCCCCTCAAAGAACTACCCAGCCCAAGGGATAATTACCTGTTATGCCAAAGTGGAGAATCTGTTAGTGAGAGGGACTCTTGGAAAGTTCCTGTCCCAAGATCCTAGTTTTCCCTGCCTCCTCTTCCTCGAGTTTTTACTATACTATTACTTGATGGAGAAAGTAGGTATAAGGCTAAAGTGACTTGTTTTTAGGAGGTACTGGGGATTGAACCCACGACCTCATATATGTGAAACGGGCACTCAGCCACTCAGCTCCACCCACTCCCCAAAAGTGACTTTTAAAGGAAAGGAAGGAATATCTTCCATGAAATGATATGAGTTCTTCAGTTGGGAAAATCGGTTCCTTGAGAACTAGGCTGCTCTGAAAAGAGAAAGGGAGTATTTAACAATTTTTAATGTATTTTTTTAGAAAATCAGAGAACAGACCTTACACAGGAGCTTGTGATGAAGGAGCAAAGGAGGCAGAATCAGGAGGGCTCCTGGGTTGGTCTTGGAATAAGAGAAGGCAGGAGACTGACAATTATTTGTCTTACCTGCTAATAAATACTGAAAATGAAAAAAGAAGGCATCTCAAGTATTAGGGTATTAGGCAGAAAGGGTTTTTCTTTCATAAATAGGTCTAGAAAGAACCCTGGAGGAAGTGGAATGAAAGTGTGGAGTAATCAGACAGTAGATGAGAGAAGGTTTTACACGGAGTCTTGCTGATTCTTGGAAGCCCATAAAACTTGGCTATGAGGTGGCTCCAGTTGAGCGTGGGCCAAAGTTTAGGGTCCTGGGAGAAGATAAGAAGTTGAAGCAAAGTGTGGGTAACTCAAATTTTGCTCCATATTATCATTGGGAAAAATCATTGATGAGGCCAAGATGAGCCTAGAATGGGGATTTGAAAGGTCTCTGTCTGACCTTGTCCTGGATAAGCATGTCTTAGTCTTATCTAAGCCATATGGAGAAGGCTGGTTCTTTGCAGGAAAAGTTTCCAGAATACAAAGGGTGTGGGGATTTCTTTTCCCCAGAGTTCCAGGAAAATTCAACCTTGTCACACTTATGCAATCCATAAGTATCAGCAGCGGCATTTTTAGGCAGTCCTTGTTTCAGTTAAATGGGACTGTTTGAAACCATAGTTTAACATTGTACACATTAAACTTGGCCATGGAATTCCAGGATACTGTTATGGATAAGTCCAGTTTAGACAGTCTGCGAAACGTCTTTGGGGAGAAATAGAAGGGGAAAAAAATGCAGCATTACTATTTTTCCATCATTTAGGGAATTTGGCTTCCTTTCTGAACAACTATCACAAAGGAAAATGAAAGGAGGAAACATGCCATGAGGTGCAGAGCTGAAATATTTCTTTGAAAGCACAATACAACGTCCCTGACGAAGGCCCTTCAACCAATGGGAATATCAGAACAAATAAAAATCCCTTTGAATGAGCATTCCTGAAGGACTGTCTTTTAAAAGGAGCATGGGAAAATAACAAGTGGGGGAAATAACCTCTTGTGGTCAATGTGCATGATATTTAGCTTCTCTTTAAAATGAGGTTTCCTGAAAGCAGAGGGGGAGCATTGAAGCTTTATACACGACTTTCATTGTCCCCTGGGTAGTTCCCATGGCATATGTGCTTGAGGGCAACGTCATTGTTACAGTCAAATAGCATCCCCCAAAAGGTGTGTTATAGTCCTAGTCCCCACTCAGAACATGGCCCTTTTTGGAGATAGGGTCGTTGCAGGTGGCAGTAGTTAAGACAAGGCCAAAGTGGAGTATGGTGGGCCCCTAATCCAATAGGACTGGTGATCTCACGAGAAGAAAGGAGACCCAGAGTGGAGACTGCTGTGTAAATTTGGAAGCAGAGACTGGAGTTACACGGCCACAAGCCAGGAATGCCAAGGAGTGCCAAGAAATGCCAAGGAACTCCAAGGAAAACCCATGAATGCCAAGGAATGCCCAGGAACTCCCAGGAATGCCCAGGAAATCCCATGAACTTCAAGGAAAAATAAGGAACTCCAAGGAATGCCAAGAAACTCCAAGGAATGCCCAGGAGTGCCCAGGAATGTCTAGAAACTCCAAGGAATGCTCAGGAATGCCCAGAAACTCCAAGGAATGCCCAGGAACTCCCAGGAATGCCCAGATACTCCCAGGAGCTCCAAGGAACACCAGGGAACTCCAAGGAATGCGAAGGAACACCAAGGAACACCAAGGAATTCCTAGAAACACCAAGGAATGCCCAGGAATCCCAGGAATTCCCAGGAACTCCAAGGAATGCCCAGGAATGTCAAGGAACACTGAGGAACTCCAAGAAACACCCAGGAAAGCCCAGGAATGTCAAGGAACACCAAGGAATTCCTAGAAACACCAAGGAATGCCCAGGAATCCCAGGAATTCCCAGGAACTCCAAGGAATGCCCAGGAATGTCAAGGAACACCAAGGAAAGCCCAGGAACACCCAGGAAAGTCCAGGGTTTCCAATAACTGCCAGACACCAGAAGAGGCAAGGCAGAATTCTCCTCTATAGGTTTCAGATTAAGTGTGGTCCTGCCAACAGCTTGATTTGGAATTCTAGTCTTCACGACTGTGTGGCAATAAATATCCATTATTTTCAGCCATCCAGTTTGTGGTATTTGTTACGGAGCCCCTGGAAAGGACAACAAGTCTCAGTTCTAATTAAGTACTAATCCATCATTTTCCCATCAAGTACACAGAGTGACCTGGAAAATAGACTTTTTCAGGAAAACGTTTTTGAGAGAGCAGATAAGAAAAAGGCAAGGGACTAGCAATCGTTCAAACTTTTATACTGATATGGTCACTGTGGTAACTCTAAGATTCTATGCATGTCAGACAAATCCACCAGGCCCTTTATGCCTCACCCGGCTCTCTTAGCAACCAAGTAACTTTGGAACATTACTAAACAGATTAATCACTTCCCAGTAGAATTAGCCCAATGGTTCAACCTAACAGCTCGACTAGCCTTGTTTAGGGGTGGGGGATGAGAGGGATTATGACATTTAACTAAGTGGTTTCTGGTTGATTAAATGGTGAGATTCAGATACCTCTGGTGGGTGAAGCATGTTCTTGATGGGATTGTGCGTCTGTGGACTTAGAGTGGAGAAAAGCTTGCAGAGTGCTGTTGATTCTGGTGTAAAAGGGAGTTCTAGGGGAGTGGATGTGGCTCAGGCAGTTGAGCCACATCCCACATGGGAGGTCCCAGGTTTGGTCCCTGGTGCATCCTAAAAAAAAAAGATAAACTAGCAGGTTTGGTCCCTGGTGCCTCCTAAAAAAAAAAGATAAACTAGCAGACAGATGAAAGAACCAACTTAAGGAAGCTGCTTTGGCGCAGTGGTTGAGCACCGCCTCCCACACCTGAGGTCCCAGGTTCAGTCCCTGACCCAGGCACCACACCCACACTCACAAGGAGTTCTAATTGGGTTCAAAGGCTGGAACAAAGAAAAAAGTACTCTCCTTTGAAAGAATAATAAATGCACTTAAAGAAGGCTTCCTTTAAGAATTCATTCCTCCTTTATTTATTATTTTCCAAAATATATAAAGAACACTTACAACTCACTAATGAAAGATTAAAAATCCAACAGAAAATGCAAAAGAACTGAATACAAATTTTTCCAAAGAAAGTATAAAAACATGACCATCAGGGAAATGCAAATCAAAACCACATTAAGATACCACTTGACACCTACTAAGATGCTAAAATAAAAGGCAGACAATAATAAGTACTGACAAGGATGTGGAGACATTGGAAGCTTCATACGTTGCTAGTGGGAATGCAAAGTGTCGCAGCTGCTTTGAAACACAGTGTGAAAGTTTCTCAAAATGTTAAATGTAGAATTACCTTGTGACCCAGCAATTCCACTCTTAGGAATCTGCTCAGGAAAAATGAAGACATTTGTCCATACAGAAGAGTATATACAAATGTTCATAGCCAAAATGATAATAGCCAAATGATAATAGCCAAAGAGTGAAAACAATCTGAATGGACATCAGCAGATCAATGGATAAGTATAATGTAATATATCCACACAATGGAGTATCAGTTGGCCAACGAAAGGAATGAAGTATGAATAAATACTACAACATGGATGAATTTTGAAAACAAGCAAAACACACACACACAAACACATATTGTATGATTCCACTTATATGAAATGACCAGAAAAGGCAAATCTACCTATCTACTTGTCTATCTATCTATCTATCTATCTATCTATCTATCTATCTATCTATCTATCTATCTATCTATCTATCTATCTATCTATCTGTCTATCCATCCACCCATCCACCCATCCACCCATCCACCCATCCATCCATCCATCCATCCATCCATCCATCCATCCATCCATCCATCCATCCATCCATCCATCTATCCATCTATCTATCTATCTATCTATCTATCTATCTATCTATCTATCTATCTATCTATCTATCTATCTATCTATCTATCTATCTATCTATCTATCTATCTATCTAGATGGAAAGTAGTTTAGTAGTTGCCAGGCACTGGGGGAGGGAAGATGCGCCAACAAAGATTGAGTTCACTTAGGGCCAAAGACAAGGAGACTCTATACCAAGGAAAGGAATAAAAGACTACTGAAAGCAAGTAGCCCATCTCAATTTCCTGCAGCAAACCCAGCCGATTATCCAAATTCTGCAGCGTCCTCAAGCTATGCAAGTGGGGCTCCAACTTGAGACAAGCCAAGTGAATTGAACACCTGCCAACTCCTTGGCTGATATTCGTTGTCACCCCAGAGCCACAGGTCCATCACGGTTAGGGGAATGTAGGCATGTGAGGGCTGGTGATCCCTGCAATGCAGAATTAGAGCTTCCCCAGAAGGTTCTGTTTCATGCCAGTGCATGCCTGAGCAGTCATGGAAAGCCAGTGTTGGCCACACACCATGTTGGCCGGCCAACCAGGAATCCTGCCACCCTCCGGGTTCAGGCCAGGGGCTCTGTTCCCTGGACAGCCCACATGGCTCAGTGCAGACTTGTCCTGCTAATTCCTCCCTTCATGGATGTGCATAATCAAACGCTGGCTGCTGTGCTTCCTCATTGCTGAGCCATACAGGAAAATTCCTAAGACATAAATGCCACCATGCTGTGCTCAGGGGACTCTGCAGTGAAAATGCAATTCCCAAGACCCCCAAGGAATGGAGTTTCAGAATGGTATTTTTTTTAATTAGTGGGGTAATGTTGTAACATAAAATGAGCCATTTTGACCACTTCTAAGTGTACAGTTCAGTGGCATTAATTACATTCACAATGTTGTGCAACCAGCACCACTATCTATTTCCAAATTTTTCATCCCTGAACCCCTAGCCCCTGGTAACCTCTAATCTAATTTCTGTTGCTATAATTGTTAAAATGATTTTTTTTTCTTTTAGCAGTGGATGCATAAAGTCTCAGACATTGCTCAACTTCCTTCAACTTTCCTGAATGTCACTTGCTAAAATATATATATTTACTCCCGATCCACTGGTAGATTCTCTCACTTAACTCGCAATTCTCTTTTTATCTAAACATGCACAACAATGCAAATGATAATGGAAGCCACTTTGTTCTGCATTTTAAGAGTACTAAGAAATAATGTTTATCAGTCAGTTTATTCTTAAGAGTCCTCTCTCTAATCATAGACATGCGTACGGATTCTGCGTCAAATGGCCCTTATTAGAAAATCGTTTTAGAGTCACCTCCTGTCACATCTAACCACATTAGTCCCCTTGAATCAAATGCCAAGTTTCAGAAAGGTATGAAAATATTGCTAGTGGTCACTTGAAATAATTAATTACAGGACTTCACAGGTGGCTGCTTAGAGGAAAGTCCTCGAGGCTGCAGATTTCAGAGACGTTTGGCCAAATAGCCATGCACCCTTTTTGGGTTTGCCTTCCTGGTGGAATCCAGTACTAACTGTTTCCTCTTCCTCTTGCTTTTAGGAATTCGAGACTCTCCTCAGACAAATACGAGAAAATAATAGACCAGTTAGAACCATGTATTTGTGTTTTAACAAAGGTTTTAAGCTTTGGGATGTAATAACTACCATCAGGGCAATGGAGTTGGTGAGGGTGGATTTGAATCCCTGCCCCACTCGTTAACCACGACACAATATGCTCTTTAATCATTTTGAGTCTTAAAACCACGTTTCAAAAAAATGGGGCTAATGAGATGGTATGGGTATGTGTGTATAGCAAGATGGTTGTGAGAACGCAATTAAATTATATACAGTAATTGGCACCATAACTGCTAGTGGATGCTCAATGAAAGTTTCATTGTTTCCCCATTTATGTGATTCACATGGCAATTTAGGCACTGACCCAGATTCATTAAAATGGTATAGCTGGTATGAGGAGACTTTTTCTGTGTGTCCTAGAAACCATTCTCAATCCATCTTTGTTTAACGTCAGGCCTGAGGTGAGAGTGCTCAGGAGGTATTGCAATTCCAGGAGACGACATTGGGTATATTCAGTATCTATTGTGAGTGCTGTAATTTTATACATATAATTAGGCAGTTATTCAGCATGATTGCAATTACTCTTCTGATTTGGAAAAATTTCTCTGGCTAAATTTGGACAAATAATTATATTTTCTAAAAGGATTTTAGCAACCTAATTTTTGGGGGGTACATACTAGGGTGTTTCAACCTAAACGTGTTTTGGAAATTCTATGATATTTTCATTTTAGAATTTGAAGTGAGCTGATGGCGATCATTTTTTTTCCTCCACTGGCAAAAAAAAAAAAATCTCACAAAGGAAAATTATGCGTTTTGGGTCACACTTGATTATTTGCAGGTTATTTGCATAACAACAGGATTTTGTTTGTTAAGGGTTCAGTGTGCCTGCTGGTTTATTCTCCGCTTGAAGTCATAATCCTGTTTGTGACATCGCAATCATCTCCACGGCAACCAATTGTGATTCAACAAATTGAGGATTAAGATGGGGATCCAGTGAGAATAAACAGGTGGTACATGCAGGGAAGTTAAACTTTCTGAAAAGAAGTTTTATTTCTTTCTTTTTAAATTCCATGACTTACTTTAAAATGTAAAGTCGTTCTACTGGAACTATCCATTTACTCACATTCGGATCTATCATAAGCTTTATCCTAACTAGCCTAATAGGTAGAAGCCACACCCAGTCTAAAACGTGGCCAAGAGGGTCGCCATTGTTTTTAAAGATTTATTTATTTATTTTATTTCTCTCCCCTCTCCCTGCCCCAGTTGTCTGTTCTCTGTGTCTATTCACTGTGTCTTCTTTGTCCGTTTCTGTTGTTGTGAGGGCACAGGAATCTGTGTCTCTTTTTGTTGCATCATCTTGTTGTGTCAGCTCTCCATGTGTGCGGCGCCGTTCTTGGACAGGCTGCACTTTCTTTCACACCGGGCGGCTCTCCTTACCGGGCGCACTCGTTGCGCATGGGGCTCCCCTACACAGGGACATCCCTTCATGACAGGGGACTCCTTGCGTGCTTCAGCACTGCATGTGGGCCAGCTGCACACGGGTCAAGGAGGCCTGGGGTTTGAACCGCAGACCTCCCATGTGGTAGACGGACGCCCTAACCACTGGACCAAGTCCACTTCCCAGGACCGCCGCTTTGATTTGCAGAGATTTTGCCCATGAGAATGCACTGGTGGCTCTTACGAGTTGAATTGTGCCCTTCACCAAGACATGTCCAAACCCAAATCTCTGGCCCTGTTGGATGTGAACTCATTTGTAAACAGGATTGAAGACGATATCAATTAGGGTGAGGCCAAACCCAATCGAGGTGGGCCTTAATTCAGTAAGACTGGAGTCCTTATAAGCAGAGGAAATTTGGAAAGCAGTAGGAGGAGAAAGAGGGGAGAGTCGTGCAAGGAGTGAATGATCTAGTTATGGACGGCCAGGAAGCCACCACCAGCGCAAGGCAGACCTCAAATAGAGGGTGACCCAGCCAAAATTGATTTTGGACCTGCAGGCTCCAAAACTGTGAGGTAATAAAGTCCCACGGTTTCCCCGGCAAATGAAGGCAACAGTGCCAGTGACAGTCTTTCTGTTTTGTAAAACTGGCATTTCTCCCTTGAGATGTTGTAAATTCATAAAGGAGATCTCTCTAGTCTCCTCTAAGGAGTGAAGGTTATTTAAATCTCTAATCACAGGAAACAGTAAACTGTCTTCCCCAAAACCACACAGTTGGAAATACAGTTGGCCCCGATTTGTAATTCTGACTTTGTGACTCCATGCTAATTGTCTTTTGCGTACCCCACAGCTGCTCTCAAGTCAGCAATGAACGTCCGAGGATCAAATAGTTCATACACATATATAGTTTTTCATGACCCTTCCTACAATAAATTATTTTTTCTGAAACATAGTATTTTTTCCCCCAGGTTTTAACATAATTTGTTTACCAGATACTTGGATTTTAGAAAACAAATTCTCCCAATGTGTAAAGTTACAAGTCCTTTTCTCAGAGTTCTAGAATTCCAGAAATAAAATGTTGAGCCAGCCTGACTGACGTTTGTCAACATTCTTTACAACACCCACAGAAATGCACCAAATCCTGACTTAACACTTTCAGAATATGCAGATGGCAGAATCAGCGGCCTCCCCATGTCACAGGAATTCAGACCTGCTCACATCAATTAAAAAGATCAATACATAGCCAGAGCCATTCACCAGTACGCCCTAGTAATGCTAAGTGGCACGTAAGGGGAGAGACAACTTAGCAAATCCACTGATTTTGAAGTGGGCATGCTATTCTTTAAAATGTCCCCCATCATAATCTCTTCCTTGCTTTTCTCCAGCCCATCAAAGGGTATTTCTTTTTAAAGATTTATTTATTTATTTATTTCTCTCCCCTTCCTCCCCCACCCCGGTTGTCTGTTTTCTGTGTCTGTTTGCTGCATCTTCTTTGTCTGCTTCTGTTGTTGTCAGCAGCACGGGAATCTGTGTTTCTTTTTGTTGCATCATCTTGTTGTGTCAGCTCTCCATGTATGCTGCACCATTCCTGGGAAGGTTGCACTTTCCTTTGCACTGGGTAGCTCTCCTTACAGGGCGTACTCCTTGCATGTGGGGCTCCCCTGCGCGGGGACATCCCTGCGTGGC
This sequence comes from Dasypus novemcinctus, assembly GCF_030445035.2. Taxonomy (NCBI): domain Eukaryota; kingdom Metazoa; phylum Chordata; class Mammalia; order Cingulata; family Dasypodidae; genus Dasypus; species Dasypus novemcinctus. The sequence continues at coordinate 6,541,574 of NC_092216.1, read as the reverse complement.
ACAGCACTCCTTGCACGCATCAGCACTGCACATGGACCAGCTCCACACAGGTCAAGGAGGCCCAGGGTGTGAGCCACGGACTTCCCATGTGGTAGGCGGACGCCCTAACCACTGGGCCAAGTCCGCCGCCCCAAAGAATATTTTAAATGGTTGAAAAGTGATCATATCTGTGGGGAGAGGCAGTCTCTCTAACTCCATGACAAACCTATAGTCTTTAGCCTTCAGGGTAAGCTGTGCCAGTTGTCCTCTGTTGATGGTTCTTCGTCTAAACCAGGACATACCTGGCCTCGGGTCAGGTAATTAGGCAGAAGGCCATCCAGCACTTGTGTCAGCAAAGATCAGATTGGGGTCAAAAGTCTAGCTCTCGATGGCACCAGATAGCCTGCTTAGGTCTTGAAAAATATTTAAATTTGATTCCATGTCTAAGCGCTCTGGTTCTTGGTGAGTATTTTTTCATTTTAGTGTGATTTTGGTGGGGAGAGAGGTGAGGACAAGATTGAGCACGGAGGCCTCTCTAGGTAGGTTTTTAAGCATTTGAGACTTTATCTTCGTTTTCAAAATTGTTATAAAAAGGGACGTCCTTGAAGAATTTTAAGCAACATGATCCAGTCTGTTTTTCTTTAAAGATTTATTTTTTATTTATTTCTCTCCCCTCCCCCCCCCCAGTTGTCTGCTCTCTGTGTCCATTCACTGTGTGTTCTTCTCTGTCCACTTGGATTCTTGTCAATGGCACCAGGAATCTGTGTCTCTTTTTGTTGCCTCACCTTGCTGTGTCAGCTCTCCGTGTGTGCGGCACCACTCCTGGGTGGGCTGCACTTTTTTTTTTTTGCACGGGGTAGCTCTCCTTGAGGGTTGCACTCCTTGTGCATGGTACTCTCCTATGCGGGGGACACCCCTGCATGGCATGGCACTCCTTGCATGCGTCAGCACTGCACGTGGGCCAGCTCACCACACGGGTCAGGAGGCCCCGGGTTTGAACCCTGGACCTCCCATGTGGTAGGTGGGCACTCTATCCATTGAGCCAAATCCAATTCCCCAGTCTGTTTTTAAAAGATACAGTGTCTCAAGGAACAGAGATTGGAGGCAGGCAAGGGTGGACTTGAGGTGCCCATTTAGGAGAGTCTACTGCAGTAATCTAGGTAGCAGAAGACACTGGTTTGAAGTCAGGTAGCTGCAGTGGACATCAAGAAAATAAATAGATTGGAAAAAAAGAAGTACAACACAAATTTAGGTGTACAAACACACACACATATGCTTACATACTAGAATCCACCACACTTGATGATGGTGTGAGACATGGTAGAACAGGAGATGTGAGCTCCAGGCTTTCTAGCAAGAGCACATGGGCAGATGGCGAAGACTTCATGGGTAGGGGCACCATAAAAGAGACAGATTCATGGGAAGAAGAGGGGACCGTCTTGAATATCACTGTGTTTGTGCTACCAAAGAGGTGGGGCCTGATGTTCTGAAAAGAATGCAGATATTTGAAACCTGTTAGTCTATGGCTGTGCGTCCACAGGTACAAGGTAGGGTCTGGCATGAATGAGGAATCGGGGGCCAGGTTACAAAGCTGAGGACTGAAGGGATTCCGTGACATCGCAGGTCCAAGATATGGAGACAAGGTCTGGGTTATCTCCCTTTCTGGCATGGGAACAGAGAAGTTGTGGACCATTTCTAGACCTTTCTACTTCCGAATAGATGCCAACATCATAATGATTCTAAAAAAGGGGCATCGTACATTGGAATCAGAGTTAGAATGTGTGACAGATGAGATTCTAATTCCAAGCAGCCTGTACTCTCTCCTCCATTGCCTTGTGTAACTCCGTAACTTCATCATACTGTTAGACGACCTGGCTAGAGGACTTTGTGGAGCAGAAAATAGGAAGACATTGCACCTTCCTAAAATAACATAGAGAATCTAAAGTGAAGGGTGGCAAATCCTTGCATGACTTTGGCAATAGCATGGACTTGTATAAATCTAGAACTGCAGAAGTAGGATTCTGTTTGAAGTAACAAGGACAGATTGGATAACTCTGGGCAGTTCCTTCGAAGCCCGGGATTTCAGGAATTTAGGTCATTGTGGCTTCTACACTGAAGTAGGTCAGATCGGAAAAATAGAAGCTCTCTTTTGATTTATGGCTGAACAGAGTTTGGGGGTGTTGAGAATTTTCTTTCCGCAAAAGTTGTTGTCCTGGGTAACTTAGAGGCACAGTAAGTAGGCTTTCTAGTATTTCACTGAGTGACATCATTATCAGAAGTTTTTAGTGAAATATCAGGAAAATCCATCCCATTAATGTATTTTGCAGAGGTGCTGTCTAAAAGGATTGGAGAAATCTACCAAAATAACTGGGAATTGATACAATAAGAAACAAGATAGACTAATGTTAAGGATTTTCACAATCTCGTGGCTCCAGCATAAATCCAAATTAGAAATAAGGTTTTATAGAAATCAAATAAAATCCTCAATTTTGTTCTGAATTGTTTTAGAGGACATAGCTAGGGTAATCATTAAAAAGAGAATATTTATGTCAAATATATGACTTTTTAAATGCCAGTTAGTGAAAGGTGTTGTGATGGTTAGGCTATTGTATCAACTCGGTCAGGTAATTGTGTCCAGTTGTTAGGTCTAGCAAGCACTGGGCTAACTGTAATACAAGGGCATTTATGGACTTTACTGCAGTGGTAAATCATAGATAGCTGGCTATATTACATCAATCAGGGAGATTGCTGTCAGCAATGAGTGACACTTTATCCAATCAGTTGAATGCCTTAAAAGGGGAAGGGATTCCAGCATTGGGAGAGAATTTCTCCGCTCGTCTTTGGACAGCCAACATCTCCCAGAACTCGTCAGGAACCTTCATTGGACTTCTCATTGCAGCCCCTGGTTGCAGCCTGCCTGCAGAACCTGGAGTTGTGCATCCCCATGGCCACAGGAGAGACTCTTACAGAATCACATACTATTGATATCTCCTGTTGATTCTGTTTCCCTAGAAAACCCTGACTAATATAGATGTCAATTCTAGGACCAACTCTTCTACAAAACAATGAACTTAATGAAAATTTTATAAAAGCATATTTCTATTTTTTTGGTAGAAAATTTGGAAAATAGAGAATTATACAGGAAAGTAAAATTGCCCCCTTTGGGAGGGACCTGAAGAGAGCCTCTGGAAAATTTACCAGAAGAGTATTTCTTTCTTCTCATTTCCTTTTGCTGCTAAGTAGTATTCATGTGTGAATACATCACAATTAGTTTATTTATTCTCCTCCTTAATAAACATTTGTGTTGTTTCCAGTTTTTCTTTATGAATATAGCAGCTGCTATGAACATTCGTAGCTAAGTCTTTTTGAGGTTGTATAATTTCATTACTTTGCTGTAAATACAAGGAGGAGAAAGTTGGGCCATAAGGTAGATGGATGTTTAACTTTATAAAAGACACTCCAGGCAGATTTCCAGAGTGGTTGTACCATTTACTCTTCTACCAGCAATGTATGACTGAGTTCTGGTTATATATAATACTACCATGCTTGTTTTCCATTTGTTCCTCCTATTTTGCATTGCAGTGCTATTCTTTTTGTCTTCTTCTCTTGGGTCACTTAGATAGTGTTTAGTACTCTGTTTTATCCCCTTTGTTGATTTTTTAGCTACACATATTTGTGGGATGTTTTAAGTGATTGCTCTATAATTGGCAAGCTATAGCCTGCCTGCCAAATTGAACCTGCCACCCATTTTTGTGCAATCTGCTAGCTAAGAGTATTGTGTACATTTTTAAATGATTACATTTTTAATAGATATATATGTGCCCACACAATGTCCTTGATTTTGCCTCTTGGCCTACAATGCGTAAAATATTGCCTAAATGACCCTTGCCGGAAAGAGTTTCCTAATACCCAATCGACCCTCTACCACAGTCATCACTAGCCATTTGTAGCTGATGAAATTAATAAATCAAAAACTTAGTTCCTCATTCACTCCAGTCACATCTCGAGTGCCCAATAGCCCGTTTGTATTTAAGAGCAGAGGAGAGGGGAGTAAGTATTATTTGCCTCCAGAAGCAGGTGAGTGTCTTCTCTTTAGCTGCTGGAGTGAGGAGCTGAGTCCTTCCAACCTGGTGCTGAGCTGCATCTGGGCTCGGGAGAAGCCTTAGTTGAATTCAACTCACTGCTGGCTTTCAGTGTTCTCAGGACAGGGTTGAACTTCTTGTGCAGTGAGACTTGAGATCTGAGCACGGAACATTGGCAAGGTCCCAGAGACCTCTTCACAGCCCAAGCTTCTCATTTTCTTGACTATGAGATCTCGTGCGCTCTCGCCCACCAATATGATTTTTGGGGGTTTGGTTTGGAACTCCATTGGCTCTCTGTCAGTTTTCTGCATCTCAGGAGAATTTCTCCACCCTCGTTCCCAGTCTCTGCAGCGTCGCTGCCTTATACTCCAGGGAGGCCAGGGGTGCCTGTTGTCAGGTCTCTGCCCTGTCCCCCATCTTCTGGCACCATTTCAGCCTTGAACTTGCGGGAGACCTCATGGTTCAGCGGCTGTCTATCTCATTCCATCTCTCGTGGCTGCGCCACGTTTGGCATCCTGTCTATTCCCTCTAGGCGGGGGGGGGGGGGGGGGGGGAGCTCTGATCTGAGTCTGGGGCCACTCAGATTTCTCACCTGATCTGCCAACCCACCTGTGACCATTAAATGTTTTTCTTTAAAAAGATTAACTGGTTTTCTCCTTACCCTCATCCATGGCCAAGGCCTTCTGCTTCCTGCATTCCACCAGGGGTGAAAGGAGACATGGAAACTTTTTGTTCCGATGAAGAACTTCTTAACCTTTATGTTTCTAACGAATGAAAAAAAATGCTAATTTTTTTTTTTTCAATTTTGGGGTCCTGTTTCCCTTGTTTTGTTTGTTAGGTAGGATGTGAGTGATTTTCTTATTTTGCAAATTGGAAGTCTACATCCTATCAATAATACTTAATTCTGGGGTTCAATTAGGTAGGAAATTCATTTTATTTTTTTCCCCAGAGAACCAGCCAAAACTCTCATTAATTTATATTTGATTATCTAATACACTGGTGCCCTTTTTTTTGTTAGTTTTTCTGTCTATTTTGTTTTATTAATCAACCTCCATATAATTGATCTAATTCTATTCTTTTCAAATAATTCTAAATTATTAAATAATTTACTCTTCTCTCTCCCTTCCTCTATTTCTCTTCCTTCTCAAATTGCCACGTCTATTTTGTACATTCACTCTTCCAGAGGTCAGAAGAATCATTTTGTGAACTAAAAACCAAACACATTCCATTATGATTTTGATTAGCCATAACAGATTGATAGATTGATTTTGGTTGGATATTCTTATTCAAAAACATCTTAGATTTCTTCATTTCAGTCTTCGTTTACATCCTTCAGTAAATTTTTCACTTTACTTCATAGAAAAAAAAATCATTCTTTCAGAAGAACAACTCTGAACAATGAAATTTATATATCAGGATCCATTTGGCTAGCTCCAAATGCCTAAGTCAGCCCTGGTGATAAAGGATATTTATTCTATGGTCTAAATTTACTGTAGCCTGCTTATGCTAATCTTAGGTTACATTTGGTGCTTCTGTTTTCTTTACATCCTCTACTTCAACTCCAAGCTCTATGTATAATCCATCTTTTTCCTTATTTTTCATAGAATAAGTGGTAATTTTCCCCCTTAATAGCATTGAATAACTAATACCAATTGTACATTTTCCAGAAATAGAAAAAAAGTTACTTCATTACACTTTGAATATTAAATGTTCTAATATGCATTTTAATAGGACAGATTTTGAAGGTTTGGTAATATGCAACAGTTAGAATGTTCAGGACAAATGAAGAAGAATGGATATCAGTGTTCATTCCATGACCTTGTAAAATGTTGCAAGTGTAATTCTTTCTGAGTTCAGTACTAAAGATTATGGTTGTTAAGGTCTGGCAGAATTATTGCTGTGGAATAGCTATTGTAATATTTTGCATTATTGAAGAGTATTATCATGCTCAGAGCAGGAGCTGAAAGGACATAAAAGAAAAAAAAAAGATATATAGCAAAATCCTCTAAGCTGATATCTACTACTCGGTGTTGACATAATATATACTTAAACATGTGTATTAGTTAGAAACCACTGCAAAAATGTATTCATTACATCTTAAGTAATTAGAGGTCAGTCCAGTTACTAAAATTTATAGGTCTGACTTAGCATAAGTACACATATCTTTTCATGCTGTGTGTGTCCCAGAAATATAGGTATAGAGCTTGGCTGGCCATCCTCAGAGAGAGCCTGGCTAGTCATGCTAGAATATCTTACACAACAAATTCTTAAAAGAAATGAAATAATTTTTAAGTTGCTACTCTCTATGCAGATAATATCTAGCTTCTAGTAGAATATATATCCATGTTTTCAGACTAGAATATATTTTCTCTTCAATTCTAAAAACCCATGAGGTGTAAGTAGATAGGATTAAAACAATAATCTTATCCATTATAACATCAGAGGTGTTAGATGTAATTAATTTCATGTCACAGAGAAAAACGTGGAGAACAAAATTGGAGCCAGAACACAGAAATAAATTTTGTAGACAATGGGCATATCTGAAAAGAGGAGACGCTTCTGACATTTAGCTCTCCAGGCAGCCGATTTATAGGTCAGAAAGAGATTTATCTACATGGAAGTAGGTATCTATTTTCTTGGGTATTTCATTACTCTTCTTTGGGGTAGAATGCATTCCTCTGAGCATGGCCTGTTTCTTTCTATTCCTTAGCACAATAAATAGCTTGTAATTTATCTTTATTATTTATTCATTTAGCCAGGATCCATATTGGCCATGTAAAGAATGAACAGTGATATCCAAAGCACAGCATAAATGAGGGAACAATTTTTCCCCAGAAAATTTCTGATCCTTTCCAGGAAGCCTTGGCAAATATTTGCTGTAATAGACCAGGTAGTCAATAGTTTAGGTTTTGAGATACATAGAGTCGCTTCCCAATTAGTCAAGTTTACCATTGCACCATGAAAGCAGCTATAAATCTAAACACCTAAAGAAATGGGCTGGCTGTGTGTCAATAAAAATTTATTTACAGAAATGAATAGCACCTTGGATTTGGCTTTTGAACCAAGCAATTCATTGAAGGACTTGTGTATAAATTCGTTGATAAAACCTCAGTACTCAAGGAATGATGTAAGAAAAATTTAGTCTCAGCTATTAAAGAGTAAGCAGATAGTCCATGGGTAGTCATGGAACTACAACATCATACAATCTGGCCAAAGATTCCAGCCTTGAACAGGTTTTTGTTTTCCTTTTGTTCTTCTTCACCTTTTCCTTCTCCCCCTTCTCCTCCTCCTACTTTTTCATCTTCTTCTTTTGCTCCTCTTCCTTCTTCTCCTCCTCCTTGTCCTTCCTTTCTTTTTTTTTTTTTTTTTTGTTCTGTAGGATGAGGAAGCATAAACCATCTGTAGAACCCACAAAGTATGTTTTATTTCAGGGTCTGTAAACTCATAGATCAAGAGTGTGGGAGACTGAGGCAAGAAACTTTAATGACCAGATCAAGCTGGATGCTATAAATTAGGGCTTGGTGGGGACTGTGGCTTACCGAAGAAAGGTTGCCCACGTTTAAAGGAGGCTGAGCTTATTCAAACTAGAGTTGCTTGGGTAAGAAGCACCAGGGATAAAGAAATGTGTGTGTCCACTCTCCACCCTGGGACTAGGATTTGCCAGGAGATGATTCACTGCACACCCAAACCAGGGTGTGTGTTCATTGTTCAACAGACTTAAAATCAGCAGTTCTGTGCAAACTTGAAATTGAAGAAAACATTGACCTGGTGATTTTACTCTATCTCCATGGACAGGTACTCAGATATATATTTTGATCCTGCATCCTCTTTACCGTAGCTCGAGCCCAAGCACCCCAACATCCACTGCTTTAAGGATTCTGTCCTTTCCCTGAATAATGACTCTTAACAATGTCACTGATGATAGCCACACTATCACAGGTAGGAGGAGCATTTTCCAAGATGAAAAGGACTTGACAGTATGTTCAGAGGAGCTAGGAAAATTTCCTGGAGTGGGAGAGAGTTAAGAGGGAGAAGGAATGACTGATAGATTAAGATACGTAAAGAAACCAGAGAAGAACAGGATTGTATTTGTAGTAACACAGTACTTGACTATTACTATTAATGGGAATCTCCACGGATACTCAGGTTTCAGGATTCACTAGAAGGTCTCATAGAATTCAGAGAAGCTGGTATTCTCAAACTTATGGTTTATTACAGTGAAAGGGAACAGATTAGACTCAACAAAGGAGAAGGATTCACAAGGCAGTGTCCTGCAGAGCTCCAAACTTGACCTTCCAATTGTCCTCTTCTGGTGGATTTGTGCTGACAGCACTTCATTCTTCTAGTAACTATGAGTGTCAACATACATGAAGTATTGCCAACCAGAGAAGGTCACTACAGCCTTGGCATGCAGAGTTTTTATTGGGAGAGGGTCCCATAGGCCCTGGACTTTGACCCAGAAGACTGTCAAGGACCAAAACTTTCTTTGGAATGTGCAGGGTCTGGGCAACCCAAGCCTGCTGAGTTAATCCTTTACTGCACATTGACACATAGTAGGTACACATGACATCAGTGTTCCCCAAGCTTTGCTCATTGGCTCTGAACTCTTAACAAACATGGTGTCCATGTCCACCGGTGTGTGAAGGACTCAAGAGCAGAGTCGATCAGCAGGTGTGCACAGGTACAGCTGCCTCTTGGTTTTCTCTAGTCAATGGCCATCTCCAATCCATTCAGATCCACTGTCAATTGCTTGAGCACCATCCTGCTCTTACTTCTCTATCCTCTGGCCAGATTTGGCCTTGGGGTCAGTAGCTTCATGCTGACTGGCATTCTTAGGGTTCCTTGGATTTTCCATCACAATGGAAGGCACAAGGTGACATCTTTTCCTTTCCCTTCTGTGTTCCCTGGACTTCCAGCCTCTGGCTCCTCCCTCCTTGACTGCTCTCTCTTTGGCCTACTAGTATAGGATGAAGACCCATCCAACCCATCCTGATTCCATTTGAACCACGCCTTCACTGAAGTAACCTCACCAAAGTGTCCTAGTTAAGACTGGTTCACTCCCACAAGACTGGATGAAGATTAAGAACATGTTTTTTCTAGGGTATGTAACTCCAAGCCATCACACTTACCCACCTAAGAATGTTTCAAGGCTGCAAATCCACTCTCTTCCTATCATTCTTAAAATATTCCTCAAAATGGCCTCAAAGCACTGCATGACATGGTCTCTGACTTTCCAAAACTCATTTTAGGCAATTCTCTCCCTTTTCTCTTGGTCCTAGTCATTCAGCATGGCTCCATCTCCCAAAATTGCCAGCATCTTCCTGGTTTGTGGTAGGGATAATTAGTGGAGCTTGGACAGTAGCTCAACAGATATCACACACACTCCTCTATTTCCTAAGCTGCCTTGCGGTTAGGTAGAACCAAGTGGCTAGTAACTACTTCTGCCTGATGAATTGTGAGCTGAAAAGCCATGTCTGCTTTCCAGGCACTGGTGGTCAATAAGCAGTACTTCTCTCTTTCTTTTCCTGTGGGGTGGCCATGTGGTTCAGAGAACAGAGCCGTAAGGCTCAGGGGGATCCCCCCTGACTCCCTACCTGACTGAGATGTGAACAAGACATGACATTTTGAGGCAGTTGGCTACTGCTATTTTATGGATTATTTTTTCAGCAGCCTACCTTAGCCTATACTAAAGAATATCCTTTTAAAGACCTCTGGTATCCTGTCACCTCCCTCGTAAATTGTTCTTCTCTTCATCTCCTCTTGCCTACTTCTGTGTATACGTTGGGTTTCTGTCTAAAGTCACACTTCTGGAGACATCTCTCTAGCCATCCAGACATCTCTGCCTCAGTTTCTCACACTGTCCTATTCTTCCTCTTGTGTCTACGCTTAGTAGAACCTCAATAAACAGGTCTGGTTTATTAGTAACATGCTCAGAAAATATCAGTTGAATGGACTCATGAATGAATGAGTGAATAAAGAGTTGTGATTTTGTGATCTAACCACCTACCTGCCGGGATCCACATAGGGAAATCATAGGCTTAACCTTAAGGTCAAGTGAACGTTGTCAAGGTCACGACAGTGCCCAGTATGATGATAAAGAAAGCTCCTACGCTGTAGTATTGTGACGGAGACCATTACCGCATCGAGAAATACAATGACATGCTCTCTCTAAGTCGAGGTGAGGCGGGAACGCAGATTTTCCATTATTTTTTTTATCTTATAAAGAAAATCACTACATATGCACCAAGCTTTACCATAATCACTATGATTATCATGTTTTCTTTGCTATCCACTCTCAGAAAGGCAGGCAAATGTCACAAGTCCCTCACATGTTCATCCATCTTGGTGATATCAATGTGTGCGCACATGCGTTATCTCGGTTGACTTAAATCAATACCCATTAGAGATGAAACGGGCAATTACTTCACCCCTCTGCACAGATCAAGCTCACGCCCTGCTCCTCAGCCGACACACTCATCAGCTCTCTCTTTGCTTTTGTGCAGCCATCACTACTTTCCACCAGTGGTGTCAGGGTCTCACCACATTCTGTAAACATTTCTTTGGCGTACAACCGGTGTCCCCAGAAGTGGAGATAATCTGGGCTGAATGGAAGCTTAGTACTGTGACTGCCTCCTTGGGCTTGGCAGGCAGCCCCTGAGCAAGCCTTTTGTGCCTCTGTCGCTTTGATGGACAGGCGCGAAGTATCCTGGTGCCTCTGCTCCCAGAAAGAAGCGCAGCAGGGAAGGGGAATTGCTCAATATCCTTCCAACCTGCTTAGAAAAGAAAATTACAAACGGCAAGAAAAGGGACCTCAGATGAACACTACTGAGCTTATTAAGTTTGAGGGGGAGAACAATGCCCAATTAAAGCAACAAAAGACCTGGATATTTTGCAGTTAGCACGATTAGACAGCTCCAGGGAAGACCAGCTTGAGGGCTGAGGCACAGGTTCCTAATCCTATTGTCACGGTTTTTCATTTTTGTTCTGATTCCGAGGCTGACTGTGATCCTACCGAATATTTATCCCAGGGCTCCCGGGGCGTGTGATACATGGACAGGATCTGTCTATAAATAACAGGCTGTGCCCAGAATAGCAGACTTCTAGTTCCTCCCTCTGAAAACAGCTTCTCAACTCCTTGAGCTCACGACAAGGTGAGAACCAAGGGAAAGACGACAGAGAGCGAAAGAGACATCCTCGTGCTCACACCCCAGGCATTGCCCATGCTTCATTCCCAGGGTTCCAAATTAAAGAAACGCAACAACCTGCAAGGCTCTTTCATTCCCACTGAACTTGAACGTCCTTGAAAATTAAAACTATGGTCCATCTCCCACCAGCCTGAAAGCTTCACTCATTGGAAAGACTGGAAAAATTAGGTGGTTCGCAAACCAGAAAAATGGAATTACTTCTTGTTTCTGTTCCACGGGAAAGAAATAGGATGATCCTGTGCAGAACCCCAGGGTAAGAACGGATGATGAATGGCACAAAGCTGAAAATAAGTTTGCCTTGCACCCAAATGTTTGTTGGCATTGAGTGACACCGTGACAAAAAAAAAAAGTTTAATCATTTCATACTTTGCACCCCCAGGTGATTATTTTTGAAAAAATAACAGTTTGAGGCAATCTGTAAGGTCCCTCAAATTGGAAGTTCAGTGTTTTTCTGTTTTTTTTTTTTAATTTTTTATAAAGTGTCATGGTCGTTATTAGCATTTATTAGCATCGGAGGTTATCAGACTTGTTTTTATAAATGTGGCCAAACCAAGAGGTACATGATACAGGACAGAAGGGAAGTTGTGTTATTCTCCTGTGTTTACTTCCGTCTTCCCATGGTCCATATTGTAGCGTGCTGGAGGCCAGTTCATGTCCAAAGGGAGGTTGTTAGTGAGACTGAAATTCCAAGTTGGAAACCCTTTGCAACTCCAAACTCTCCTAGGGTATCGTTTAGCAAGCTTGGTGGTGGGAATGGTGGGAGCAGGGAGATGGATTTGATTATGTCTCTCCTATGGGAAAGTCAGAATTAAGCCATCCATAACCATATTGAAATAAACCGCAGCTATAGATGAGTTTGAGAAGTTACCTACAATTCAGAGTAAGTCAATGGACAAGAAAATGACAAAGAAAAAAACATTCTGTAAAGTATGAATGTTCATTGTACAACTGGGGTGAAGAAATTGTTCTAATATTGTACATATTAGAAAACCATCAGAATCAGAGTAACCCAGAGGTGAAAGGAGTTCAAAGAATTTTCTACACAATTCTTCACTGCATAAAGGGAAACCTTCCTATAACGTCCCCAGTAAGGATCGAATTAGCCTCTGTTGAATTCCTTCAGCAACTAAGAACCTGGAATAAGATGTTAATAAAACTATGTATGTTAACATATTGATGGAGATTCTCCTCAACTATTAAAGTCAAAACCAGTTTCCTCCAAAGGAGAGTCCATTTCTTTCACTCAAGTTTAGCCATTCCCAAAATTTGAATATTATAATTTTTGTTTATATTCTTTAAAATCTCTATCGAAAGAGCCTTACCATTTTTCCCATTTCTACCTTGCCAATCAAGTTAAGGACTGAGATTATTTCAAACAGCTCCCTGAATTGCTTCATATGGTCATTTAAGTTTATACGCTCTCATTGTTTCCCTTGGGAACAAATTCATTCCTAGGTGGAATTAGATAAATGTCCCAGTTAGCAGTGTTAGGAATATTTCATCTCAGTAAAAACCACCTTTCATTTCATTTGCCCTTCTATAAATAAGTAGACTATTATCATGTATTTCTGCTCAAATACTTGCTGCTTATCTGACTAAATCTTATACTTTTTGAGAACCATATTTGTCTATGTTTGAATTGCCTGAGACAAAAATTTTAGTACAAATACTTTATTTGTGAGATATTCCTATGAAACATGATGGGGTGATGGGAAATAGAAAGGTAAGCAAGGAAAGTCAATTGTACGACTTAGCTATGCTACATAACAAATTATTCCAATCAAAATGGTTTACAACAACACACATTTCTTTTCTCACTGTTTCTGTGGTCTGAAGTTCAGGTATAGTTTAATCATATCCTTTGTCCAGAATCTTACAAGGCTCTCATTGTAAGATTCTCAAGAATCTTACAAGTTGAGGTGCTCTTATTTGGTGCTTAGGTTTCTTTTTCAAGTTCATCTATTTGGCGGCAGAGAGCAGTGCTCATGTTCTAGGTATGAGTGCCCTGCTTCCTTGCTGGCTGTCACCTGGGGACCGCCCTCATTTCCTAGAGACTCCTGCAGTTCCTTACCAGGTTGGCAACATGACTGTGCCTTCTTACAGTCCAGCAGGAGTGTCTCTCTCTGACTCTTCGCCTTCTTTTAAAAGCTCTTCTGATTAGGTCAGGCCAACCTTTTATAATCACCCTTTGGATAAACTCTAAGTCAACAGATTAGTAACCTAGACACAGGAATGACACCCCATCATGTTCACAGTTCTGTTCACTCTCAAGGGGAGTGCGTACCAGGCCATCTTAGATTTCTGCCTCCCATACTGATGAAGAATGTATTCATGATAGGCTACCATTGTGGAAACTGGGTCTCCATCCCACGGGCCATCTGAAAGACTGTGGTAGAAGTCATCTCAGCATTATCCCACTTAGGGGGAGCATTTATCCACAAACTCCCACCCCTGAGTCAGCAAGAGCAGTTACTGGGAAGTCACCACTCCCACATGTTCATGATCCCAGCACAGCCCCATGCAGAGAGACAGTCATTTGAGGTCATCATCTTTCATCATGTTCATGACTGTGGAGGTGGCGTTGACTTCCTGCTGACTGGGAAAGCTGTAGAACGCTGTGTCTGTTTATCTGGGGATGCCCAAATGCATGGTTTCTGTCTCTTGGCCAAGGCAAAGGCAGAGGGATTTATGATGTGCTATTTAAAGTCCAGCCACCCATTGGCAAACCCTCAGGCTCTGTTTCTTTACTGATGGTTTGCAATTGGCTAAATGGCTGAGATGGTCTTGCTTGATAGTGTGGTCAGAGTTGCATAAAAGCTTACTGGAACCTTGTGCTTTGAGCTCTCTGGAAAAAGTCAGGATTCTTCTCAGAGACCTTGGGACTTCAATTCCAAAACAGCACAGTCCCTGTGTGAATAAGGACCTCAGAAACCTTATGACTAGTATAGCTCATGGATTTCCTATGAATACCTTGCTCTATCCTATGAGTACCCCAACCACTCTCTCTCTCTCATTCTGCACAATATCATTTGCCTTTAAGAGGAAGCGCTACATGAATATGCTCTATGGAGCTTTAAGCCTCCTTAAGTGCTGAAATGTGGCCAATCTTTTCAAGGACTATCCACTAAAGCCATGGGTGACCCTACAAGCTGAGCTGAGAAATTAGGGCAGGGTCCCAGCAGAGTGCCTGCTTCAATGTCTCTTTTCTCTTAGTAACTCCATCAGCTTCTAGCACCATTCCTGATACTAAATAAATGCTCCAATATTCATCAAGTTAACTACCTTCCTTCTTATGCTGGATAAAAACAGCAAACAGCGTCCTATTGATTTCCCCTCTATTTCCTGGGTATCATCCAGCCAGTTACTCTCATTGCTGCTATCAGAATGTTTAACCTTTTCCCTTCTCCTCTTTGCTCAACGGAATCTTTGACACTCCTTTTCCTCATGGAGGAACTTAGATTTCTGCTTGCCATAGTTACTCCCCAGCTATCTGAAGAGACTCTGCCTCAGATTGGGGGGTCCTTGAACTCTGCATCTGCCAAACCCACGTAGAAGCATCTTTCTTTTGTTCTCTTTACAAGGTTGTTTTGGTATCACACATGCGTTCATGTCAGCAGCTCATCAAAGCCATCCTTCAAGTTGCAACGCCTGTGGCTTGCCTGAGCTCCACGACCTTAGCAAGTCTTCATTCTCTCAAAAAAAAAAATGACAGTACCTTTGAAAATTCAGTAGAAAGAAGGCTTTCTCTTATTCTAAGATCATACATAAGATGGTATCTACAGGCAGGTGTCAGTAGACGTGAAAAAAAAAGTGTTTCATAGGTAGAAGTCATTGTTTCTCAGAAGAATGGAAAGCTGAGCCCCAGTTAAGAAAATCTATCCTCTAGAGAGTGTGTGAATGTGCTCAGCTGAGGTCAACCCCTGCCTCTTGGTTCAAGAAGGAATGCAGGAGCGGATGTTTCTCTTTGGGCTTTCAGAGTGGGAGAGAGGCACCTATATTTATCTTTCCAAAAAGTTCACAGAACTTGGGAAAAAAGTACTTCCCCCCAAAGAAAATCAATTTGTTTTTAGGGCAGGGAAATGGATTCTTAAAGAGCAACAGCCCAGGAGCCAGAAACAAAGGAAAGAAATCATGGAAAAAGACTCAGAAAGAGTAGATGAAGACTCAGGAAGAAATTGCAATGTAATACTGCTCTAAATTGGCCCAAGTCCCCAAACCCAAAGTCTAAACTACCTACTCCACCATACTGCATCCAATATAACAAAAAACAAATCTGGAAAGAGAGTTTTCAAACAATATTATAAGAAAAGAGCTTATTTGGTATTGAATCAGGTTCCTCACAAAAGCCATGTTCAAAGCCTGATGCCCAGTCATGTGGCTGTGAACCATTGGCAAATAGGATCTTTGAAGATGCTATTTTAATGAAGATGTGCCCAAACTGCATGAGGGTGTGACTTAATCCAACATGGCTGAAATCCTTATATTCAAAGGAAACCCAGACTCAGCCTGTAGAAGCCAGAATTAGGAGAAGTCAGAGGAAGAGCTCATCAAGTGGTGGAGGATCACCATCCCCAGAGCACAACAGACTTTGGAAAGAGCATGGCCTTGTCAACACCTTGAGTATGGACTTCTAACCTCCAGAAATGGTGAGCCAGTAAACTCGTGTTGTTCAAGTTCACTTGTGACTGGTGTTTGTCGTAGCAGCTCTGGCAAATTAAGACAGAGGTCACTAATTTATGCATGGAATTCATCAAGGACCTAGCCCATTCAGTTATTTTGGGAGAGAGAAGTATAAATAACACATGATTCCTGACTTAAAGATTTTACAAAATCCTAAAGATGAAGAGCAAACAAATTCAAAGCACTGAGCTATATAGTACTTCCATGACACATTCATCAATCTGTTTAAGTGTTTGTAAAATGTGGGTATTTGCATGGTTAAGATTGTGGAGCAATTGAATAATATTTGAAAGAATCTGACACAGTGTAGATATTCAACAATGTCAGTATTTCCTTTCTTTCCAGTTGCATCTGGTCTCCTAAAGCCCAAGGGAAATGAGGCACATGATGAAACCCAGGAGTTAGATCCATCAGATGTTGATGTTCACAATGGAGTCTCTGAAAATCCATTTAGCTGTTGAAAATGTTGAAAGAGACAACATCAAATGGAGCAAGGTGTCAACCCGTGACCTTCCTCTTGTTTTGTTGTTGGTTGTTTTAATACTACTGCATAGCAATTTATTGTCCTACTGCTATGTTTATACCTTTGACGTGCACACAGATATTTTTGTGTGCATATGTACATTCACACATTCATACACATTTATGATTATTTGTGGGACAAAAGATATCATGGAAACCTTTTCTCCATCATCATCTACAATATGGAGCCAGATGAAAAGTCCAGTCTCACCTGCCATATTATATTTGAAATACACTGATTGGAAGTACGGAGGGTGGGTCCTGTTTGAATCTCAGCCACTGATGTGTTGTGTGACCTCAGTCAACTTGTACAACCAGTGTGGACTCCCATTTTCTCCTCTGCATAATTAGGTGGTTGGCAACCACGATCACCACAGCCCCTGTTTTAATCAGCCAAAGGGATGCTGATGCAAAGTACCAGAAATCTGTTGGCTTTTATAAATGGATATTTATTTGGGGCAGAACCTTACAGTCACAAAGCTCTAAAGAGTCTCACCCAAAATCATTGGCCACGTGTTGATGCAAGATGGCAGGTGATATCTGTGAGGGTTCAGGCTTCCTCTTCCCCTTAAGGCTCTGTGGTCCCAGCTTCTTCTAATCTCAGCTGTTGGCTGGCATAGGGCTCATCTCTCTTCCTGTGGCTTGTTTTCTCCTGGGCTCAGTTGCTCTGTTCTCTTTGTGAGGTCAGCTATAAACAATGAGGCTCATCTCTCTTCCTGGGGCTGCAGGATCCTCTATGTATCTTCTCTGTGGGTGAGTCTGTTTTTTCAGCTTACCAAGGGGGCTGAGTCACACTCTAATAATGTGGTTGAATCAAAGCCCTAATTCTGACATAATTTAATCAGATGGCTCAGCTGAATCTAATGCAATCAAAGGGTTATCATGTCCAGAGGAACCAGTTTAGAAACATAATCTATATCTCTTTTTGGAATTCATAAATAATATCAAACTGCCACCATTCCTTAAAATGATCTACCTTTGTGGATCTGCTAAGAGAATTAACCAGGAATCCAAGGAACTCAAGTCACATTTTGGTTTCCAGGGACAGTGATTCCCATGGATTAAGATGGGATATTTTGTATATAGGTAAGAGCCCATTGAGGTGGGTGTGTCCATTGCAAAACTTCTCTTCTGGGAAGCATAGTTTTATAAATCTAGTGTTTTATAAGAGTCAGTATTTCCTCATCAGTATCTGAATTTTGAGCCATAACTTTTACCTGTGTAGAATCAGTTTTGGCCAGCCTTAGAGCCATGCGTTCCTGACACGGATTGTTTATTCAGCAAGCTGCTGTTCTCTGAGGACTATCTGTGTGAAGAAGATATCGTTCCCTGTTTCATGCAAGTAGAAATCATATCCACAATTTGTAGCTTCAGTGATTCCAAACCAATGGCCATTGGCTTTCTGAAGTAATAGAAGGGTCATTTTTCATCTTCTTTTCTTTTTCAAAAGCTGTTTGTATTATCTTGGGTAGCTCATTTCCAAAAGTTCTGGATGCAAACAGTTGAGTGTTGATGAAGAAAGCCAGACACTAAGTTCACCACTGCGTGGACCAGCTCTCTTTCTTTTGGCCCATGACTCCCCATATTGTCCCAAATCAGTAGCTATTCCCAAAACTCAGGGGAATAAAACATCGCAAAACACAGACAGTGAAATCACATGCTGTGTAACATCGGTTCAGTACTGGTATTTTTATCCTGAAAAAAAAAAAAAAGCACATTACTAAAAATAATACAAGCATGGTCAGACCAAGAAGCCTTTTTAAGAGCATCCCAGGGAATGGGACAGTGCATTAATGATCATTAGTTATCAGAATAAATAGTCACTATCTCTAGATGATTTACAATGGGAAAAACCATGCATAGGGAGGTGATTCAAAGAAGTTTTGCTTTCTTATCCCGAGAGTGCAAAATTCTTCAGCACTCCCACCTCCCACATTCCTTTCCCATACTACCACTCTGCAAAGTAAGCCGTTTCTGCCTGAAAAAAATCACTGAGGAAAGATCAAAAGAAATATTCAATGCCTGGAATTTCAAAGGAAGTAGTGAATGTTGAGAAGCACTAAAAGCCATTTTTTTTTTAAATTCACTTAAACAAAATATGAGGGAAAGCACCAGAATATTTAAATTTGTATGCCACATATGTGAAATCTTAAAAAATGGGAAAGCAACATAATGATGTTTTTATGTAATTTGACATATGCTTTATTGGGAGAGAATTACACTATTTGGTAATTACCAAAATTACTACTTCTCAAATTCTCCTAATTATTTCACTTAAAACATGTCAGTCTGGCTCCATTTTTAAGCAGAGATTTTATACATTTTTTTGTAGGAAAATTGGGCAGACAGTGTCATGATTTACAGAATAATTATGTAATGTTTCGATTAACAGCATCACTGCGGAAGTTTCATTCATCTCCCATCTACTTTCTGAGCTCACAACGTGTGCAAACTGCTTGGGTCGCTTTCTCATGTTACAGCTACATGTGCCTATATTCTCATCCTCCTTACCTAGACTGCCTTACATTTATGAAGTGCTTTATAGTTTTCAAAATTCTGTGCCATGATTTCTGGATTGTGTGGTGGGAGGGAGTACCCAATCAATGCAATTGTAATGGGGCTGATTACAACATTTTTATTGTTAGTGCTGATAGCTTGTCTTTCTTGAGTAACTGTCCACAATACCAGGTAAATAGACAGCCTTCCTCCCCTGTGTCTTTCTCAAAAATTCGTTGGGGATAGAGTACACATGAAGGGACTAGACACTGATGGTTCCTCAGTGATATGGGTTGACCTGTGTCCCCCTAAAAATATGTTCAAGTCCTAAACCCGGTCCCAAGAATGTGATTCTGTTTGGAAATAAGATCTTTGAAGATGTGATTAAGATGAAGTCAAACTGTATTATCCTGTGTAAGGTGTGTTAGCAGGTGTCCTTCTAAGAAGAGGAATATCTGGACACAAACACTCAGGCAGAAGGGAGAAGCCGGTCATATGAAGTTGGAGGCAGAGATGGAAGAGGCAACAAAAGAGTCTCCCCTGCAACGTTCAGAGGGAGTGTGAGCCTGTTGACCTCTTGAGTTCAGACTTCTAGACTCCACAACTGTGAGACAACAAGTGTCTTTAGTTGTCAGTCACCGAGACTGGGGTTCTTTTTTTATGCCAGGCGTAGGAAATTAAGACACCTTGTACCTGAGTCCCATCTCTAGTTCACTCAATAAAGGCTGACAACAAGTACTTTTCTTTGAGTACCCATTAGAGGTCAGGCATTCTACTAGGTCTTAGAAATATAATGACCAACAGGGGTCCCACCCAAAGACTACAGCCAATCAACAATCACATTTCAGAAGAGAACTCAGCGAATTAAAGAAATAAGACGTGTAACGGTAGGGCAAGGGCATGGAAGGCATTTGGGAGAGGACAGGGCATGCTGATTTCAGGAAGCATGAAGAAAGATTTTACAAAATATGGGTGTTGGAGGCAGGTACAAGATCAAGTGCTGTGAGGTGACAGAGAGTTCAAGGCAAAATCAACAGCCTAAGGGGAAATCCAGAGATGTGAGAGACCAGGTAACAAGAAAATGGAAGTCAATGCAGTGTGGCTGGGACAATGTGTGAAGAGGCTGGGGTATCAGAGCAGGCTGAAAAGTCAGCGGCGACCTTGGGTATCATCATAAGAGATACGGGGAGCATAGAAGTTATTGCTGTATTTGAAGAGTGTCATGATCAGATTTCTATTGTTAAAGACTGCGCAGCCTATAGTTTGGAAAGCAGAAGGGAAAAGGACAAGCCTGGGACCAGGGTGATCCATTAAGTGACCTGAACTAGGGTGGTGGCAGCAAAGAGGGCAGACTTTATTTAAAACCAGTAGAAATGACTGTGCCAGATAAAGGGTCTTGGAGAACCTTTATTCTAAGGCTCTTCTAATCCGGCAGAAAGAGCCATGAGATTCCAATTGCTTTCCTCATCTACCATTTTCTATTGCAGTTCAAACCCTATGTTGCCATCAAAACAAAAGCTGAAATGCATCAGAGGGTATGGATACCATTCACGTTGACCAACCCAAGATGACTCCCTAATTTCAAATTTTATTTCAGATCATACAACAGTGGTATTGACATTGGAATTCACTTTGCATTAAAATTAAAGTTTGCAGGGATAGATGCTGGACATTGTGTGTCCTTCCATGGCCCACTGGGTGGACTGGGGGAGAGTGTAGACTACAATGTAGACCACTATCCATGTGGTGCAGCAGTGCTCCAAAATGTATTCACCAGGTGCAGTGGATGTGCCACGAGGATGGAAGAGGTTGTTGATGTGGGAGGAGTGGGGTAGGGGGGGTGGGGGGCATATCGGGACCTCATATTTTTTTAATGTAACATTTAAAAGAAAAAATAAATAAATTAGTATGTATTCTTTAAAAAATAACAATAATAATTAAAGTTTGTCTTTCCAAAATTACACAATTTAACTTTAGTTCATTGTTCTCCTGGGCATGGTTACTTTTTAAGTGACTCCATGAAAATGAGATACCTAATCCCTTAGAAAGTGTGCCATATAGCCATTCTTTGGGAAGGAGGTCAATACCTGGTTAGATGAAATAGACTCAAGTATTTCAGAGTTTTATCCCTCTCCCCCTCCAAGAGAGAAGGTCTCTTACAGTGTAGGTTTGGGTTGAAAGCAACAGAAGCCAATTTTGGAGATTTGGTAGAAAGATCGCAGGAAGAATTGCAAACTCTGTGCATGCAGAGGTCAAGACTTGGGATCAGACAGAGCAATTGAACTGCAGAGACCCCGATGCCATCTTTTCTGCATGCCAGCCTTGAGTGATTATGATTCAAACATCTGCACCATCCTCATTGCTTGCCAGCGTGAAAGAAAGTGCAGCCTGCCCAGGAATGGCACCGCCCACACTTCCCGTGCCGCTGAGACAACAGAAGCGGACAAAGAAACAAGACGCAGCAAATAGACACAGAGAACAGACAACCAGGGGGAGGGGGGGAATTAAATAAATAAATAAATAAATAAATCTTTTAAAAAAAAAAGAGGCAATATCCTTGGACATGTCTCTGATCGGAGGGGCTTAGGTTGGCTGTCTTTCTCCCAGCAACAAGGTGCATTTGTCCCATTTGTCTTTCTTGAAGGGAAGCAGTTACCTTGATGTACCTGTCTACACAATGGAAGACAATTCCCCAAAAAGGAAATCTGGATGCAATTATGACACATTCAACAGATCTTAAGAAATGGAAGCCATGTTCCGCTTTGTGTTTCTTAACTCATACAAAATCATTAACATTTAGACCACTTGATTTAGATATTTTCCTAGCTAGAATGTCTGCTTCAAATAAAAACATTTTTCTTTGCCATAAGATCACACATACGTGAGTAGATAATTATAATGTATCTCTGACCATACAAGCTTTCAAATGTAAAGCAAATGGACTAAATGGGGCTGAGTTGACCATGATTTTTGGTAAGGATTGTGACATTGTCCTCTCCTAATAGTTGAAATACAACCAGCTATTCTTTGTGTATGTCCATGGACCAATAACAAGATTTAAAAGATAAAATAGAGTTTGTTTTTGGGTTAAGTTACTTATTTTATACCCATGGCTGAAAATCTAAGTAAAGTTTGCCTAATACATTGCATTCAATGAATCATTTTACATGTGACACGTCTCCTATGTGACAAATGGATTTATAAAGCTTTACACAGCCTGATGGTTATCTGCCTCATGGCTAGAATCCAAGAACTCCATTTTTCTGTAACAGTTATAATTAATCATTTTTCAAAACATCATAATACATGCAAATTCCTATTTCTCAGCAGGAGAGAAATGGTAACAGTATTTTCCCCCAGAGTTGTAATTGGATAAAGGAAGCAGTCATTCCTCCCAATATCCAATAGATGCCATTAATGGGATTCTGTTCACAGGAGATTAGGAAATCAGGAAATTAGGAAATATTCAAGTTTAGGTATTCAATTATCTCATTTGGAATGCTCTACATATATCTATTCAATGACTGTGATCCAAAGGAAGCTTGAAGTTTTTTATCTCCATTTTTAATTACTGTCCACCTATATGACAACATAGTATGCTTTCTAAACATACATCTCTGAAAGTGGATGTGGCTCAAGCCTTTGGGTGCCTGCCTGGGTTTGGTTCCCATTGCCTCCTAGAGATGAGCAAGACCGTGAGCTGACACAACGAGCTGACCCAATGGGCTGGTGTGGTGAGCTGATGCTACAAGATGACACAACGAGGAAACACAATGAGAGACACAACAGAGGAGGGAGCAGAGATGGCTCAAGTGATTGAGCACTCCTTTCCCACATGGGAGGTCCTGGGTTCGGTTCCCGGTGCCTCCTAAAAAGAAGACACAGAGAACACACAATAAATGGACACAGAGAGCAGACATCAAGCATAAACAATGGGGGGGGGAGTAAATATAATAAATCTTTTGAAAAATACATTTCGTTGTATTACTTTAGTATAAATGATATTTTAGTGCTGACAGTAAAAGTGGCAAAAATATTTTCAACCTCAAAATTCTTATATTTATCATTGCCCCACTCCCCAAAGCTGCAAGCTTTATAATTCCATTTCTAGACCAACATTTTTTCAATCATGTTTCTGTAAATTATAGGCAATTTCAAAGACAAGGAGCTTTCAGCTCCATACAAACATTTTGAAGGTTGTAATATTCTCTCCAAAGCTGTGTTTTCCTGTGAGTTGATGAAATATTGATGTTTTAGGTATGAATTTTTAAAATTTCTATGCTAAAAGGATATCTGAGTGGGGAAAAAAGCATTGGGCAATGAACCACATATAGTCATTAAATATAAGGACTTTCCTAAAACATACAGGATTTCTTGCTAAGCAAGAAGAGAGGAAGAAAGATTATGTTTTACGTGTTGAAATTTCTCTTCCTTATTGTCTATAATCTCAGAGGTCTGTGGGAAAGGAAGAGATCTGAGATGCACCTTTGCCTTGTAACTTCTTTATGGATCAAGTATAAGCACTCAACTGTAAGGCAAGCTCCACTTGAGAGCACATTCTTTATTCCGTAGATTGTTATGAACACAAAATGAAATTTTCTCTGTATTTTTGGAGCAGGCTGTGTTATAAAAAACACACAAAGCTTTTTCAAGAGCACTTTCTTCTGCCTTTGATAATACTGATGACAGTCTTCTCGGCCCTCAAGCATCTTCATCAACCATCCTATATTGTGGTTACATAGCACAAGAGAATACCATGCAAGGGCTAGAAAGGTGCATCGTGAAATAGAGAACCCTTCCTCGGCCCTGCTTGGAAATGATTTCTCCTGGCAAAATTGACCCAGACTAGCCATAGGTATATTACCATTTGCCGAAATTGTTGGCCAAGGGTACAGCAGTGAAATTGAAGAACGTGGGAAATTTTCAAACTGGGCTCTCCCTTCATAGTAAATTACTTTACCAGGTAATTTCCAAATAAAGGATTGTAGCATGAACAATTAATACCTGGCACTTCTTAGATAATACCTTTGCCTTGAAGATCTCCAAGACATCCCAAATCTTACTTTGTAAGATTTTTAAAAATTCCTCCCCCTTCATGATGGTTTCCTCCTTTATGTGCTCCTCTGTGTCTCCTCGTCTTCTCTAGGAGGCACCAGAAACCGAACCTGGGACCTCCCGTGTGGGTGGTGTGTGCCCAACTACCTGAGCCATATCCACTTCCTGCTTTGTTGTGTCTCTCATTTGTTTCTCCTCCTTGTGTCTCCTGTTGCGTCATCTTGTTGCATCAGCTCGCTGTGCCTGCGCATTGCATTA
This sequence comes from Dasypus novemcinctus, assembly GCF_030445035.2. Lineage (NCBI taxonomy): Eukaryota > Metazoa > Chordata > Mammalia > Cingulata > Dasypodidae > Dasypus > Dasypus novemcinctus. Next base: position 6,517,297 of record NC_092216.1, on the reverse strand, counting down.
GCTCACTGACTCCTTTAGGAGGCCCTGGGAACCTCTGCTCTCTCTTTTTCTTGTGTCTCTCAGCTTTTTCCTTCTTGTGTCTCTTGTTGTGCCAGCTTGCCATACCTGCCTGTTGTGCCAGCTCATTGTATTCTTTACAAAGCACTGGAATCTGAACCAGAAATCTCCTATGTGGTAGGTGGGAGCTCACTCACCTGAGCCACATCTGCTACTCCCAAAGTGTTTTTTTAATTTTTTTTATTTTTTTATTTTTTTATTCATTTTTTAAAAAATATTACATTCAAAAAATATGAAGTCCCTTTCAACCCCACCGCCCCCACCCCCCACTCCCCCTACAGCAACACTCTCTCCCATCATCATGACACATCTATTGCACCAATGGTTTATATGAAAGTCTTCAGCTGTTAATCTTTTGGAGGATGTGCTATAACTATAGAGGAACTCTGATGGAACTAGAAAATCTTCTGGCATGTTCTATTGGCCAACTACACATTGTGAGAAAAAATAAACCTGCAAATATCTTGTTTGGAAAATAACTAGTCACACATAAGCATGAAAGAAGACGAGGCAGGAGTTTTAGGTAATAGCAGTCTGACATAAATGACAGGACACTGAAGTTAAAATAACTGTGGAATCAGAATATGCCAAGCAGGAGAGTGTCATGTAAGCAAATGAAAAGAAGGAATCCCATTATTTCCAGCAATCAACAGTCTCCTCCCAAAAATAAGATGGATTTGTAATATAAGAAAGAACCATAGAAGGTTCGAAGGATTTTCATGGAAGAAATGTAAAATACTTTAGTGATGCTACAATATTAGAAAGAGCATAACCCCAGGGACGGTTGAGCTTCAAGACAATATTCAGCTTCTTGAGAGGAGGTGTTCAATTATTTAAGCAAGTATAATGCAGCCGAAGAGCCTGGTGTTCACATAGAGGAAGGGATGCAAAGACGTAAACTAAATTACAAGTCAGCCAAGTGAAGGAGCACTAGGGATCCTGGGCTTGGGAAGAAGGGACTTGCAGGGCTTTGTGAAATCCCAGGGATTGGAGAACAGGCATTGCACAGAGAAGCAGGGAGGAGCCAGGGCAAGGAGGATCTGCTCTCCCTGACACTGATTTGCTGAGAGCTGGAGCACAACCGCCCTTCCAGGTCTCGCACCTCACGCACTGTCAGTTGTCCCTGGCGGATGACCTCGGGCCAGTCTTTTGGCTTGTCCTCATCCTAAGTGTCAATTCTCTTCATTTGGGTAACTTCTCGCCCCTGAGCCATTTTCTAGAGATTGTGTTTGTTTCTCCTTGCTCCCCCAGGACCCCTTAATAATCATTTTCTTAATTCTTGCAAAAACTATTCCTGTTCCGTCTACGTTTGCTCTCTGCCTGTTTTCTCACCAATCACTTCTCTGATGAGTGCCTACAGTTTAAATATGTTTGACTTGATTTCTTCTTTGGAGAACTTTATTGATGACTTTTAAAAAGGCCCCACAGACTGTCTAGGAGGACACTGAGGAGATGTGAGAATGAAACGCAATGTGGGGTCTTGGATTGGATCCTCAGCTGGAAACAGGATATTAGTGGAAACACTGGTAAAATCCTAATAATGCCTCCAGTTTAGCTAATGACATTGTATCAGTGTTAATTTCCTGGTTTCATCATTGTACCATTATGCCATAAAGTATTAATATTGGTAAAACTTGGGTGAAGGATGTACAGAACTTTCTTTACTCTTTTTTCAACAATGTGAAAGTCCTTACTTATCTCAAAATAAATAGTTAAAAAACTCAAAAAAGGCCAAAATGAAGAGAAACAAAAAATGTCTAGCAACTGTCTGGCATTTCAGAAGTGGGGCATGTGCTGTTTTCCTTTGCTTATGGTTTTAATAATTGTTGAGCAGGCATTTGTCTATATTCTTCCTTGGATGCTGTGTCTCAATTTTTATTAGTTGAATCATACCAAGTCTATTGCAAAGGAAAGCCTCACTCATGACATTCTTTTGGTGGAGATTTGGCTGAATTCCTTAATTTTCCTAAAACCATAACCTGAAAATATATTCAAGGAACATGCAGATCCTAAGATAGAGCCTTCGGTTCTATGCTCATTTTGTGCCAATTTTATAATTTTAGTTCCTCAGAACAATTACTGTGTATGGCTGGTCATGGGAGCACAATGGAAGTTTTCTTTTAGTTACTGTGTGCCTTAGTTTGCCAGGGCCGCTATGACGACTACCATACAATGGATTGGCTTAAACAATGAGAATGTACTGTCTCCTGGTTGTGGAGGCGAGGAATCAAGCTCTAAAATGGCAAGCCTCTCCCCCCAACTCTGGCTTTCTGGCCATCATCATTGGGGTTGCATGGCTCATCGATGCAACTCTGCCTCATTGCATGGTTTCTTCTTTTGCTCTCTTCTCCTGCTCCATCATCCGTATTTCTAGATTTATTCTCCCTATAAGGACTTCAGCCATGGTGGGGGAAACCCTGTTTCATTCTGGCTTCAACTGAAAAGGATCTTTGAAGATCCTATTCACTAAAGAGTTCACCGATTCCTTAACTAATATCTTCCAAGGTCCTATTTGCAAATGGGTTCACACCCACAGAAAATAGGGGTCAGGCTTGACCATGTCTTCTGTAGGGGCAACACCATAGTTAAATAGCGTTGGCCACAGACCTGAGATGTCTTCCATCTGCTCTCTATACTCGAGAACAAATATATTACTAATAAACCTTTCATTTAAAAGCTTTTTTCTCCCACCCTGCTCTTTTGCTGTGTTCATCTGCTGTGTGATCTTCTGTATCTTTTTCTCTTTTTGCCTTCTCATCTTTCTCCTCTAGGATTCGGAAGGATTCGATCCTGGGATCTCTGATGTGGAGAGTTGTTCCTTGTCGATTGCACCTCCTCAGTTCCTGTGCTTCACTTTGATTCTCCGCTTCATCTCTCTTGTTGCGTCATCATCTTGCTGTGTGCCTCACTTGTGCAGGCACTTGGCTCACTATGTGGGTACTCGTGTGGGCACTCAGCTTACCATGTGGGCACTGGCTCACCATGCAAGCATGCTTTCTCTCCCTCTTTTTCACCAGGAGGTCCCAGGGATCGAACCTGGGACTTCCCATATGGCAGGCGGAGGCCCTATCACTTGAGCCACATCTGCTTCCCAACAATAACCTTTTATTTTAAACAAAATAAACAACCCAGGCCTGTGATTTCCTTCCTTTGGGATTGTTCCATAGAAGCCAACTCAGACTTAGTCTAAGAAGTCATCATTGTCCTCTCTACATTCACTTTGTTCCTTGAACCAACTTCGGCACTCCTTTACAGTCCCAGAGTTGTTCTGGAGCCTTCTTTCTTAGGGTTTTGGTTTACATGTCTTTGGTCTGGTATGAATGATCCTGTTTTCTTGCTCAAAGCCCCCCACACACTCATTTCCATCTTCTCTCTCCACTCCTCCCATCTCTTCCAAGGTCAATATTCTTGCCCCTTTGACATTTACGGGTTTGCATACCATCTATATTTGGCCCATGTCTACATTTTTATCTTCATTTCTCACCATTCTTTTTCATCTTCCTTCTCCAAGTATCCAATCTCTTGCATTTCTCCTAACACATCCCTCTCCTCCATGCCCATACCTTTGTACCGGCTTTCATCTCCATCTGATGCACAGCTAAATGTCTCTGAAAACTCAGAGCATCACATTATCTTTCTGATTTCACTGAACAGTCAAAAGTGAAGCAGGTGTCCTTGATCTAACCCCTATTGCTCTCTTGGTGAGTATTGCTTCAATGATATAACTGAACATTGAACTCTTGTGTCTTGTCTCTCTTTTCATCTATAATTCCCAACACAGTCAATGCTAGGTTACTATTGGCTGAATAAATCCATGAACAAGTGTTATATGCCTGTCACTTCACAGGAAGTGTGCTAAACACTTTTTTGCATTCCAAAAAATAATTTTGTAGAAGTATATTTTTCATACATGAACATGTGTAAACAATAAGTGTATAGGAAAAGTCGTGAACTGACAAAACAAACATGCATAACATCATACAAGGGTCCCATACATCACCCACCACCAACACCTTGTATTATTACATTTGTTACAAACTGTGAAAGAACATCATCAAAATATTGCTACTAATTATAGTCCATTTCTTACATTTGGTATAGTTGTCCCCCAACACACCCAGTTATTAACACCCTGTATTGGGCGGCAGACTTGACCCAGTGGTTAGGGCGTCCGTCTACCACATGGGAGGTTTGCAGTTCAAACCCCAGGCCTCCTTGACCTGTGTGCAGCTGGTCCATGCTCAGTGCTGATGCACGCAAGGAGTGCCATGCCAAGCGGGGGTGTCCCTGCATGCAAGGAGTGCGCCCCATAAGGATAGCCGCCCAGCATGAAAGAAAGTGCAGCCTGACCAGGAATGGTTCCACACACAACAAGGTGATGCAACAAAAAGAAACACAGATTCCCGTGCTGCTGACAACAACAGAAGCAGACAAAGAAGACGCAGCAAATAGACACAGAGAATAAGACAACTGGGGGTGGGGGTGGGGGAGGGGGAAGGGGAGATAAATAAATAAATCTTTAGGGAAAAAAAACCACCCTGTATTAGTATTATATATTTGTCATCGTTCATGAGAGAGCATTCTCATAGTTGCCCTGTTAACCACAGTTCATCTTCTACCCCTGAATCCCCTGTGTTATACAGTCCCATGTCTTGTACTGTGCACTCAGTGGCTCTCACTTCTATCACAGAGTTGTGCTGTCATCACCTCAGTTCATTTCAGAACATTTTCATGACTCCGAAAGGAAGAATCCCATACCCCCTGCATCAGTCTGCCAAAGGGGTGCCAATGCAAAGTACCAGAAATCTGTTGGCTTGTATGAAGGGTATTTATTGGGGGTAGAAGCTTACAGTCCCAAGGCCAAATCAAGGCATCTGCTGATACGCTTTCTTACCGAAGTCCCCAATTGCTAAATCCAGTGTGCTGCCACGTGGTGAAGCAAGATGGCGGCCGACCTCTGCGAGGTGTCTCCTTCCCCTCTTGACTTCTTCGGCATCCCTCTCTCTCCTGGCACATGGCGTGTTTCTCTCCTGCCTTCTCTATCAGTCTCAAATGTTCTTCCCAATCTCGGTGGTAAGCGATCAGACAAAATGATTCATCTCTCCCTGCGGCTTCAGCCACTGCAGCCTTTGTCTTTCTGTCACATGACAGGATCAAAAATGACGGAGCTCTCCCTCCCTGTGTCTGTCTGTCTGTGAGTGTCCATTTATATCGGACCCAGCGAGGGGGCAAGGACTCAACCTGCGTCACACCCACTGGCATAGTCAAGTCAGAAGCCATCGGCTTAATAGGTAATCTAATCAAGACACCTCAGCTGAATTTAATACAATCCAAGAGTATCACACCAGAGGAGTAGATTAGTTTACAAACATAATCTTATTGTTTTGGGGATTCATAAAATAATCTCAAACTGTCACACCCTCTCATACCCCTATTAGAGTTGGTGTAATATCTTCTTTGCCAGTGCTGCAAAAATATTACAATATTACTATTAACAATTGAATATAAGTTATATTAGTTATAATTTTCCAGTGTGTCTCTTAATGCTTTGTAAAAGAAAAGCATTCTTGTATTTATGCTATTAACCACAATCTTTCTACACCATCAAAATCACGATGTTCTACTGTTCCTAGATTATCCTCTAGCTTCCTTTCAAGTGACATTTACGTCCCTAAACTACCCCTTTCAGCCACAATCACATTTATAAATCAGTTGTGTTAGTTATACTCAATGTAATGTGTTACCATGAACTCTACTCATTTCCACAATTTTCAATAAACCTTATTAAAATTATACATACCTTCAGCACTGATGCTCCCATTCTCCACCCACCTTCAATTTCCTAGTAACCTCTACTCTAGAGATTAACTCCATGAGTTTACTTATTGTATTTAGTTCATATTGGTGAGACCATCCAATATTTGTCCTTATAGGTCTGGCTTATTTCACTCAACCTGATGTCCTCAAGGTTCATCCGTGTTGTCATATGCATACTGATTTCATTTCTTCTTACAGCTGAATAGTATTCCATTGCATGTATATACCACATTTTATTTATCCATTCATCGATTGATGGACACTTGGGTTGTTTCCATATTTTAGCAATTGTGAATAATGCTGCTATGAACATCGGTGTTCAATTCATGCTCTTGCTTTCAGTTCTTCTGAATATATTCCCAGTAGTGGGATTGCTAGACCATATGGCCGCTCTATATTCAGCTTCTTGAGGTTCTGCAAACTGTCTTCCACAGAGGCTGCACCATTCTATATTCCCACCAACAGTGAAGGAGTGCTGCTATTTCTCCACATCCTCTCCAGCATTTGTAGTTTTCTGTTGTTAATTTTTTTAAAAATAGTGGCCATTCTGTAAGGTGTGAAATGGTATCTCATAGTAGGTTTCATCTGCATTTCCCTAATAGCTAGTGATGCTGATCATTTGTATTTCCTCTTTGGAAAAAGGGTCTGTTCAAGTCTTTGGTCCATTTTTTAATTGGGTTGCATGTCTTTTTTAAACATTGAGCTGTATGATCACTTCATGTAACATGGAAATGAAGCCCTTTTTGGATATGTGGTTTCTAAATATTTTCTTGCACTGTGTGGGAAACTCTTAGTACTGGTGTCACATTTAATCCTCAGGTGAAAAATCACCTCCGTTTTTCCATTTGAGAAATGTGAGGCTGAGAACTATTGTTAATTTCCTTCATCACTCACACCTTTGCCAAGTGATGGGTCCAAAATTCAACCTCAGATTCTCAACTCCATCACATTAGTGGAGACTCTACGGTCATTTTCAATGGGGTAATTTTTCTTCATTCCTACGTATTTGAAGTTTTAAGCCTTTGCAAATGTGTGCTCCCACTGCAGCATTTAACTTTAGCTCACCAAAGGTAACTATTATTAACTTTGGCTTGGTGTTATTTATAGTTTTGTCACATACATATTTACCTATATTCAATGTTATTAAAATTTGTTTATCTTTTTTAATAAAATATGACACACTGGACTAATTCTTCTTTGATTTGCTTTTGATCATTTAATGTTATGTTTGGTACATTTATTAAGTCCAGCGTCTACAGGTGTAATTTATTATGTATCACTCCTTCATTGTGTAAATCCATCTCATCAATGAACCATGTAAGGAAAAGCATATGTGTAGTAATCACAAGTTCCCATCATTGATTGTCTGTTCAACATCTTGACATGAGCCCTACTAGAAGATACTTTTACTAGACTAAATTTTCTAAAATACATAGATTATTTATTTGAATTATTATCATTTACTGTGAATTTCTTTCCTAAACCTAATACTCTCTGGCATGAATTATGAGTAAATGGAAAATTGTCTATGTCTATATTGATAATGGAATATCTGTTATGGTTTTCAAAATTGCACTCAATACATTTTCAAATGTACCCATTTGTGCTTACATGGACCATTTTCATTTAAGGGTATACTCATAATATTAATGCCATACCAGTAGCCCTTTTTTTTTGTTCATTCTATTCTATGTCATTTAACTGAAAATCCTAAGTTATTTTAGCATTAGAATAAAACTTGTTCCAAACAATAGGATCTGTCTCATGGTCTCACTCTATTCATATACACTGACTGACAATTACATTTTTACTCTCTGCACTGTGAAATTAATCATGACTCACTCTACTTTCAGGCTAAAAAAATTATAACCAACAGTGCAACTTGGGATGCAGATGTGGTGCATACAGTTGAGTGTCTGCTTTCCAATAGGATGTACCAGTTTCGGTTCCCGGAGCCTCTAAAAAACAAAAAAAAACAAACAATAAGCAAAACAAATGGAAAAACCAACTCAGGGGAACTGATGTGGCTTAGTGATTGAGCACCAGCTTCTCAAATACGGGGTCCTGGGTTCAGTCCATGCCTGGTACCTCAGAAACAAACAAGCAAAAAAACGGTGCAACTAAATTCACAAATGTCAACGTAGGGACTTCTCATTAGAATGTGCAATGAAAGACAGATTTCTAATATGGTCATTGTTCATTGTTTTGAATCCCCAGAATTTGATCTAATTACAATTTGAGCTTTATTATACCATTATGAGGGTGATTTGCATAACAGAGCCTTCTGTATTCTTTTCTATACTCTACAGACTCTCTGGTTTTCTTCAAAATACTGTCCACAGGTTCTACATGGTATTTGAATATTTAGAGCTCTTCAGGTTATCCCTAATGACTAATTATAAAAGAAAACTGTAAGGCGATAAATGACACACTTTAACAATGAACGTTAAAGGGACGTGAAGAACCAGTGAAGAGGTATTTGACCATCTGTGAATGTGAAATGGTTAACCCACTCTATGGCTGGAGGAAAACTTAAGCTTCTTGACAAAACTTCATAGAACCAAGTCAATGATTATGTTCATACATCATGAAGCCAGCAGAGCTAGATCTGAGTTAACGTGTTTCTTTCTTTCTTATAAGCCTGTAATTAATCACAGTATTTCAACATCATTGAGTCTGTACACCCGAGTGCTTCAGAAATTCTATCGCTTATTTGCATATTTGGATTTTTTTTTTTGGCATTTCTAAGGTCGTTTCTGATACAAGGTCAGCAGTTGATCAAATCTGACCTTCTCCGTGGTCCAAACTCCCATGTTCTCAATTGAATATCATCTTGTGCTGCATATCTGGTATGTACACATTGAACCTAAAAAATCACTGGGACTGCTTTGCAATTGTGCTGAAATGTTTATCTTTCTCCAAACCGTTGTTGCTTTAGGATACAGAGCTGGCTTCAGATGATTTTGACACAATAAATAAATCTATCCTCCTGAATGGATAGGAGACTTGGTTTTCCCCAACTCTTGGAGATCATAACATAGCCTAAAATAAGGGCGTCATTTGAAAATTGTGGAAGCAAGAGGAAAACGCAGAAGCTTTTTCCTAAACCCACAAGGATGAACAGGGTGAATGAAAATTTTACACATCCAAAAAGATACTTGAACAGGCTTTCTAGGTTTTTGTTGTTGTTCATTCATCAGAACTGGCTAGAGGTAAGACACTAGATGTGATATGTAAGAATATGTCTCAGGCAAACTAAAAAATCCAGGTTGCAGTCATATGACATTTTTAGTATCTACCAAGTTCTTTTAGAGTTATAATCTCATTTCTCTCATACAAAAATTTCTTAGAGAAAATATTATTGTCATTTTGTAGAGGAAGAAAGTGGAAATCAGGCAAGATGGTTTGCCACATGTTTCCATGGGAGGTCAGTGGGAACATCACCGTCAGAATCGAAGTCTTCTAAATCTTTGTGAGGTAAAGTCTTCTGTTTTTTTCTTCACTACATACAGCAGTCAAGTTTTCTAAGAGTTACACTGGGTAATTTGAATACAAAATTCATGTATTCAATTCTCAAATGTGCATGAGCTTTCAGATATGCAAAACAGAATGATTTTATTGAACCTAGAGTTGAGCGAAAATGAAGCAAAATTGATAAAAGCAAAAAATAGAAATTACAGATACAAACCAAGTGTTTCAAAAATTTCAAGTACAAATAATAAAACGGTGTTTTATTTTGAGTTTCCAATGACAGTTTCCAAAGACATAGCTTTATAAATATATCTTCTAGTCATTAGTTGTAATTCAAAATTATTTGACCTAAAACCCACTTGGAAAAGTAAAGTACAGTCTAGTGGCAATAAAGCAGATGAAAAGAATTCTCTTTAATCAACTTTGTATTAAAGGAAAGGCCATTTGTGAGTCAAGTCTAGATTTCCTGGCATTGTCCTAAGAAAGTTTAATGGCACTTGAAAAATATTAAGTGCTGTGTTAATGAAAGTATTAATAGTATTTCACTGATGTTTAAATAATCTGAGGTAGAAGCATTGCCATTTTGTGGCCTTGGCGGGAGGAGGGGGCGGGCAATGAAAGAGCTGATCTTGAGTTATTAGGCTCAGAGGGAGGGGAGAAAGCTGGAGAAAGTAGCTTGCAAAAGGTCAGTTGAGAAGGACCAGATATATATGTAAAAAAGATTCTCCAAGGGGGACTTCTTAAAAACCAGTCAATGAAGAGCCATTTGAAGAAGCTGAGAAGACATAAAAAGGCTTGGTAAGATAAGGCCGGCTTCTGTTTATGGTTTCCAAAGAATGGTTTTAAAAACTAATCAAAGGAATCATTAAAGGAGAGAAAAACTGACATAGCCTTTTAAAGTCTTTTGAAAAAATGATTCAGTATATTCATATGATTTTACTGCTTTGAAGTTGGATGTATATTGTAGAGAAAATGATTTTAAAAATTCTAAACCATGAGTTATAATTTCTTAAGAAAATCTGAAAATATAATTACTCTGAGAAAAGACACAGGTTCAGGTTACGGGAAGGAAGAAGGCAAGCTCATAATTATGGAATTAGTAAGGATGAGAATGATTTGCGGATTGCAGTTTTAAAGGGAAAGGGCAGCATGATTTTTCTTTTTAATAACTTAATTTCAAATTGAAAAAATAAAATGATATAAAAATGCAGCTCAACAACTTATGGAAACATGACTTCTAAAAAGTTGTTTCCAGGCACTTTTTTTCGAGAGTGTACTGGGAATTGAACCCAGGACCTCGTACATTGGATGCAGGTGCTCAGCCACTGAGCTACATCTGCTCCCCCAGTGAGAGTTGGTTTTTTGTTTGTTTGTTTGCAGTAGGAACTGGGAATCAAACTCAGGACCTCGTACATGGGAAGCAGGCGCTCAACCACAGAGCTACATCCACACTGGCCACTTTTAACTTGTCTAATTCCAACTAGAGTATGGGCAGTGTGACATTTTGTTAGAAGCACATGGAAAGCACTCAAAGGAAAGTATCCACCGAGAAGTGGGCTCGTGTTATTATCGGATACAATGTCCGAGTACCTGGGCTCTTGGCTTCATCACGAGAAAGAATTCAAGGACGAGCTCCAAAGCAATGAAACAAGCAGAGAATTTAGCAGGGCCCGAAATGAGGAATGGAGAATACACCCTTCAGAGTTCAAGGCGGGCCATTTTCCAGGGAGAAAATGTGAAGTTCTGCCCGGGGTCCCCTGTTTTATGGGGTACGGGGCTCCAGGGTCGGCATGGACTGGAATATTTGAGACAAAGCAGGGAAGCTCGCTGGGGGATTGGAGGCTCTGAAGGGGTTGGGGGTTGATGACTGCTGGGGATTGGCCTCTGCTCACTGTCCATGAGGCACGCGGTAAGAGAAAGATTGGGTAGGGGGTGGTGGTGGAGCCCCTCCTGCCCCTTCCCTCATTCCCACCCTGTCATAAGGACACCGACTGCCTTCTGACAAAGCCATTGGGTGCATGCTGGGAGCCACAGGGTGTGAGATCTAAGCAGTCCCTTCCTAACTTGCCTGTGTGACTCAGCAGGCTGGTGGCAGGCTGGGGGCAAGCAGCAGCCACTGTCTCCGCCTGTGGGAGCCTGCAGTTTCCATTGTTGTGGCAGCAGAGAGACGTCGGTGATCGCCGTACTGAAGGCCACGATGTGAGAATTCTCTGAGAAGGAAGATTAATTACGACCGACTTGGCAAACTTCAGTCCAAAAACCGAGCCCTGAGCAAGGTTTCCAGGTCCTTCTAATGCAGAAGAATTAAGAGCGAGGGCCAAGCCATGCTTCTGGTGTGAAAAGGACTTTCTTAGCTTCTTAGGGTTTGCTTGGATACCAGGTAAGCTTGAATTAACATACTGCCCACATTCACTCTGGATGTAAGCTCAAATACACATTCAGTCTACATCCTTCCTGAATAGACAAAGCCGGCAGAGTCTATATCACTTTTTTCCCCTCTCCCTTTATTTTTTTTTTAATGTTACATTAAAAAAATATGAGGTCCCCCAATACCCCCCTCACCCCACTCCTCCCACATCAACAACCTCTTTCATCATCGTGGGACATTCATTACACTTGGTGAATACATTTTGGAGCACTGCTGCACCACATGGATAGTGGTCTACATTGTAGTCTACACTCTCCCCCAGTCCACCCAGTGGGCCATGGCAGGACACAATGTCCAGCATCTGTCCCTGCAGCACCACCTAGGACAATACCAAGTCCTGAAAATGCCCCCACATCACATCTCTTCTTCCCTCTCCCCACCCTCAGCAGCTACCGTGGCCACTTTCTCCAAATCAATATTACAATTTCTTCCCTTACTAATCACAATAGTTCCATAGTAGAATGTCAGTAAGTCCACTCTAATCCATACTCTATCCCTCCATCCTGTGGACCCTGGGATGGTGACATCCACTCCATCACTATATCGAGAGGGGGCTTAGATTCCACATGGATGACGGATGCAATTCTCCTGCTTGCAGTTGTAGACACTCTTGGTTCAATTGGCTTTCCAGAAACTAGGCAAACTTGCCTACAAAATTAGATAAGTTTGAATGCATGCACAGCCATGTTACCGTCTGCGTGTCTTATGAGGTGTTCTGCCCTTTCCTCCTCAGATCCCTATTCTATCCTGCCTCAGTGCCCCCTGAGGCCTGTTCTGTATAGTTCAACAGCTGGATAACCCTGCAAATAGGAATGCCAGAAGATGACCCACACCCAGAGATGTATACAAAAGCCCAGGAGACTATTCCTTCTGCAAGATAGAATGTCAGCCTTCCAAAAGCCAGCGATGACTAAGCTGGCCGGGCTACCTAAGGTCCTAATAATCAAGAAGACATGACCTAGAGCACCGAGGGGTAGAGAAGACACGTGAAGCAAAACTGTCCGAGGGAGATTTCTGACGCCTTCCGTTCTTAATCTCACTTGGTACGGGAAAGACATTTAACACATCAGCAGAAGGGGCTCTCCCTTACAGGAGCTGAGGAGTTAGCCTAGTTAAAGAGGTTCCCAAGATGTGGTCTCAGCTGCAGCACCTGAGAACGTGTTAGAAATGCAAATTCATGGGCCCTGTGTAGCACTCCTTACAGAATCAGTGACTCTGGAGGTGGGTGATAGACATGCTCACTACGTTTGGAGAACCACCGCTTTCAGGGAATTTCGTATGCAGCACTTCCATGCCTGGGCGGATTGCAGTTGCCCCAAAGCATAAACTACTGCAATCTTGTCTAAAAGACCTTCTTTGTTGCGTTTTTAAAATGTCAGACTCTCAGGGTCAGGGCTGAATGAGCTCGGTAGTTCACACTTAGCTCTACCTGGGCGGTTTTGTTTAATAGTTGAGTTTCATCAGCTCCCCTCTTCCGATCACACCTGCTGACACTTAGCTCGTTGCCGTAATTGTATGCGTCATGGAGTGGGGGCTGCAAGAAGGTCCCATCCCTAAAGACACAGCAGTGAAATCACTAAGAAAATTGTCTCAAGGTTAAAAAATAAGATAGGTCTGATATTAATATAGCTATTCAGATATGACCTTTCTACACATGCCTTTTCTGTTACTTTTACCAGACCTGTGGTTGGCGTTGGGGTTGGTGTATACTCAGGAAACCTGAATCTCTGGACTGTCCATGTGACAGCCAGGCCCTGAGCCTTAGCAGACTTGCAACTGCTACCCTCTGGTTTATTGGACTTGCCCCAGCCAGCTAACAGGGAGGTGAAGAAGGTCAACCACCACACCAGGGAGCCAAGAGTGCTTACAGCTTCAAGCAGAATTGCATCCATCATCCATGTGGAATCCAAGCCCCCTCTCAATATAGAGCTGGAGTGGACATTGCCATCCCAGGGGCCACAGGATGGAGGTATAGAGTATGGATTAGAGTGGACTTACTGGTGTTCTGCTGGGGAACTATTGTGATTAGTAAGGGAAGAAATTGTAGCACTGATATGGAGAAAGTGGCCACGTCAGCTACTGACCGTGGGGAGAGGGAAGAGGAGATGTGATGTGGGGGCATTTTCAGAATTTGGAGTTGTCCTGGGTGGTGCTGCAGGGACAGATGCTGGACACTATGTGTTCTGCCATGGCCCACTGGGTGGACTGGGGGCAAGTGTAGACCACAATATTAACCATTATCCATGGTGTGCAGCAGTGCTCCAAAATGTATCCACCAAATGCAATGAAGGTGCCATGATGATGAAAGAGGTTGCTGATGTGGGAGGAGTGGGGTGAGGGGGGTGGGAGGTATATGGGGACCTCATATTTTTTTAAAGTAACATTTAAAAGAAAATAAAGAAGAAAAAAATAAGATGGGTAATGAATAACATCTGCATAAGTTAAAGCCTTCACTTTTCCCCCTTTTTAGGTTTTTCTTTGAACAACAGTATTCAAAAATCATGGTGTCAGATTATAATTTTCAATGGCATCATTGCAGAAGACAAAAAGATATCCTCCTCATGATACTCATTCTTTTCCATTGGGAACTGGGAAGCCAATTAATGAGATCCATGCTTGTTAGGATACCAGAGCAATGTGATAACAGAAAATAATGTCCTGAACTGGTTGAATGCTTTTGATATTTGAACAACAAAAAAATCTATTGTGTGTGGGCTCTCACTCCCTCTCCATATATATATATATATAAGAGATACTTATATATAAATTATATATATATATAACATATATATATAAATATACATATTTTACTTTTTAAATGTTTTAATGAAATACGAGGGAATATTTGAGGATACTGAGTGCCTACTGCTTAGAGAAGCTTTTCCCCAAATATTCCATGGATATCGATAATCTCTCATGATATTATAATAATAGGTGATGTACACACATTCACAAACACACAAGAGTACAAGGGTTCTGTGGACAGATGTTTGGATGGTACTGGGTTAAAAATATTTAAAATAGTCTTTTCCAAGAGATGCCAGTGTGCTCTCCAAGAAAGGAAGTCTTCCAAGATGAGTGTTTCCCACATTTCTTGTATCTGTAGATTATTTAGTCTTAGAAATGCCCAAAAGGGAAACTGTTTTTGACTACAGATGGCTCCAATTCCATGTGTCTATTATTTAAATTCTTCTAACCTACCCTATATATAAAGAAAACATACCACACATAAAAAAATGCTTATTTTCATACTCGATATGAACCAAATAATTTGAAGACTGTGGGAAAATATTACCAAAGCAGACAGCTGTTATATATACCAAAGAACAACCGTGTGCCTTTTCCAAGGACCCACATCAAATAAAGTCAGTAGGTCAAAAATTTAATATGAGTAAACCAGACTTTATTCTTTTCCTTTTCATTCTTTTGCCTCTAGAAAAAAATTGGTTCAATAATGATAGAAGATAGGAATATAGGAAATTTTCCATTGCCAAAAATTATAGCTGTGACAGTGATGAAAACAATTGTTTCCTAAAATAACATCCCAAATTTTGACAATATTCCTGTATTCCTTCAGACAATTATTTTCTAAAGGAACAAAAATTAAAAAGAGAAACAACATTCTGCCTTATAACAACACAGTTTAAAAAGTTAAAAGACATTGGTGTGAAGAAAGTAGCCATGGTGTCTGCTGGGGGTAGGGAATGGGATGAAGAGATGAGATGTGGGGGCATTTTCAGGACTTGGAGTTGTCCTGGGTGGTGCTGCAGGGACAGTTACCGGACATTGTATGTCCTCCCATGGCCCACTGGGTGGACTGTGGGAGAGTGTGGGCTATGGTGTGGACCATTAACCATGAGATACAACGGTGCTCAGAGATGTATTCACCAAGTGCAAGGAATGTCTCATGATGATGGAGGAGGTTGTTGTTATGGGGGGAGGAGTGAGGTGAGGGGGGTGGGGGGTATATGGGGACCTCATATTTTTTTAATGTAATATTAAAAAAATAAATAAGACAAAAAAAAGTTAAAAGGAGAATATTTCAATGTAATAAATTTACATCTCACATACACATAGGAAGATTGTAAAAGTTTTAGAACTTTCCTGGAGGGAAATTTGGTGATTGATATTATATTTTTACGAGCTTCATTACTTTTGACCAACTAATCCCACTTTTAGGAAAACTTCCTTAAGGAAATGTTAGAAATGTAGTTAGAGGTTTATGTATATGGAGAGTCACTGTCATACTGTTTAGAAAATTTCAAAATTAGAAGCTACCTAAATGTTTACTAATATACAACCAGTTAAGTAGCATAGTCATCTGATGATATGTAGTGTGCAGCCCCAAGCAAGGAAATGCTTATGAAAATGATGTTATGTTACATAACCAAATAAATAAGGAAATAGTGAAGCAGGCTGGTAAGACAGGGAATCAATAGAAGGATCTGGAACCTGGCAGAGAGTCCACGTGGACATCAGGAACCCCAAGATGGCTGCTGGAAGACCCCCACTCCCAAGATTCTGCCATCCAAAACAAAGACTTCTTCTGGAAGCCAGAAGAAGCCCCAATATTCCCCAAGGACTTTATCATTGGGCTCTCATGGGGGATTGATGGGTGGGGTAATCAATCAAAACAGCAAACAGCTGGAACCCCTCCCCTGCCATTAGCAAAGGCGTGGAATAATTAACAGTTTAAAAAGGCAGGCACAGGGAAGCGGATTTGGCTCAACTGATAGAGCATCCACCTACCACATGGGGGGTCCAAGGTTCAAACCCAGGGCCTCCTGACCCTTGTGGTGAGCTGGCTCATGTGCAGTGCTGCTGCGCGCAAGGAGTGCCGTGCCATGCAGGGTTGTCCCCCGTGTAGGGGAGCCCCACGCGCAAGGAGTGTGCCCCGTAAGGAGAGCCACCCAGCATGAAAGAAAGTGCAGCCTTCCCAGGAATGGCGCCGCACACACAGAGAGCTGATGCAGCAAGATGACACAACAAAAAGAGACACAGATTCCTGGTGCTGATGACAAGAATACAAGCAGACACAGAAGAACACACAGCAAATGGACACAGAGAGCAGACAACTGGGGGGGAGGTGGAGAAGGGGAGAGAAATAAATTAAAAATATATTTTTTTAAAAAAATAAGGTTATAAACATTTATAAAATGGAAAAAAAGGCAGGCACAGAGCCTAAGTGTGCTCTCGATCTCCGCTCTCTTGCCTCTGGACCCATTCCTGCCCTCTGCGCACCCACTCTCACCATTTTTCCTCTGCCACTTGGCCATGCAAGTAAACATGGGCATTTTTAACCTCTAATGGGGAACTATAGCCTGTAAATCAGCCCTCTTTACCATTTTTCAACCCCTTCCTCTCTACCTAGGACCTCTGATCTGTTATTTTCTGTTATTTTCTCCCATTTCTCGTCCCTCCCTACCTGAATAAATTACTGGCCTAACTCACCTGGCGTGCTCTTGAAATTCATTTCTGCAGCATAAGTCAAGAATCTAAATAATATCTGGTAACAATAGGGTAGCTTGCCTTAATTGAAGGGTGGCATCTAAATATCAGAATTTTTTTAAAAGATGCCAGAGAAACTACTGGAAGATTTCTGATCCATTCACACACACACAAACACACACACACACCCGTGCGTGCTCACACACACAATTCAAGAGGAAAACATCTATTAAGCCAGAGAAGCAAGCCGTCATGATCAGAAATTAAATGAATGGAACAAAAAAATATTTGTTTAACTGCACTAAAAACAGCAGTGGAGACAATAACAGCGGGATGGATACAGAAAACTAAATTGTGGAAATAAGAAGGTATGCATGAAGAGTTTACATACAGTCAAGGAAGTGGAAAAATGGAAGAGAGCAATGGGAAAAAAAGAAAGAAAATAGAGACCTAACTCAGAATTCCAAACCTAGGTACAGGAAACTGCAAACCCCGAGCCACAGAAGCAAAGAAAGGGGAAAGAAAAGTTTCCTGCGCTTTAAAATTCCTGACATTCCAGCTCTAAAGGACTTCCCAAGTTCAAATGCAATGAGTGAAAACACTTCGGCCAGGCATCGGGGTTATTCACTTTAGCTGTGCACCAACAAACTCTAAAAAAGGAGAAATGACTCCAAAGTTCAGAGGGAACGACAGAACCTGAGGCTTTCACAGAGCCAGGGGGTCCACTGTGAGCGATGTCAACCCAGAACGATACCAGACAAGCAGAGGTGAGCAGGACGTGCCATCTGCATTCTCTCCAAAAACGTATTTAATGATGTAGCTTCAAGTACCACGACATGAATTGGAAAAAGAACCCATGAAAGGAAATCGGAGTGATAAAGGATTGAAGCAAATCTGTACATCTGAGTTCAAGCTAAACGATTGCTGTTAATATGCTGATAAATCACTGCAAATGTAAAATGAATTGATAAAGAATGTAAATGGTGTTAACAATATACATGACCCAATTATGAACATAATATGCCCAGAAATGAACCCCAGGTGACTGTTGGGATGTGTGTGTGTGCATATTTGTGTACATTTAAAATACAAAGGTGACGTTTCCAATCCGTGAGGAAAACAAGGGAAAAAGAGACCGCTTAACACAAAACACAAAAATAAAAGATTTTACTGAAGAAGTGAAGTTGTAAAAGAATTCAAAGAAAATATAAGTGAAGGTTTATCTCAACTTGTGTTTGTTTGTAAGGCCCATCTATGCGTAAAAATTTCTGATTACAAAACTAAGTAAATAAACAGCAAACTTGATTATTACAACATATATCAGTGAGAAAGTTAAAATAATTTATCCATTACTCTATATCAATAAACAAGCATGTTAAAAAACAGAAAAAAGATAGTAAAAATGTGAAGGCTATTCAGAAAGCAAATGCAGGGCCTTAAAAAAAATGTCAATGCATTCAACACCAGGATGGCAGAATTTGTATTTGCTTATTTTACTATATATACACCTGATACATAATAAATAGGCACTCAACAAATATCGATGAAAATATCACTCCTGGGAAACGGACTTTGGCCCAGTGGTTAGGGCGTCCGTCTACCACATGGGAGGTCCACGGTTCAAATCCCGGGCCTCCTTGACCCGTGTGGAGCTGGCCCACGCATAGTGCTGATGCGCGCAAGGAGTGCCCTGCCACGCACGGGTGTCCCCCGCGTAGAGGAGCCCCACACGCAAGGAGTGCACCCATAAGGAGAGCCGCCCAGCGCAAAAGAAAGTGTAGCTTGCCCAGGAATGGTGCCCCATACACAGAGAGCTGACACAACAAGATGATGCAACAAAAAGAAACACAGATTCCCGAGCCGCTGACAACAATAGAAGCGGCCAAAGAAGACGCAGCAAATAGATGCAGAGAACAGACAACCGGAGTCTGGGGGGGGGGGGAAGGGAAGGGGAGAGAAATAAATAAATAAATCTTTAAAAAAGAAAATATCACTCCCTTATCCCCTACTCAAAGTAACACAAGCACTCACATTTTTGGAGGGATTGTGGAAATAGGTTCGAAATTTACAAAACATGCGTCCCTTTAATTCAGCGATTCCGATTCCAGCAAGATGATGTCCAGAGTCAACTCTAGTGACCTCACGTTTCTGGCAAATTCTCTGGAAACAAAAACAAGAGACTCAAAGAGAAAAATAAGCTCACTACCCTGTGGAAAACAGGAAAGGGTTGAAGAATTGGTAGATGACAAACCTGGGGCATGCTGGGAAAAGGGAAAGCAGCAGAAACACAATCTGAAGCTGGCTAAGGGAGGGAAGAAAGCAGAGATGGGAGAGCTTCCTAAAGAAATGGGGCTGACCCTCCGGGAGAAGGACCTGGATCTACGAGATCCTGGGGAATAAATCAAGATGGCCCCAGAACAGCTGGCCAGCTGCCCAACCCTTCCTGCTTAGCTGCACAGAGCAGCTAGCTGCAGTGCTGACCCTCAGACTAAAACCAAAGCTCAGATCCTTCAATGAAAGTGCAGACGGCCCGTAAGTATTCTGAATCGTCCCAGGGGTTCTGCTTTTACCTCTGCCCTGTGCGTTGATTCTAAAACAATGACAAAATAGAGCCCTCCCGTTCTGTCATCGTCTAGAGTTGGTTGCCGTGTTTTAGAAAGAGACCCACAGGGAGGAAAGGCAAGAGACTTTTATTTTTGTCATGGAGACCCTCGAATGTGAAGGGTAAGTGTGAAAAATCAATCTTTCAGGAATCTCTCTTACAATTAGGGATTTATAAGCTTCGGTCTCCCATGCTGTTAAACCATAATCGGCAGAGAGGGCAAATGTTAAATCTTTCTGAACTGAAATACACTTCACAGGGACATCTGGCCGGGTTTCCCGCCACTGGAAAATAAAAACTCAAAATATTGCTTTAGATAAATCTAAACCACTCATCCAATAAGCAAAGTCTTTCTTTCAATAGAATGAAAGAAGGCAGAAAGGAGATTATGCTTCAAGACTCAAAACTTGAGGAGGGTGCTGTGGATAACCTCGGTTTAAATGTATGTGAAGAAGATAGCTTTCTGTTTATGCAGATTGAAAGGAGGCTTAAAGGAACTCGTACGGGCTTCTGTTGCTGCAGAGACACAGAAATAGATAAATAGATATCTCTCTCCAAAGAAGCCTGTCTATATTACAACTAACCGACATTTTAGAAAGGGAGAGCATCACAATGAATACATCAATCAATCAGATTTGCTTTAGATTAAATTTAATTTAATTGCTTGAGAACATCTGTTTTTACAATTGAATTTACCATTGGTTATTTATAAGGAGGCAAGTTTTACCTGGGTAAAGAGCATTTACAAAAATGCAGAAAGGCAAAGAAAGAGTGAAAATATAGGGATAGTCAAATCATAATTTTGGTGGGACCGATTTCCCACCAGCTCTTTAGGGAATCGGCAATCCTTGTTACTATTTTCTAAGCAACACTTTTCAAAATGCCAACAGAGGTTAGTTGAAAGGATCAGCACAAATGAAATTAGGCCTAACACATTTGTATTTCTTGTTCTTTCTTTCAAAAAAAATGTTATGTACTATCATTTCCAAGATAAATTGAAACAACTTTATTTGCTCTTCGGCTTAAAAATAAAACAACATACAGTCCCCATTGAGATGTTAAAAAATATATTATGTACTGTCATTTAAATATACTCAATATATTTTGAATACATACTCTTATTTTTTTCAACAGGAGCATGACTTACTACCTTGAGATATCGGATTATTCCGAGGAGAATTCTGTTATCCATGAAGTTTGAATGCAGAACAAATTAGTTTAAATTGTGGCAAGTGATTGGGTTTAGATATGGATGATTAAATCTCAACTGTACTCTGGATCCGAGGCATACCATTTCTATTGTGAAATAGCAAATGCAATATTTGCTTAGATGCTCTCTTTGTTGGCCCCATAAGGAGGCAGTAGACTGGATCCTTTCATGTCTTTTTCAAAGCTAACAGAAAAGACTGGTTTCACATTGAGCACTTTCGGTTTAAAATGTAGTTTTGGATCTTTGGATGATAAATGATATTAAGTCATAAAATAAAGGTGGTCCTGAATTCTGCACTCACATTCTGCAACCTGATCTGTACCTAATTTTTAAAAATATATACCAGTCCCAAAAGGAACCTTTTCTTCTGGTTTACCTCTTGTCTTTTAGTTTGGAAAAACAAATTGGAATCTAGGTTTCCTCATGCTACGTGGCAAATATAGGTGTGTGCGTGTGTGATGAAAAGGGACAGCTATGTAATTTGCAGGCCCCAGTGAAACATGAAAACACAGGGCCCCTTACTCAGATTATTAAGAATGTAAAGACCACAACCACAGAGTATTCAACTGACTCGTCTGAACGTGAACATGGGGTCTTGTGTAACTGCACACATCACACACCTACAAAGGAGCATCTGTTGGTAAAGACGCTCGTCAAATTACCTGCTGCATACGCAAACGTCATCCACTACCCAAGGGTGAACTTTGCTGCACCAAGTCCATTGGTTCACAGACTGGTATAAACTACCTATTTAAAAAGAGATGGATTTCTTCAAGGCATGCTGTTGCCCAACCTATTTATCGACTTGGACCTGTGCATTGGCACAACAAACTTGGCAGTGCCTTTAGGTCCCAGGAGGAGACCACAAGAGCTTGTGGTTCCTTGGGGAGATAAGGAGAGAAAATGTGGGCCAGACAGCAGTGGAAGCAAACTGAAGGGATGCTTCTCAAGGCGGAAACAACCTTCGCGATTGCAATGCACAGTAAGACCCACTAGGGGCCCTCTGGATTGCCAAACACGATGAGAAAGAAGCAATGAGTGCCTGGAAAAGGATCAGGCAGACAAATCCAAACTGGTTTCTGGATAGCTTCCAAAGAAGGTCTTTTTTTATTTTTTTATTTTTATTTTTATTGATTTTGTAAAAATATTACATTAAAAAAAATATGAGGTCCCATTCAACCCTACCACCCCCACCCCACCACTCCCCCCCTCAGCAACACTCACTCCCATCATCATGACACATCCATTGCATTTGGTAAGTACATCTCTGGGCATCTCTGCACCTCATGGTCAATGGTCCACATTATGGTCCATACTCTCTCACATTCCATCCAGTGGGCCCTGGGAGGATTTACAATGTCCGGTGATTGCCCCTGCAGCACCATCCAGGGCAACTCTAAGTCCCAAAGGCGCCTCCACATCTCATCTCTTCCTGCCATTCCCCATACCCATCAGGCACCATGGCTAATTTTCCCACTCCAATGCCACCTTTTCTCTGTGGACCTTGGATTGGTTGTGTCCGTTGCACCTCTATGTCAAGAGGAGGCTCAGATTCCACATGGATACTGGATGTAATCCTCCTGCTTTCAGTTGTAGGCACTCTAGGCTTCATGGTGTGGTGGTTGTCCTTCTTCAACTCCATCTTAGCTGAGTGAGGTGAGTCCAATAAATCAGATTGTAGGAGCTGAAGTCTGTTGAGGCTCAGGGCCTGGCTATCATATTGTCAGTCCAGAGATTCAAATCCCCTAAATATATCTTAAACCCCAACACTAACTACAATTCCAGTAAAGTAGCATGAAAGTCTTGTGAAACCAAAGAAGGTCTTAATGAAGTTCTATTTTATTTGAAATATGGCCAGTACCCAGAGCCTACCTTCTCACATGACGATGAAATCAACGAATGACTTCGAAACCTACTTTTCTTTTTTTCAACATTCTGGCATCTATTTTTCTTTGTGCAATCTTATTTCATTGTGGTAAAACACATATAACACAAATGTGCCATAGTAGCCATTTTAAAGTGTATAGATAGATTAGTGTTTTGCAATGTTTTGCAACCATCACTACTATTTAGTTCCAGAACTTTTTCAACTCCCCAAAGGGAAAGTTTGAACCCATTAAACAGTTATTCCCCATTCCCCCATAAGCTCTCCATTCACAATAGCCAAAAAGAAGAAACAACCCAAGTGTCCCATCCATACACACCCATGTACAAATGTGGTCCATCCATACAATGGAATATTCTTCAACCATAAAAGGAATGAGGTTCTGATACATACCACAACATGGATGAATCTCAACAACACTAAGCTAATTGAAAGAAGCCAGATACAAGGGATAAAGATTGCATGATTCTATTTATGGATTTCTTCAAAGAAACTCTTTGTTAACATAGAAAAGTATGACATTGAAAACCTCCTTTGATTCATTTTCATTCTTTTATTTGTATTTCACACATTTTCCAAATTAATACTAGTTGCAAACCAGTGTTGAGAGCTCATTCCCTTGAAAAAGAAAAAACGGCCGAATAGAGAAACCCTCACCAGCTGGAACTGCTCTTGGACTTGCTTAATGTGGGGAACACCTCAAAAAAAAGAGAATGAAATATTCCTGTCTCAACTGAAAATGAACATTAGAGGCATCTGTTTAATCTGATCCCCTGGAGGCTAAAGACTGATAGCAGCAGTAATATTGCTAATTAGTAGAACCATCTTTCTCTTCATTTGATTTGTTACTCAACTCAATTCAAATGAGTTTGGATACATTTCGGAGGGGAAAATTCCAATTCTACCTACCTAGATTTCAAAATCAAGCTGATTTATTAAAATCCATATTTTAGGAAAATACCCTAAGTGAAGGTTGAGATGATGCCCTCCGTTTCTAGACTTGCTGTTTCTTGTCTGTCCAATTGGAAGAACCAATAGGTAGCACTATTCGGGGCCATGGCCTGGAAAACTTAGAAAAGTCCAGGAGCTATAATGGAAGGGAAATTTCCAAAGACCTACCCTTCTTGTGTCTGTGTCCTTGAATGCTAGTTTCTCTTGGACTCTCTAAATTTTGTTAAATTAGAATCACGACAAAGAAGAGAAGAACCTTGGAGGAATTTATCAAAAATTTAGCTGCTCTTGTCCCATCCCCACCCCAGGCAGGGAAGAAAAGGGCATGAAGCTTTATCAGTGACTCTGGGCAAATACAGTCTAGGCCTGCATAACTTAGATTATTCCACACAGCTGTGACTCTGTCCTTACCCCTGGCAAAAGAGAAAGTTGGGAGAAGCCTCATTGGTCCCTGGTGCAATGAGGGCAGCTTGAGCCTCCACAGCCTATAGCACCAATTACAACCTTGGCTCCTACTGCACAACCAGCAAGGGAGAAAGGGCAGGAAGCCCTAAACTAAAGAGAAAAACTGCACCCTGAAAAAGTACTCTAGTAATCAAAATGTCAAGACACCAACCAAAAATTACAGTCCACACCAAGAAACAGGAAGCTATGGCCCAGTTAAAGGAACAAGATGACATAACGGAGTTGAGACAACTAATCATAGATGTTCAAACAAATCTCCTTAATAAATTCAGTGAGATGGCTAAAGAGATTAAGGATATTAAGAAGACACTGGAT
Organism: Dasypus novemcinctus; assembly: GCF_030445035.2. Classification (NCBI taxonomy): domain Eukaryota; kingdom Metazoa; phylum Chordata; class Mammalia; order Cingulata; family Dasypodidae; genus Dasypus; species Dasypus novemcinctus. Next base: position 6,492,648 of record NC_092216.1, on the reverse strand, counting down.
GAGTACAAAGAAGAACTTGAAAGCATACATAGAAAAATAGCATATCTTATGGAAATGAAAGATCTAATAAATGAAATTTTTAAAAAAACAACATTGGACTCATATAATAGCAGATTTGAGGAGGCAGAAGAAAGGATTGTTGAGCTTGAAGAAATGGCCTCTGAAAGTGCACATACAAAAGAACAGATGAAGAAAAGAATGGAAAAAATTGAACAATGTCTCAGGGAAGTAAATGACAGCAAAAAGCAGGCAAACATGTGTCATGGGTCCAGAAGGAGAAGAGAAGAGTAAAGGGGAAGAATGAATATTTAAAGAAATAATGGCAGAAAATTTCCCAACCCTATTGAAGGACATAGATACCCACGTCCAAGAAGGAAAACATACCCCTATCCTAAAAAATCCAAATAGACCAACTCCGAGATACGTACTCATCAGAATGTCAAATGCCAAAGACAAAGAGAGAATTCTGAGAACAGCAATAGAAAAGCAGTGCATAACACACAAGGGATGCCCAGTAAGAATAAGTGCTGATTTCTCACCAGAAAGCAAGAAACAAGAAGACAGTGGTCTGATATATTTAAGATACTACAAGAGAAAAACTTCCAGCCAAGAATCTTATATCTAGTAAGTTGTCCTCCAAAAATGAGGGTAAGATTAGAATATTCACAGAAAAACAGAAACTGAGAGAATTTCTAAGCAAGAGACCAGATTTTCAGGAAATACTAAAGGGTGTGCTAGAGCCTGAAAAGAAAAGACAGGAGAGAGAGGACTGGAAGAGAGTCTAGAAATGAAGATGATATCAATAAAAGTAACTAAAAGTGTCAAAAGAGTGGTGAAAATAAAATATGACAGATAAAACTCATATTCAGGAATAAACTTAACCAATGATGTAAAGCACTTGTATTCATAAATCTGCAACTCAATGTTAAAAGAAATCAAAAAAGGCCTAAATAACTGGAAAAACATTCCATGCTCATGTATCGGACGACTAAATATCATTAAGATGTCAATTCTACTCAAATTGATACACAGATTCAATGCAATCCTGAAAAAATTCCACCAGCATTTAAAAAAATTTTTGAAAACATAATCATCAAATTTATTTGGAAGGGTATTGGATCCTGAATAGCCAGAAACATCATAAAAAGGAAAAGCCAACCCTATGTCCAGACTTTAAATCATATTACCTAGCTATAGTGGTAAAAACAGCATGGTACTAGTATAAAGGCAGACACATAGACCCATGGAAACAAATTTATGATTCAGAAACAGACCCTCACATGTATGGCCAAGTGATTTTTGACTAGCCTGTCAAACCCACACAGCTCAGGCAGAACAGTCCATTCAACAAAAATGGTGCTAAAAGAATTGGATATCCATAGCCAAAGGAAGGAACGAGGACCCCTATCTCACACCTTATCCAAAAATTAACTCAAAAATGCATCAAAAACCTAAAAATAAAAGCTAGAACCATTAAATTTCTAGAAGAAATTGTGGGGAAATATCTTCAAGACCTGGTGGTAGAGAAGTGGATATGGCTCAACTGATAGAGCATCCATCTACCATATGGGAGGTCCAGGGTTCGATACCCAGGGCCTGCTGGCCCGTGTGGTGAACTGGCCCATGCACAGTGCTGATGCACACCAGGAGTGCTGTGCCACACAGGCATTTAGGGGTGCCCCATGTGCAAGGAATGTACCCTGCAAGGAGAGCTGCCCCACACGAAAAGCACAGCCTGCCCAGGAATGATGCTGCACACACGGAGAGCTAACACAGCAAGATGACACAACAAAAAGAAACACAGATTCCTGGTGCCACCTGACAAGAATGCAAACGAACGCAGAAAAACACACAGCAAATCAAAACAGAGAGCAGACAGGAGGAGGAAGGGGAGAGAAATAAATATAATAAATCTTTAAAAAAAAAAAAAAGACCTGGTGGTAGGTGGTGGATTTTTTAAAAAGATTTATTTATTTATTTCTCTCCCCTTCTCCCCCCGCCCCAGTTGTCTGTTCTCTGTGTCTATTTGCTGCATGTTCTCTGTCCACTTCTGTTGTCAACAGCACGGATATTTGTATTTCTTTTTGTTGCATCATCTTGCTGCATCAGCTCTCCGTGTGTGCAGCAACATTCCTGGGCAGGCTGCACTTTCTTTCGCGCTGGGTGGCTCTCCTTACAGGGCACACTCCTTGCACATGGGGCTCTCCTATGCGGGGGACACCCCTGCGTGGCAGGGCACTCCTTGCGCGCATCAGCACTGCACATAGGCCAGCCCCACATGGGTCAAGGAGGCCCAGGATTTGAACCGTGGACCTCCATGGAGTAGACGGACGCCCTAACCACTGGGCCAAGTCCGCTTCCCGGTGGTGTGTTCTTAAAGGAGATAAGAGGAGAACTGAGATGAACTACTGATGTTTAATGTATGTAAAAGTTTTAATTAGCTTTTTGTAAAAGTGTGGAAATGTATAGAGTGGATGGTAACACATAGTGAGTAACAGTTAGTTTATAAATGGAGATGTAGCTGAAAATGGTAGTCTAGGGATGTAAGTGCCAATTGACAGAATGCTAGAGAATAATCCAGGAATGGAATAGCACAGTAAACCAAGAGGTGGAGGAGAATTGTGGTTGATGGTCCAGATGCAAGAGTGTCCTTTGTGAGCTCGAGCAGATGCACATCACTACTGGATGGTGTTGGGAATGGGAAAGATACAGCTGGAGTCACCTATAAACTGTGGTTAGCAGTAATAATATAATATTCTTGCATCTATGTGAAAGATGTACTATGTTGATACTGAGGCAGTATGGAAAATGTGAGTCAAATGTACACTATGGACATGGTAACAATCAGATGATACTATCTTATCTGCAGCCATTGTTCCACTACAGTGTGGTGTGTTGATAGAAGGATATTGTTTGGGAATTCTGCACATGTGCATGATTATTTTATAAGTTTACAACTTCTGTCATAAAAATATATATATTTTAAAAATAGGGTGGGTTGGGGGGAAAAGACACCAAATGTAAGATAAGGACTATGATTAGTAGTAAGATTTTGACAATATTCTTTCATAATTTGTAACAAACATCTCATGATAATGCAAGGTGTTGGTGGAGGGTTGATGTATGGGACCCCTGTATGACTTTATGCATGTTTGCTTTATAAGTTCACAAATTTTACTAAACACTTGTTTATGTATGTTCATATATAAATGACATAAGGATAATAATAATAGGGAGGGTTGCAGAAAAATACTTTGGTTAGTAGTAATATTTTGACAATGCTCTTTAATCATTCATTAAAAAGGTTTAACAATAATGCAAGTTATCGGTGGTAGGGAGAGTTATGAGAGCCCTGTATGATGTTATATATGTTTGTTTTGTAAGTTCACAACTATTACTAAACACTTATTGTTTATGTATGTTTATGTATGATTGATATACTTCAATAAATTAATTCTTTTAAAAATTTAGCTGCTCTTGAAAATATTTGTCAGATAGTAGAGTAAAAAAACACTTAGAAACACTGGACAAAACTTAGGGCCATTTTTTCCCCTTCATATTCTTTCAGCTATCTTCAAATAAAATTTTTATGACAGAAACCAGTGTACTTTTATAAAAGTGAACTTGTAGGGGGTAAAAAATCACCACAATTTCTTCTAAAAAATACCCTTAAAAAGCTGAGACCAAACTTACTTAAAGCAAACAATTGCCTGGTAAGGCAATGCATAATAATATCCTTTAGAGATGTTTCCCAACTTGTATTTTTGTGTTTTTACATGAATGCAAAGAACATTTTAATTTTTAATGTAAGAAAATCCTGTAGTATTTCAAGGGCTAAACTGGGCCTTCCCAATCAGACCTATTCGGTATTGAACAGAGAATAAATATCATTAATGCGCATTTTATATGTACTTTCATCTGATTCACACTAAAATTGGTTAACTCCATTATTGCCTGGAATTTTGCTATCTTTAGTGGAGTTGGAGTGAAGAAAAGAAAAGAAAGATTTGTTTGCCAGTTCAGGAATTGCAGCCTCTGTTTCCTTTTCAGACCGTGGTCATTTAAGTTGCTGATGTTCATGAGTGCAGACATCTAAATTTTTATTTTTGCATGAAATTACACCATTATGCCAACCAGAGTTTGACTCTCTGTGCAATTACCCTGTGTTATCAAATCCTTTTTAACCTCAACCATTAAATTTTGGACCAAAGAATGCCCAATGGAGACTATTATAATGTCATTCACAAGACATAACATCCACTTATGGTATAAATTATGGACTTTGCATAAAAATGTACACAATAAATGCTTGTTTAAAAAAAATCATTGCTTTGGAATGTAATAGAAAGAAGTCTTGCCAGATGTGTAGATTTGGTCCAATCCCTCAACTTTGCCAAACATCAATTTCAGTATTGTAAAATTGTGATAGCACCTGTGGGTGGTGGTGAGAGATGATAAGAGCATGGCTTGTGAATCTGCTGTACAAAATATAATACACTCTACAAGCCTTCCTCTTGTTCTCACAGCATTTTCTACCCTTTTACAGTTTGCACCCATTCCATAGAATTAAACTGTTTTAATTCATCGCCTTCCTTCTTCCACTAGGAACTTGAGTATGATGTTTTTCTCATTCCTCTACCCAGCATTCGATGATGTTCCTTTCCCTCAATAAATGATCAGTGAATGTGAATGAAAGAATGATCAGATGGTAAATCGTTGAGAGATGGAGTGAAGAAAAGGCCGAACAATCTCTGTACACCTCATAAGAATATGCTGCAGAAAGTGTAGAATTTTTGGAAGAAGAATATGTATTTCTGCTCTACTGGTTGATTGCTTATCTCAGTTACAAAACTAAGATGAGACTAAAACTATAATGAGACTTCTAGTCTATTTTTGTCCAATTATTTCACATTGATTGCTAAAAAGTATGCTCACTGGGCTTAAAATAGTAGTCGGATCAAATGCATTCTTCTGAATCATGTTTTCCACATTGTTATTGACTACTAATTGCTATGGCTTTCTCCTTAACGCAGCGCTTCTCACTTCTGATAAGTTCCACTGTAGTTGCAATCATGTTTCCTGCTGTAATCCCAGAATGTGTGGAACATAGGAGCACTTCCAAATAATTTACTTTCATTCCTTCCCTTCCCCCAGAGGAATGAGACCAATGAAGAAATGGGCCTACTAACTGAGCAAGTCATCTATTTGCAATATAGCCTCTTGGGATATTGCCGTCATTTTGACCCAATTAAAGTGGTGAACGTGGCACCCTTATCAAAAAGGAAAGGCCAATTTTATCCACTCATCCTTATTAAAGGCAAAACAAAATGTATTGATTTAAATATACATTAAACAATCTAGTTGAGCCATTATTATCACATTTCTTGGATAATATCAATTTGTGGAAAATAGATAATAAAGTAATAGATTAATAAGACCTAAATCCCTGATGTGTTCGGGGGAGGGGAATGCTGTAAGAACGATTGATACAATCGCATTGCATTTAGATACTGGGTCAGGAAATGGCATTCATATTTCACAGAAGAAAAGAGCATGAAAGGCTTAAATTGATAAAGATCGGCCATCATAATCACCCTCTAATTTCTTAAATCTCAGAATCAATGCCCTTTATTGTTCATCGGCAGCATCGAGCTTCAGGCCCACTGGTTCTAACTTGCTGTCCATTGGTTCCCCAGTGTTTTCTACTTTGAATTCAACGCATCAGCAATGCCACACATTAGTTGTTAAAACTGGTACCTGCTCTACTGACAGAGGGCCGCGTTCACCCATTCGGATGAAAAAAAAAGAAACAGACGTGAGCAAAATGGCATTTCTTACTGATGTTTCCAAAAAAGTAGAGGCTGGTTCTATTAATTTTTAGACATTAGAATGCACTAGTGAAGCATACATAAGCCTTTCCAGGTCAGTCTTTAGGGCATGCTTCCTTTCTTATTTTATTTATTTATTTTTCAGGAGGTACCAGGGATTGAACCTGGGACAGCAGACAGGTGAGGCAGGCACTCAACCATCGAGCTTCACCTTCTCCCCTGGGCCATGACTCTAAAAGCAGTCTCTGTCCAGCATTTCAGCACTCATTGCTGAGGCATCCGAGCCTTGGAATATCACTGAGGTTCAAAATTATTAAAGGCTTCCAAACTGACTCATTCCAAAAACTACAAGAATGGCTCAGTATCTGCTAATGCCATTCACCATGACAATGAATTTCTGAGGATAAAAACCACAGGGTCTGCAAGTACCAAAATGAATAGAACAAAATTCAATGTCTATTCTAAGAATGTGTAATAAAATAGGACAATACTTTTACTTGGGAAAAAAAAAAAAGAATATTTAGGTAGGAACCAGCACCCTTAATTAATATTGAGACCTTAGAAAAAAAAGTTCCTATTAAAATATGAGATTAGGGCGCTGCTGTCATTGTTAAAACTTAATATTGTTCTGAAACTACTAGGCCATTCAGCTAGACAAAAGAAAGGAGGAAAGAATTAAAACTGGGAAAAAAGAATTGCACATTTATTTATTTGCAGATATGATGGTATATCTGGAAAAAATCAAGAGCAGTACCTGTAAACCTCTTAGATACAACAAGGTATTCATAATTTTATACTTATAATGCTCTATATCTCTCTGTGTGTATGTATGATATTATGGTATATAAGCTCATATGGAAAAATAAAACATGAGAATTATTTTTAAAAAATATTCCACAGGGAAGTGGATGTGGCTCAACTGATAGAGCGTCTACCTACCACATGGGAGGTCCAGGGTTCAAACCCAGGGCCTCCTGACCCATGTGGTGAGCTGGCCCACGCGCAGTGCTGATGCATGCAAGGAGTGCCATGCCATGCAGGGGTATCCCCCGCGTAGGGGCACCCCATGTGCAAGGAGTGTGCCCCACAAGGAGAGCCACTCCATGAGAAAAAAGCACAGCCTGCCCAGGAGTGGCACTGCACACACGGAGAGCTGACGCAGCAAGATGATGCTACAAAAAGAGACACAGATTCCCAGTGCCGCCTGACAAGAATGCAAATGGACACAGAAGAACACACAGCGAATGGACACAGAGAGCAGACACCGGGGGTTGGGGGAGGAAGGGGAGAAAAATAAATAAAAATAAATCTTAAAAAAATAATTCCACAAAAAAAGAGTAATAAGTCAGGACAAGCCCACCTGATATGAAAGCAGGTATTAAGCACTATTAATAAAAGTTTAGAACAGGTACATGAAAAAAAAACATAAAAAGAAGAAGGGAGAACCCTCCCTTTGCTCCCAGCACATATGGAAATTACATTTTTAATAAAGGTAGCATTTCAAGCCAGCGTAGAATGCACGAACTTCCTGATATATTGTACCCAGCCAACTGGCTAAAGGTTTGGAAAAAGAAGCAAAGCTTGATAAAGTAAAGTGTAAAGTCCACCTCAATCCATCCAATAAAATCACTGGTACGTAGATCGAAGATTTACACCTAGAAAGCAAGCACCTGCTGAGACTACGAGAGATGGAATAATATTTTAAAAATAATCTTAGAGCATCAATGGGTTAAACAAAGCATAAAACCCAGAAGCCATAAAGAAAAGATTTATATATTTAAACATATAAAGTTAAAAATAATCAATTCCTCAAAAATAGCAAAAGAAGTCAAAAGGATAAAATAATGCAAGATATCATCTATACTGCCTTAATCTGCCTCCTATTTAAAGGGTTTTTTAAATTTAATAAGAAAAGGAGAAACCAACAGAAAAAAATGAATAAAGGACGTGAACAGACATTTCAAAGTAAAATAAAATACACTATTTGTTTATAAATTGATCACAAATTCTTTAATCACATTCATACTATTAAAAGGCAAACCAAAACAGCAAAAAAACGTATTTTCAACCTGACAAAGCTCAAAAGATTTGAAAATATATAGCGTTAGCCAAAGAAAACAGGCTTCCCCATACATTCTTTGTGGGAATATAAAGTGGTGCAATCTCTCTGGCCAGACATTTGACCTAACAAATCAAAATCTAGATATGTACACCACCCATACGCTCAAGTATATGCACAGAGTCCTACAGATAAAAATGTTCCTTTTGCCATTATTTATAAAACAAAAGACTGGAAACAGGCCTTGTCCATAATTGGGATTGAGTTACATAAATTATGGCGCTTCAGGCAAAAGGACTACTTTATCACGGGAACTTTTCTAAAGTAAACTGGAAATAAGGAACAGCAGAGAGTTTATAATATCCTCCATTTGTGGAAAAAGTAGTACACACATATATGTATATATACTCTCACATATAAATATATATGCCTAGACACACATGTGAACACAGGAAAATACACAAAATACGAAAATAGTTGTTGCTGAGGTATGACAGTTTTAGTCTTCACTGCATTTCCCTTTGAGTTCTGTCCTCATGTATGTCTATTACTTTTATTTTAAATTAAAAGTCAAGTGTTATTTTAAAAAGAAAGTAGAAAAATTAAAGATACTCAAGTCACCTTCCTTCTTTTATTGTTCTTTGTTACAGTTTTTACCCAATACCAGTGTCTTTTGAGAATCACATAATAGCTGACAACCTCTGGGATATTTTCCCAAATAAATACGTATAATTACTGGGCTATAAACCAAAAATAATCTCACTTTTGTCTTGAGTAAATTTATAACAATATTTCTTTGACATCTCAGGATATGCGTTAGGAATTTGCAGTGTCTTGTAAGTGTTCTTATGATTGTCAGTTATTGTTGTGTTTTAGATGCACTGACATCCAGGAGAAAAATTTAAATAGCAGTTTTTGAAAGAATAGCAATTAAAAGCACAATATCCTAATAAGATTCTACAGCTCTTTAGAGTTGCATCGATTACACATTTTTTGCCTCACCTTTTCCATCGCATTAGCATCCCATTGAGCAGGTAAGGCGGGTCTCCACCTTGCAATTTTGGGGGGCGTGCTATATAATGGACGTAAACGTAACAATTTTCAAACAACATTCTTGGTAATAACGATGGGAGAGGTCTGGAGATAAAATCCGGCCTTAATTCGCAGGAGTTTTACATGGTACGGGAGGATCACGCCTGACTCGTCTGGGCTCTGTGAAGAAAGGTGCTTTGGAAATACAAACGGCATTGACAGGCAAAAAGCAACACACTGTCAATGGGACCTCTCCATCATGCTGGTCTAACAAGCCATTTCTGGTCCATGGCCTGCAGCCCCTGCCTGCCTGCTCTCTCCCTCCAAGCTTTAGATAGTGCATTCATACCTCTTCAGCTCTACAAGGACCCTCTAGTAGGTGGGAATTCAGAGCATTAAACTGCCCTGCACTTATCTGGCATCTACATCAACTGCCATGACTGGGTACGTGGCCCTTTCCACTAGGATTGATTCTATTTGAACACCTCTTCGGGCTTGGCGGCACCTGTTGACCACGCTAAGTCTACAACAAACTGCAAAACTGAAAATGCAATCGGGGATGGGGATGGATTTGTCTGAGAGACAGCTACATGTTCTCATGTTCAGGTCACTCGTCACCGCCGTCAATCAGGTCGCCTGCTTCCCTGCGTTTGGCTGGTGGCCATCAGCTGTCCAGGGGTGGGTGGCCGTGGAGCCTTGGAAACCAGGTTGGTTTCCTGGAGGAAGGAGCACGATAGAAGTCTGGGCACTGCTGATGGGGAGCTACCACCAGGACTAGAATGCTTAAGCCAGTTGGCACCAAATTGCCAAGGGAGTACAAGCTACGGAGTTTGGCGTTTTCACTTTTGTTCTTTTTGTTTGTTTTGCAAAGATTTTTGATAGTAACACAGTGATAGTTTTTATTTATATTTTTTATTGGCTTTTAAAAAAAAAATTCATGAGCATTCATTTTTTTATTGTGTGTTTTTTGAAGACACATAGATCACAAAAAATGTTACATTAAGAAATATAAGAGGTTCCCACATATCCCACACCCCACCCCACTCCTCCCACACCAACAACCTCTTGCATCATTGCGGCCCGTTCATTGCATTTGGTGAATACATCCAGGAGCACTGCTACACCTCATGGATTATAGTTTACATTGTAGTTTACACTCTTCCCCAGTCCATTCAGTGGGTTATAGCAGGATATATAACGTCCAGCATCTGTCCCTGCAGCACCACCCAGGACAACTCCAAGTCCTGAAAATTCCCCCACATCACATCTCTTCTTCCCTCTCCCTGCACTCAGCAATACCGTGGCCACTTTCTCCACATCAGTGCTACAGTTTCTATTGTGACTAGTAATGGAAGAATCGATTGGCTTTTTTTAGTTTTTAGGAGCCTACCATGGCCACAGCATAGAATCAGTAGAAAGAAGGTGGACTTCTCTTTCTACATGCAAACACTGTGGTTGTACAACTCTGAAGGATGGTTCAAAGTCAGAACCAGGGAAGTGGATGTGGCTCAAGGGCCACCTACCATATGGGAGGACGAGGGTTCGATCCCTGGGGCCTCCTGGTGGAAAAGAAGAGAAAGCATGCCTGCGTGGTGAGCCAGTGCCTGCACAGCAAGCCGAGTGCCCATGTCGGGAGCCAGCACCTGCGAAAGTGTGTCATGCAGCAAGACGATGATGCAACAAAAGAGAGACAAGGGGAGAGTCAAGGTGAGACCAGGAACTAAGGTGGCACAATTGACAGGGAACCTCTCTTCACATCAGAAATCCCCAGGATTGACTCATGGTGAATCCTAGAGGAGAAAAAATGAGAAGAGAAGGCAATAAGAGAAATAGTCACAGAAGATCACACAGCAAATGGACACAGACAGCAGAAACAGCAGGGCGGAGGGAGGAGGGAATAAATAAATCTTTTTTAAACAAAGTCAGACACCATGGAAATAGAGGAGAGAGGCTAAATTTGAGAAACTCATGAAAGACACTCAAAGTTTGCCCAGCAAAAACAGAACTCTTTCTCGGAGAAGCAGAGCCTAGACTGGAATCTTAGGGGATAGTCAGTGACCCAGAAGACAGAAAGCTTGGTGGAGCTCACACCAATTTCCTTGGCTTTCTGGAAATTCTGTTTATTGATCTGAGCTCTCGTTACAGCTGCTTCCAACCCCTCCTCACTGCTCACCCCCAATGGGGGGTAGAAAAGGTAATGTGTAGCTTCAGAAAAGCACAACCTTGTTTCTCTAGCACCCTGTGAAGGCTCTTTAAATCCGTCTTGAATTTGAAAACATCTAGTGAAGAGACATTTGCAAAGCATCCAAATATCGAGAGAAGCTAACTCTCCTCTTCCAACATTGAAAAATAAAACTTTCCTTGGATACTTGTCTTTTCTTCACCAACAAACACTTGCAAGTGCTATCCATCATCTAATGTCTCAACATCCCAAACTGCCCATTGCCTCACAGTCCAGGATAATATTCCCTGCACTTTATCCCACCACACTTCCAAAACTGTTCTCAGGTGTTGCTTCAGCCACGCCAGCTTTCTCATGCCTCAGAAACACTAGCCCTTGGGAGGGAAGGTGGCTCAAGTGGTTGGGCACCCGCCTCCACATGTGAGGTCTTAGATTCAGTTGTCAGTGGCCGCCAAAGAGGACAAACAAGCAATGAGCAGACAAGAAGCCAAAACAATGAGCAGACAAGAAGCAAAACAATGAGCAAACATTTTTTTAAAAACCATCAGGGGAAGCAGCTGTGGCTCAGTTGATTGGGCTCCCATCTACCATCTAGGAGGCCCTGGTTCACGCCCGTGGAGAGCTGATGACCTGTGACTGCAGAGAGCTGGAACAGCAGGATGACACAACAAAGGGAGATGAGCAGACACAAGAGAACACACAGCGAATGGACACAGAGAGCAGAGAGCAAGCAAGCCACAAAGGGGGGGTGGTAATAAATAAGTAAATAAATAAATAAATTCCAGCAGGGAGCAGATGTGACTTAAGCAGCTGGGCACCTGTCTCCCACACAGGAGGTCCTGAGTTTGGTTCCCGGTGCCTTCTAAAGAGAAAAACAGACGACGAGTGCAAACAACAAGCAAAAAATATATATATCCAACAAGCAAAAAACAATGAGCAATCAGATAAGGGAGCCATGGGATGGGGGAGAACAAACAAACAACCCACCTTCCTCCCCTGCCGAAAAAAAAATAAAACCCCAGTAGCCCCTTCCTGAGTTCCTGGCCTTTCGCTGGCCATTTGGCTCCCCCCTCTTATGTCCTTTCCCAGGTGGGCTCTCCCACGGGGGAAGACCCCAGTGGAACACATCTTTCTGAAAATCCCCACGCTCTCCTAGGAGAACTGCCCTTACTCTTGACTTCCCAGTGCCCCAGATACCCCAACCCCCCCACCCCCCGTTAAATCAAATGCCTTGTACTACGCGTGGTCACACATTTACTTTCTCTACCAGACTTTAAGCACCCGATGGCTCTTTTATTTGCCTTCGTGCCCCCAGCTCCTGGCACAGAATTGAGACTCCTTCAAGGTTCATTCAAACAGAATGAGAACAAAGCAAGAATTCAGAAGCATGGGTAAACCCAGTTTAAACAAAGTGGGAATTGCAGCAAACCCTGTGATCATCGCTTCGCAGTCAAGGATTTCATCAATTCTGTTGCAATGCTTCCGCCCCTAAGAATCACAATGTAGAAGGCAGCGGGGCTTGTCAACATCAGCACCACTGCTGTTTGGGACCAGGGGACCGTTCTGTGCACTTGAGATGTTTAGCTGCTTCCTCACCTCCATCCTCTAGAGGCCACGAGCATCTTCTTTCATTGGACAAGAAAGATCTCTAGACTTCCCCAAGTGTCCCTTGGGTGGGGGCGGGGGAGAAACAAATGTCCTATGGGGTCTTTCTTTCCCTTAAAGAGCCTCTGAAGGGGATTGTTAGGAAAAGGAAAGAGAGTTTATTGGAGAAAGATGAAAGCTATTTGTTAGACATTGTAGAAGGCAAAGATCATCTTTGCTTTCCAAGGAAAGAAAAAGATTCAGGAGTAAACAGAGGCAAAAGTTTCCAACCAAGGAGGTAGCAGGTTTGTGACTCGGGCGTCTCTCATGTAAAAGTGTTGACGTGGGATGGGTTAGCTGCTCTCTAACCTGAAAACAAGGAACTCTATCCCTGTGTCTCGCTCCCGCATGAGCCGGTACATTTCCAGGGCCGGAGCCCCATCTTCTTCCCATTGCCACTCCAATACAAGTCCGAGGACATTGCTTTGAACGTAGACCTAATTAGCAGCCTTCAAAATCAAACGTAGTCTCCTTGGCATGATAAGTGTTAACAATAGGTTAGGACAGTAGCCTTTTCTCAGGAGCCGCTCCTCATTCACTTCCACTACTGACGAAGATAGTTTCTGATTAATGACCTGCTCACAGCCGCCCAAGTCATCTCATTGCCAGGAGGTCCTCAGCAGCCGGAAGAAAAGATGAAATTCTAGGCTTTGGCCTCCGTCTGCACTAACAGCCTATGCTGTCATGCTGAAGCATTTCAAAATATTTCAGTGCTACAATCAACCGTCGATACACATCCTTTTGATATTTTTACATTTTTCTGGAGAGTAAACTTAAATTAGTTGTGCCAATGAAAGATAGATCACTGGAGTGTGAAATCCTCAAATTTTTTATGTGCTTTTTATTTATTATTTTAAGGAGGGGTCAGGGATGGAACCCAGGACCTCACACAGGCAAAGCAGATGCTCCACCACAGAGCGACACCCACGCAAACAATTTTAATCCTCAGATTTTTCTTTGTTTGAAACTTTTTTCCCTTCACTTTGTGAAAAACGGTAATAAATTCTGGCTTTGGTCTTACAACAACCTTGCTGGTTTTTTCTGAGCCCTTATTGTCTTGTTATTAACTAGGATAAGAAGAGGACTTAGTGTGATTTCATAGGCCATCCAATATCCCTCAAAGCAGAAATCCCACTCACCAGGACCCCCCAAATTCTATATACATCATGATGTATATAGACTGGCATGTATTCATGGATCATCATGGATAATCATTTTTAGATACATGTCCTACACATGGACATGTATCTAAAAAGTGCAATCATTGAAACTGAGAGGGTTTTCTAAAACTTCTTTTATGATAAATGCAATATACTAGTTCAACATATCTGTTAAATGAATATTTTAATTAATGTACCTTTTCCCACAAAATTCCAGAATCCTCATTATTTCCCATTAATGGAATGAGTGAAATTTGTTTCTAAAGTGTAACACCCTTCATGGAATGAGTGAAATTTGTTTCTAAAGTGTAACACCCTTCATGGAATGAGTGAAATTTGTTTGTAAAGTGTAACCCTCTCTCCTTGCACTTTTCAACAGCATTTTAAATTAATGGAGGTTTTTCAGAGCCACCACATCAAACATTGCGACTTTTTCTGAAGAAGTGATAGACTTATTATAGTATTGTATTGTAAATTTTGCAAAATATCCTAACTAATTCATTTGAAAATGTCAGGCAAAAAAAAAAAAATCAAAGCATTTGAAATATTTGTGTCTGTGAGCCTTCATGCATTTAGAAACACAAAACTTTCATTGCAGCTCAATATTCCTATGAGCAGTCACTTTTATTCTCGGATTAAAAACAATTCTATTTCAAAGGAGTCTTCACTTGAATTATTTTATTTTTACCTCAGGGAAATCATTTCTATTGGTGACAGTTGGCTGTTTTGTGTTACCTCAATTAACTTAGGTATGTCAAGTTGGAAATCCTGGCTTTTAAAGATTTTAAAGGCCATCAGAGAACACCTGCTATTCTGTAAGATTGTTTGGAGAAGGCAAATCACACCAGTTTCCAGACGGTATGAAGGAGAATGAGTCAGAGCGTTTCATTACTGCCCTAATGTGGGTGAGTGTGTACCTTACACTATCCTGATTCTAAAATGCCTTCTACAGGTCTTAAATTTAAATCCTAGAGGAACCCTCATGGATTTGCAAATGATCTAGCACAGGGCAACGGGGGGCCCTCCAGCCCTAATCTCATGGCAGCGGGCCATCTGCCCTAAACCTCTACCTGGCTCCCTTTCCGATGAGTTAAGTGGGATGAAAAGACCCACACTGGGATGTCAACCGCAGGGCTCGTGATTAAATTGTTCGGGGTTCTAGTCTGGGCTTGAGGATTTTTGTAAATGCCCATGGTGATTCTGATGTGCAGGCAAGATTGAAATCCAGTGCCTGAGAAAAAGGGCCAGCAGGCTCCAGCTCATGGGCCAACCTGCCTGCCACCCGAGTGTGGACAGCTCCCTCGCTAAGAAGACTGTTTTACGTTTTCAGTGGTTGGGGGACATCGAGAGATGACGACTCCATTGGGACAGTGAAAATTACATGAAATCCCCATCTTAGCATCCACAAATCGAAATACCACCGTGCCCAGTTGTTTATAGGTTGTCCATGATGGCCTTTGCCCCACAAGGGCAGAGCTGAGTGAGCAAGAGACTGTAGGGCTGGCAAAGTTGGTTACTTTCCAGTCTTTGACAGAAAATATTTGTCAATCCCTGTGTATTAGACAAAGCGGTGCCGATGCAAAATACCAGAGATCTGTTGGCTTTCATAAAGGGAATTTATTTGGGGTAAAAGCTCACGGTTACAAGGTCCTAAAGAGTCCAGCTCAAGGTACCATAAGAGGTCCTTTGTCACCCAAGTCAGTCACCAGATGCTGAAACAAGATGGCGGACCTGGTCTCTCCTTCCTTCTTCCTCTCAAGGCTCGGTGGCCCCAGCTTCTTCTGATCTCAGCTGTAGGCTGGCATAGGGTTTGTTTCTTTCCTGACTTCCTCAGCTCAGCTACTCTGTTTTCTCTTCAGCTGCAAAATGTCAGGCAAATGGCTCGTCTTTCTTCCTGAGGCCGCGGGATCAAAGTGCTTTCCTTTGTCATGTCTACAGAGTGCTCTTTCTTCCTGTGCCTTCTTCTTTGTGTCTTCTTGAGTGTTTCCATCAGCCCTCCAAAGGGGCAGGGATTTAACCTGAGTTACACCCTACTGAAGTGGCGAACTGAAGCCCTAATCTTGATTTAATCAAGGAAATTTGAATTTAATACAGCCAAAGGGTACCACGCCCAGATGAACAGACCAGTTTAAGAACATAATTAATATCTTTATTTGGGGAATTCGTAAGTACTACCAAACTGTCCCAGACAAAACCTTAAAGCTGCTTTTGGCTCTCTCTCTGATACCTAGAATTTTGCCTAAATTGCCATCTCTGGAGGAGAAGATGTATTTTGGCCACAGTTATTGAAACTGAAGATGTGAGGACGCCAAAGATAGTCTTCAGCTTTAAGTGCTTCCTCGCCCTGGCTGAGGGTTCACAGATTTGCCAACACCCCAGAGGGGCAAGCTTTACCTGTGCTACGGGCTCCCTCCCTTTCCAGTCCCAGGATTTTGTGTGGCTGCACCTGCCCCCCTAGAAAGTGTGGAGAACCTTAGTTGGATATCTCATCAGTATTCATGGACCCCTATAAATTAATAGGGATCAACACCTTACAAAGCAGTCCTGAGCCGAATGAGGTGATGTATGTGCTATTTGATCCACAGTAAATGGAGAAATGTCCTTGCTAAAGAGAGCGGCAACAGGATTGTGGGGCATTGGGATTCTTTGCCAGGAGGTTGACACCTGGGCTCTGAATGTAGGCAGGTTTGGAGTTGGATAAGACATCATCTCAGACTTCAAACAGGTTTCAAATAAATGAGGAGAACTAGTTAGACTAGTCCAAAAAAAAGTCAATAACCTAAGCACTGAATTAAACATACAATGAGGGCAAAGGCAAAAGCAGTTATTAGTTATTGATAGGGAGGTTGAATATGGCTGAACCTATTTTGGTGTAAGTAAAACAATAAAAGGTAGATTGGAGATACGACAAATTGGAGTGAGACCGGAATGGAGTAAATACAACAGGGCAGGGCAAGAGCCAAGGAAAGCCTGAGATATTCAAAAGAGACAAGAAGCAAGAGATGTTTTGTTGGTGATTACGCTGGGCATGAAAGAATCCAGTTTTGCTAACTGTGTGGGGCTGGGTGAGAAGGGTCCATCATAATTTAGCTAGGGATGTGGACCAGTGGTCAGGGCTGTGAGAACAAGGAGGACAAGAGTGAGTCTCACTTTAGACGCGTTGCCTTGCAGGTTGAGGGAATTTGCGTCCTGAACTCAGCAGGGAAGCCAGATCTGCAGGAACGGACCAGGCTCCCATAAGCTCCAGGCTGTGGTGGAAGCTGCAGCTGTCGGTTAGTTCCCTGAGGGAACAGGTATAAAGGCACAGGCTGAATTCAGGTGTAGCTTTGGGAAATTCTGACCCAGAAGGAGTGGTGGGGAAATGCAAGTCAATGAAGAAGGCAAACAAGGATACCAAGAGCCATAGAAGAGCTGCTTGGAAGCCACGGTGCAGGTCAATTGCATCAAAAACCATAAATCCAATGAAAGCCTGAGACAAGGTGACTGTATCAACACTGTTTTGTGAGGTCATCAGTAAGTAACTGCTGTGAAAGCAGAGCCAAGGGGCGGAGGGGTGATCTGAAGCCAGACAGGAAGAGGTTAAGGCATCAATCGATAGTGACAAAGATGGGGTGCTTGAAAGAGGCTTGGGTGACCCCATTAATCCAGATTATGTTTTCTTTATTCCAAACCAAGCGTGAAATTTTATCTAGTTTGATATTCACTTTCAAATGTCTCAAAACAGCAAATGTTAAAATCTGTGACCTTCGCCTTCAAAATCTTCAGAATTTGGCATATTTGGGGGGCCATCTTGACTTAAATCTGATGGAATTTAGACAATGAAATAACAAAAAGAACTTGTTTATAAATTAGTATCGCCCACAGAATTGTACCATGAACCCCCAAAAGAGTGTAACTTTGAAAACCTCTAAGTGGTCACCCCTGAAATACCACCAACACATTGAGATCCCTGAAGTGGATCACAAAATATTTTGTTCAAGGTAAGAGCAGAGCTGCCTGAGGATAGTTATTGAAACCCTTCTACATCAAGGTGTTGACTTCCAAAACACTGGAAGATTACTTGATCCTCTGAAGTTCTTGCCAGAGCTGTTTCCACTCCTTTCTTGAAAACCTTCTATACTTGGCTCCAGAGACATCAGGTTGTCCCAGCTGAACTCCTATCTCATGACTTGTCCTTCTCAGTCTTCCTTGCCAGAAGTTCCTCCTGCCCCAATTTCAGGAATGAATTATTCCTCAAGTTTGCCCTAAACTTTCTTCTTGGGAAATTTGTGGCCAAAACCTCAAGTTTCATGACATGAACAATCAGGGTATGTTGTGTACTCTATTGTATAACTATTATATACAGCACCACCTGATGATTAACTTTTCCGTGAGATTTTTATCGAGGACATAAATGAGTGGCAGGTGCTGTTCTAGACACCCGGCATAAAATGATCAATAAAATAATGTCCCTCCTTCTTGCAGTTTAAAGTCTGATGAATATAAATAAACCAAAACATAAGCGAAGATACATATAACGACAAAGGGACAAAGGAGACGTGCAGAAAGCTAAAGGAGAACAAGGGAAGGAAGAATGGTGGGGGTGGGGGGTGGCTTCGTGGTATGAGTGGTTGACAGCAACAATCTTGATAGGGACACATCCGAGCAGGACCTTGAGCAAAGCAGAGGAACAGTCCTGGGAGAAATTACAAAGGACCTGGAGGGAAGATACCGAAGCAAAGGAAGGAACACGTGCAAAGCACCTGAGTGGGAATGAGCGTGGCTTTTTTGAGGAAGATCAGGCAGGTCAGAGTAGCTGTAGCATGCTGAGCCATGGGGAAAGTGGTAACAATATAATTCATAACAAAGGTAGCAAAACAGATAAGACCTTAGGAGGAGCTTACATAGAATGTGCTTTTATTCTACAAGTGAGTTACAGCCCTTGGAAGGTTTGCCCTGGGGAGTAACAAGATAATATTTATAGGATCAGACATTTGCTCCAGCTGCTATGTAGTGATTTGACCATGGGTGAGAGAATGGAAGCAGGCTGAGCAGTTTAGATTCTTTTGTGTTGTGCAGGTGAGAGATGATGCTTGGATCAGGTTGGTCATGGTGGAGGCATTGGGAAGTGATTGGATCCAAGACATATTTTAAAGAGTCTTCAGTAGTTACTCCAGGGTTGGACTTGTACGTGGATAATTTAGGGATGAATAGTGATTCCAAGATATCAGCCAGAGATGTCACTTACTGAGATGAGGAAGACCTGGGCAGGGGCAGGTTGGGGGTGCTAGAATTCAAGAATTCAGTCTCGAGCATGTTAAATTTGAGGTGCTTCTTGGACAATGGAGAATAGATATCATATAGACAGATGGGTATTTCTGCCTGGGGATCTGGAATGGAGAGAGAATTTTGGAGGAATGGGGGTGGATGAGACCAACCGGGAGATGAGTAGACAGAGATTGAAGAGATGAGGTCTGAGGACTGAATATCTCAAGAACAGGGGCAGGAGGAAGTTCCAGCAAGGAAGACTGACAATTCATGAGGTAGGAGTTCAACCAGGACAACCTGATGTCTCTGAAGCCAAGTATAGAAGGTTTTCAAGAAAGGAGTGGAAACAGCTCTGTCAAGAACTTCAGAGAATCAAATAATCTGAGGACCAAAAAATGGTCATTGGACTTGGTGATCATGGCATTCTTCAGTGAAGGATAGTAATGACAAAATTCCCATTGGAGTGGCCTCAAGAGAGAACTGGGAAACAAACAGTGAGTTGGCAGGAAGACAATCGGCCATAGCCAATTCAGGAAATTTTCTGAAGAGAGTAGAAAGATGGAGAGGCAGTAATTGTGGGATTAACGGGCACCTGTTTTGATTTTTAAATAAGTGATATTAAAGCAGGTGTGTTTCTTGATAGGAAATATTAGTAAGGATATTGATAAGGCAAGAGAGAGAACGAGGAGAGGAGATTATTGAAGAAGTGAAATAATGGAGGAGAGAACGGGTATGAAGAGACAAATTCCATGAAATTTCATGTCGGTTTATATGAAAGACAGGGGACAAGAATGGTTCTCAAATTCCACCAAATTAGGGTCATTTGGGGAAAGATAAAGCCAAAAACAGGACAGACCAAATTGATGTTGAGAGAGCTTGGACAGAATGCCAAATTATCATTCAAGAATATACAACGAGTTAAAGATGAACCTTGGGCTGATATTGCATCAAAGAAGCTAGAGATGGGCTATGGCAACTTGGGTGAATCCTTAGGCAAAACCGAAAAATACATGAAGATGAGAACCTGGGAGCTGGGAGCTTTCCCAGGCACATCCAGATGACGTGTTTCCAGCCCTTTTTGGGAGGTACACAACAGCATTGTGTACTTCACTGACCCTCCATCACTTGACCTACAATTTAGAATGATGCTTCACAGAGATCCTCCAACACCCCAAGGGAGGGCTTTTCCAAGCCTCAAGAATGCCCAAGAATCTCACTGGCCATCCCAAGTTTACTCAAGGCACAGTTACAGGTTGTCACCCGGAAGGACTGGTCCTGGAAGATGCTTTAGTTTCTAAAAGCATCTTTCTCCCTCTGCAAGCATTTTCTCTGTGTTTCTTGTCACCACAATCTAGGATGCAATCTATCCTTATTTTTACAGTATTGTGAACCACGTGTTAAAATTCTTCTCCACCTTTCAAATTACACAGAGTTTCATTATTTTCTGTCTCGTTGGAAATATTCTCATTTTGATTACGTGCCGGAAGAGTGTACGTCGAGGCATGAATGTAATTTATTTGCCATTTACATCCTTTTTCAGAATAAGAATGTCAAGAATGGTCAAAATCACATGTCCTCTACTACACTCAGAGTGATGCTTCTTATAATCTGTTATGTATATCAATAAAGATAGAGGAGAATTCCGGTCTTGTCTGTGTGTACAGTGGGTTGCTGAGAAGAGAGAAGAGAGAAGCAGAGCTAGAGAGAATACTATGTCTCCATGTTATTTATACATTTCTGGAAAATATATTATTTATCTAAAGCTGAATTTTACCATTAAAGATTTCCAAGGTTGTCTTCATTTTGTCCTGCATCATAATTAAGTCAAAGAAAAGAATTCATCTTTGAAATCCAATTACCTTGAATTGTCCTAAGTTTCATATACGTCTTTGCATCACTCTTAAAATACCTTCCCTTTGCCCACTGCTATGTGGTTGTGTCGAAGCATTCCCTAAAAACATGTATGCAGATATTCTATACGATTACCACATGAGCAAAGGGGAAGGCATTCCAATCTGAATGCAGCTTCGGTGGGGAGGGGGCATAACCAGATTAGAAAACAAATTTCATTCTCCGATTGTAATCCCCTCATTCTATAATGGAGATAATTTTATTTTGCTTCCATGCTTTTTACTCCCGCTATGCCTGTCATCAGTAATAAACTCAACAGGTTTTATGTATCGCACACAGCTGGGTCTGGAAAGCATTTCTGAAACCTAAATAAGATTTTGAAATTGGGACAGCCAAGCCTACTGGAAACACTCTCCCAGGCGTCAAGAGGGATGGGGAGGAAAAAGTGCAGCGCTTCTCCGGATTGTTCTGTTCCCCATAGCAAAGTAGGTAATCAGTGGGGAATTGGCGCAGACTCAGCCCTGCCCTGTACCTCCCAGTGTGGGGTTCTGGAAGGAGGCTGGCTTATCTGCTTGCCGCTGGGAAGTCCAGCGGCCTCTACCCCAGTTTCCCCATTCTGAAGCGTCTCCTTCAGCTACTGCTCCCATCCAGGTTTTGGCCAAATTAAATTTATCAGCAGCCAAACGGAACCGTGCCACCTCCCTGTTTTCCAAGCAAGTGCTTCATTTGTATTACTAAGGTTCAGTCATGAAATGCAAATGTCCAAATAGGCAGTGTCTTTAATAAACCGCTGGAAGGGTGTTCGTTCGATTCCCTTCAAAAAGTAAAATTATATTCTGCTTGTGCAATTGCTGTATTCTCTATAAAATTGCTTATAGAGATGGAAGGGTAAGTGTTTATCTTTCAGTCATTTTCAGCAGCAGTTCCCAATAGAATGCCCTGGGGGTGGGCACATTAAAACACAGAAACATACCTGGTGCAGTGCCCCCCCTTCAGCAGAGCCTGGGTGGACCCGAGAACCTGCATTTCTGACAAGTTCCCGCTGCTGCTGGACCAGGGAACCCATCTTAGGAACCCCTGCTCTAGGGTTCATTTCTCGCATCTCAATGAATCATGTCCAGCAAATCAAAATAATTCCTCACCTTCATTTCCTATTTCAGAGTGATTCTTCTCAGGACAACATTCTCCCTCTCAAAACAAGATTGTTTAATTTCCCTGGTCCTGGCCTTTTCACATAGTTTGTCTCTGGCTTCAACAAATATGTGTTTAAGAAAAGAATGAAATGCGTGTAGGAACTCCTCCTGACATTCCCATCGCGCCCATATTTTATTCTTAGATTTTAACGTTAGAGGTTATGTCTCCCTTTATTAAAATCAATTAAAAATATCCCTCTGACCTTGTCTGAAAAATGAACCAGGAATCCCAATGGAGCAGCTCCTGTAAGGTCTAACCGGTGGTTCACCTTTAACAGGCACTTGAGAGCCAGGGGCTGGGCCAGGTGGTGCTCCCTGGGGAGTGGCTTTTCCCACCTCTACTAAGTCAGGTGTGCTGACACGTTCTCGCTCTTCCAAACCAAATCTCCCCTCCCTGTGCGGTGATCTCTGAATGGCTGTCCTTCATTTGCACACCAAGTGTTTCCCTAAATACTTCGCTCTAAAAGCTAAACTGTAAGGGCCCCTGAAAGGGACAAGATATTGAGTTAAAGATCTAAGAGCAGCACAGGACGGTAGGAGTCTCCCACGGCTGCTGCGGCAAATGACCGAGAAGCAGGTGGCTGCAAACAACAGCTACTCATTCCATCACAGGACTGGAGGCCAGAAGTCCACAACCAGGTGTTGGCAGGTCCCTGCTCCCTCCAGAGGCTCCAGTAGGGAGCCTTCATTCCCTCTCCCAGCTTCTGGTAGACGTGCGTCCAGGTGTCCTTGGCTTCTGGCAGGCTGATTCGAGGTTCCATCTCCAGCTCCGTACGGCCTCCGCCTTATGTCTTTTCCCTCCCCTCCTTTTTCCTTCCCTTCCTTTCCCCTCCCCTTCCCTTCTCAGATTCATGGCATTGAATTTAAGGTCCACACTGATCCAGGGTGATGTCTTCACAAGACCCTTACTCACATCTGCAGGACTCTATTCCCAAATCAGGTCATATGCACATTCCAGGTCGACATTTTCTGAGGGGGAGGTCACTGTTCAACCCATGACAGATGCAAAGAATAGAACTTATGAGCTTTTGTTTTCAGTCTGATGAGGAAGATGATAGAAACAGGCTTTGAATGCATATACCCTGAGAATATGGGCTATAGAGAGAGTACCAGTGGGCTGTCGAGAGTACCAGTGGGCTCTAGAAAGTACTGGTGCGGGAAACGGACTTTGGCCCAGTGGTTAGGGCGTCCGTCTACCATATGGGAGGTCCGCGGTTCAAACCCCGGGCCTCCTTGACCCGTGTGGAGCTGGCCATGTGCAGCGCTGATGCGCGCAAGGAGTGCCGTGCCACGCAAGGGTGTCCCCCGCGTAAGGGAGCCCCACGCGCAAGGAGTGCGCCCCGTAAGGAGAGCCGCCCAGCGTGAAAAGAAAGAGCAGCCTGCCGAGGAATGGCACCGCCCACACTTCCCGTGCCGCTGACGACAACAGAAGCGGACAAAGAAACAAGACGCAGCAAATAGACACCAAGAACAGACAACCAGGGGAGGGGGGGAAATTAAATAAATAAATAAATCTTTAAAAAAAAAAAAAAAAAAAAATAGAAAGTACTGGTGGATTCTAGAGAGTACCAATGGGCTCTAGAGAGTACCAGTGGGCTGTCGAGAGTACCAGTTGGCTCTAGAAAGTATTGGTGGATTCTAGAGAGTACCAATGGTCTCTAGAGAGTACCAGTGGGTTCTAGAGAGTACCAGTGGGCTCTAGAAAGTACCAATTGGCTCTAGAGAGTACCAGTGGGCTCTAGAAAGTATCAATGGGCTCTAGAGAGTACCTGTGGGCTCTAGAGAATACTGATGGGCTTGAGAGAGTACCAGTGGGCTCTAGATAGTACCAGTGGGCTCTAGAAAGTACGGGTGGGTTCTGAAGAGTACTGGTGGGTTCTGGAGAGTACCGGTGGGCTCTAGAGAGTTCTGGTGGGCTCTAGAGAGTTCTGGTGGGCTCTAGAGAGTACTGGTGGGCTCTAGAGAGTGCCAGTGTGTTCTAGAGAGTACCAGTGGGCTCTCAAGAGTACTGATAGGCTCTAGAGAGAGACCAGACACACCTGCTTGTAGGGAAAACTGCAACTCAAATGTCATATTTCTATATCTGTTTCCTGCTGTGCTCTATGGTACCTTTACAGAAAGCAGGAAGTGTTTTGTCTTTGAATGGCACTGGGAGGGTTGGGCAGTATTATCTTTGATGTATAGGTAAATGGAAATGACAAAGGTATACGACTCTTGCAAAGTCATGCTAGAAGACTCACTTGTGTCTATTCATTGAAAACCATCCTTGAGGATAGACAGTTGAGGGGTGTGGAACACTGCTTACATATGAGTCATCCCCATAAACTACAGTTGGATATTGGTTGAAAAATTAGAGGTATGGGGAGAAGATGGAGCTCAGTGGTTGAGTACCTGCCTCCCATGTACAAAGACCTGGGTTCAATCCCTGATATATCCTTTTAAAAAATTGAAAGTATAGGGTTTAGGAGGACCTTATTAATAATTCCTTTGGGCCACATTGAAAAGTTGGTGGAGAACTTAGCTAGTTTATCCCTGGGATGAGTCTGCTAGGGCTGCTGTAACAAATCACCACAAACTGGAGACTTGAAACAACAGAATTTCTTGTCTCACAGTTCCAAAGGTTTGAAAAAATGTGTTGGTGGAGTCCTGCTCCCCCCTTTAGCCTGTAGGGGAGACTTTGGGGGGCGGGAGGTGGACGGCCACCCTTGGCACTCTTTGGCTTGCGGATGCATCACTCCAATCTCTACCTGGGTCGTCACATGGACTTCTCCCCATGTTTGTCTCTCTTTTCCTCTTCTAATAAGGTCCACCTTAATCCAGTATGACATCATCTCAACTAACTACATCCTAGTTCCAAACAAGATCCCATTCACCGGGATCAGGGATTGGAGGCTGAACACACCTCTCCAGGGAGCATGACTCAACCCCTAACATCCCTCTCTTTTCTGTAAGAACCTTGTAACCTCTTCCCACGGACACACCATCGCCCAGTGTGGCCCCCACCCCCACCCCCAATCCTCACGTAGGTAGGTTTGAGGGTGACGATGGAAACAATAAATGGGGAGCCCTCTTGGGCATGAGTGACAGAGAAACCCAGAGAGGCAGGGAAAGGGGGGATTTTGGACTTGACCAGAGGAGAAACAGAGTAGAGAGAACCTGAACAGCAACTGTAGCCAAGTCCTGTCCTTCACAGGTTGGAGCTGGGATTACACAGGGAACAGACCTGGGGTGGAAGGGACAGCAGTGGCCCCGGTCGGGCAGTGGAAAGGGGCTTGGTCTATCAGAGGCTCTGCAGTTAGATGCGGCAGGCGAAGCCAGAACTGGAGGAACAAATGGTGTCCCCGCCTTGAATTGTGTCCCCAAAAGACACGGTCAAGTCCTACTCCTTGCGAATGTGAACTTACAGAGAAATCAGGTTGTCGTGGACAGAATTTGCTAAATTAAGAAGGAGTCCTGCTGGAGGATGGCAGACCCTTGGTCCATGTTGGCCGGTGTCATAGAAGGAGATGCAGGGATGGCCAGGTGACAACAGAAGCAGGGCTGGAAGTGCTTCCCTTACAACCAAGGAGTGCTGGACATCGCCAGGGCAAAGGCTCTGCCCCAGAGGTTTCAGAGGGACTGCTGACCCCTTGAATTCAGATTTCCAGACTTCAGGACTGGGAAACGATGCATTTCTGCTGTTCGAAGCCACCTCACAGGTGGGAATTTGTTCCAGCAGCTGCAGGACGTCAATAAGCATGGTTAGAGAAGTAGGCAAAATCCAGGTCGTCTTTGGCTGCCAAAGGGTCTGGGGGTTACTAGTGCATGTCAGACCATGGCATGCAACGGTCTATGTTTTGAAAAGACTCCTTCTGCTGAGTGGAGAAACTGCAGAGAGGCAAAACAAGGTGGGTTTCCTGCAGCACACAAAACAAGATTGGTTTCCTACGTGCCGTGGGGAGTCAGGCTACTCAGGTCCTAGACCAGGGAGGAGTATCCCTGGCTTAGCACCAAAGGAGACAGATATTTGGACAAAGGCCGTTTTGCAGGAGCCTGTAGCTACCCCAGGTGCATGATGCTCTTTAGACTTTTGAAGGCTGCTAGCCCATCCGTAGGATTGGACCAATGACCTGCGTTCCCATTCTCCAGTTAAGAGGTAGATTTGTTTTAAAGTTTTTTCTCCTTTAGAGCATATGCTTCCTCTCCAATGGGCTCCTTGGCTCGAGGCATTTCCCCCTGCCAGCCACTCTCCTCTCTCTGGTCAGAGGGAATTCTCAAAACTACAAATTGTATCATCCACTTCCCTGCTTAGCACCTTCAGTGGCTCCCCACGGCTGTTGGGGTGAACAGCACATTCCCTCACTGGCCAGCAACATCGGCGCGACGGGGGGTCATTGATGCAACAAACCTTGACAAGCTGGTGGGAATTACCGCCCACCGATTGTATCTCAAGTTGATACTTTGCCTTGTTCTGCTTCAAGATCTTTCAAAATAATTTCTTTCTTATTACTTATGCCTGGCATACAGGAAAGTTATCAAAATCTTTAATGAATTTGCTTAAGAGCCTAATAGTGGATCCTCTTGTTTTCACAAGGCAGACAGAAGTAGCTTTTGGAAGTAAATCTAATTTGCTTTGTCATTTCCAATATCTGCGCCTCTTATTTCCCCTTCAGGACTTAGTTTGCTGTGCAGAATTTCCCGGAATCATAGCTACAGTGGGACTCCTTGTTTCGTTTCCTCTTTTAATGTGCCGAACTCTAGTTTGTTCACTGTTAGTTTGAGACCAGTAATTAACATGCCGAAGACCCATGTTTTGTTCTTGGTTTTCAGTAGGTTTTACATACTTTAAAAATATATCTGGATCAACCATTCAGTTTTTGTACATCCATTGGAGCATCTATTGAGACGATGAATTTTTTCCTCTCCATTTAGACTTTCTAGGATCAAGTCATTTAATTTGGGGTTTAAGCCAATGAATTTGGTTAAGATGTTCTTTTAATGGGCTAGCAGAACTTCAGTAGCTAGCATTTTACTCAATTTTAAATCTATTCAATTACAACTCGCCTTGATTTTTGTGCTCCTTTTTTCACCTGTTTGCATTCGTGCTATTCTAACTTCACAATGGGAATTGGAAGCCTGTTCATCTAGACATCAGACCCTAACGGTCCTAAGGAGAATCTGACATCTTAAAACCCATGAGTATAAAGGTGCATGGTATACACACCCATAAATAGACCCCACTGGCAAAATGTGAATTAGATAACCATGGACTTCCACTGCTTTCACATATTAAAAAAAAAAATCACTCCTTCCACAATTCTATTCAACATCAATGAACTTAGGCCTCTTAGAGGAAAAGGCAAAGAGTATTTAGATTTAAATGAGAGTGCAATGGGTTTTTAGCCCTTTGCAGCTCGAGTGGTCTGTGTGCTGCAAGCACAAAGCAGAGCTTGGACCGAAAAATGGAGCCCTCTTGATAGAGTTTAAGATCCGGCTGCAACCAGAGGCAAGAACCGCAGGGAATTTGTGGGGAGCTCTAGGAAGTAGTTCCTATTTTCAAATCCTTTGGGCCAATTATCAGAAGTAAATATGATTGAGTTTTAAGTGGTTGTGTAAGCAATATCATTAGACCGGCTACATCTAAGTGGAATAGGCCTTATTTTAAATTGATTTTTTTTTAAGATTTATTAATTTATTTATTTCTCTCCCCTTCCCCCACCCCCCCACCCCAGTTGTCTGTTCTCTGTGTCTGCTGCGTCTTCTTTGTCCGCTTCTGTTGTCAGCGGCACAGGAATCTGTGTTTCTTTTCGTTGCATTATCTTGTGTCAGCTCTCTGTGTGTGCGGCACCATTCCTGGGCAGGCTGCACTTTCTTTCCCACTGGGCGGCTCTCCTTACGGGGCGCACTCCTTGCGCGTGGTGCTCCCCTGCGCGGGGACACCCCTGTGTGGCACGGCACTCCTTGTGCGCATCAGCACTGCGCATGGGCCAGCTCTACACGGGTCAAGGAGGCCCGGGGTTTGAACCGCGGACCTCCCATGCGGTAGACGGACGCCCTAACCACTGGGCCAAGTCCGCCGCCCTTAAATTGATTTTTACGTTATTTCTACTTCTGTCAATGTCACCCTTGCACAAAGGCTCTCTTACCTTGTGGGTTTTTATTTACCAAGTTAAACCCAGATGCTTTCTATCTCCCTGCTCGGATGTCTTTTTAGCACCATCATCTTCAGCTTGGTAGCAAGATGACTGTGCAGTTTCGAGTGCAGCTTCAGGAGCCAGGGATGGCTATGGAAGAAGACGGGGTCCTCTCTTCCTGAGCCTCTCTCTCAGCGAGAAGGGTGCTTTGCCCAGAAGCTTCCCAACCAGCATCTGTCCCCATCTTCTCGTCAAGAGTCAGAAGTCATCTTTGAAGCACTCACTGGGCAAGACCATGGGGATTGCACTGGTTCAATTGGGTTCCCTGTGGAGCTGCAGATGTCATCAGCTTTTCCATGAACATGGGGCTGCGTGGACAAGGAGAGGTGGGGGATGACGATAGGAACCAAAGCACATGTCTAATTGGAAGTACAAATGGGCAAATGCATCCTTGGAAGCAGGTGCCTGTGTTCCAGTGCATACGTCTAGAAGGGTTTGTTGGTGCTCTTGCTTTTGAAAGAATACATCTTCTGACAGATAAAAATTATGAATGCCTGCTTTTGTTTACATCAAATCAAGCAGAAGTTGGAAAGGGTCAGAAAGCAAGCACGGCAGAGTTTGGGTATCCCTTGGATTTTATTTTCATTGCTGAACACGAATGGACAGAAAAACAACCATGCCTTTCAGACGGCAAATTTCTTGTCAGAGGAAGAATGAAAGTAAGAAAGCTGAAATAACACTCAATGAGTTTCCATCCTGAAAATGCACTGGACAGTGTAATTATCTCATAAAAGACACTCCCTTATTTTAAAATGTCTTTACTCAAAATTCTTTGTAATGCAGATCTTGTCTCCAATGATTCATTTGATTTCAAGATATATGAGATAAAGCTTTACAAATTCAGAAGGAGTCTTAGAGAATTCTTAGTTTCTTTAATCCAAACCTACCAACCTCGCACAGTGTGAATTGGGAATTCTGATTCCATTTGCATTTAAAGAAAGGGGGAGGGAAGCAGATTTGGCTCAACTGATAAGAGTGTCCGCCTACCATATAGGAGGTCCAGGATTCAAACCCAGGGCCTCCTGACTGTGTGGAGCTGGCCCACGTGCAGTGCTGATGTGCGCAAGGAGTGCTGTGTCACGCAGCTGTGTCCCCTGTGTAGGGGAGCCCCACGCGCAAGGAGTGCACCCTGCAAAGAGAGCTGCCCCGCGCGAAAAAAGTGCAACCTGCCCAGGAGAGGTGCCACATACAAGAGAGCTGTCGCAGAAAGATGGTGCATCAAAAAGAGACACAGATTCCCGGTTCTGCTAACAAGAATGCAAATGGACACAGAAGAACACACAGCGAATGGACACAGAGCAGACAACAGGGAGAAGGGAGGGAAAGGGAGAGAGATGAATATAAAAAATAAATAAATCTTTGAAAAAAAAAGGAAAGGGGGAAAAGCTTGGACATGCTCACACTGCCATATCAAACAAACAAAATGCATTAGGTTGTAGCACAAGGGTGAATGATTCCAATAAATTCGAGATATATAAAAAATATTAAAAAGGGTGTTCTAAACAAATTATCAAGGAAAACATAAATCTGGTTTGCAGTAAGTATATTTTTCACTAAATACCTTTCTTTGATCTTACCTATCCATAGGCAAAGAAACTCCTTTCAGGGGAGTCTCACGCATTGCTGGTGGGAATATAAAATGGTGCAGGTGCTGTGGAAAGCATTTGGCATTTCCTCAAAAAGCTGCATACAGAATTGCCATATGACCTGACAACTCTACTCCTAGATATATACCCAAAAGAACTGAAAGCAGGGACCCTAGCAGATACTTGTACACACATGTTCACAGCAGCATTATTCACAATTGACAAAAACAGAATGTGGTGTATACACACGATGAAACAGCATTCCGCCATCAAACGGTGTGAAGTTCTGATACATGGTACGACATGGATGCACCTTGAAAACTTCACGCTAAGCGAAATGCGCCAACACAAATGGACAAATATTGTATGGTTCCTCTTATATGAAATATGCACAATAAGTAAATTCATAGAGACAGAAAATAGACATTATCAGGGGTTATTGGGGAGGAAGAATTTGGAGTTATTGTTTAATGGGTGCAGAGTTTCTGTCTGGGGTGATGAAAAAGTTTTGCTAACGAATGATGGTGATGGTAGCACAATATTGTAAATATTAAATTGTAATGCCAAAAATAAATAAATAAATCTTTTTAAAAATGTTAATGCCGCTGAGTGGTACGGTTAAAATTTTACGTTATACACACATTTATGTTAGCACAATAATAAAAATAAAAACTCTTTCCTGCAGAACAAGTAATCAAATCACCAGTGACTGTGATTCTCTGGAGTGACAAAGTCTGGGAGGGAAGCGCTGCTGAGAGTTTTGGTAGAGTGACTATGAGAAGTTGCATTTTCATTCCTACATACATTAGGACAAGCTCCCTTCAGGAGTCACTCTCACTCAGTGCCTCCTCCATCCATTCTTTTTTTTTAATAGTCAAATCCACAAACATAGCAAGAGATTTTATTTCATTTTTAATAACATTCTTTTTCTCTTTAGTTTTTTTTTATATGTTACAATAAAAAAATATGAGGTCCCCATATACCCCCCACCCCCCTCACCCCACTCCTCCCACTTCAACAACCTCTTTCATCATCATGGGACATTCATTGCGTTTGGTGAATACATTTTGGAGCACTGCTGCACCACATGGATAGTGGTTTACATTGTAGTTTACACTGTCCCCCAGTCCATCCAGTGGGCCATGGCAGGACATACAATGTCCAGCATCTCTCCCTGCAGTACCACACAGGACTCATCAATTCTTTTGTTTCCTGTTTCTTCCATTCCCACCTGGCCTTAGGCATCCAGTATCTGAATTTACTTCTCCATCTAGGACCCTTGTGGAAGTATGGTATCCCTTCTGTGGAGGTGCCATGCGTCATTTCAGGAAACTTCCACAGTGGAGCAGATAACATATTTCAATGAATTCAAGACACCTTCCATTGTAAGAAAACCACAATTTTAGGGATTTCTAAAGAGGAAAAAGAAAGCTTTATCAGTTACACTGATGACTGAATGTTTCTTATGACATATTTTTTAAAATTTTATACTTAAAGCTCCATGATTAAAATTTATTTAGTGCTATGCCACATTTGCGCATACATAAAACAGAAAACATATAGGCAAAATAAATTATGTAAGGGGGTTGTATTAGTCAGCCAAAGTGGTGCCAATGCAAAATACCAGAAATGTGTTGGTTTTTATAAAGGGTATTTATTTGGGGTAGGAGCTTACAGATACCAGTCCATAAAGCATAACTTACTTCTCTCACCAAAGTCTATTTCCACGTGTTGGAGCAAGATGGCTGCCGACATCTGCAAGGGTTCAGGCTTCCTGGGCTCCTCTCTTCCAGGGTCTGGCTTCTCTCTGGGTTCAAGGTTCCTTTCTTTCCAGGGCTTGCTTCTTCCTGGGACTGGCTTCTCTTTCCTCTGTGAGCTTACTCTCTGGGTCTCCAGCTTAAGGCTTCAGCATCAAACTCCAACATCAAACTCCAACATTAAGAACCCCTAACTCTGTCCTTTGGCATGCCTTTTATCTGTGAGACCCTACCCACCAAAGGGTGGTGACTCAACGCCCTACTGGCACAAGAGATTTACATGATTACTTAATCAAGGGAATCTTTGAATCCAATATAATTCAATATGCCCAGAGGAAAAGATCAGTTTACAAACATAATCCAATATTTCTTTTTGGAATTCATCAGTTATATCAAACTGCTACAGGGGTTCCTAAAATGCTTTCATAGTCAGAGAAGTCTCGTATTCATTGACATTCATGTCTTCTGACATTCTGGGATAATGTTCCATTTCATTAGGAATGTTGATGACGCGGCATTCTATTTGTGGGTTTTCAACTTTATATGGAAATATACGTACAGAAAAGTGCACAAATCATTCATATTCACCTTGATGAAGTACCACAAGTGAACACACTTGCACATGCACTTGACCACTGCTAGCCGATACCTTCATCTCTACCCCAGCTGCCCTTCTCTCCAGGATAGTTGAGGCTGTTTTTGAAATTTTTAAAAATAGCATCATAGAACATTTATTCTTTTGCAACAGGCTGCTTTTCCTTAACTTCATGTTTGTGAGATTCATCAGTGTCATATGTCACATGGTTAGACAGTTTTGTTGCTATGTGGTGTTCTATTACAGAACAATACTGTCGTTTATTGATCAGTTCTACCACTGATACACATCTGACTTGTTTTCCAGCTTGGGTTATTATAAATCAGGAGGCTGAGTTCATTTTTGAACATATCTTTTGGGTATATAAAGAAAAGTTAAGGGCGGCGGACTTGGCCCAGTGGTTAGGGCGTCTGTCTACCACATGGGAGGTCCGCGGTTCAAACCCGGGGCCTCCTTGACCCGTGTGGAGCTGGCCCACGCGCAGTGCTGATGCACACAAGGAGTGCCCTGTCACGCAGGGGTGTCCCCGCGCAGGGGAGCCCCACGCGCAAGGAGTGCGCCCCATAAGGAGAGCTGCCCAGTGCAAAACAAAGTGCAGCCTGCCCAAGAATGGCACCACACACACGGAGAGCTGACACAACAAGATGATGCACCAAAAAGAAACACAGATTCCCGTGCCACTGACAACAGAAGCGGACAAAAGAAGACGCAGCAAATAGACACGGAGAGAGCAGACAACGGGGCGGTGGGCGGGGTGGGAAGGGGAGAGAAATAAATAAATAAATAAATCTTTTTAAAAAAGAAAAGTTAAATTGATGGGTCTTACGGTAAGTGTATGTTCAGCTTCAGAGGATAATACATATATTTTGCAAACAGTACATATTAACTTACACTCCCATCAGCAGTGTGTTTTCCCAAAGATGTTCCACATCAAAGCTATCAAAGATGGCAGACACTAGCCGCATGTGGTTATCTGAATCAAAGTTAGATAACATTGAAAATTAGAAATGCAGCCCCTCAGTCCTCATAACGACACTTCAAGTACGCAGTGGGCTTATGTAGCTAGTGGCTACCATACTGGAAAACACTGACCAGAACATTTCCATCATCACAAAGGGTCCTACTGAAAAGCACTGTTCTACATCCTTGCAACACCATTTTACATCTCTCTAAATTTAGAAATTTCGTTGAGTGTGTGTTGGTATCATGTAGAAGGTTTTTTAAAAAACTTTTTACCTTGAAATACATTCAAACTTACAAAACAGCTAAAAAATAAAACAAACCTCATACAGAGAACTCCGAAATGCCAATAACAATCCCATCCATCAGCTATCTAGATCCAACAATTTTAACATTTTGTTACACTTGCCCTTCCTTGCTTCCTTCCTTTCTTCCTTCCTTTTTCCTTCCTTGCTTCCTTTCTTTCTTTCTTCCTTCTTCCTTTCTACAACCATCTATTCATCCATCCATCTCTCTGTCCATGTATCTATTAATCAATCCATTATCTGAACACTTGAATGTAGGTTGTAAACATCGTGCCCCTTGACCACTTAATACCGACATGTATTAATACGTTTCCTAAGAACAAAGATATTCTCTTGTGTCACCACCTTAAGAGCAGTTATCAAGTCCAAGAAATTTGGATATTAGGTGTACATTCTACCTTCCAATTTTTTCATATTCCCAAAAATGTCCCTTTGAGATTTTTCTCTTCCCTTGCTAGATACCATCTAGTATCAGGTATTGCATTTAGTTGTTCTTTGTCTCTTTAGTTGCTCTTTCTTTGTTAATTATGGAACCATATATACAACATAAACTTTCCCATCTCAACCACTTCAAGCCTACCTATTCAATGGAATTAATTACGTCTTCAATATTATGGTAACTTCAACAACTAAAGCCCCCATCTCTCCAAATAGAAACCCTACATCCATTACACATTAGTTTCCCATTTCCCCTTCCCCCCCTGCCCCAGGCAACCTGTCCTCTAATTTGTCTCTCTGAGCTTGCATTGTCTCTGCCATTTGCTTTGTAGTTATCATGGGGCTTCAATATCCACCCTCTTTAACGTATGATATATCTGTCTTTTCCTATCAACAGGGCATGCTAACCATTTGATGAGAAAACACTTATGGCACAAACAAGAAAAAGGTAAATAGATCCCTGCCTCACACGCTACTCCAAATAAATCTCTGCCAGATGAAAACGCTCATTTAGAAAAAATATATAATGCAAGTATCAGAGAATAGAGATGAATGTTGATATCATTTTTGCATGTGGAAAGACTTTCTAAGATTGAGTCCAAATATAGGGGACAGAAGGAGAAGCTTCCAAGTCCTGCTGCTTGGACAAGCCCAGTGCCCCTGCCCACCTCCCCTCCCCAGGTGCTCCTCTCCCTACGTACCACCTCACCTCAAGTGCTTCCCAGTCAACCATCAGATGGCAGGAAACGTCATTTCTTGCCCACCTTTACCGACTTCATGGATCTGATCATCCTGGGAAATATTTTCATCATCACCTCTGATCATACTTCATAGCCTTACTAAAATTGATAAGCACTTATTTATTTCTGTCATGTTTTCATTAACATCTTCCTTTCCTACAAAACATTAAGACCCCCAGGAAATAAAGTCTGTTTTCCTCAAAATTATTAAGGCAGCATTACTGGGCCTTGCCGAAAGACAGGGGGTAAAAATACTCGTTCGATAAAAAAAAAAAAACCTATACATATAACATTCAAATAGAAAGCTTCTAGATAACATACAGGAAATGTACATGACAAATAGGCAGCAAATAGCTTTAAATGCATATGTTTACATATAATGGTCTTTATAAAGAGCTCTCTGTATAAAGAACTCTTAAAACATACAAAATACAGCAAAATAAAATACAACCTATACAAAACTATCTACAAACCACAAATACAGGGTCCATAAAATATGAAAACAAATTTAAATTCACTAATGAAAAAAATGATTTCATTTGAAAGTACATGAAATTTTCCATGACTAGGTTGACAAATATAATAATGAATAATGGACAATATGGCAAAGGGGAAAAGGGGTCTCTTAGACATTTTGAATAAATGTGTATAAACTTTCTGGTAGGCAGTTTGGAAATAGGTAATAAAAGCCTTAAAATGAGACTAAAATTTGTCTCTGTAAACGTAATTTTAGATATTTATCCAAAAGTAAAATAGCACTAATTGGTAAAGAATTAATCCCAGAGATATTTCTGTTATAAAAAATATTAGAACAGATTTATTCTCCAATGATAGGTGTTGGTTAATTAATTATGGCACATCCATAAAGAAAATACTTAATTATGAACATGGATAAAATCATAACCTATTGTTTAGTGACTGGGAAAAAATGCACAACACTTAGATAATGTTGGCAGTTCTCACCTCTAGTGTGGTAGGTAGAATAGTCATAGAATTTTTCTGAAAACTGGTTAATCAGCATTTTTCAAATTCTTTCTCTCTATATATAATATAATGTAATACAATGCAATACAGTACAATGCAATGCAATATAATATATTACTTTTCTGTCAGTTCCATTGTACTGTCTTCATAGGTCTGGAACTGGGCTGACTAATGAGATAGCTGCTAGTGGAAATTCCAGTCAATTAAAATGAAATGACATTAAATATTCAGTTCACCATTCACACCAGCCCCATATAAAGTTCTTAATAGGCACACGTGGTCATTGGCTACGTATTGGACAGTGAAGATAGAGAACATTTTCATCATCTCAGAAAGTCCAATTTGGACCGTCCTAGAATATTAACAAAAAGGCTACCATCTCCTAGAAATTCCCTCAGCCCACTTTCTCTTTCTCCTTATGAAAGGTATCTGCTATCCTGAATTTTGTATATAAATGCTTGTCTTTTTTGTATGAGTTTTAATCCATATATTTCAATTGTTGCCTAAACAGTGTAGTGTTTAGTTTTATTTAACAGACTTCATTGAAATATAAAGCACATACCGTACAATTCACCCACAGAAAATGCACAACATAATATTCACAGAGTTGTGTATCTATCACCAAGATCAATTTTAAAACATTTTCATTACCCCAAAAAGAAACCCTGAACCCCTTAGCTGTCATCTCCCCATCTCTCCATCCCACACAGACCCTGGCAGCCACTAATTTGCATTTGGTCTCTATGGATTTGCCTATTCTGGACATGTCATATAAATGGAATCATATACTGCATGGTCTTTTGTGTCTGACTTCTTGCATTTAGCATCGTATTCTCAAGGTTCATCCGTCTTGTAGCATGTGTTAGAACTTCTTTTCTTGTAATGGTCAAATAATAGCTCATTGTACGGACAGATCACTTTTTATTCATCCGTAATTTTCAGTCTCATATGTTTGAAACTTTTGCTTTATAAACTCAATAATATATTAATAAGGTGCCTTTAGATTGTTTTATGTTCCATGTTCATATTCATTTTTGTATAATATTTCATTAGGTGACTATATCCAAAATATACCTTTATACACTTTTTTTTCTTCCATCCTTGAGATGGCTCCCTCATCTTTCTGCTCACTGTGTCTGCTTTTTGTCTGCTCATTGTCTCTGCTTGTTTTGTCTGCTTATTGTGGCTGCTTGTTTGTCAGCTCATTGCATTGCCTTGTTGCATCTGGTCATCTTTAGGAGACACTGGGATCAGAACCCAGGAACTATCATGTGGGAAATAGGTGCCCAACTTCTTGAGCCACATCCATTCCCTTTATACATCTTTTAAATGTATCATTTCTGCTGATCATTACACTCTTGTAAAAGATGTAAATATTTAGTCACTTAAGTATATCAACCCCTTCATTATTCTTCTTCAGATTTGTTTTATATATTTTGCCTATTGTTTTGTTGAAATTAGAAATATATAAGCCATACCTAATAAAAGAAAACAAGCTAATAAACCAAGCCTCCCACCTCAGCACTTGCACTTATGAACCTTATTCCTATAATAATGAATCTAAGCCTAATTATAATTATTGTCTAAGAGTTACTTCTCTGAGCATCAGGGAGTCATGTTGCTTCTCTAAGCCATAATCTGCAAATAAACTCACTACCTTCCTCCCAACGTGGGATATGACTCCCAGGGATGAGCCTCCCTGGCACACAGGAATTATTATCATGCATTAAGCAGGACTGCATTTGGAGAAAGACCTTGATCAAAAGGGGAAAAGAGTATATAAAATAGAGGGTTGTTTGTGGGGTTTTTTTGCCTACTTAGATTTCAAAGTGAGTTGAGAAGTCATTCCAGAGGTCAAACTTATACAGGTCTCAGCCAGATTTCACAAACTGCCACAGTACATAAAGCCACAATCAAAAGTGTTCCTGAGGACCCCAGGGACATCTGGAAACATAGGCAAGCTATGGGGCCACATGAAATCAGTACTTTCTCCATGAGCTTTATCTGGGACTAGAAAGTTATTTCCCCAATATAATATAATTATACTCATTTATAAATCCCCTAATTATGATTTTTCTACTTCTTTTATTTGAACCTGTAATTTTCAAACTCACCTGCTAAGTATATTTCTTAGAGATTGAAAACTTTTGGATTGTTCCTATGCCAGCTGAGCCCCCAAACCCAGCAGATAATACAGTTAACTCCTACTCTCCACTTCCTTGGGCCTGCCCTGGACAACTAACAAAACAATGATGATGGACCAGCCCCACCCCAAAGCAAGGAGTACCTTCAACCACAAGCAAAACCATTCCATTCCTCTGCCCCATTATATCTATCCCTCCTCAGCCTGAAGCAGTCAGAGTGGGCATCCTCTCAAATCCCTCAATTGAGGAATAAACAAAAATAAGGGGGCGTATAACCACTGACTAAGTAGATTTATTTTTATTGTAGTTATTATCTTGTGTTAACTGACTTGCAACATTGATATAAAAAATAATTTTTTAATTGAAAAAAAATTCCAAGGGAAAGCATTATTTCTTTCCCCCTAATATTTTTATGTCTGCCAATAAATCTTAAAATTTCACTTATACAGGTCATGTACAATTTTGATATTTTTCAAGGTGCTTTCATTTTCTGTTACTATTGTTAATGGGGAAATGTTTATATTTTATTCTCTTTCCCCCTGTTCAGCTATTCCAGATGTATATGCAGGGGATGTTTATGTAAATCTTGGAAGCAAAGAGTAAAATGCAACATGAAAATCTTACTTTACGATGTAGGATTATGAAGAATTAGTCTTTTAAACTTTTATTTTTTTCCTTTGTAACTGGCAGGCATTCTGGCATATTGGTATATTATTATATTTCTACCCTTCATGCTTATTGATAAGGAAGAATGAACAAAATAACAGAGTTGCTCAAATCATGAAAATAACTGTATTTCCAGTTAATTTTCTTGGTGAACTGAATCTTATAATGAGATAATGTATGTGAAATGGTTTTGAGAATTGAAAAACAACAGAAAATTGTAACAGCAGAACGATCTTGCCCTGGCAAATATATTTTAAGCAATAGCATAACTTTTCATGTATCTTCACAATATACTTCAACAGAAATTATTCCAAATAACTTTCTGTAATTGAAATATTTGCTCCCTTACTGCAAAGGGAGAAAATAGAAATAGAAATAGAGAAACTATTTCCCTAAGCATACATACTGAGTAGAAGAACTGATTAAAAGTGGAGCACAGAGCCAGTGAAATGAACATCCTTTTGGGACAAATGAATGTGGGAGCTTACCAGTATTAAACATTTGATTAAACAAAATATTCTGATATATACCTGCACAAACCATAACATTCTTTTCCTTTTCAATATCCATTGTTAGAATGTGTTCTCTAATACCTTTTTAAAAATAAATGCCAGTACAGCATGGAGTATGAATTTGCTGAGTGAATTTATTTAAATTAGGGATTGATACACCTCTTTAAAAAATCTAAACCTATGTGTCAGTAAAATGAAAGCATCTAAAACCCTATGAATTACATTTGTGATTCATTTGTATTTGTAGGTAAAAATAATTTATCAGCTGTAATATATAGAATAAGACTGCTCTTCCCCCTCCCCTATGGATAGCTATACATTAATAAGCATTTATTTATTCTACAGTGAATTTAAGTCAAGAGGATACATAGATTCCTTACACACCTTCTTCCTCCAGGACTTGATATCTTGAAAAACAATGAAATTAAGCATTTATAATGAAAATCACGAAAAACCCAACTTACTACTTAAAATTCAGTGCTAGTTTGCCTTATTGCGAGTAGAAGAAAGTCAGAATGTCCACCAAGACCCGTCCAGAACACTCCATCACCTTGATGAATCATTCCTGAATTGATGGCTTACCTGATTCCCATAGTCCATAAACAAAGTCTCTATATAGGCATTGCATGTGAAACCCACTTGCTAGTCTTTGACTTTTTGTCTTTTGGCTCCTCAATATCTTCATCGGTCTACCATGTTGTGTTTTAAAAGACATACCATAAAGGAAGCCCCCGGGCAATAAACTCTCTTTATTGCTCTCATGTGCCCAAATCACAGCCTCTGTATCTGCTGAACTGGATTGAGCAGCCAGAAATAAACTTCCCTATCAAACGTAGAGCCAGAAAACCCGGACCTGCCCTCTCTCCTTTGTGCGACATGGATCCTGAATCCTTTAGCTCACATGAATCAAGACTTGCTCATGGAGAAGGTATGGGCCAGCTCAAATAAAATGATAGCAAGAACTACCCATCAACTGATAAGTCTTCTTATTTAAAAACTCCAAATTCTCAAAAATGTCAGGTAGTCAAGACATCTCTGAGAAACCCAGTAATTCTAGGTTTCTTATACCATGTTTCCTACCAAATTTCCCAACCCTAAGTCCAAGGCTATCTGCAGGTTGGAGATGGGGTTGAGATTATATGAGGGGTAATCAAGTTTAGATTATATGGGGCATAATTATATGCTTCCCTTGCTCTGT
Source organism: Dasypus novemcinctus (assembly GCF_030445035.2). Taxonomy (NCBI): domain Eukaryota; kingdom Metazoa; phylum Chordata; class Mammalia; order Cingulata; family Dasypodidae; genus Dasypus; species Dasypus novemcinctus. The sequence continues at coordinate 6,452,394 of NC_092216.1, read as the reverse complement.
CAGGAAGGGACTTTGCCTGGCAATATCCTATTTTAATCATTTTCTAATGTTGAATGACAAGTCCGAGATGAGTTGTACTTTACAGCATTTTACTCAGGACACGAGATTGCTACAGCAAGGAAACTTGTAACTTGTGAAAGTGAACACAGCTTTGAGGCCAGGGAGTTTGCAAGTAGTTCTATGATTGGAAAGAAGGAAAGTGGCTCAGTTCATTGATTGGAGCAGGGACCTACTACTCTTATAGGAGTAGCTTAAATGTAAGTGGGTCTTTATTTTTAATTCAGCCAGGTATGGTTAACTAGAGGCTTAGTAGGCTTTTCTGGTTGAGCATCTTGGTAGGGACTTTCTGAAGATGTTTGTCATGGCTTAGTTCAGGGAATTGAAGTTATGTGTTGGTTCTGAGAAAACCCAAGAGATATTTTAAAATTAGATTTATGTATATTTAAACATAAATATTTAATTATATTATCAATGGTCCCCTTTTGGTCATTCCCTAGATTACGAGAGTTTGACTATACTGTTAGTCTCTCATTCGCCATTAGTTGCTTCTTGTTTCTCATGAATTTCCCATAGCTCTAAAGCTCCCAAAACTCTGTAGAGTCATTTTAATATTACATTCAGAAGTTTTAGTGTCATTTGTTGGCTTAATGGCTGTGCAGTCGCCGTTAAGACTCAAGAGACCAGACAACAAATGAGGGGTATGAGCATTATGACTGAAAAAATGCATGCACTTCTCTTAGGATATTTCTGAGCCAAGATGTCTGGGAACTCAAACCAATATTTGAAAAAAAGCCCCATATGCCCAGGGAAGCAGGTTTTTTCTTAATCAGATATGTAGACTGTCCCACTTGTCCAGTTTCATTTATCCAAGCATAACACATTTGTATTAGTGGCAATTATGTGAGAAAACCTAGGATGCCCTTTGAACAAGAAGGTGGAGAGTTCTTGTTAGGAGAACCATGTAATATAAAAGGAGAAAAACAGAAGGGGGGAGCAGATGTAGCTTGGCAGCTGAGCACATGTTTCTCATGCACGAGGTCCTGGGTTCAATCACTGGTGCCTCCTAAAAAAATAAATTAAATTTAAGAGAGAAGGGCAGGGAGTCATTTAGAATTGGGTCCAAGGATTTCCTGAGGGCACTAGAAGATAAGAAGAAGATAAAGGGTTTGGACTTCTTGTAGGGGTCACTTGTTTATTCTCTTGATCTTGGGTTAGCTGTTGACATCAGATATCATCTGCCTCGGGGATCCCAGGGTCAATTTGGTCCTGAAATAGGAATGACCACCTAAGATCTTGGAGCATGTTTTAGTTGACCCATGTGGATCCAGGGGTTAGCTCCTTGCAGTTTTTACAGCTTGGTGGTGATCAGTAAGACTTGATAGAGTCCATTTTATCTAGATTTTAAAGCAGTCTTGCATTCATATTTCTTTCAGGGTATCAAGTCTCTGGGTGGATGATCATGTAGGGTTTGCTGTGGAGGAATTTCAGAAGAGGAAGCCTGAATGTATGAATGGCGAAACTGGGTATATGGAATGAGTTCTTTATAAAAACCTACAATTTTCTATTGTAATGGTCTGAAGTCTGGTATAGCATGAGCAATAATGAATCTCATGGGCCTTCCCATGATGATTTTATAGGAGATAGACATACTTTCCCGATGGGTTAGATATTATTGCCATCAAGACTAAGGGAAGAGGGAAGCAGATTTGGCCCAATGGATAGGGCATCCACTTACCACATGGGAGGTCCAGGGTTCAAAACCAGGGCCTCCTGACCCATGTGGTGAGCTGGCCCACACACAGTGCTGATTAGCACAAGGAGTGCCGTGCCACTCAGGGTGTTCCCCATGTAGGGGAGCCTCACGCGCAAGGAGTGGGCCCCGTAAGGAGAGCTGCCCAGCGTGAACAAAGTGCAGCCTTCCCAGGAGTGGCGTTGCACACAGGGAGAGCTGATGCAGCAAGATGATGCAACAAAACGCGACACAGATTCCTGGTGCCGCTAATAAGGATAGAAGCAGTCACAGAAGAACACACAGCGAATGGACACAGAGAGCAGACAATGGGGGGAAGGAGAGAGAAATAAATAAAAAATAAATCTTAAAAAAAAAAGACCAAGGGAAGATCCCTAGGCCAAGAAAGAGAGGGGTTTTGATAATTTAGCTAATTTACATGTTTTTTTCTTTTTCCAAAAATTTTCCTTTTTGCTTGAGGATGATAAGGGCAGTGAAGTTTTGGCTGACGGGAAAGAACTTGCAAAGTTCCTTGACTACAGTTGGAGTAAAACGGGTGCTTCTATCACGTGAGAGAACAGCAGGGATTTCCTAGGTAGATAAAACAAAGTCTAATCATTTTTGTTTTGTTGTGGTGTGCTGTGTTTTTCAGCTACTGTGAGGCCAATAGCCTTGCGACAAAGAAAAGCCTTTCTCTATCTAGAAAACAGACCTATGGTAACTAGGACATATTTCTATCCCATAAAAGGGGTAGCTCTAGAAAGTGCATTTGAAAATGTTTAAAGGTCCTGGCAGTCAGACTCTATGACCTTGACCCACCTTTACATTATTGCCAGGATTATGCAGCTGCCAGGACCTTCCTGCTTATTTAAAGTCTCTTTTTTGTTGAAGGTGAAGTTCTGACCTGTAGCCAATTGCAAGCACTTTTAGGGAAGCATTAGAGTGAACCAGTATAACTGACAATGGAATTTGGTTGTTCCCGTGACATGCAACGTTTTCCAAGAATAACTGAAATTACAGATCATGCTATGCTGTTGTTTAATGCCACTGACAAATTGCTAGGAATTTTATGCAATTTCTGAAATATTTATGCCAGTAGCATTTTATCTGTATAATAACCATCGGAAGGTTAGAAAATCCTTTGATTACACTTTCCATGCAATTCATAATACATCAAATATAGCTTATTACTTCTAGCACCTCTTTTTTATAAGGTGAAAGAGCAAATCCTTTGTGATTTATTTTTTCAGGGGCCTGCTGGAAAAATCTCAAAGAAGGTTCGCCATTTAGAAGACATCATTTAGAATTTGATATTGGGAGGCAAAATGTCAAAAGTTGTCAGGTTTGAACACTTGGTTAAATATGATCAAAGGTCACTGTGAAACAATACCTGGCTTTTTATTTAACCAAAGTGACAAAAAAGATGTTTAAAATAAAGAGAGAGGAGACAAAATGACTGTAAAAAAATTTTTTTAAAAACCTTGTTCTTTTAAAAGGGAGAAAAATTGTTCTTTTAAATAATAAAGAACGAGTTCAATATAAAGCACAAGGAGTTAATCTAAGGCACAAGCTCTTTGCCTTTTAATCAGAATACTCATAGTTAAGAGAAACTCTTACAACCTCTAAGATCAGACCCATAATCCACAAATATTTTGTTATTTTAAAAGAGGGAAAACCAAATTATAGTTTTGCATGAATATATTATATGATATAAAATCTCCTAAAACAAACAAACAAACAAACAAACAAAAACTCTTATAAACCTACAAATCTTAGCTTGCTTTGACCACAAGTAAAATTCCTTTCCATGAACTTTTTACTACTTTCCACATTTATTCAGGTTTCGTCCTACTCTTTCTTTCTTCTCGTTCTGGAATAATTAGTTATTTTGTTTTAGGACAAAATTGCTTTTTCCCCTTAAAAACATATCTCCTTGGAGGAATTACATGCTTTACTAATATGTGTCAAAAAATTGACTAAAAAATATCTTCTATTCCTTGGAAACTGTCTTTGTTCAGATATATTATACAACATAACGAGTGTTGTTGAGTGTAATAACTGAATTTGCTTGAACTAAATTTACATTTTTATCTCAAATATATAGTATTAATAGATGTAATGTTAGCTTATTTGACCAGTAAACTTGTATAAATTTAGAAAGAACACACACAAAATATAATGAAATTGTATGCTTGTTTTGTATTTAACACTGATAACTCAAAAGACACAGCTGTTTTTATTAAACCTTGGCACTGGAAGTATTACAGGTTTAATTTTTTTAAATTCTTGAGAGTCAAAAAGTTTTGAATTTATCTAAGTTCTTATTTGTCTTCACGCCAGTTTGAACAGATATACTTTAAGAATTTTTTTATTAGAGAAGTTTGTAGGTATATAGAAAATTATTCATAAAACACAATTCCCATGTATCACTCTATTGTTAATACCTTGCCTCCATATGGTAAATTTGTTCCAATTCATGGAAGAACATTTTTGTTATTGTACTATTAACTAGAGTCCATCATTTATTATAGTGTTCACTGTTTGCATTTTACAGTCCTATGGCTTTTATTTTTATTTTTAAAGCTTTTATTCCAGTAACATTTATATACAACTTTTTAAACCACATTCAAATATATAATTCAGCGCTGTTCTTTTAAGGTTTTTTTGTTTGTTTTTTTTTGCACACTTGCCATCTGCTCTCTATGTCTGTTTGTTGTGTGCTCAACTTCTTTTTAGGAGGCACCGGGAACCAAACCTGGGACCTCCTTTGTGGAGGCAGGCACCTAATGGCTTGAGCCACCTCCACTCCTTGCTAGTTGTGTTTCCTTGTTGTGTCTCTTCATTGAGTAATCTCATTGTGTCCTCTTCTTGCATCAACTTGCCACACAAGCTGATTACATCAGCTCACTGGATTGCTTGTTTTCCTCAGGAGGCAAAAGGAATCAAACTCCGGACCTCCCATGTGGTAGGCAGGCACCTAACTGCTTCCCTTGTTTACGGATTTTATAAATTAATTTGGTAGTACTATCCATAGCTAAGAAAATATCATATATATGACATATATACATAAACATGTAGACAGACACTAATTAAGGAATTGTAGCTTAAAATTTTCAGCCGTGGGTCAAACTGACACAGAAACACAAAAAGACAAAACACAGAGATTTAAAACTGCCTAGTTTATATAAAAGAACTGGCTTTCTGTTCTTGCCCCATTTTTTATATTTTTACATATTGTCAGAATTGTATTCCTAGCAGATGGGACAAGCTGAGGTCACCTGTTCAAAACGAAGGCAAAAGTCTCCCCAATATTTGCAAAGGAGACTTTTAAGATTTTTTTGTTTTGGCCCTATCTATTATCTTATGGAAGATTTGCCCTATTTTTTAGGTCTTTTTTAACCCTCAGATTTACTGTGGAAAGATAGATCCTGTAGGGCAGGGGTTCTTCACCTTTTTTTTTCTCATGGACCCCTTTGCCAGTCAGGTAAAAACCACAGACCCCTTCTCAGAATGTAGTGGCAGAGAGTTTTATGACTCTCAGCTTTGGCGGTCAGAACACGTAAGATAGTAAGTTGATTTTTTTCAGGTCAAGCTCACAGACTCCCTGAAATCTTTCCATGTGGACCCCTGATTAAGAAACCCTGTTGGGTCAGTCCAAGGAGCTAATCAAAAACAATGATCCGCAATCAGCTTGCACCCCCCAACCACTCCCGGGTCTTGGGAAAGTGGGTTTTTACGTCCCTTTCTGTCCCCAGTGAGCTGAGCAGGCGCCCTATGCTGGCTAGCTGCCAGAGCATGGCCTGGGCACTGGTAAGCGCCAGGCGGAAAGAGCTGTTTTCCAGTGTTTACCATAATTTACCAGACTCTTTCTCTCTCCCCTGGATGCTCTGCAGTGTTTCACTTGATTCCAGAGTTTGGAAATGGCTAATTCAGACAGTTCCTGCAGTATAATCGTTGTCCTGGTGAAGAGGCTGGAGCTTCCATTCCGCCATCTTCCCACCAGCAGGGCTTTATTTGTAATTGGGCCGGATATGCTTACCTAAGGCTTAATTCCTTTTTTTGGCATTGGACATCAAGAGATTTGTCACATAACTTTATGCTAGGTTGTGGAATTTAAACCTAGAGGCTATTTTGATTAAACTTACCCCTAATGACTTACCCCCTTTTCCCGATGACCACTATGCTTGCCATTTTCCTGATGACTTTGGGCTTTGTGAAATCCCCACCTTTTTCGTTCCAATTCATGGGTGACAAAGCACCTCTTGGTGAAGTCTCCGTCCTCAGAGAGCTCGCCATCTGGTGCGAGAGGCAGACAGATGAGAAAATGCTAAATTAAAACCCAATGAGCGCCGTGATAGAGGATGCCACACCAAACTGGTGGATTCAACACCCAAGTTGGACTTGGCTTTCTAAAGAATGGAAGAAAGACCTTTTGGAGCAGAGCAAACAGTGTGGACAGAAGCATGACAAAAGAAACAGCATGGCTGAGTTTGGAAATGGGCTTGGTTTGGAAAAGGCTGGAACCTATATTGAATATTGGGCAGGACTGGTGAGCTCATTTAGAAGTGTGAGTTTTATCCTGAAGGCACCAGGAGGTCATCCTAGGAAAAAGAAAATATCAGTTAATTTTACTTCTCTGCTCAAAACAATGGAGGGTTTCCCATCCTTCTCATCTCCAGAGTTCAGGGCGCTGGGTATACCGTCTCCCCACGTCCGTGCACCTGCAGTCTCTTCTAGCTGGAAAGGTGATTTGTTTCATCTGTTTCAACCTTCCCAGGGAAGCTTCCCATTCAACACCCCTGTATTAATCAGACAAAGGGGTGCTGATGCAAAGTACCAGAACTCTGTTGACTTTCATAAAGGGTATTTATTTGGGGTAGAAGCTTACAGTTACAAGGCCAAAAAGCATAAGTTACTTCCTTCACCGAAGTCTGTTTCCACATGTTGGAGCAAGATGGCTGCCAACATCTGCAAGGGTTCAGGCTTCCTGGGTTCCTCCCTTCCTGGGGCTTGTTTCTCTTTGGGCTCAACTGCTCTGCTCTCCCCACAAAGTCAGCTGTGGACTCTCAGGCAAATGGCTTGTCTCTCTTCCCGGGGTCCCTGCCCTATCTAAGTGAGCCTTCTCTTTGCTCCTCTGTATCCTAACTTCCTGGGCTCCAGCCTCCAAAACTCCAACTAACTCCTGTGCCTTGTCATTTTCTCTGTGTGTCCCCCGCCCTCACCAAGGGGGCCAGGAGGCAATGTCCTACTGACATGGCCCAATCAAGTAAAAGTAAAGCTTCTGAATCCAATATAATCTAATATGTCCTGAGGAACAGACCAGTTTGCAAACATAATCCAATATCTACTTTTGGAATTCATAAGCAATATCAAACTGCCACGACCCTGTACATCTGGCATAGGCTTCCTACCTTCTCTGCTTCGTTTTATTGACCTACCAAAATACTCTTATCATACTCTATTTTGCAAGTATGTTTTCTTATTCCTTTTTGGGTCCTCGGTAGGGCAGATGAGATGAGGTGGGATCTATGCACAAATGGGTGGATTGGCCTCAGATAGGAGCTCAGACCTGATTTCCTCGTCAACAGGGCTATATATTTTCTACTTTCTCAGACTTGAGAAAATAATAATGTGAATATTTTTTTAACATGGATTGATTTTGCCTTCCATCTAAAAAGGAAATAGTTTTATTACAAAACTGAAAAATATGGAAAAGTAAATACATTTATAATAATTTTGCCTCTGATATTTCTGAATCCCAAAGATGAACACTGTTTAACATTTCATTCCATGTATAAATAATTCATATGCATGCTCATGTTATATATATGACACATACAATTAATAAAATGTTTATGCATTTACGATCATACTGTACATAATTTTGCATCCTGCTTTTAAAATGTGATACTATATTTTCAACAATTTCCAGTGCCATGTATATTTTCAATCGGAATTTTAATGGTTTAATATTACTGCAGAAGTTATTCAACTGACTTTGTGTTGTTGCACATTTGGACTTGTTTCTAATTTTCACTATTATAAATAAAACTGTAATGAATGTCCTCATGCATAAATCTCTCTATAAATCTGATTATTTCCTTGGGATAAATTCCAAGCAATGGAGTTCTGATAGTTTTTAAATTGTATTGTTTCTTTTCCTGAATCTATGCCAGACTCAACTATAACTCAGCCCCAATAACCACATGCTATTTCATTTTCTCAATATTTTTAGATATGCCTGAGGAATTTAGAGTAACTGGTCATTTTCAGTAGTTAAAATGTTTTCTTTCAATTTAATAACTCAAACTCAACATTCATTCAATTTACCAAACAATGCATCACATTTATTTCTGCATTATTTAAGCATCATTTATCAGTAAACAAGTTTCCAATTTAAATGGTTAGGCACATTGATGAAATATTTAGAATTCTTCCCTTTGGAAATATGCATTTATATTGTCATCAGCAGTGATCAATAGTTGTCTTAATTGCTTGATTTTCTAACAGAAAACATTGGTGCTTACATGACTATTAAGTAACTCAAATCAATCTTAATTATTTCTTTTGGACTAATCATGTCAGTTGTTAAGACCTTAAATTGGAAAAAAATGAATGCGCCTGGAAGGTGAGTCCTTTTTCTCCCAAATGTGACATCAAGACTTCACCAAAACTATAGAATGTCCATCAACATTTATTGACTATCTGATGCACTTTGAGCTCAGTGGTAAATGCCAAGAATTCTTAATGCTAACACAAGTTCTAAATATTCATGAGAAACATATGAAAAATATAATGAAAAACACCATTCAATAAAAACAACTATGTAAAGAAATGATTTGAAAATGCTAGGATAGACACATTTTATATCAAATCTAAATTTGGAAATGACAGTAATTTGGAAATAAATCTGAAATGAACAGTCAGGGAAGAGTTTTAAAAGTAGTTGGCACTTCTTCAATATAGACTCATTTATTTACCTTCAAAGAGGAATCTTTTTTCTAATGTGCTGTGCCCAGAATGGCAAATTGTAAAGTTAATTCTGCTCAAAATAAGGCTATTGGATTTTTAACCAACGACTTTATTAGGATCAAATTCACATAACATACAATTCGCCCATTATCTTTGTGCAACTCAATGGTTTTTTAGTATTTCATAGATATGTTCAATCATCACCATGATCAATTTTAGAACTCTTTCATCACTGGCCCCCCAAAACCCAAACCCTTTAGTTCTCATCATCTTATCCCCCTAAGCCTCCCTCCCAGCCCTAAGCAGCCAGGAATCTACTTTCTGTCCCTATGCATTTGTTATTCTGCACATTCCCTATTAAAAGAGTCATATTAAAAATAGTTTTTAATGACTGCCTTCTTTCTAGGCATAATGATTTCAGCGTTCATTCCATTGTATGGATACACCAATTATATTTAGCTGTTGATCAGTTAAGAAGCATCCAAGTTATTTCTATCTTTTGGCTATTGTATATAGTGCTACCATGAACATTTGTGTATAAGTATTTGTTTGAACACCAATTTTCAATTCTTTGGGGTATATACCTAAAAGTGGAATTACATGTCCTACGGCAATTCTACATTTAAATTTTTGATGAACGAACAAACTGTTTTCCACAACAGCTGCACCATTTTACATTCCCACTGTGTAGGAGGGTTCCAATTTCTCCATGTGCTTGTCAACATTGGTTGTTTTCCATTTTTCAGAAAATATTAATTACAACCATTCTAGTGAACAAGAAGGAGCATCTCATTGTGGTTCTGATTTACATTTCCCTAGTGACTAATGAGGTTGAACATCTTTTCATATTCCTGTTGGCCATTTGCACATTGTGATGGTTAGGCTATTGTGTCAACAATTGTAATTGTGCTCAGTTGTTTGGTCAAGCAAGCACTGGGCTAACTGTAATACAAGGGCATTTATGGACTTTAGTCACCATTGACTTTACTGCAGTGGTATATCGTAGATAGCTGATTACAATTACATCATCAGAGAGATTGTTATCAGCAATGAGTGACGCTTTATCCAATCAGTTCAATGTCTTAAAAGGGGAAGTGATTCCAGCACTGAGTGAGAATTTCCCAGCTCATCTTTGGACAGCCAGCATCTCCCAGAACTCACCAAGAACTTTCACTGGGCTTTCATGGGAGCCCCTGGTTGCAGCCTGCCTGCAGAACCTAGACTTGTGCATTCCCATGGTCACGTGAGAGACTCTGAGGAATCTCTTACTATCGATATCTCTTGTTGATTCTGTTTCCCTGGAGAACCCTAACTAACACACACATCTTCTTTGGAAAATTGCCATTGAAGTTCATTGCTCATTTTTAAACTGAGTTGTATTTTTGTTGTTGAGTTGTAAGAGTTCTTAATATACTCTGGATACTAGACCCTTATCAGAAATATGATTTGCAAATACCTTCTCCTATTCTATGGATTTCCTTTTCACTTTTTGATGGTGACCTTGGATGCATAAATATTCTGAATTTTGAAGAAGCCCAATTTTATCTATTTTTTAATTTGTTGCTTTTGCCTTAGGTATCATTTCTAAGACATCTTTGTCAAATTCAAGTTTATGAAGATTAAGCCCTATTTTTTCTAAAAGTTTTATAGTTTTTGCTCTTACATTTAAGTTTTTGGTCCATTTGGAGTGAATTTTTGTAAATAACGTGAAACGAAGATCCAACATAATTTCTTTTGCATGTCACTATCTAGTTGTTCCAGCATAATTTGTTGAAAAGATGGTTCTTTCCCAATTAGAAGGTCTTAGCACTCTTGTCAAAATCAGTTGACCATAGACACTTGGTTTATTTCTAGAATATCAATTCTATTCTATTTGTCTATATGTCTGTCCTTATGCCAGTACTACACTGCCTTGGTTGTTTTGCTTTGTGGTATGTTTTGAAATCAGGAAATATGAACCCTCCAAATTTTTTTCTTTTTCAAGCTTGTTTTAGGTCCCTTGGGTCCCTTGGAATTCCATATGAATTTTTGAATCAGCTTGCCAATTTCTACAGGTAAGTCAGTGGGATTCTGATTGTGGTTGTGTTGAGTCTATAAATGAAGTAAGCTGCAAAGTTTTCTTAAAAATATTGCCTCCGTGATCCATGAACATGGGTATTTTCCCATTGGGTTAGATTGTCTGTAATTTCCTTCAACAATATTTTGTCCATTTCATTTTATTTCTAAGCTTTTTATTATTTTTGATGCTATTGTAAATGGATTTGTTTTCTTGATTTCATTTACCGATGGGCTACTGGAATTTGTGGGGAAGATGGAATTCAACTTGAGATTGTAAATTCTAAGAAGACAGTGGCCGTGCTTTTTTATTCATTGGTATATATTCAGGTCTTAGTAAAATCACCAGTTTGCAGTTAGTTCTTGTGAATGGTTCCTGAATACATATTTGCAATACTTTAAATTGACCTCTGGAACCTAAAAGTCAAGGCATTACAGGTTTCTCCTAAAATGAATATTTTAGATTAAAAATATCCAGTATTCCTGTTAAATGTGATAAAGAAGTTTGGTTGTTGTTTGTTTTTGTTTTTTTTACTTCAACTACTCTTTCAACAAGTACATGGAAGAAAATCCATCTTCAATGCAATAAGAACTGATGACAATATCTGACTGCTATCCAAGCTACTCCTTGGCTAAATATGAAAGCTACTCAAGGACAGGGAGATTCTGGTACTACATATCTTTGCCCTCCAGCAGAATAAAGAGTTGTTAGAGAAAGTGTCACAAATCTTTATCAAGCCAGTATTGCTTGCTACAAAATCCTATTTCGAATTTCCAAAGTTACTATAAACATCTCTCTACCTCACCTGAGTAGAGAGATGACTGACTTAAGATACATTCATATTTTTTTATAAAAAGGAGAAAATAAATTGGGTAATTTTGACTGTCACCTTATTGTTTTAATATGATGTAGACTCCTAATTGTACAAAGCTGTCCTAAGTGAAGCAAGTTAAACAAAGAAGGAGTTGTAATCTCAAGAGTACAGCTTTACTTGCAGAGCAGCTGTGAGTAAAGGTCTTTGCTATAATTGAAACCAGCTTCTTGAACTCTTAAATCTGAGGAGAGACATGCTCTCTAGGGCAAAGCATAAATTATTTGATGAGAGGTTGTTGAAGACATCAAACTGAATCAGAGCTACAGAACACATCACACCACTTCAGTCTGTGCACATCACTAAATATCTATTAAAATATAAGAGAAAAATCAGAAAGCAGTTGCCTATAAACTTCAAAGAAATCAAGTGGTAGTGGGAAAGGAGAGGATCATAAAGCCCTAAAAAATGAAGAGCAAGCTTCATATAAGGAGATGAAGATTTCAGATAATTCTTCATAGCCTGCAATAAATTTTCAACATGTGATTCTTCTTTCAAAATGACTCAAAAGCTATGAAATGTCTCAAAAGAAGAGTTTACAAAACAAGAGGAGAAATGTTAATCAAGGAAGAAAGGCTCCTGAGAGAAACAGAGGAGAAAACCAGAATTGAAGACTGAAGATGCCATTTGAAGTACCATACAATAGAAATTAAATGACTGAAAAATTGCCAGAAACCAATGGATAAGTTTCAAGAAATCACTCAGAATGAAATAAAAAAATAAAGGTGTTTAAAATCTGGAAGATGATAGCAATAAAAGACAAAGAAAACAAACTATTCTCATAATTGGTGTTCTTTGAGATGAGGACAGAAGGAAAATTCAAAGACATTATAGAAGAGAATTTCTGAGATAAAGCAAGCCTGGAATCTAGTGGTCAAGAGTTGGTTCTGGGAAAAGCTGCTTGCTATACATTGAACCTTTATCAAGTCATAGCCTAAGGAATTTCCTAAATATGAAAAATAGAGAATCATAGGAGCATTCCCCTCAAGAAAAAGCAAGTCCCTTGTAAAATGGGAAAAAACAGTTTGCACTTAGATATCATCAGAGATACTTAATGCCAGAATTTAATGAGGCAATGGTTATAAATTTTTTTTTAAAGTCTTTCAACATTAGCCTTTCACTATAAAGTCACCTGAAAGGAACCAGGACCCTTCTTGAAAAATGTCTACTTAAGGATAAAACCCATTTAAAAAATGATGAGAAAATATAATTCTAAAATTCGACTTGATCAAAAGGACTTCTGGTATACACCAAATCCATTCTGACATAGTCCTAAAATAAAATTATGGAGGAAATTTGGGGAACTAGCTGAGTTCAATTGTTACAAAGCTTGACATTTCTAAAATCGCAATATAATTAACAAAATTGCAAGGTTAGGGAGATGGGAGTTGCTGGGAAGGTAGAAAACCCTTCATCTTTCTTAACGGAGAGTCAATTGATGGCTATCTAAAGCTAAAACATGCCGCTAACAAAAATATAACGTCGCCAATATTTTAAAGATTTTTTTTCTTTAGATGACTCTTTATAGAAGATATGTCTTTCTGAATATCAGCAATATTTTCAACTTCACTCAGTTTTTATTTTCTTCTGTTAAAGCAAATTCAAGTATATAAATGATTTTAAACATAAATACCATGACCTCACTTTCAAAAAACGAATTATTTGCGTTTAATCTACTTTTCTACATTTGCTTGTACATATGTATGCAGAGATGCCACGAATTATGACTAAATGTTGACTACATTTATTTCAAGTGACTTTTTGGATTTTCCTTTGTGTTATTCTGTATTACATTAATTTATTTATATACGTATTTGGGAAGAAATTCAACGGTTATACTTATTAATGAAAATCCATCCACAGCTTCGAAGTTAATATCTCACTAACCAGAAAGAACTTGAAAGGGTGAAATATAGACTAAGTTAAGCTCCTAACCCCACTATGAACACTTTCCTGGAGCCTCTTTCCTTCTCTGAGCATGGAAGAGAAGTTATTTGAGCTCTTCCTATCTTCACACAGAACCGGCAATCCTAATTCTGCACACTCAGTCCAAGACCTGAGACTGAAGTTTCACTCTTTCCCCTTTCCTTCATCTCGAAGAAGATATGGGTTTAAAATAAACCACATGAATAAAAAATATTCTCCAAACGTCTTCAAATTCCTAAACTCCAAGTGCCATATGTGCCCCCAAGAGAGAGACTTCGGTTTTGAACATCCCTTAAGCAATGGCATCTTGACTGCAGAAGGCAGAAGTAGTGTGAGTCATCTCCTTGGGTTTCACCTGCTGTGATAAAGCTCTCTAGGACATCAGTTCCATCGTTGGATAATGTCTATCTTTATAAAGCTAAAAGCAAAACAGGCCGCCTTGACTGTCTTTACTTAATGTGGAGAGCTGTGGACCAACTCCCAGGAAACAGCCACAACAACAAACATCTCGCCAATGGGAGTTGACTCTTACCCTCTTTAAGGGTCTCATTAAATAAATGAACCACCCAAGGTCCATAAAGTTTGGATTCTTGCCAAGGACCTCTCAGTCTGTACAACTGAGGACATAACCTAGAACTTTCTACCAGCCTACCGGAGTTCATTCGTTCTGCACAACCTCTTTCGAAGGTGACATTGAAACACAATGGGAAGAAAAGAGGATTCCAAACCAGATGACCTGAGTAGAAGCTACTTTCCCTTTCCAAACACCAATTTCTCTCTTTATAGACTTGTCAGGAGGACTAAATTGGGTAAAATACTTAAAACATTTCACGGATTTCTCAACATAGGTGCTTGGGAATTGCTAAATTCTTTTCTTTTCACTTTTCCTTTCTTCCCGTCATTCCCATCGCCCTGTTATAGGAAGAAAATAACACATTTTTAAAGTTTTATAGGCAGTTTTTTTTCATTCACTTGGCCTTATTTTCTATTGATAGAGAAATTGGACCTGTGACTCATGTATATTCATATGTATTCAGTTCACCTACTTGGGTGTTCATTAAGGTAAAATGAATGCTGTATTAATTAATTGAATTCAAGCCAAAGCTGTATATTTTCATTTGGCATGGGCATTTTAAGGGGTTGTGATTGATACATCATTAAAAGAATTAGGTTTGAGGTTAAATTAGTTATTGAACTGCCTCCCAGCTGATATCCTCTATTGGGTAAGCAGGAATGGACATGAAGAACAACAGCTCTGCACAAATTATTTGATAAAACTAAATGTGTACTTTGAGCATCTAGAGATGGCTAGCCATGGAGACAGGTTGCACAGTTGTCCAGATGAAAAGACGCCCCTTAAAAATTTTGCAAATGAGTATTTTTCTACCACAAAGGAAGTGCTCTAATAACTTAAGCTTTTGTATGGCCCCAATAACTGCATACCCAGAAAATAAAACAATGTTTGCCCTTTTTAAACACTTGGGTTTCTGTTTTGAAGCTATCTAGGATCAACCTGTTAGTTTATCAAAAACTTCTACAACTTCCACAAAAACATCTGATACCAACTGCAAATACTGCAGTAACTCAATCAATACACTTCTGACTCTTAACTGCCCGGGGGTGTGTGTGTGTGGGGGGGTAGATTCCACAGGCTAAGGTCAATCCTGTAAAAGGTTGTCCCTTAGCACCAGTTTAAAGTTTGGGAGTGGGTGGGAGTTCCCAGGCCACCTGCTCTACAAATTCAGAGGTTCCTACTACCCCCTTGGTTTTGATAACTCACTAGAACTACTCACAACATTGGAAGTGCTATACTTAGGATTATAGTTCTTTGTAAAGCAAACAATTAATTCTCGACTTCATTCGAGGTAATCGGATATACCGGTAAGCAGACAGGGTGTCTGCTTTTGCGGATCTATTTTGGCAAGTATGTATGTGTGGGAGTCTAGCAATAAATGAGCAAACAAATAAATGAATGAGGTGATTTTTAGATACACTAAATGTGGTTAAAGGAAACAAGCCTGGGTGAGGAGAGATAAGGTGAGTGTGGGGGATAATTTATTCAGTAGCACAGTGAGGGTTGACCCTGAGACCCAGTGCCAAGCATGAAATATCTCAGAGGAGCTGAGGGTCCCAAAGGAAAGAGAGGGCACACTCAAACTCAAAAACAGTTCATCGGAGGAGGGTATAATTACAATGTGAGAGCAGGTTTCAGGAAATGAAACAGGATGCTATATTAGCTGGAATCACCCTAGGGTCCAAAAGACAAGAGGAGAAAGGGAGTAGAAGAATGCAGAGTGAAGCGCTCCTGTAGAATAGTTGGCCTTGAGATGAGCAGTGGCAATCAGCGAGAACCATTGCACACCTGCCACACCCACGCGGGGGAATAAATTACCTGTACTGCCTTGGTTCCTTCCCGCCTCTTTCCTGCAATGAACCCCTTCGGCATACCCAACTGGAGACTTAGAAAGGATGAAAACCCACACTAATCAGCATCCCACAACAGAAAAGAGGGCAGGAAAGGATAAAGACCAGATCTGGAGGAGCACTCTCTCCTCGGAGTGAAGGAAGGAGGCAGCAAAGCAGGAGCTGACTCTCAGGTCAGGCACTTCTTTTTCTCTACTCTCTGGTGAAGAAAAGAGCACAGTCGCTCCAATGTGAACACAGCTGGGATACAACCTTTTGGAAAGGGCAGATTAATGGCATACCACCTCCCCCCGCCCCTGCACCTTTGCTACCTCTTTACCCAAGTAGATGCAAACATGGCAGCTCCTTCAGTGCATCATAAGGGATGGACAATGCCTGCAGGACAGTTGCTAGGAGTCAGAAATTCCTGAGCTCGGTTCTAGACTCAAGGACTGAGATTCAGTAAGAACGTTGGCTGTCATGGCTAGTCCACAGAGTCATCCAGAAGTCAATGGAATAGGAGCATACTACGATGTATTTGCTTACATGGATGCACATAAAAATACATACAGGGGTAGTGGGGCAGGCTAGTTTAGGGAAAGGGAAGACAAGTCCAAAACCTGGCAGAAAAAATGGCCATGAAACACGTGGCCATGGGACCCCACCTGGAAACCCCCTGAGGGAAAAACCAACACCAAGAAGGCACTGGAAGGACCCCACAAGAACCCCATTTGGAGTGAGATTGGAAGGAGATTTCATCTGGGGCCAAGGGAAAGCCCCTAAGCCTAAGCCTAACCCTAACCCTAACCCTAACACTCACCGTTGGGCCCCCAGGGGAACTGAGGGGTGGGGTAACCAATCAGAACAGTAAATAGAAGGGGCCCCTCCCTCAAGTATTACCAAGCTTGATAAAGGTAACCCCACAAACCAAATCGCTCTCTCTGCCTGGAGGAGCCCACACGTATACCTGGGGATGAGTAATGTTATTTTCTCCCGTTTCTGTTCTCTTCTCCCATTTTCTCAATAAGCTACGGGTCTAACTAATCTGGCATGTTCTTAAATTCTTTTATGTAGCATGTCCAAGAACCTAGAGGAATCCATCATCCCCCAATTTCCCTCAAATTCAGAGAGTATATGTAAGTTTTGCCAATGAAACCACAAGCCGGCTATAGCAGTTTGATATTATTTATGAATTCAAAAAAGAGATATGGATTGTGTTTGTGAACTGGTCTGTTCCTCTAGGCATGATACACTTTGATTGTATTAAATTCAAAGGCTTTTACATTTACCTGTTCAAATTAAGATGAGGGTTTTGATTTGACCATGTCAGTGGGGCGTGGCCCAGGGTTGAGTCCCTGCCCCCTTGGTGGGCTATATAAACTGGCATCATTCTAGGGGAACATAGAAGGTACTAAGAGGAACAGAGAGAGCTCCATAGACATGGAAGAAGAGAGAACTTGTCAGCTTTGATCCTGTGGTCCCCGGAAGAGAGATGAGCCATTCGCCTGAGAGTATACAGCCAACTTTGTGAAGAGGTCAGAGCAAATGAGCCCAGAAAGAAACAAGTCCTCCAGCCTTGCTCAGATCAGAAGAAGCTGGACCCACGGAGCCTTAAGAGAAAGGAGGAAGGCTGAACCCTCGCAGACATCACCTGCCATCTTTCTTCAATGTGTGGCAACAGACCACATCACCATCAAGGCAAGGCACCATCAAGGCAATGGAATGTGTGTCACGGACCTGGGAATACCATTTTGATCTTTCCTCATTCTCTCTTTTTCTAAACAAGCAATCTGTGTGTTTATGCAATTGTTTCATTTTAGCAATTGTGTCACTCTTCACAATTGTATCCTGGACATGCCCAAGGGTGTGAAAATTATCACTGACTTGTAGGTTCTCTGGTTTGTGTGAAGCTATGTCTCATCAGACTGGAAAGCTAGCATATCTTGCAGAAACCATTGACATTGAAATGTGTGCAGTCAATGGATTAAATATGGGGATAACAGGTATTAAGGGAAACAGGTGTGTGTATGAACATTGAGTAACCAAAGACATGGAATGTAGAGTTACTCATTGCTTGTCACTTTACAACATTCTCCTTTCTCTTCTCAACATACCTCCACTTCATTGGGAGACCCATCCATTCTTCTTGTACAGCCAGTTAGGTTTCAGGACCTTACTCCCTCACACCAGACCCATGGGTGGATTCTTATTTGCTTAAATCTATTAGTGGATCTCATCATCCCATGAAAACTGAATTAGAAGTGGATGCATATATATATGCATCCAATTCTTGGATATATATATTCAAGTTATAGTTCATATATCTCACTAGAAAATAACTTCTTGTGAAAAAAAAATTGTGACTCTCTCATGACCTTGACAAAATGCTATGAATATCTGAGGACAGAAAATGCTGACTATTTTGCAGTCAGGTTTTGGCAGATTATATTATGTGCTCCACTTTGGACATGTATTGGTCTTGGTCTGCCTTCTGGTGGGTGTGGCTCCAGATCATCTGTAGATAGGCTCTCTTGAAGATGTTCCTTCATTGGGGTGTTGTCCAACTGAATCAGGTCAGGCTTTAATCTGATTTACTGGGTCCTTTATAAGCAGAATGAAATTCAGATATAGAGAAAGCAAGCCACCGAAAGAAGCTGGAACCAAATGGAACTCAGAAGAGAAAGCAGAAGACTCTACCGTGTGCATTGCCATGTGACAGAAAAGGCCAAGACCAAGGAGCACTGGCAGCCAGCCTTAAAATGCCACAGTCTTTGGGGAGAAAGCATCGCCTTGCTGATTTTGGACTTCTTCTAGCCTCAAAACCATGAACCAATAGACTCCGGATGATTAAACCAAACCATGTGTGGTATTTGTTTTAGCAGCTGGGAAATTAAGACAGAAGCCTAAACTACAGAAAGCAGAGCAAGGAGACCAAAAGAAATTGGATGTTTGATAACCCTATTTTAGTGTATTTACAGAAACGAATCCCTTGCCTGAATGCTGTGTCAATAAATAGCCTTCATTTAGGCCAGTTGGAAGTGGGTTTCCTGCAACTTGAAACAAATATATATAATATTAATATAATACTAATCAATACGGTATGTGTTAGGGAAATCACAAACACCTGTTAGCAGCCAGCACCCAAACTTCACCTACCCCACCTCTTTCTCTGTGGAAGTCATAAACACATGCTAAGCGATCATCTCCTAGTCTTCCACTGCCACCAACTCCTTTCCCATTGTGTGCTGTTCCAGAACCTGGGGGAGATGTGAAGTCTCACAAGGGACCTTAAACCCTAAAGTGGAACCAAGCAGCCCCATGTGCTTAGCAGAACAAGAATTCTCAGAGGCAAGGCCCCTTCCCGCCCAACGTGGGTAAAAACCACAATCAAACAATATAGATGCTAGAGGGACATGGACAGCTGCATCTACTGACACTGACCCTGTGCAGTTTTCAGCCACCCTGGGATCCTGCCCATGATGGGATCTCTTCTCCTGCTCTTTTGGAATCTGTGTGCAGTAAGTGACAAAGAAATTATTTTTTCTTTTTCTGTACTCTTTCCTCTGTGCAAGGAATAAAGGGAGTGTTTGTTGAAAGTACCTCTTGTGCCCAGAACTTGTGTTTCCTGATGTACTATTGTAGCAACTGGCTCCACAGAATGTTTCGCTCAGTTTCTTATCATCTCCTTTCCTATATTTTACCAGCAGCCTTCTAACTGACCTACCACCATTTCTCTGAATCCATTCTCCTAACCTTACCTAAAGGATATCTCTAAATCATAAACCACTCATGATACTTCTTTTGCTTAAAACCTTTTAATGGCTCTCCCATACCCTTGATAAAAAGTCCAAAGTTTCCAACATTAATTTGATCTCGGGAAGCAGATGTGGCTCAAGCAATTGAACTCCTGCCTACCACATGGGAGGTCCCAGGTTTGGTTCCTGGTGCCTCCTAAAGAAGATGGGCAAGACAGCAAGCTGATGTGATGGGCTGGCACAGCAGCAAGCTGACACAAGGGGATGCAACAAGAGACACAAGGAGGAAAGCATAATGACAGCACAACAAAGCAGGGAGCAGAGGTGGCTCAAGTGATTAGGTACCTCCCTCTCACATGGGAGGTCCCATGTTCAGTTCCTGGTGCCTCCTAAAAAAGAAAGACAAGAGCACACAATGAACAGACACAGTGAATTCAAACACGGAGGGAAGAAAAATAAATAAAATAAATCTTTAAAAAAAATTTGATCTCAACTTTATCACATTACTTTGGGAAAGTCCCACAATTTTTCTCACTTGGTTTCATCATCTATTAAATAGGAAAAATAACAGTTACTATCTTACGGCATTTTTGTGAATTAAGATACGTAAATTGGCTTGAGCAGTGGGGCGAGGGGAATGTGGGTTCCTTGCATTTCCCTGCCTCCCTCACAGTTGTCCGTGTCCATGAAACCACTTTTCTCTAGTGAGAGGAATATGTTGTGTCCACAGCAAGAGACTTCTGAGCATAGATGAGTTCTCCACAATCTCTCTCTCCCCACTATGTTGACCTAGTAGCTACATATTCTTGGTGGTTTCCCTATAAGGCGTCAACATTGAGTCACTGCTAAAGAGCTAGTTACCCTCTGAGGACTTCGTCAGAGTGGGAAATAGCATTTTACATATTAGTCTCTGAGAAGGGAAGGTTTGTTTGTTACTGCAGCATTGCCTATCCTATCCTGACTAAACTAAGCTATTTGTGGACACTCGGTGCACACTATCTAATCGATAACCATTACAACCTACGGTTCCTGGCTTTCCCAATGCAGAAAAGTCACAGGAACACCTGCTGCCTGGATCTGTTCAAGCATGCTGGTTTGGGCAAATGATTTTCTTTCACCCAGCCCTATAGTAAACATCAGGATGTTTCCTGTTGCTCAGAACCCATTAATTCAGCCAACTTCAGCCCACAAGACAGACTCCCCACTCAACAGGAGTGAGCTCTACCAACATCACAGTGAGAGACGGGAAGTAGTGACGACTTCAGCCTTGTGTCGCTGCCCCTGAGAGGTGTCCATATGCTTTGCCACTTGGCAGCGTTTGCACTGCCTATTGGTGTCTCTCCATCAGTTGCAACCTTCCGTTATGGTGACAGTCATGTCCCCCCTTCTGCTTAATTGCTCCTCATCCCTGGATCCCAGGTCTCTGGCTATGGTGAACTCTGATCACCGATGTGCTCTATTATCCTGCTTCTCCAGGTTCACCTGTGTGCATCCCTCAGCAGGACACTTTCTCTCCAACAGCTGCTGCCCAACACCCCTTTTTGCTTCCTTTCCTTCACGTTATATTCATTTTGCAGCTATGCCTTGGAGGTTCCTCCATGTCAGGACTGATGAGGGCACTTTTCCTGTGTGCTTCCACATACTCCTTTTTTTAAGCACAGTCCTATTTAATCAGAGCAGCTGCGTTCCTTTTCTGAGCATCCTACTGCCTTGTAGAACCCCAGAGGATGGGACAGTGCTGCGAGTAAATGAAGTTATCTCATGCACTGCCTTTATTTTATTTTTTATTTATCCTCCCCCCCCCCCCGCCCCCCTGCCGTTGTCTGCTCTCTGTGTCTATTCGCTGTGTGTTCTTCTGCATCCACTTGCATTATCCGGCGGCACTGGGAAAACTGCGCCTCTTTTTCATTGCATCATCTTTCTGTGTCAGCTCTCTGTGTGTGTGGCACCACTCCTGGGCGGCTCTCCTTACAGGGCACACTCCTTGCACATGGGGCACCCCTGCGTGGCACGGCACTCCTTGTGCACAGCAGCACTGCATGTGTGGCCAGCTCACCACACGGGTCAGGAGGCTCTGGGGATCGAACCCTGGACCCTCCATATGGTAGGTGGATGCTCTATCAGTTGAGCCATGTCCACTTCTCTGCACTACCATTAAAAAGTCCAAATGTCTTACTTTCACTGAAGGGAATGACATCTTATTATATCCTAGGTTTAAAAAAATATATATGTATTCTTAGTTGGTTTGTAGGAAAAAAAGACAAAGAAAGCAAAGAAGAAATAAAAGCTATTTTGGAACTTACCTGTTCTCTGTTTGCCCTTAATTACAGTGTCATTAGCAAGTAAAGGCCAAGAAAAACTCCAAAGAATGGAAAAACAATTAGCAAATTCATTAACTGTTTATGGTTCTAGTCTAAGAATCAGCAGTTATCTTAGATGAAGACTTCTGCATGGAATAATACTTTCTGCAGGGAAGCAGACTGTATTTCACAAGGATTTTGCAAAATGTATCAGAGTCGTGAGCTTTGCAAATAGCTTAATGCAAAGACGTCTTGCGTCAAGCTAGGCTCTTGTTGACATGGCTAAATTTGTGGGAGGGAGTGGAAACAGAAACACATTTTATGAATTTGTTAGTGTTGGAATTTCTGCTAGGTTGATCTGAAATATCCAGTTTCAATACGGGGCAAGAGACCTTGCATAATGATAGATGAAATTCTCTGTGATGTAGACATTTTCAATTATTTATGTGGCCTGATGATATTTGAGATACTTGGTGATAATTACTGGTTGATCCAAATTTATATTTGAGGATCTATTGAGGCAAATTATTAATTCATTAAGCAGATATTGGTCTTTGTATTGCATGCAGGATTCTATCATGGGAGTATTTGAGTAAAAGAGCAGAATATGACAGCATAATTAAGGTTAAAAAACAAACACACAAAAATATAATCCATGGTAAACTATGAGTTGGAGAAGCAAAGGATACATCCAGATTAAAATATTAGGGGCATCTTTAACAAAGAAATGGCATTTGACTTGGGCTCTGTAAAATAGAGGATATTTAGGTACAGCAACATTTGGAAAGGGATATTTTTGGGGTGGAGGTAGGGAGAGAAATCAGTCTGCTTGGTTCTTATATTGAAACTATTTCTAAAGTGACCCATGAAAAAAGAAAGAGTGGGTTTTCACTCACTGACAAGCAGCTACAGTAGCCACATCTTCTCTCTGACCAGGTGATATCAATTTTAACATCCCAGGCTTAGTACCTTGGGAAGGAGTTGTTTTTCTCTGAGCAGGACTCTTAATATGAATTTGTGCTTTGGTTCTCAGTGCTCAGGGCTGCAAGATTTACCTTCAAATAAAATCTCTTAGCAGTGGCAAGTGACTTTGATTCAACTGACCTCTGATATCCTTCCCAGAACATAAGTCTCGGCACCAAAGTTTGCCTTTGATCTTTTGAGAGATTTAAGAAATAAGCTGTTGGGACCGAAGTTGGTAAACAGGGTTGTTTCCAGGAAGAACTTAGTGCCAATGACTTTGCCATCGATTCCTGTAACATCTGGGATGAAAATGCAATTTTTCGAAGATAAACTCCCACCGGGCGCTTCAAAAGCAGACTGTATGATACTGTCAGAAGATAGGGACCAGGGAGCTGGTATAGCTCAGTGGTTGAGAACTGACTGCCTACATATGAGGTCTTGGGTTCAGTTCCTGGGTCCAGCACCTAAAAACATTTTTAGGAAAAAAGAAGATAGGGGCTCATTGTCACTATCAGCCAAGTCTAGCTTCCACTACAAACAAGGTTGAGTAATAAATGGTAGCTGCCTTGGTTTTATACAATGATGGTGGAAGTAGGCATGCTTGTCCTTGACTTTTAGGAACATTTTTAAAAACGGGAGAGTTTAGCACATCCGAGCGACACCTTATAATGCAGAGAAAAAAGGGTCTCATTTAAAGAGAACACATGATAGAAGTAGCTAATGATGTAATGAGATACTGCTGTTAAAATCGTCTAGAGTAGGATAGAAGAGGACAGAAACTTCCGTAGTGTATTTATATATCCAATAAACAATGTAGCACATCTCATAGGGAAGTACTCTTATTATGTGCTATGAATTAAGTTTGAGCAATATGAGTGCCCTATGATATCTGATTCAGAGACTTTGGGCAAGGGACAATAGATAAAATACAAGTTTTCATTAAAGCCTGGCAGAGGTTGGCAAAGCACCACATTTTACAATTAGCCCTGGCAACTCTTTTCCTTTAAAGACCGAGTCTTGATACATTGGGAAAGTAGAAGGGGATTTCTGTGCTTCCTCATCTCTGCTCACCCATGGGGTACATCATTCAAATGAAGATAGCTCATGCTGCATTTCAGACACAAAGCCATCTCTTGATTCCTGGCTACCTACCCCGTCCTGCCCCTAGAAGTGACAATATTAAAATTGAAGAAAAACAAATGACATTTTAACAAGTTCCAGGACAAAGTGCCAAAGAGTAAAAGAGAATACACTCCTATAACAAACTTTGTTTAGCTGGATGATGATATATTTCAAAGCTTGCTAAAATTAGATTTTTGTTTGTATTTTTCAGGAAAATATTTCAAGTGGTTTTTTTTGTACTGTTGTTTCCATTGAAGGAAGTATACAATAAAATGGGTTTCCAAAGGTCATATTTTCTCAGTATTTCCTTGGTCATGGTTTTAGGAAGCAGGTCGTATCTGGTATTTTTAAAATCAGGAGTCGATTGTCACTGCTTTATTGTCTGATGCAATCTATCTAATATTTCTACTTTTCATCCCCTTAAAATGTTATGCAATAAATATGTGCTCTGCTTTCTTAATGGGGTTTTTATGCAGAGATAAAATTTTGAACTATAAAATCGCTTCCTACCTAATTAATATGGAAACTTTACACACAAGATATCATGCACTTTGCAACCAGCTGGCTGGAAATTTCTTGAACTGGGAACCAGTGGTGTTTGTTAATCATTAATGAGCTAGAAGATGTGAAACTTCTGATTGCAAACCTGAAGTTAGTTGGTTAGAATATTAGTATTTGCATATGAAAAGAACCCTTGAAATAATTCAGTTCTAGGATGCAGATAGAGTATAGTTAATCATACAAAGAAGAGGATTTTTAAAAAACTTTTAGAGAAGTTGCAGGTTCACAGAAAAATCATGCAAAAAGTTAGTTTCCATATACTTTACTCCCACACAGTTTTCCCTATTATTAACACTGCATTATTGTGGCACTGTTGTTACAATTGATACTATAATTATACTGTTAACTACAATCCATATTTTACATTAGGGTTCACTGTGTTTCTTAGTTCTATGAGTTTTTTTTTAATTAATTCTAGTAACACATATATAACTTAAAATGTCCCCTTTTAACCACACTCACATTTATAATATAGTAGCGATAATTACATTCACAATGTTGTGCTAATCTCACTACCATCTATTGTCTACAGTGTAGCACTTTGAATGAACTTGGTCTCAGAAGCCAAGCAGAGTTGGATCTAGTTAGTACTTGGTTGAGAGACAAAGATGCTTTTGAGAATTCAAAAGGAGGATATTTTAAATTGTGTCTGGGCAACAGGCATAAACTGGGAAATGTTGTTTGGGCAAAACACCATGTATTAGTCAGCCAAAGGGGTGCTAATACAGAGGACCAGAAATCTGTTGACTTTTATAAAGGATATTTATTTGGGGCAGAAACTTACAGTTACCAGGCCATAAAACATATGTTTCTTCCCTCACCAAAGTCTGTCGCCATGTGTTGCAGCAAGATGGCAGCCAACGTCTACGAGGGTTCAGCCTTCCTCTTCCTCTTAAGTCTTCATGGTCCCAGCTTCTTCCACTATCAACTGTAGGCTGGGATAAGTCTCTTCTATCTCCAGGGGCTCATTTCTCTCTGGGCTCAGCTGCTCTGCTCTCTCCACAAGGTCAGCTGTAGGCTATCAGGCTTGTCTCTCTTCTTGGGGCCTCTGCTGTGTCTATGGAACCATCTCTATTCCTCTGAGTTCTTCTCCTGCATGTTTACTTCCCGGGTCTCCAGCTCAAGACTCAGCAACTGCTGTTAAATTGCAAATGGGATATGATTCAATGAGGGGTACACCAAGGCTTCTTGCTACTCCCCTGGGCTTCGTTCACCCTCTCCTCTTTTCTCTTCACTTCCCGTGATGTTATCAACATTTAGGTGAATCGCTGGTTGCTCTGATACCTGGAACCGCAGACAACCTGGATGTCTCGGGTTGAGTGAGTCGCAACAAATGCATACTCCATCCTTGAAAGAAAGCAAAACTTCAATGAAAAAAACTACTCTTAGCTGTTACAAACTTTTAAAAATCTGTAAAAATGGCATAAGCAGCCCAAGGCATTTGAGAACACCAGTGAAACTTTGAAACAAAATTGGTTCACGTATATGCCTGAAGTATTTCTTCATACTTTACATAAATTTATTATGAAATGCAATAACAAAATGAGAAGATAATATAAAGGAATATCATCTGATCTCATGTTCAGAATAAACCTTCTTAGCCACGAAAAGCATAGTATACACCTGTAATTATAAAGATATATACATGTCATTGTATAAAATTTACTTGTGTATATCCAATTAACTCATAAGCCCACCTAAATGGAAAATGAAAACCAGCACATACATGAATCTGCTTTAGTGTATTCTAGCATTAATTATCCCTCTGCTTTCTGGGCTATAACAAGGATTTGAAAAATATTTTCTTAAAGGATAATATAGGAAATGTTTTCAGCTTTGTAGGGCCATCCATTCTCTGTGGCCAAAACTCAAATCTGTCCTTGTAGCACGGAAACAACCATGGTGTCCATTGTTGTTAAAGGTACTTAAAGGAATGGTGTGACTTTGCTCCAAAAAAAGCTTTATTTACAAAACCAGGCTGTGAGCCATCGTTTGCTGACCCTTGCTCTAGAGGATTCGTGAGGTTTACCTTTCAAAGGAGTTGAAGACAGACTGGTCAAATGCTTCGTTTGCTCTTTATTGCTTTTTGAATGATATTCTACCACAAAATGTAGGTGCTTTCAGCATTCTGCTTGAAGCTCAGAAATGATAATGATCTGACGTATCCAAACATTTCAGTGGCCTTGCTCCTTAAGGAATGAATCAAATGACAAAAGGGGTTATGGCATCTTTGAACCAGGATTCTGTAGGGAATCTTGCCTTCCAAAAGCTGTTGATGTAAATTTTCCTCTACCTTTCCTGGGCTAGAGGTTGCCAGCTCATATTATGTGGTACCAAGTTAGGCCTTTAACCAGGCAAGTAACATGCCAAGTTTCTAAGTAAATTTTTGGAGGTGCTTATAGCAAAAAGGCTTCAAATAGCAAATTTGCCTATTTTTCAAGCAATGCAGAAATGGCTGCAGTTACTGCTAACCTTCTGTTTTGTAAGAAGGAAAAATTGTGACATGAGTCACCAAGTGCTCTGGCCACATAGCAATTTTCCAGTGGTTGAAAAAGGTAGGGCTATCCCAAAGCCACAGAAAAAAATATCACTAATCCTAATAAAAGTAAAGTGGGATTAAAAAGCAAATGGCACACACACCTCTCAGCTGTTCCTTATCTCAACAATTCAAGGAAATGCAAATTCAAGCAATGGGGTGTCAGCTTTTATTTTCATAATTGGGGAAGAAATAAAGATAATCGCTGATGTTGGCAAGGGTAGGAACGCAAGGTCCATGTCGCACAGTGCTTGTGGGACTTTAGATAGTGGAATCTTTCCATAGGCCAAGGTGAAAAGAGAATCACAATTCAAATGCCCCTTTGGGAAGGGGGTGGACGGAGCAATTCTGGAAGGGTAGGATGCTTCATGTGTGAAGGGTAAATGGAGAATTGCCCTAAATATTGGGCTACCAAAGATGGTTGTTGTGACGGCGGACTTGGCCCAGTGGTTAGGGTATCCGCCTACCACATGGGAGGTCAGCGGTTCAAACCCCAGGCCTCCTTGACCCATGTGGAGCTGGCCCATGCGCAGTGCTGATGCGCGCACGGAGTGCCCTGCCACGCAGGGGTGTCCCCCGCATAGGGGAGCCCCACGCGCAAGGAGTGCGCCCCGTAAGGAGAGCAGCCCAGCGCGTAAGAAAGTGCAGCCAGCCCAAGAATGGCACCACACGTATGGAGAGCTGACACAACAAGATGACGCAACAAAAAGAAACACAGATTCCCGTGCCACTGACAACAACAGAAGCGGGCAAAGAAGATGCAGCAAATAGACACAGAGAGCAGACAACTGGGGTTGGGGGGGAAAGGGGAGAGAAATAAATAAATAAATAAGATAAATAAATAATAAATCTTTAAAAAAAATAAAGAAGGTTGTTGTGAGAAATGGATATGGCTCAACAAGTTGGATGCCCACCTACCACATAGGAAGTCCAGGGTTCAGGTCCTGCTGCCTCTTAAAGATGAGGAGATGCTGCACCCACCACAACAAGCAGATGCCTAAACAAGCAGATACCACAAGCCAACAGATGCCACAGCCCTCAGGGAGCTGATGTGGCTCAGGCCATTGGGCACTTGCCTCCCATGTGGGAGGTCCTGGGTTCAGTTCCCAGTGTCTCCTGGAGAAGGTGAGCAAACGATGAGCAGAAGATGTGTGAACCATCTGGGGGATGGGGATAAGTAAAAATACATAATTAAATAAACCTTTTGAAAAAATATTTGTGGCAAGACTGCAAATCTCCCTTAGAATACAAGGTCCTTGAGCTTGTTGTAGGGCTCATTATCATTCAAAGGGCTTGAAATAGTAGGCGATTGTCTCTGAGTCTGGGAATTCTCATATGTCAGATGACATCTACTTTATGCATCCCAGTTCTACTCCATATGCCAACACTTGCAGCTTAATGGTGGCTAATACTAATACTGGTTTCAAACAGTATTCTCTTTTTTTTAATTTAAAGATTTATTTATTTATTTTCTCCCCTTCCCCTCCTCCCACCCTGCTGTTTTTGCTGTCTGTGTTGTCTTCTCATTTTCTCTCCTCTAGGGTTCACCGGCATTCGATCCTGGGGACCTCTGATGGGGAGAGAGGTTCCCTGTCGTTTGTGCCACCTCAGTTCCTGGTCTGTGCTGTGCTTCACCTTGACTCTCCCCTTGTCTCTCTTTTGATGCATCATCATCTTGCTGCATGACTCACTTGCACGGGCACTGGCTTACCACGCAGGCACTCATGCAGGCATCATGCAGGGAATGGCTCACCATGTAGGCACGCACATGGGCACTGGTTTTCCGCACAGGCAGGCTTTCTCTTCTTCTTTTTCACCAGGAAGCTTCAGGGATCGAACCCAGGTCCTCCCATACAGTAGGCAGGAGCTTTATCACTTGAGCCACGTCCATTCCCACAATACTCTCTTGAAGGATACTTCTTCATTTCCCGCCTCTTTAGCTCACTTACATAATTACAAAGAACTTGATATCTCCTTGGGAAGTAGAGAATGCCCCTTAGGGGTTCTCAAATTTGGCTGCTTATTATAGTCTCCTGGGGAGCCTCAAAAACCCTCCTGTCCATGACACAACCCAAACCAAGATGGCGTGTACTTGGGAGAGGTGTGTCCTAGAGACAGGTATGTGCCTGGGAGAGGCATGTTTTTGGGATGAGCATGCAGAAGCAGACCTGTCTTTTGTACCAATATTTTGTCCCCTGAGTCTGTCAACACCTGATTCCACTTACTGGATTGAACAAATATTTTTAGTGGAAACTATATAGAAAACACTGTTCTACATCCTGGGGAAATTGCAGAGAACAGAATATAATCCATGTTCTAACAGAGCTCATTCTACTAGAGAGAAAGAGATATTGACAAATGGATGAGCATATAATGAGTCCAAAGGTGACAAGAACTACGGAAAGAAATGAAGAGGAGTAAGGGAATAGGAAGTGATGGGGGAGCAGTTGCTATTTTAGATAGCATTATGGATTAGATCATGTCTCCACAAGAATGTGGTCATATCCTAGCCCCCCAATCCTGTGAGTGTGGACTCATTTGTAAATAGGATCTTTGAAGATATTAAGATGAGACAAAAGTGAATTAGGGTGGCCCTTAATCCAAAATGACTAGAATTTATAAGCTAAGGAAATTTGGACATGGTTGTTAGAGTGAGGAGGAGACAGAAGGAGATAAATTGCCAAATAGAGGCAGAGATTGAGTTAAAGATTGAAGAAAGCGTGGCTTGCTAAGACCTTGATGATGGACTTCTAGCCAATAAATTCAAGCCAACCAGTCTCTGATATTTGTTAAACAGCCCTGGCAAACTCAGACAGAAAGACTGGTCAAGACAGACCTTTGGAATTAGGTGGCATTTGAACAGAGACAGAAACACCTGCACAAACCATTTTTAGTGCAGTATTTATTTAGGAATCATCTGAACATCTGGGAAATGGCGTTGCAGGTGGAAGGGTGGGGGAAGTGAAAGTACATGGGAGTGGCAGCATGTGACTGGTGTGTTCTCGAAGCAGCAAGTGGGATATTATGGCGGGAATAGAATAAGCAAATTATGTGGCTGGAGATGAGATCAGAAAGGTAACAGGACGCCGTGGTAAGCAGGTCCTCTAGGCAATGAAAGGAATGTATCTTTTCTTTTGAGGGGATGGGGAACTATCTGAAGGATTTCAGCAGAGAAATGACAAAGTCCAACCTACATTTAAAAAGGATTAGCATGGCTGCTAAGTCAAAGATAGACTATAGGGCAGTGGGCTGGTTGCAGGAAGAATTGAGAGTAAGGGGACTACAAGTTCCCTGGGGAAAAGGTGATGGAGGCGTGGACCAGGTTGGGATGGAAATAATACTGAGAGGTGGTCAGATTCTAGATTCATTTTGACCCTACTGGAAGGGTGTGTGAGAAAGAAACGACATAAGGTTGATTTCATCCATTTTTGGTCTCAGTAACTTGAAGAAGGAAGTTGTCATTTTCTGAAATGAGGAAGACTGTGGGGAAAGCAGATGGAGGCGATGGGGACCTGGAGCTGATGGGGATGGGACAAATCTATTGCACAAACCGTCACTGGGGCTAAGTAGAGGATTTGGCTCTTTGCAGATGTTTTAACTCGTGTGCTATATGTTTAAAGGGTCTCTCTTACAAAAGCTTCTAATTTCACATGACCCTGCTTTGGAATAACCTTATATGGTAGATCCAATATTGTAAATGAACCTAGACATGTTCTTGGTCTTGCTCTGCATTTCTGTGGTTGTGAAACTATTGTAAGTAGAAGCTCTTATTTTTAGTTAGGGTGTGACCCAACTGAATGAGGGTAGGTTTTAATCCATATTACTAGAGGATTTCCAAAAGTGTAGAAATCCAAAGGCCCACACAAGAAGGCAGAAGGCAGAAGGCAGAAGAATCCAGAAGAGCAAACACAAGGAGAGAGACATGGCCATGCATGTGACTGGAGGCAGGGATGCAGTAAAAAAAAAAAAAAACCCAAGGATTGCAATCAGCCAAAACTAGAATGCTATGGATTTGGGGGGAAATGCATGGTCTTGCCTAAACTTTTTACTTCTATCTCCCCAAATGGTAAGCTAAAGAATTCCTGTGGTTAAGACAACCAGTGTGTGGTATTTGTCATAGCAGCCTGGTAAACTAAGACACCTTGTTTCTTGCTTGTAGACTTTGCTGAGACCTTCAAAAAATAGCCTGTGAAGTCCAACACAATGGCTTTTTCATCCTAACCCCCAAAACGACAGCCTTGAGAAGCACAAGATCTGAATCCCAAGGGAAGATCTGTGGCAATTTAAGTAGTGTTTTGCAAGTGCATAGCAAGGATAATTAATTGTCCAGCCCCAGGTAGAGGAGCCCTCATTGCCTTCCATCTTTGTCCTTGGTTCAGCCAATTCAACATTGTTTGTAAAATGATGTCTGTTGGCACATGTACCTGGAGTTCAAATGCAGGGACATTTTCACGGCTGGTTTCACCAGTTGTCCCAGCTCCATTTTGTTGTTATTGCTTTGGCCTTGTCTTTTGCTGAGTGTTGGCTTCATCCTCATTCTGCTCTCCTCTCTAGTGCCAAAATGGCAAAGGTCACATGCCTTCCATCTGCTGATTAGTTAAAGTCAACTGAAGCATGCCACACCAGCAGAGGTAGGTCCAAACTCCATCTAGGAATATGGACTACGTGGACAAGAGGTGGAAAATCGACATTAAAATATGGGCAACATTAAGGGGTATTGAATGATGCTTTACAAATCTGAAACCCACAATGTTATTTTGAGTCATTTTTCAATATGGATTAAGCATAATACATATAATATATTAAAATATATTTACATTATTTGGCCTCCTCTATCTTGAGCAAGTTAGCCAAGCAAATGAAATGTGCGTATAATTATTTGCTTATGATATGCATAAGTTGCTATGGTTGGAAGCCTCCAAGATGGCACCCAGTCAGGCTTGCCTCCTTGTATCAACATGCTCATTCAGTCCCTCCCCTTGAGTGTGGGCTGCACCGATTAACTTACTTTTAACAAACAGAATCCAGCAAAACCATGGGATGTCACTTCTGAGATGGAGGTGCTCAAAGACAGTAGTCTCATTCTTGGATATCATTTCTTACCTGCTAGCTGCAAGAGAAACCAGCTGCGTTCATTTGAGCTGCCCTATGGAGAAGACCACATGACAAAAGACAGCTGTTTCTCACACAGAGCCAGTGAGGACCTGAAGCTGTAACAACCACATGGGCAAGACAGGAAGGAGGTCCTTCCCCAGTCAAGTCTTTGGATGATACCGCAGATCAAGACAACACCTTGATTGAAGACATGCCTGCCTGTCTAAGCCAGAGGAGCTAGCCAAGCAGCACCATACTTCTTGTCCCATGGAGTCTGTGAGATAACCATTTCTTTTAAATCATTAAGTGCTGGAATAATTTGTTATGATGCAATAGGTAACTAAAATAATTATAATACCACCCCCCCAAACAGGAAACCATTTCAATATTCAACATAAGAGACTTGGTCAACTGAAGGATGGTATATCTATGTGATGAGTATCCTTCCTACCTACTTACTGGTTGGGTACCTTGGGCAAGAAACTTAACCTTCTTTTTTATCCTCAGTCCTCTCATAATTATAGTCTCTATTTCACATGGTTATTATGAAGATTAAATGACAGTCAGATGCTCAACATAATCCTTTGCCTGGCAGAGAGTAATAATCACCAGAGGTCAGTTGTCCTTAAATAACTATGCACCTGTTATAAATTATGCCCCTGAAGAATATTTGTGGATACAAGAAATGTTCACAATATATTAAGTGCAAAATCAGGTTATAAAAATATTTGCTAATGCATGGACATAGAAGCTAGGGGCTGTATGTTAAATGTAAATGGATTAAAATTCACTGTGGTGATGGTGATACAAGTCTGAATATACTAAAAGCCTTTGGATTCACGCTTTGTTTGGGTGAATTGTATTGCATGTGAATTATATCTCAAAAAAACTTACAAATTTTAAACGGTGATTTTCTTTATGTTGTAGAATTTTGTTTGCCTTATTAAATATTTTTATATTCCCTACTGTGTTAGGTTGTCAAAGGGATGCCAATGTAAAGCACCAGAAATCTGTTGGCTTTTCAAAAGGGTATTTATTTGGGGTAAAAGCTGACAGCTACAAGGCCCTCAAGAGTCCAACTCAAGGGTGCTCTCCCACCAAAGTCAGTTGCCACATATTGAAGCAAGATGGTCACTGATCTCTGCGAGGGTTCAGCCTTCCCCTGTGGACTTCCTTTCTCTCAGCTGCAGCTGGCACAGGGCTTGTCTCTCAGGGCTTCCTCTCTCTCCTGACATAGGGCTCGTTTCCTCCCAGGCTTTCTATATCAGCCCCAGCTCCTCTTGTGGTCTCTTCACAAGGTCAACTGCCAACTATCAGGTGAATGCCTCATCTCTCCCTGGAGCCTTAGTTGTTTGAGCCTTCTCTTTTCTGTAACATGGCAGGATCAAAACGACAAAGTTCTCTTCTCTTCCTATGTGCCCATTTATATCGGCCCACCAAGGGGACGGGGAGTCAACCTGAGTTACGCCTTACTGACTTAGTCCAATCAGAAGTCCTAAAGTGATTTCGTCAAGTAAACTTAATCAGGGGCCCCTCACCGAATTTAACACAATCAAAGAGTATCACATCCAGAGAATAGATTAGTTTATAAACAGTCTTTTTTTTTTTGGATTTTAAAAAATTTCTCTCCCCTCCCCCCACCCGCCCCAGTTGTCTGCTCTCTGTGTCCATTTGCTGCGTGTTCTTTGTCCGCTTCTGTTGTTGTCAGCGGCATGGGAATCTGTGTTTTCTTTTTGTTGCATCATCTTGTTGTGTCAGCTCTCTGTGTGCACGGTGCCATTCTTGGGCAGACTGCACTTTCTTTTGTGCTGGGCTGCTCTCCTTACGGGGCACACTCCTTGCGCTTGGGGCTCCCCTACACAGGGACACCCCTGTGTGGCACAACACTCCTCATCCGCATCAGCGCTGCGCGTGGGCCAGCTCCACACGGGTCAAGGAGACCTGGGGTTTGAACTGCGGACCTCCCATGTGGTAGGCGGACACCCTATCCACTGGACCAAGTCCGCTTCTCAATCTTTCTTTTTTTGGATTCACAAAAATAATCTCAAATTGTCACCCCTACTATGACCTTGCATTTTATAACAGAAGCTGTTTTTAAAAATGTAATTTTATGTGTGATTTAAAATATGCTGTTAATAATTGCATAGTTGATACGCTTGTCCATCTTCCATCTGCCGAATTTATCTCCACGTGTATGCAGTTTGATAAGGATTTATCATTTCTGTGAACTAAAAAAGAAAATGTGGTTCTTTTCATTGTTTCTATCCTATTAAAGCCAAAATGTTGTAAATATATGTAAGAAAATATGCTTGCCATAATATTACATCATTTAAGAATCCGAAATAATTCCCCGATATATTTTCTCCTAACTTTTCTTATAACCCAAACTGAAAAAATGTTTAGGGATTGAATCAGGTCCCCCAGAAAAGGCATGTTCTTAATCCAAATTCATGAGTATATGAACACATTTGTAAGCAGAGCTTTGAATATGTTAAGGTGAGTCAGAATGTGGATTTATCTGTGACTAGGATCTTCCAAGATCCTATTTGGGTGTGGCCAAGTTGAATCAGAGCCTTCATCTGCATTACGTGAGGCCCTATAAAAAGAGGAAATTCTGAGTTAGAAGTCATCTAAAGCCATAGGAGGACGCCAAGCACATCACCACGTGGTGGAAGATTGCGGTCATCTTGGTGACGTATTGATTTTGGGTCTCTAGCCTTCAAAATCATGATTCACGATTTTTTAAAGGTTTCTGCCAACACTTTGTGCAATGTTTGACATCGCAGCCTGGCAAACTAAGACAAAAGTTGAGAAAGAACTCGTAAGAGGTGAAGAGGATTTGGACCCAGAGTACAGTATTGATTAGCTATGATCTACATGCTCTACAATTTTTACTTCCTTGGATACCCCATCTGCACCCTAAGATATATCTATGGGGTAGGATCTTAGATGTCTAATGGCCCCAATGACTCTAACACCTAAGCATCCATACTCTTATACAATTGTCTCCTCTCTTTTGGGGGTGGGACCTAATAATGTGCTTCTAACAAATAGAAGACTGCAAAAGCCATGAGGAGTCACTTCCATGATTAGGTCAAAAAGATGGTGACTCCTGTCTTGGTAACAGACTCTATTGCCTTCTCTACTTGCACACTCTGTTGATGCAAGTAGCCATGTCCCAGAGCCCCACGTGGCAATGAATTCAGAGTCGTTCCAGCCAATACCCAGGAAGGGACTGGTCATCCAGTCCAACAGCCCATGAGCTGGGAAGTGCATCCTTCTGCTGCATTTGAGATGATTATGGCAGGAGCAGATGTATCTCAAGCAGTTGGGTGCCCACCTCTCACATGGGAGATCGCAGGTTTGGTTCCCAGTGCCTCCTAAATAAGATGAGCAACACAATCAGGTGACACAAGAAGCTGCCACTACAAGATGACAAACGAGCAGATAAAGTGAGCAGGGAGCGGATGTGGCTCAAGTGGTTGGGCACCCACTTCCCACATGGGAGGTCCCAGGTTTGTTTCCCCATGTCTCCTAAAGAAAATGAACAGATGCAATGAGGTGACACCATGTGATGCAATGAGCTGATGAAACAAGCTCACAAACTAGCAGACACAACAAGCTGATACAATGAGCAGGGAGCAGATGTGGCTCAAGCAGTTGGGCACCTACCTCCCACATGGGAGGTCCCAGGTTTGGTTCCCAATGCCTCCTAAAGAAAATGAGCAGATGCAACAAGGTGACACAAGGAGCTAACGCAATGAGCTGATGAAACAAGCTGATACAATGAGAAGGGAGCTGATGTGGCTCAAGTGGTTGGGTACACACCTCTCACATGGGAGATCCCAGGTGCAGTTCCCATTGCCTCCTAAAAAAGACAGACAAAGAGCGGACACAACAAACAGACAAAGAGAAGGCATAATGAGCAGAGACAATGAGCAGACCCAACAAGCAGAGACAATGAGCACACACAGCAAGCAGACAGAGAGAGAGCCATTGTGGAGGGGGGAAGGCGGATGACGATTTTCTTTTTTAAGATGATTTGGGCAAGAGGTCCTGCTAAGCTGTGCCCAGGGACCATGAAATGATAAACCAAAGTTGTCCAAAGCCCTTTTTTGGGGGTTAATTTGTTATGCAGTAATGGATAAGCAAAACAACCTAATTACTGCATTACCAGATGAGAAAGGCATAATGTTGCGACAACTAAAGATATTGTCAGGTAAATAG
Organism: Dasypus novemcinctus; assembly: GCF_030445035.2. Classification (NCBI taxonomy): domain Eukaryota; kingdom Metazoa; phylum Chordata; class Mammalia; order Cingulata; family Dasypodidae; genus Dasypus; species Dasypus novemcinctus. The sequence continues at coordinate 6,415,879 of NC_092216.1, read as the reverse complement.
GCAAAACTGTGCAATTCCTAAGCCTAGGAGGTATTCTAGCCAGGCAGCCTAAAGTTTCAATGAATTTTAATACTTCAGTAAATGTGTGGTTGGGGGATTATTCATAACCGTGTGATTGCCAGAAAGTGAGTTTAGGGGTCTTTCTTATGCCTTTGAAAGAAAAGGTACTTTCTCGCCAAAGTTCTCAAAAAACCGTGTCTGAGAAACTCAACTCCAGGCTGACATTTTTTCCTCCAAGTTACATTGAGGAGAACAGTCCACAAGTCTGGAGTTGGGAACACCAAGCAGCTTCTACCCACATAACGTTAGATGCCTCTTTCTCTGTTCACACAAATCCCGGGGGTAATTTGAATCCTGAAAATAGAATCACTTATGTACACACTGTAAGACTCTCTCACGCTCATACGGCGGCAATCACGATGCTCCTTTTGGGTAGTCATAGTTTCCCATCGGAGCCTCTCCGTGGTCCACTCCGTGAACCGAGCGATTAGGTGCCGGCATGCCATGATTCAGATCACACTAGAGTGTAGGTGTCTGGGAACTGTTGTGACTCTTGCTTAACTCCTCAAAAATTAAAGTTGAACTTGAACTTTGCCCTGTGTCCAAGGCGTTGCTCTTCAGGCACAACCTACAGATTTTATTCTCAGCCAGTCAAGGCAGCTGCTTCCATCCTCCCCCACATTTACCTAGACTTTGTGCGTGTAAAAAGCAGAGTATTTTGTGGTTCACAAAACGTTTTTCACATGCATCCTATAGTCCTCACGATGAATCTGTAGAGACAGGTGCGATGGATACTTGAATGTCGCAAAAGAAGAAACAATGTTTATGTGGTTTCAGGGACCTGGTGGATGTTACACAGTCATTAAGAAGAAGCCTTGGAAGTTGAGTGAGATATTCTGATCTTATAGTGTGTGTTCTTCCCCTGATAGGACACCATGTCTGCTATCTGGGTTGATATTCTCCTGATAGGACACCATGTCTGCTATCTGGATTGATATTCTCCTGATAGGACACCATGTCTGCTATCTGGATTGATATTCTCCTGATAGGACACCATGTCTGCTATCTGGATTGATATTCTCCTGATAGGACACCATGTCTGCTATCTGGATTGATATTCTCCTGATAAGATGGGGCAGGAAGAGCAGAAATGGAGTAACTGAGAGCTGAACACTTCAGTTCCGTAGCAATGCTTCCTCTGATAACGGCTGTCTCAGAATTTGAGTCATATTATTCTCCATCAGCCATTTCTGCTTGTTTCAGTGATTCAACAAGTACATTACTTCAGCAACGAACCAAGAAATGAATATTTGGGTTGTACAGTGTCCCAGTCCTCTTGGTATTAATATTAAAATGGTTACTTCCCTTCTTATTGTGTAAAAGCACTAGGTTATAGATTTATTTTTTGTTCGTTTGTTTAAAATTTTAAAGCTATTTCTCTAAACACTTTAAAATTTGGGGAGCGGATTTGGCTCAACGGATAAAGCACCCACCTACCACATGGGAGGTCCAGGGTTCAAACCCAGGGCCTCCTGACCCGTGTGATAAGCTGGCCCACGCGCAGTGCTGATGCCTGCCATGCAGGGGTGGGGTTTGTTTTTAAGAAATCAATTTTATTGATTCGTACTAATAATGCATAAATCCATCCAGAGTGTACAATCAATGGCATTTGGTATAATCACATAGTTGTGAATTCATCACTTCAATCATTTTTAGAGCATTTTCATTATTCCAGTAATAATAATAAAACTAAAAATCAAAAACCAACCAAACAAACAAAACTCATCACCTCTCAATCTCTCCATGCTTCCCCTGCTATGCATAGTTGCTATTCTGTTTCCTTCTCTCTAGTTTATTCATATTTATATTTTGTAAAAACAATCTTATATATGCAATATCTCCCATGTTCGTATTTTACATGAGGTTTCACTATGTTATATGGTCATTTGGGGTATTTTTTAAACTCTAAACCTTAAAAAGCATCTTCCCTTGAAAGGTGCAAACTGACCTTTCATATAATTTTCAAGACAATTCGACATCAACAGAATTCTACCTCTGTAATTTTCAATCTTCAAAGACAATAAGGGTATAGGTAAATGCATTCTTCTCTGGATAAATTTAAATGGCATGAATAAAAAGTATTAGCTATGTCTAATTTCTCATTAACAAATAGAACTTCTAAGGAAATGCTAATAATATGAAAACAGTATAATTTCCAATAGTTTTGTTCAACAAAGTATGCAGTTGATAGGTTGGCACTGACCTAGTATAATAAAAATTGTTTGTTTGTTTTTTAAGAATACCATAACTAGAAAATATAAAACTATTGTAGGTCACTATATACAATTTTAGTAGTCAATTATTTGCCTATGAGTGAACAATGAAATTATCTCATATTGATCATCTTTTAATGGTAACTAGTTAAAAATGTTACATGAATTGAAAGTGAAATGAAAAAAATAAACATGATTTTCTCTGCCACCTAAATCAACATTGAAAATCTAGCCTAAGAGGCTGTGTAAAGTTGCCATGGACACATAGCTATTTTTACAATAAAGATAAAACCTACATCATTGCTTCATAATGATGTTTTGAGAACGTTTTGAATATCACTGGACTATCCATTCTTCTAAAACAGTGAAGTTATTAACTAAAGGTGTCAATTAAGGAAGAATTAGGATAGTTCAAAAAGAGGCTTTATTTGGATTAATGAAGATGGGGAAATTCATCTTCTGGAAAATGAACAATATCTGAAGCTTGAGTGAATTGATTTATAATATTTCATTAAAGTAGACATACCCAAAATCTTGCAGTGGTAAACTCAAATAAACGAAAAGAACAAAGTCAAAATTATCACAATTTATTTGGAATCTTTCATGAATTATTTAGATATGTAGAATGAATGACAAAAATGCAAAGTATGTGCCAATAAACAGTGTGCTTCTCTCCCACAGATAATTAATGTATTTCTGTCAGGAGACTAATTTGTTAATTGAAATGTTTATATCATCAAGGCTGATATACGTGGGAAGATTGTATAGAAAAGGGTTTTAGAGCACCTGTGATAAATACTAACTCCCTTCCTTAACTGTGTGACAAGGGAAAGTCATTTATTCTCTCTAAATCTCATTGTCCTCATTTGTAAAATGAAAGAAAAAAAAAAACAATAGAAATCCCAGATGGATGTTATGAGCAAATAAGATAATGCATGGAAAGCAGCGCAGGCTGGTATCCAAGTTTTCAATAGTAAGAGCTATGATTTTTATGATGGACTTAAGATATTGTTCACTGAGATAAATGCCGCTTAAAGGGTTTTCCACCTGTCAGAGAAAGAGTCAGTTAGAACAAGGAGCTGAGGCAAACAGCTGTGGGCAGAGAGTGCTGTATCTGGAAATGCTCATGGGATACATGGCTTATCGATGGGAGACTAACTGCTTGACTACTTTTGCTATTTCTTGTATGCAAAGTGTGCGTGTGTGTGTGTGTGTGGTTTGTATATGTGAGGGGACCATGTAGTCAAAATCAGTTCCCTGTGATCAGATCAAATTGGAGTCCTCAGGGAAGGAGAGTCCCAAACCCCACTCCATGTGTGAAGGAACTCTAGTGCTTTCAGGCGGGGCTTGGCTGTGGTTGAATGGTATGAATGGACAGTGGAAAAGATGTCACAGCACACCGTTCCATTGTATGGAGAGAGGAGACAGGACTCCGTGCTTGATGGCAGTATACTTGACTTTCATGCTCTGGTGCTCAGAAAGACTTTGCTCTAAGGCGAGGCAGATATCCAAACAGGTGGTGACTGATAATCACAGGGCAATAACGCCCATTAACTCCAAGGTGAAGCGTCTGTCACTAAAAGAAAGAAAGAGTCTAACGTAGGTATTTATTCACTTCCAAGACTGTTAATTGTGAAGACCAAAGAGGAGCAGCAGATCAACAGAGAAGACATTACACTATCAGCTATTTATTTAACGACAAATTGTTTTGTGCTCAATTGTGCGCAGTGGATTTCTCTTCTTCTTTTTCCTTTCTAACTATGGACTTACTAAACTGTCCCTAGAACATGACGTACCATATCAACAGTCCACAACAAATAATGTGAAAAATATTTAATGGAAATAGTCATTTTATATTTGATGCAGGAATATTGTAATTGGTAAGCTGATGATCCAACTATACCAATCATTGGGGGAAAATATCTTGAAATACAAAATTACAAAACAAGATCTTGTGTCTAAGACACTGTACAAAGATCAAGGCTCCCAAATGTAATCTACGATGTAAAAGAGTATAATTTAAAGAAACAAGAAACCTTCTAAGAAATTTCAATATTAAACTCAAAGCCTATAAATAATGTTGCATATTTTGTATAAGGTCACTGAAAAATCAAAAAAGGAAAGAATAAAGCCTTAGGAAATATATTCTAGAATAGAATGAAAGTGAATGAAAACTGGCATGTGTTATTTAAGGAAAAAAATAAATTGATCAAAAGCATGAACCTGAAGTTAACACTCCTTATAGAGTATTGTTCTGTGTACATCTACCTTGGTTTATTTTTGCCCATAAAATTATAAATAATGGCATTATGTCTGCCTAGGACAATATACATATAACCCTCTCTTTCTGCATCATTTTTTTTATATGACCTCAGAGGACCATTCAATTGGCAACAGTCTCAGTGACTTAGTAGATGTCTCTTACTATATAGAACACACAACTTGGTTGACAGATTTGGAAAAGTTGGAAGTGCTAGAATTTTAGTGAGAGGATTTAATTTCATTGTGACCCAAAGGATAAGTTCTGGTTTGTAGTACCTTCAGTCTCCTCAAAGTTTTAGAGGCCACTTTGAAAGAGAGTTAAGAGGAAACTTAAGAGATCAAAGGGAACTGTCATTTATGTTCAATTCTTCATGGTTTCCCATAGAGCAAAGTTTTCATTTTGGTTTCAAATACTGGGACCTTTAATTTAAAAATATATATATGACTATAATAAATATTTAGCTTACCTTCAGCCCTAGTAGTTTATTGAAATTATATTTCTCAATGAACTATACATTATCTTAAGTTATGAATTAGTAATCATAATATCAGTAATTTTTCAGTTTTATAGTAAAGTTGGGAAAGACCTTTATTAATATCAATACACACATATATAATACATTGCTTAGGGGATAGTAGATGCTATGTAAAATAAAAAAGATGGTGAAACAAGACTATTTCTCTTCCTCCAAGTTTACAACCTCTTTAGGAAAGCAGAAGACAATTAGAAAGATACATAACAATTGATGCTAGCATATGCTGTGGGTCAAATAAGGGGAATTTCGGATCTGTGGAGTACATGAAAATGAGAAAGTTTTAGGGGAGCAAGCAAGAACTTTGAAAGAAGTCTTCAAACAGGAAATAGAATATGATCTGACCTCCTTCTCCCAACATTTTATTGCAAAATTTTTAAACATTAAAGAACATTGAAAGAAATTTAAGGTGAACGCTATTATACCCACCGCATAAATTTACCATTAATATTTTACTATATTTATCAAATACATATACATTAGTACAGTTTCTTCCACATACTTCAGCATGTATAAAATTAACTAGATTTTAGGGAAGCAGCTGTGACTCAAGCAGTTGAACTCCCATTTACCATTTGGAAGATCTGGGTTCGATTCCTGGGACCTCCTGGTAAAAAAATTAAAGGCAGTCCAGACCTGCACGCTGAGGCACAGGCCCCCACACAGCATGGAGAAGAGACACAGACCCCCACGTGGCATGGAGAGACACAAGCCCCTGCGTGGCAAAGCAACACACAATGTGTGTGGCTGTGACAAGATAGGAAAACAATTAACTAGATTTTAATATTTGTTTAAAGCTTTCTGTGTAGATTTTACACGAAATGCTCAAATATTAAGCATATATTCCTTGAGTTTCAACATATGCACTTGCCTGTGAAAACCAAGTCCCTTTCAAGATAAACAGTAGCAGCTTCGCCCCAGAGAGTTCGCTGACGCCCCTTGCCAGTTAATTCCAGCTTCAACATCATCTCCATCCCCTATTCAAAGGCATCTCCTGTTTTGGTTTTTTCCCCAAACATAAATCAGTATTACCTGTTGTAAACACCATAAAAATGTAATACTACATGATTAGCTTTTGTGTAATACTTTCTTCACCTGACACAATGTTTTTAAAATTCATCCATGTTTTTGTGTGCGTTGTTAGCTTGTTGCTTTGCATTGCTGAATATTTGTATGAAAATTCCACCTTTTGTTTATCCATTCTGTTATTGATGTACACAAGGATGGCTTTGATTAGGGGGCTATTATAAACAAAGTTATATTATAAACATTCTTAAAAGTCATTTTGGAAACATTTGTTCCTATTTCTATCATATTAACTTAGTCATTCTAGCATATATATATATATACTTCCTGATTGCATTATAAATATTTTTTATCCATTTACTTTCAATTTCTTTGTCACTTCATATTTAAAGTGAATCTTTAAAGATAGTGTATGGTTGGGTCTTGCTTATTGAACCATTCTGATAAACTCAGTCTTTTAATTGTGGTGTCTAGTCCATTAATATTTATTGTAATTTTATAATTAAATTTGAATTTACAGCTATCATTTAAGTATCTTTTCTTTTTTGTTCCTTCTGTTCCTTTTTTTGCCTGTCTAGTTTGGGTTGTTGGAATGTGGGTTTTTAAAACTCCATTTTCAAGTGTATATAAGCTTTTATCCATCCCTCTGTCTATTTTTAGTGGGCTACAGAGTACATTACCACTCCTTAACTTCCAAGAGCCTACTTAGAGTTAATAGTGTACTACTTCACATAAAATGTGTAAATCTTGATACTGTACAGGTCAGTTTACTACATTACATAGATTTTTATATTTAGTAAGATATTTACAATTTATTGTGCTATTCATTCCTCCAGAAGATCCAAGTGGTCATTTGGTATCAATTTACCTCCAACTTTTAGCATTCCTTATAGTTCAAATGTTAAGGTGATAGACTTAGATTTTCTTTACCTTAAAATCTCCTTAGTTGTTATTCTTGAAGGATATTTTGGATAGATATAAAATTCCAGGTTTTGATCTTTTACCCAAAACTTTAAAACTTTTGTTCCATTTTTTTGTGTGTCCATATTTCTGATGAGTACTCAGTGGTCATTTAAAGTAATGTGCCAGTTTTTTCATCTGGCTTCTTTCTCTATCTATATAAATTATTTATATACAGAGAGAGTTGTTTCTTAGCAACTCAACTCTTGCAGGTTTACACATTTTCTTTGTATTTTTTCTTCTGGGGTTCATTAAATTTTTGAATATGTAAATTTATTTCTACCACCACATTGGAGGAATTTTCTTCAAATATATTTAATCACCATTTTCCCCCTCCTCTCCTATCGGAACAACACCAGCATGTTTTGTACTTTTTAAAATATTATTTACTGTGTTTCTGGTCCCTGTAATTATACTTATTTTTTCCATTTATTTTCTCTCTCTTTGCCATTTGGATAATTTCTACAAATATATCTTCATTTTAACTGACTTTTTACTCTGGCATCTCCATTCTGCTAATAAACTCATTCAGTTAACTATTTATTTCATGTATTGTATTTTTCATTTTCAATATTTCTGTTGGTTATTCTTTTTCATTGTTTCTCTTTCTCTTCCAAAATTCACTATATTTATTATCTCAGTCATGAGGAGCACATTTTCCATTTTACAACTGACCATATTGGAAAAGCTGCTACAAAATTCTAGTCTGGTAATTATAATATCTGATTGATCCTGGTGAAGAAATCTCTAATTGATGTCTTCTCTCTTAAGAATAGGGCACATATTCCTTATTTTTTGTTTGTTAAGTAATTTTGGATTTCCTCCTGGATGGTGTGAATGTTAGGTATTGGAGACTCAAGATTCCTATTTGTGTTGCTTTTATTAGTTTATTTTGTGAATCAACTAATTTGACTGGATTCAAGTTTCATTCTCTCTCTCTCTGGAATGACAGCTCAAATCTCAGTTTAGTTCTTCTTGTTTGAGGTGTTTTGTCTCTGCATTTCACATATGTGGTCAGCTAGAAAGTTGAACAGAATTTATACACAGAATTCAGGATTTCCTGCTCTGCATCTTTCTTTCTGGGACTTATACCTTCTCTTTACAGAGGCTACCATTGTCCCAAATTCTGTCTTTTATTTCTTCGTGCCATAAAGACTGAATACTTTGTTGCTGAATAAGTGGATTTACTACCTAATGTGCACAAAGATCAATTCTGTGATGCCAGGATTTCAGAGAGAGAAAGAGCTTTATTAGGAGGTACCAAACAAGGAGACAGGAGCACAAACTCAAATCTGTCTCCTCGAATTGGACATACTTAGGGTTTTTATGGAACTAAACAAAGGGAGGTGGGATGAGTGATGAAAGCTAAGTTGACATATTGTGATTGATTGTGTATACATTCAAATTAAGGATTTAAGTTGGCTTATACTGATTGGTGGCATATATATTCAAATTAAGAATGCAAGTTAGATTATACTGATTGGTAGGGTCTTTCAGTTACGGCCAGTAGGGACCAAGCATAGGCTTGAGAAGTTCTTGAGCTTGCTGGCAAGTATAGGCCTGAGAAGTCATTAAGCTAACTGGCTTTAAAGAGGGGCATGGGAGCACAGTTATCAATCATTTAGCGACTACAAACAACAGCTACAAAAGAAGGAAATAAGTAGAGGAATAAGCTATCATAACAATTCTAAATAAAACTGCTGTAGTCAGCCCTTACATTTTCATTGGAATTTTAGCTGTAGTGACATCAGTAACATGAGCTCCGGTTAAAAGGTATAAGAATAGATATCTTACCATTTAAACCTTGTTTATTCCAAGTCTCAATTCCTTTCCAGAATCGGTCTGCTTTCATTTAGTATCTTCTGACCTCAGGAAATGGTTTACTATATAATTTCTTCAGATTCGATAGTTGCTCTCTGGATACTTGTTAGTACAGTAGGTAGCTACTTGGCCATATGGAAGTGGAATTCTTGAGCTGTGCATCTAAGGAAATTGTGGCATAGATAAGTGAAAAGCTGAGGGTGACCCATTCCTTACAGGAGAAATATACTGACCAGAGATTCTGAGACAGTTTAAAGTGTGCTACATGCCCAGTAGAAAAACTGTTGGTGTCCTTTGTGGTCTAATGGAAGGGGGAAGATCAGCATTAAGACTGGTAGTACACCATGCCCTTAAAATACCAGGTGTCACTGGCTAGCATGGATTTACAAAGGACAGCTTCAAGAGGATTCAAGGTAAATCTGTTCTTAGATGAGACATACCTTAGAACCCTAGAATTGCATCAGAGAGAGGGGCCATGGGAATTGAGAGGGAGTAACAGGGTGGAACAGGTGCTTTTAGGGAACATGATTTGGTATTCTGAGGTGTACTGATAAAATGGAGTGAATGTCATCAAATGATGAATGGGTAAATAAAAGGTTGTACAACAGAGTGTGATTTGGCAATAAAAAGGAACTAAGGGTGGCAGACTTGGCCCAGTGGTTAGGGCATCCATCTACCACATGGGAGGTCCGTGGTTCAAACCCCGGGCCTCCTTGACCCATGTGGAGCTGGCCCATGTTCAGTGCTGACACGTGCAAGGAGTGCCGTGCCACGCAGGGGTGTCCCTCACGTAGAGGAGCCCCACGCGCAAAGAGTGCACCTCATAAGGAGAGCCACCCAGTGAGAAAGAAAGTGCAGCCTGCACAGGAATGGCACCGTACACAAAGAGAGCTGACACAACAAGATGATGCAACAAAGAGAAACACAGATTCCCGTGCTGCTGACAACAACAGAAGCGGACAAAGAAGACGACGCAGCAAATAGACACAGACAACAGACAACTGGGGTTGGGGGGGTGGAGAGAAATAAATAAATAAATCTTAAAAAAAAAAAAAAAGGAACTAAGTACTGATACATGCTAAGACAGGGACAACCTTGAAAACATTATGCAGAGTGAAAGAAGCCAGGTACAGAAGACTACATATTATATGAAGTGTCAGGAATAGACAAATCACTCCTGCCCCACTTTCCCTCCCAAAGGCATTTCTCCTAATAAAATCTGTCCATGTGTCATCCTGACCTGTCTTCTGCTTCTCCACGGAACCGCAGCAAAGAAGCATCCACTCATTGGAGTTCTCATACCAGCCATTTCCTATTAAACTCCTCTTCCTTGTGTTACTACCCACACCATCCTCCTTCTTGTGGGATTATAAACTCTTTGAAATAAGGGATCATTTCTTATTCCCCAAGCCTATTGTTCTATATAGCACAATGCTGATAGCCAATAAATGGTGAAAGAAGGAATAAGAGAATGAATGAAACTAACCCATTCTGAAAAGACTTCCTTCCAAGATTCATGCCCCCCTCTACATCAGAATGTGACTGTTTTTGGAAATAGGGTCCTGGTGGATGTGTTGAGTTAAGATGAGGTCATACTGGATTAGGGTGGACTCCAATTCCAATGACAGGCATCCCTATAAGAAGAAGAGGGATGGAAAGAAACAGACCCACGGACACAGGGGAAATGCCACATGAAGACACAGGCAGAGATTTTATTCATGGCAGCTACAAGCCAATGAGCACCAATGATTGCCAGGAAACCACCAGAAGCTAGGAAGAAGCACGGGAAAGATTCTCCTTGATGAACCAGAAGGAACCCAACCCACTAAAGGCTTGATTCAGACTTCTGGTCTCCAGGACATAAGAGAATGAATTCTGTTGTTTAAGCCACCCAGTGTTCAGGACTGTGCTATGGCTAGCACTAGGAAATGAATACAACCTTTAACAACTCAGACTGAAGATGAGCTTTCTTATTGGCTGTCGTTGGTTAAATTCTGAGTGGCATCTGCAGGTGCTGTAATGATTTTCAGTGCAGGCCATTTTTTTGTAGATATTTAAACCATTTTAGTGCTTGTTATGTGATCTGAGGTTGGAAAATGATGTAGTGAACTTGTTGCAGACTCACTACTCTGCTTTTTGCATGTAGGGAATAGCTTAATAAAATTAGTCATCAATTCTGAGTGGATAATAGCTTTGGGAATGCCACAAATGCAGTAAAAAACAATTCTAGCTTTTTTTTTTTTTTTTTTTTTGCAAATTTTAGTGCACATATAGTCACCTTGGATATCTATGTGAGAAGAAATAACAATAATCTGTTATGAGAGGATTGATTAATTTTGTGATGATAAAGATGAAATATAATATGTACTAGGTAATCTATAATTTGAAGGAACTGCAACTTCTGCTAACTACACAGATAACTTACATTAACTCTTATATTTCCACTACCAGGATGTAGAAGAACTTTGCTGTCAGAATATCATCCTACAGGGTCTCCAGTAAAATGTGCCTGTTCTCATTTCTGAAATAAAATCTATTGTTTCAATTCAGACAATGACTGTGATGTTTTGCTGGAAGTTTGCTTTGGCCTTGTCCATCTGGTAAAACATTGCATATTTCAAATAGCATTAACTTCTCCAGTAAATGTACAGATACAGCATGTTTTAAGGAATCAATTTTTCTTGTAGTTATCTGAATCTGGCTGACAAGGTCATAGGAACATTTTAAAAATTCATAATGAATGAAATCTTAGTCTTGAATTGTATTTTCACATAGTCTTGGATTATAGGAAATGGTGCCCACAAGAAGACAATCTCTCTTACTTCGAAGATTGATTTTTGGACATGTATATTGCAAATAGGTAATCTTATGGGGGTTTTTACATTTAAGAATATCTATAATCCATGAGTAACTTCTAGATGATATATTCCAAAGTTAGCTTTTATAATGTAAGTTTTTTTCCATAAAGAACCAGAAATTCAATGACAAAAAAGACAAAAATTTTTAAATATATATTTTAATTGTTATTTTTTAAAGATACTTACCACAAAAAATGTCACATTAAAAAATATAGGAGTTCCCATATACCCCACCCCCACCCCACCCCACTCCTCCCACATCAACAACCTCTTTCATCATCGTGGCACATTCATTGCATTTGGTGAATGCATTTTAGAGCACTGCTGCACCGTATGGATTACACTTTACATTGTAGTTGACGCTCTCCCTCAGTCCATTCAGTGGGTTATGGCAGGATATGTAATGTCCACCATTAGTCCCTCCATTATCATTTAGAACAACTCCAAGTCCCAAAAATGCCCCATATCACATCTCTTCTTCCCTCTCCCTGCCCTCAACAATTACCGTGGCCACTTTCTCCATATCAATGCTACAGTTTCTTCCAATACTAATCGCAATAGTTCCATAGTAGAATACCAGTAAGTCCACGCTAATCCATATTTTATCCCTCCATCCTGTGGACCCTGGAATGGTGACTTCCACTCCATTTCTAAATCGAGAGGGGGCTTAGATCCCACATGTTGATGGATGTGATTCTCCTGCTTGGTGTTGTGGGCACTCTCAGTTCCCTGGTGTGGTGGTTGACCATGAATGGAGAGTAGGAACTGCAACTCTGCTGGGGCTCAGGGCCCAGCTGGCACATGGCCAGTTCAGAGATTCAAGTCTCCTGAGCATACACACCAACCCCAGTGCCAACCACAGGTTTAGTAAAAGTGACAGAAGAGGCCTGCCAACTCCATCACACTTAGGAACACAAAATTTTCCTTGATAAAACCATGCTAAGAGTAATGCATATGAGAAGAGCTTTTCATCAAAGACCCAAAAAGCAAAATCATCAGATCACCTACTTCCTTTCCTCAGCAACAATACTTACGCATGTTTTATCTATCTGTATATCTTCAGCAAAATTAGTATTATTATACCAGACCATTATAGATACAAAATACTAATCAAGATTGGACCCCAAAAAGCTCAATCTCATGTATTGCAAAAGTCTATAAATTTAATTTTTAAAAATTACAGTTATTCTGAATACCGACTATTTTACTTCAAATTGCAAAGCCTGCGTACTGTATAGCTGATCTAGCATTACATTGAGAACATGATGTTGTTTCTAGGTGAATCCTACAGCACAATGCAAATAAATCGGTCTAATAGCTTCCAAAATTCCTTCTTTCCACTTTTCATCAAAAGCCATCAGACTCTCCCTTTTCCTTGGGGCTTTCCACAAAACTGCTCACTTCCTCTGGAAAGCGGAAGGAAGCATTTGCTTGCCAATTGAAAGACCCCTGAGTACAAACATGGGAGAGCCCTCCTCTATCGCAGAACCCACAGGCTTTCCTATGTGACAAGAACTTCCAGCTCACTATAACTTAACCCAAGAAGAACTGTGTTTCAGATGCATCAAGGCAGGAAAGAAAATCAAGGAAGAAGAAAAACAAGAACAGAAGAAATGAGAAAAATAACCAACTCAAGCAAGCCCTCTATGATAAACAAATAAAGATCATCATATAACAAAGCAGATACAGCAGTGCTAAAAGTAGAACATGAACAATATGAAATTTTATTTGCAGACAGTATATTTTCAGAATGGCTAATAAGATGTTGTTCCCTTAATTCACATATAACCTTGCAATTTTTCTATAAATTGTGTTACCTCCTGTAAGTATGTAATAGTTTCACATTTATTGGCTCTATGTACCTACTTATACCAGTTCCTATTTTAAGTTAATCTCATAAGGAGAAAGTAATAGCATATTTTTTAAAAAAATTATTCCATCATTGTTAAGGAATTGAATTAATAACACTTGCTGCTGATGACATTTGAATGACTGTTTTTGATCTAATATTACCTTCTTCAATGGATGTATCCTCTAAAGATTGCTCCCTATAATTCTATATTTTAAAACATACAAGCAAACATTCAGTTGCAGAGAAAGTAAGGGTTTGTTACGGTATAGCCATTCTACCTTTGCACACATGTTAGTGGCTCTATATGTAGCTACGAGATTTAATTACATATTAGAAGCAAGAAGCCTGTTTAAATTACAATAACCATACTTTAAACAATCGTTGCAGGGTGATCTAACCATATATAATGCAATTCCTGCCTGATGATGTAAAAGCAGGGTTAGAAGGAATATTCTTTAAAATGTTTTAGGCTATGGAGTTCCAACAAAATCCAAAAACATTCAAAAACGGTAGCTCTAGAATTTCCTCTTTTTTTTTTTTTTTTTTTTTAGGTACTGAGTTCTCGGGATTGAACCCAAGACCTTGAATATGGAAAGCCAGTTTCATTTGTTTTGTTTGTTGTTTGTTTTGTCTTTTCAGGAGGCACCAGGAACTGAACCTGGGACCTCCCACGTACAAGGTGGGATGTGGCTCAAGCACTTGAGCCACATCCACTCCCCTAGAAATTCTGTTTATAAATGAGTTTGATATACAGACACAAATTCTTAGGTTGTCCTTCCTATGTGACACCAGAGCTTGGACCAGAAAGATAACTCGTAGAAATCACAATTTGGAAATTTTTGAAAAATGGAGTTTACCGTAATGATTTGCCTCCATCTTACACAGAAATGGGGGGGAGTGTGGATTACAATGTAGACCACTGTCCATGTGGTGCAGCAGTGCTCCAAAACATATTCACCAAAAGCAATGAATGTGCCACGATGATGGAAGAGGTTGTTGATGTGGGAGGAGTGGGGTGAGGGGGTGGGGGGGTATATGGGGACCTCATATTTTTTGAATGGAACATTAAAAAAAATAAAGAAGAAGGAAAAAAAAAGAATTAACAATGGGAATCTGCCAGTCTGTGAGTTCAGATTTTATTTCGAATATGGGATGGCTGCTTGGTGGCCATCCACATCACCATCATCATCATCATTGTCGTCGTCATCACCATTTTGCCCTCATCATCACCATCACCATCACAGTCATCGTTTTTGCCATGGTCATGATTTGTCTAGCCTTTCCTGTTTGCAAAGCATTTTCAAGTGTTTTCTTATTTGATGCAAATGGCATGGTTTTAATTTCTGTCTTTAAGAAGTTGTCAGTAAACTTGGTGGGACATTTGTGACTGAGAGCAAACAGGAGTTAAGTATTGGAATAGTTAGAATATATAAGCATATAGGAAGGCAGCAGGCTCTGTGTTTTAGCCTTGAATTAAAACTAGAGATGTCAGAGGAAAATTTCTGAAATAAGTGGAGCATTGCGATGTATTCGCTGATTCAACAAATACTCATTGGGCTTTTGTTTTGTGCCAGGCTTTGTGAGCCAAAAGCTTCATCCTCAATACAAACACATAGGCTAGTAAGGAGGAAGGGAAGTGAATAACAGAATTGCCTTAGTTAGGCTTCTACTGAGAGGAGAGGAGGAGGCTTGTGGGTGGGCATTTCTTGTTCAAATGTGGACCCAGGAAGCTGGAACCCAAGACATAGAAATAGGGAAGGAGGCACAACCTTACAAAGATTCTTCAAGGACTTGGCCACCTCTGCACGAAACTGGTGTTTAATTCCCCCAGGGGGCTTTCTGAGGAGTCTTCTAAAATGCTTTTCAGAACTGTCCACCTGGGGCAGGCAAGGGGGAAGCACGTATCTTCCAGATCCTGTTAGCCATAGATGAAGGGTAGCCTCATGGGCAGTAGTTGACCTAAGATTTGGGGTTGCACATGCAAGTGGGCAAGGTGGGTTTGGAGGTAGCCTGTACTGAGGTGTGAGAGAAGCTCTCATAGCAGATAGCATGGGAGGACACTGTCCAATTATACCTGAGTAGAAAGCACCTCAGGAGGTGACTGGAATAAGAGGTGGAGATGAAGGATTTTGAAATGGTAGGCACAAGATGTCCAGTACAGTAATGTTACCGACCTGCATTTCATTCTCCCATCCTAGTATTATCTCAAACAAATGTACATGCTTTGATAAAGCAGTAATGTGGGAAATTGACCTTATTTTGCCTTAACCAGTAACCTCACAGGTGACAACCTAATAAATACTTTTTCCCTTAAACAATGATAAAAAGATTTTAACTAGATATCTAGCAATTGGAATATCATAAAATAACCAGACACTCCTTTTATTTCCATTTTACTTTTGAAATAAATGAATCTGTGATAAATGGTCTTAAAATTTCATATCGATTTTTAATAAAGGAAAAATCAACTTGCGTTTCACAACATTGATTTAAGAATTTTAAGTGTAGTTTTTAGACTATCATTTACTCTTTTAGATTCTGCTCCTTCATAGTTCTGATAAGAAACATGCCCTTCAATAAGTGATTTCTGCCAGGAAAAATAGGTCTTACATTTTTCAGAAGGTTATTGTCTTCGTTTTCCAGAGCTGCTAATGCAAATACCACACAAAGGTTTGGCTTAAACAATGGGAATATATTGGCTTATGATTTTGAGGCTAGAAGAAGTCCAAAATCAAGATATTGGCAAGGCTTGCTTTCTCCTTGAAAACGGTCGCCTTTTGGTGCTGGCTGTTGAAGCTCCTTGGGGCTCCCTGGCTTGCATTTCTATGACCATCAGATGATGATGCCTTCTCATTTCTGGCTTCTATGGCTCCCAAGTACTCTTTATAATGCCTCTAGCACTGTGTATTAGGGCCCACCCTGATTCAGGGGGACCACACTTCAACTAAAAATAACATCTTTAAGAGGTTCTACTAATAAGGGGTTCACGCCTACAAAAACGTGGATTAAGATTAAGAATATGTTTTGCTTGTTTTTTTCCTGGGGTACAAAACTAAATCTACCACTAGCATAGGAAATACTTCTTCTAAAAAGGAAGGAAGGAATGATTGACAAGAAAATAATACAGGGAAATGGATTTGGCTCAATGGATCGAGTATCTGCCTACCACATGGGAGGTCCAGCATTCAAATCCAGGGCCTCCTGATCCACGTGGTAAGCTGGCCCATGTGCAGTGCTGATGTGCACAAGGAGTGTCATGCCACACAGAGGTGTCCCCCATGTAGGGGTGCCCCACGTGCAAGGAGTGCACCCCATAAGGAAGGCTGCCCCTCACGAATAAAAGTGCAGCCTGCCCAGGAGTGGCACTGCACACAGAGAGAGCTGACACAGCAAGATGATGCAGCAAGATGACGCAACAAAAAGAGACACAGATTCCCAGTGCCACTGACAAGACTACAAGCAGATACAGAAGAACACACAGTGATTGAACACAGAGAGCAGACAACTGGGGGACAGGGGAAAGGGGAGATAAATAAATTTTAAAAATAA